>NC_090266.1:335419926-336088259 GCF_040414725.1 Anabrus simplex | reverse complement strand
CGGTGGCTCTCCATTTACATAAATTTCTAGAAAAATTTTCCAGTTAAAATCTTAGTTAAACTTAAAATAAATTTTGATTTTAGTCCGCACCGTACTTTTCTACTAAAGCACTAAGATGGAGTTTCTTTGTGAACACATGGTAATGTAACGAACATTCAGTCATTACACCGATCGGAGATGATGATGATGATGATGATTATTATTATTATTATTATTATTATTATTATTATTATTATTATTATTATTATTATTATCGTCCCGGTTAGAGATCACTTTTGTCAATGCTGACCAAGATTTTCCTTGACATTTTTCAGTTTCTTAGATTTTAAAAAACGGTAACTTTCAGTTTTCGATCCATGAATAGGGAAGACCCCCTGCGAGCTACATTCTGTTATCTTACACAACCAGGCTGCAAGTGGAAATAAAATGCAGTTTAACTGCTCGTGCACCAATCTGAGACTAATCTAGGCCAGCTACCATGGTTTTTTTTTTTTTTGCTAGTTGCTTAACGTCGCACCGACACAGATAGGTCTTATGGCGGCGATGGGACAGGGAAGGGATAGGAGTGGGAAGGAAGCGGCCGTGGCCTTAATTAAGGTACAGCCCCAGCATTTGCCTGGTGTGAAAATGGGAAACCACGGAAAAACATTTTCAGGGCTGCCGACAGTGGGGTTCGAACCAACTATCTCCCGAATACTGGATACTGAGCGCACTTAAGCGACTGCAGCTATCGAGCTCGGTACTACCATGTTTATAGGGCACAAAATGCCCACAGGGGCCGGGTTTTATCCATTATCGATGCTAATGCTCCGAACTATACCGCCGGTCCAACACACACGACTTCTTCCCATGGCGATTCAACTCCAACTGCCAGCGTTCCACGCTAAGGAGCGTGGCTTGCCTTGTTGCCACACGCACAAGCGCAGAGCCTTTCAGGCAGGCTCGAAAGATTAAAGCCTAGTCGCCAGAGCGTACCAATTCATACCGCGACAAGATATGGTAATCGAAATCAAACAAGAACGGCGAGAAATTTCACATTAAATGTGAAACGATAATGTTCTTTCACAAGGTTCATTGACACAAATTTCTAGGAGTGCAGAACACAGTCCAAAGGGTTTACTTGGGAGGTTAGGTAACTTAAAATATTGTCACAAATTGTAGATCCAGCGGCCCACGATGTGGTAGGTTTTCATTACACCACCTAACCAATGATTGTCAACAAGACCCCCTTCAGTGTATTCACTGCCAAGAGATGGCTCTTCCAATTGTTCCATGCATATACACCAAGTGACTGTCAAGACGTTTATGTGCACAGATAATATATCATATAAGGAGGCCAGTGATAAATTAAAATTTCCTGAATATAATCCCCAGCTGCATCCACAGCACTCCACCCCCCACCCGTTTTCACTTCCTGACCAAGTTCTTCATAGTACAAATATATCTTCTCCATCTTCCCCTACAACTACTCAGCCCTCCTTTATGTTGCAAAAACAATGACTCCAAACTGAAATTAATAACATTTTTATGCTACTGATACAACTATTAGGGAGCAATATTCAATGGTCTCATATTGTGTATAAACTAAAAGATATTGTGACCAATTTCCTAAGCTTGTATCATCAGAATACGGCAATAGCATAGTAAAACTTTAATAAGCAGGGATATGAATTAAATTTACTAATCCGAGAATATATCTCACATAGAGTCCTTCTACAAGCAACATGGTTCAAATCAACAAATAAATGGATATAAAACTGAGAGACTCGATGGAGAGGATATGATGGCATGGCTATATTAATTGCCAATAATTTGTCTTATTGAGTGGTACCAGTCCATTCTAATATACCTAATTTTTAAATACTAGTAATAACCTTTCTCAATATATGTATAATTAATATCCACTGTCCAACTGAACACTATGATACAAGACAGCAGAAGTATACACTTTTTCAACAATTTTCAGAATATAAGCCTTTAATTATTTTTAGTATTATTATTTTAAACATGTTTATTCCCGATCAATACCTTACATATACATACAAAGGTAGTAAAAATACGGTTTAAATCCCACATAAGGTAAACTTGTGTGTGACCGGGCGATTTGGCCGTGCGCGTAGAGGCGCGCGGCTGTGAGCTTGCATCCGGGAGATAGTAGGTTCGAATCCCACTATCGGCAGCCCTGAAGATGGTTGTCCGTGGTTTCCCATTTTCACACCAGGCAAATGCTGGGGCTGTACCTTAATTAAGGCCACGGCGGCTTCCTTCCAACGACTAGGTCTTTCCTATCCCATCGTCGCCATAAGACCTATCTGTGTCAGTGCGACGTAAAGCCCCTAGCAAAAAAACTTGTGTGTTCGCTTCACAAATACAATAGCTAGATTTTGTATAACATGGCATCTAGTGAATATCATTTACTCTATTATCATTCTGATGATATTGTACTACAGTGATTTTATGAAATGTTTTTCTGCATTTGGTGTAAAAAACAAGAAATGAGAAAAATGGAAATGAGACACATGGGTTAAGGAGAAGGTTGGTTTCTTAGTAGAGAGGAATAGTGTGCTAGTTGATTTGAACATTGCAATGGAAATTTACAAGTTGATCTACATTGTAATAATTGTTAATGAGCCATGTGTATAGCCTTGTCTTCAGGGTAGTCTCGTGGCCACTGATCACGTCCACAGGTAATGCATTTTATAGCCGTGGCCCTAGACAACTTAGATTTCTTTGTCCAAGTAAAGTGTTCCGGAGTGGTGTACTTATTCAAGTTCTGTCTTGCAGCCTAGTGCAAATTTTTGACTTGTGTTCTTTGCTGAAGAGCTTTAAATTTTTATGCATGTATAGGGTCACTGACTGCACAAATAGCTGCCGTACCTTAAGTACCATGTTTTTCTGGAATAATTCATATGTTGGAAACATCAGTGGCCTTTTGTACAAGACTTTCAGTATGTAGATCTGGCATGTATTTATCTGAGCCAAGAGTGAATCAAATATTCAACTCAACCTGTTAATTCCATATTGTAGTTGCAATTGAACTAAGGCAAAGTATGCAGACTTCAAGGCTATTGTTGAAAAAACATTTCTAATTCTGTAAAATGTATAAATAAACTCTGAAGTTTAATGATCAAATTTGATGCATAAACATTCCATTTCAGATAACTATCTATAATTACCCCTAGGTACGAAACATTGATTAATTTCTGTAAAGTATAACAGTTGCAGTTTTCTGTATTTTTGCAAGTTGGTGTGTGGAGTCTTAGAGTTAGATTATCTAAGGGTTGCATTGTTTTATTATGCGAGAGGCAGAGGAATTTTGTTTTATTTACATTTAATGTAAGAAGGTGGTTATTTAGCCATTTCTGAATTATGATTAGGGTTTCTTGAGCTTTGTTGAAGGCGTGCTCCCAAGTTTCACCCGTAACTGTGACAACCGTGTCATCAGCATATGAGTTAATTTTTGCATTACAGTTCAGCTCGCACAGATCGTTGATATATAACTGTTCCTTGGGGTACTCCGATTATTTACTTGAACACCTTTACTTAGGGTATCCTTGATTCTTACCTTTTTATTCCGTTAGAAAGAAAGCTTTTAATTAGATTTTGAGGAATTCCACGAATGCCTACTGTTTCAAGTTTTCTAAGGAGTATATTCTGGCCTACAGTATCAGTGCCTTTGTTAAATCCATAAATATAGAAATAGTACTTTTGAAGCTATCAATGGTTTTATACAAATAATCAGTTGAGGAGAATATTGCATCTTGAGCACTATCTTTTGGTCTGAAACCACACTGATTGTGAGAAAATATGTTATACTTATTCATGTAATTAAGTAATCTTGTTTAAATGCATTTCTCTAGTAATTTCGAAAGGTGGGTTGTGAGAGAAATTGGGCGATAATTGTGTAACACTGCCTAATCGCCTGATTTTTGGATTTATGGATTGGGATTGTGATAGCAATTTTGAATGGGTATGCAAATAGTCCTTTCATTAGTGATAGATTAAAAATATAATGCAGAGGCTGTAGAATATGCGAACTAATTGTTTTAAGTTTTTACTTGAGATATTTTCATAGCCATTGGCTGAGTTATCTTCTAGTGCAGCTATGTGATTCATTATTTCTGTTTCTGTCATGGCAAGAAAAAAAGAGTTATTGTGGATGTGGTATTGCATGAATGTCATATATAGGCCTGCATGTGTCATTAGGTTTTTTGCTGTTATTCATTACTTTGTCAGCAAGTTCTAAACCTATACTACTGAAATAATCTACAAATTTGTCTGCAATGATAGTTGGAAACTTAAATTACCACCATACAGCTTGCGGATGTGCTTAAGACACACCTAAAAGTAACAACGTACTAAATGCTGCCTAGAGAATCACTGATTAATACTGAATGATGGGTCTCATTCTAGGATAACGTCACCACGAACTCCCCCAAGTGCAGTCGATTTATCTTTGTGTAGCGTCTTCCTGGCTCACCAAATGACCTGGCAAACTATATAGGATACTCACATGAGTGAACACTATACCATATATATAACAGTAGAAGTCAGCAAACCTAACCTAATTCAGATGAGCCACCATTATAGAGTTTATACCAGATCACTAAAAAATATTCATCAAGACACTCACAGTTCCTATATTTTGTCCCATATCCAAAATTTGGGGGTCTCCACAGTAACATATTTCCACTTGATGGCAATTATACAAAAATACTTGGATGAACAAATACCTCAATTTATAAATCCAGTGGCTAAGATTGACTGATGGGATAAACAATGCCATCAATTGATTGTAGCCAGAAAAGAACTTTTCAGGCAATATTGACGTGAACTTACACCACAAAATTAATCTTAAAAAGCATAATGCCAAAATGAGAAAATTTTTAAATAATAAACGCAGAGATGCCTGGAAATATTTCATCTCTTCGTTAATTATATCATCCAGTTCCAAAGTTATGTGGACAGCCATCCATTCATTGACTAACATTAATCATAACTACAGTGCTAAAATTATTGATACAGACATACTCCAGAAGTTTTATAATTAATTTTACACCAGATATGGTACTGCCAGGTTACCAATTAAATAGTCAGGCATTCAGCAATCAATATGGAACATTAATGCAGCCCATCCATCTAAGTGAACTGGATGCTTGTATAAAAAGAAGAAATCCACATCACCTGGACCAAATTACATAACGCATTCAATGATCCCTTCATTGCCCTATGCAACGAAAAAGTTACTAGTACACTTCTTCAATGGTATACTGCTTTCAACCCAGCTACATTCTGAATTGAATGAGTTTTTGTTAATACCCATACAGAAAAATAATAATGATTCCATGAACTAACTCAATCATAGAGGAATTGTTCTAGGATTTTGTAATAGAAAAGTATTTTTAAAATACTATAAAATCATCTCATCTGGTTCTGGAATACTATAATCTTTTCCTCAAACACCAATATGCATTCATCCAAGGAAGAAGTACTTATGATGCACATAATATTTTTATAACATATATCCTGCTAGCTAAGTTAAGGAAGCATAGCATGATAGCCATTCCCTTGGATATAAAAGGAGCCTATAATAAAATCAATACTGATCTTCCTTTAAGGAAACTCCATTATAAAAAAAGTTCCCAATAACTTTCTAAACCTAGTGAGTCACTTATAACATATAGAAGATTGATCGTCAAAGCTCCTTGCCTAACAAATCCGACTCGATTTGCTTTCCAAGGTATCCCTCAGGGAGACATATTAAGTGGTTTACTTTTTGCTTTATATATGCATGACTTAGAACACCTTGTTTTAAGATCAGCTCGAATCATAGCATTTGCTGATGATATCCATATACATATACTAGTTATGAAAACATATGCATGTAGACAAAACATAACGTCAAATTTGCAGGAAGTTAACTCCTGGCTATTGAACAATGGATTCAATCTGTCCACCAATAAATGCACATCGATAATTTTTACTCATAACAGAATCTATAATCAAACATCTCTTACCATAGACTCAGTAGAGATTCCTATTCGTAACGTTCATAATTATGTAGGCTTATTTTTTGATAAAATTTTACATTGGAAAACCCATTTCCATAAACTTCACCAAAGCAGTAATTATATCAATATCATTAAATCAGTTCTAAGGAGGCAATTGGGAGCTGATCCCATAGTCGCATTATCATTATGTAAAGCTACAGTACGAACAAGATTAAACTAAGGAGCGCATAACTTTGACACTTCTTCTAGGACCAATCTACGAAAATGAGATATAATCCTATTCAGTGCCATCCGCCCTTGTAATGGTGCCCTCAAAACAACACCAACAAATGCATTATCAGTTGAAGAAGCGAGCTGTATTAAATACACGCCGATTACTGTTAGCAAAAAATACATTTTAAAAAGTCTATAACACGAAGTCCGATTATACCCAAACTCCAGCTATTATATGAATACTTGCAAAGACCTAACGCGCGTAATACAGGATGCGGCAGAAATACCTGAAGAATTTCAGACGTAAATAATTTAGCAACACAACAAGCCATTCAAAATGTTGTTGCGCAGTTTAACAGAGCAGGTTTTGCCATTTATGATACATACAGTAGATTGGAGTGAACTAAAGGTCGCATTGGCCACATCTTTCAAACAGATGTTATTGTCGTGGAGCGCGCGGTCTTGGTCTTGGCCTTGGAGAACACGTGCATCTCTCGTCCGGGCTAGTCAGTCAGCCAGCCAGCTAGTCGCTAGCATGGCGTGGAGTGGTGAACACCGAGGTTTCGTGATTGAGACCTATTTAAAAATAACGACTCTGTTACCACAACAGAGCGTTTGTTTCCCAGACACTTTGGCTTAGGTCGACATAAGAAAGTTCCGAGCAGGACACCATTCTGTTTTAGGCAACTTCCTGCAGCCGACACTCACAGACTTAGGGAATCCTACTGTGTGGTTCCAACAAGATGGTGCCACTGCACACACAGACCGGTCATAAAGTATTCTCCAACATTTTATTTGACCGTCTTCTTCCAATTGTTCAGAGAGTGACTGGGATTTATCAGTGTGGATTTATCCCAGGAAAGTCCACTGTAGATCAGATTTTCATTTTAACGCACATTTTAAAGAAGAGAATCGAATTTGCGATTGGCACGCATCACCTCTTCATTGACTACAAAGTAGCGTATGACAGTATAGATAGAGAGCAATTGTACCATGCTATGATTGAACTGTTTATTCCTGGAAAATTAGTAATGCTGGTGAGAATGACAATGCCTGGGACACGAAGTAGTATAACAACGGGTGGGATGATGTCTGAGACATTAAATATTCAAAATGGGGTACGGCAGGGTGACGCGCTGGCACGTCTCCTTTTTAATGTTGTCTTAGAGAAGGTGATGAGAGATGCAAATATCCTGAATAGAGGAACAATTGTCTATAGATCAGTGCAGATACTTGCTTATGCCGATGATATAGACATAGTGGCAAGAACTCGAAATGCAATTGAAGAGACATTCATCGCCGTTGAACAGGCCAGTAGGAAAATGGGACTGAACATCAACCAGCAGAAAACTAATTTTTTGGCTGCTGGGAAAGCACGCAAGGAGAACATTCCACCCTCAATAACCGTGGGCAATTACACCTTTGAGAGAGTTGAGCCGTTTAAATATCTGGGATCGACACTCACCTACTCAAATGATACCTCTCATGAAATTAAACAGAGATTAATAGCAGCCAACAAAGCCTATTTTGCTCTAACAAGGCTTCTCTGCTCAAGGCTCTTGACCCGTACCACTAAATTAACCATCTATAAAACTAGCTACTAGCTAGGGATGGATCAAGCATGCTCATCAGCAACGAGGCAAAGATCTCACCGCGACACTTGGCGAAAATAACTAAGTTCCAATGAGACGCTTCAGAAAAATAACGAAGTTCCTATATGGCACTTTAAGAAAGTATCAAAGTCCAATCACGACACACGAAAAATAACAAAGTTCCAATGTGTCAATATGACAAAGTTCCAACACGATGCTCGCAGAAAATAACAAAGTTCCAATCAGGCACTTCAAGAATATGATAAAGTCCCGACACAACACTTAGAGAAAATACCGAAGTTACAATACTTGGATTTCGAAGACTTTTCAACTGTAAGTTAGACACACACAATACTCCTCCTGTCACCCGTGTCACAGAGACGGCGGAGTGACAGATACTGAATTCGTAGGTCGGGTGATCCTCCTTTCATACACGTTCGCATGGAAGTGTCTAGAACTCGGATATTAACTACCCTTATAACTCCTATAATACTCGGTGGATTTTCTTGAAATCTTGACAGATTACGTCCATTGTAATAGTTTTTAAGATGGCAGTGTCGAAATAGTGATAAAGTAGCGCAAAATGTACTTTTGAGGGTAAGCTGGAACATTACCATACATGGTGGCGTATAGCTGGCTTACGGCGGCCACGTCACTCTCTGGGTACGTCACTGCGTTCGGCGGGCTGCCTACCTTCCAGCTCGCGCGAAGTTCAACAAACAAACTTCGGACTTATCTCGTAGCGGCGTTCCCGGTACATGCCTGCTCCTCTCAGGGTAAAGAAAATTCGATAAGTTTTTTCTTTATGCTTCCTTCTCGAAGTATGTTTTTAAGCTGGAAGAATTATATGTGCCGTCGGTGGTTCCATCTAGTTTATCCACTGTGTACGCGCCATTGGTGAGGTTTTCTCCAATTTGATAGGGTTCTATAAACAATGGGCATAACTTTGCATAGACTCTTCTTTCAGGATGCGATACCGCTGGTTTGCGAATGAGTACAAGATCGCCGACCTGCAATGGTTGTCTAAGAGCACGACGTCGTTGTCTTCTCTCCCTAAGCTGTGCTGCATGTCTTAGCTTGCCTAAGGCATTTCCTATCCTAGTTTATTGGTTAATGTCCACCTCAGGGGGAGCGTGTAACCATTGGTCCCACGGTCGGTCAGGTGTTATGCCTCTATGAAGTCTTAGTGGAATGTCCTGAGTTGATTCGTGAGTCGTAGAGTTTAAGATTTCCTGCATGATTGGAAGTACCTCTATCCATTTCCAATTTTGGGATCAACAAGAGATTCGACAGAACTTTGCGATTTCTCGCATTACCCTCTCGGCAGTGTTGGCCTCGGGGTGTCGTATCGAATTCATGATATGTCGTATTTGCATGTCTTCCAATGCTACTCGAAACTCGTCAGATGTAAACAGAGTCCCGTGGTCAGTCAAGAGGAACTCAGGCTTCCCGACCTCTGGTATAATATTTCATTGAGTCGCCTTAGGATATTAGCAGTGGTGGATCTTTGTATAGGCAAAAGCATCGTGTATTTTGAGAATACATCAACTACCACAACGATGTGCCTATTGCCTCGAGTTGCCTTGGGCAAAGGGCCGTAGATGTCTAAAGCAAACTCCTTTCACGGTTTCTCTTGGACGATTGGCCTAGGAATCTCTCGTAGTAGCCGGTTGTTAGGCTTAATCCTCTGACATAGATCGCAAGTTCTGATGACCTTGCGGATATCCCGTCTCATATATTCCCAACTGAATTTCTCCTGAATAATGCTGGTGCCTTCATCTGTGCCAGCATACCTTGTAACAGAATGGTAGTGCCAAATTATTGCAGAACGTAATTTAGGTGGGGCATAGATATTACTCTTAGTTTTTGCCCGATCTACATATTTGCATATGAGTCCACCGTAGTAGCAAAATGATTTAGCTAGTTGACGGATACGGGGGTATACGTTATCGTCAGCAGGAATAGATCCTTTAAAGTATCTGATGAGCTCATACGTTTTCCTATGCCTTCCTTGCATCTGGGGAAGATAGCGAAGCTTCCTTAGAAATTCCTCATCATCATCATTCAGTACTTCAATGGGCTGGACCGTTATTTCTTCCATGGGATTGCGACTCAAGGAGTCCGCAAGTGTGTTTTTTCTTCCAGGCCGGTGTACAACAGTAATATTAAACTGCTGAATGAACAGCGCCCACCTGGTCACTCTCTCACTGGTAAGGTCTGATGACATTATAAACGTGAGGGCCTTATGGTCGGTGTAAACTGTAACTGGGTATCCGAAAACAATCTTTCGCCAGTACTGTAACGAATAAACAATTGCTAATGCCTCCAATTCCGTCACGGTGTATGCCTTCTCATGAGGCTTGAGTTTCTACTCATGAAAGAAATAAAGAATCTGGAGTTGGGATTAGCTGTGTCAACTTGATACAGTACTGCCCCATTCCCAATCGTACTAGCATCACATTCGATGTTGACCGACCATTCAAAGTTCGGATATGACAATTTAACACAATTGGTAAGCATTTCCTTTGTGGCTAGGAATGATTGTTCGCAATCCTCTGTCCACTTCCAACGATTATTCCTCTGCAACAACAGTTGCAACGCAGCTACCGTTTCTGTATACTTCGGGCAATGCTGGGAAGGGAACTGACAAAGGCCTACAAACTGTCGGACCTGTTTAATCCGAATCGGCTTTGGAAAGTTCAAAATACATACAATTGTTGCTGGGTTGGGATTAATGCCATTTCCACTAATCACATGGCCAAGGAACAGAACTTCTGTTTTAAAAAATTGGCTCTTCTTCACATTTATTTTGAAATTCTTGGCTTCTAGTTCTTGCAATACTTTATGGACAGCTTTTCGATTTTGCTCTAATGTTTCAGAGGGGATCAGGATGTCATCAACATAAATAGTGGTTATAGACTTCACCTCCTAAGATAGTTTATTTTCTAACGCCCTAATCAATACGGCTCCTGAATTTCGAATTCCAAATGGAAGCCGATTAAAGGCGTATGTGATGTTGTCAAAAATGGAGCCTGTAAACACTCTACTCTCATCGTCCAGCACGATGTGAAAGTAAGAGGAAGTCATATCAAATAGAGTGAAGTATTTCTTCCCATAAAATTTCCGGATAATATCTCTAAGTAAAGGTGGGTGGTCGTTCTCCATGACTAAACTCTCATTTAAAGTCCTAGCATACAAACATACCAGTAGACTACCGTTGGATTTTCGGACTATAGCCAAAGGGTTGACGTAGGGAGTGACGCACTTTGATATTATCCCATCTTGATCCATCTGTTGGATGAGCGATCTCGCTTCGGCTCTATACTTCTCCGGTATAGGATAGGGACGTTTTTTATATGTGGAAGTATCTTTGACATCCAGATGATATTTAAAATCTCGGATCTCTCCGGGTTTGTCATTGAACACTTATGGATAAGTCTCGAAGATTTCCTTGACTGAATCCGCAACGTCTTTGTTGGCCACTGGATCTTCAATCACACTGATTATGGAGCTGACATAGTCTGGACCGTCGTCGTACATCTCATCTATCAGGGGTACATCTTCGAGGGTCCCACTTCATCGGGATCACCAGGGGCGTATTCTCCTTGAATGCAAGGCATTCACTGCATACGTTATGATAACACAAAGAACTGTCTGATGTACGATTTTAGATTGTTTTAAGTCAAGTATTAACGATTTCATCTCTCACAAGTTCAAAAGGTCCGCGCAACTGTACTAGTTCCGTTGCTTGACTACGTGTGGTGCTGGTGTAGTCTCGCCGTCTACTCCTCTCTAGGAAGAAAGAGACAGCATGGCGGAGTTAACGATGCAAGGCATTCAATCTTAAAATTGCATTCGGTGGCAGACGTAGTTCTGAAACCCTCCGAACGACGTCGCTGCAATTGAAACTTTGTCAGAATTTGTCACCCCATACCCGTGCTACCCTCTGCCATCTGTTAGCAACTTGGAGAAAGTCGACATGTTTACAGCGAACGAGACCCACAGATTATCCCCCAGCGAGAACCCAACGTGACGAAACTGACCAATGCCACTGAGGTGACTTTCCTCCAGTGCTTCAGTTGTGGCTAACTAGTGAGTTAATTCATTGTGTGTTTTGCTGATTAGTGGTTTCATTCTGTGTGTGCTGTTCCTGTGCTATTCGTCGTTTTCGGTCTTTTTGTATATTTTGCGCTTATTGTGGTATTAACGATGGATGAGTCTAAAACGGATGTAATTGTAAATCAGTTTACTGGCCGTTCGTTTGATGAAAAGATTCAAATAGTTCAAGCCGGGAGACCTCTACCTTCCCTCGTATATTTCTTCTTTACCGGGCGAGTTGGCCGTGCGTGTAGAGGCGGGCGGCTGTTACCTTGCATCCGGGAGATAGTAGGTTCGAATCCCACTATCGGCAGCCCTGAAGATGGTTTTCCGTGGTTTCCCATTTTCGCACCAGGCAAATGCTGGGGCTATACCTTAATTAAGGCCACGGCCGCTTCCTTCCAACTCCTAGGCCTTTCCTATCCCATAGTCGCCATAAGACCTATCTGTGTCGGTGCGATGTAAAGCCCGTAGAAAAAAACTTCTTCTCCTTCTTCTTAATCTGCTTACCCTCCAGGGTTGGCTTTTCCCTCGGCTTTTCGGACTCAGCGAGGGATCCCACCTGTACCGCCTCAAGGGCAGTGTCCTGGAGCTTCAGATTCTGCGTCGGGGACAAAACTGGGGAGCGTGACCAGTACCTCGCCCAGGCGGCCTCACCTGCTATGCTGAACAGGGGCCTTGCGGGGGATGGGAATATTGGAAGGGATAGACAAGGAAGAGGGAAGGAAGCGGCCGTGGCCTGAAGTTAGGTACCATCCCGGCATTTGCCTGGAGAAGTGGGAAACCACGGAAAACCACTTCCAGAATGGCTGAGGTGGGAATCGAACCCACCTCTACTCAGTTGACCTCCCGAGGCTGAGTGAACCCCGTTCCAGCCCTCGTACCACTTTTCAAATTCGTGGCAGAGCCGGGAATCGAACCCGGACCTCCGGGGGTGGCAGCTAATCACACTAACCACTACACCACAGAGGTGGACTCTCGTAAATTTAAAATAGAAAAGAAGAACTGTGTACGCACGTTCAATCCAGGAACTTACAGTAAAACTGTTTGGCTCGAGCTCACTTACATGTAATTAGGGTGAGTAGAATTGAAATTTACTTAATACATTGTGTTAACTGCATGGTTACTAGTTGTATGCCTCAGTGGAGATTCCAGGATACGCCAATGGGGATCACCCTCTTCATCTCCGACTGGCCCAGCATCGCTATTTAAACCATCGAATTCTTCTTGTGGGGTATCTATCACTTGTATCCGACCATCGTCTCCTTCGATCAGCTGTAATTCTACAGGTTCAACGTTATAGAATGTAATGACGTTTGCCATGTAATCAATCACTCCTCCATGTTTGATGAGAAAATCCGATCCAAGGATAACATTAAATTTCATCTGAGAGATTACTAGAAAGACGTGCTCAAATTGAACATGTCCCACGACGAATTCCATAAAAGTCTGTAATTTACATTTAATGCACTTATCTGGAACTATTCCTTTGATCCTAATTATGGCTTCTAATAGTCTACCTGAAATGAGGGAGGCTTGAGCTCCTGAATAGACCAACGACATAACTTTAATGTTGCCAACCCTGATGGTGATTACTGGCAGGCTACGTTGGATTCTTGGCCTAGACGGTGTCATGTTTTCATGGATTATTTTCGAGTCTTCTACGTGCCAATAATGTACCTGAGTTACGCAGAGCGGCTCTTCCCTCCTTCCGTTTTCAGGCAATCTTTCTAAGAGGACATCGGAGGTTTTTTTGCACCCGTTGTGTTAGGGTCCGGGGCGGGCGTTTCGTTTCTCCTACTAGCGGATTCCTGATACTCTAATAAAGCGGCTCCTCCTTGATCCTCACCTTTCCGCTGTTCTTTCAAGTACTCTTGAGTATCTCAGTTCCCTCTTAGCAGTGATCGTGTGCAGTTTAGCGGACAGTCGCTGTGACGAGGTAGCGTGGACGGTATTGAATAGTGATTCTACGAGTGTAATTCGTAAACTACGGGGGAGCAAAGTGGTGGCGAGGAGTCTCCGGATCCTTCAATCCTCACAGTTGCTCGGGAAGAAACAGTTCAAATGGAACAAGATGTGGATGATAGTTCAAATGAGAATAGCGGTACATTGAGTAATTCTAATACAACAGATGCGGGTGTGAATAATGAGACTGGTGCTCCGGTTTCGAAGACTGAGACGCAGGAACTTTACCCTAGTACTCATTATGGACCATTCATTATTTTTGTGGAGTCCACGGCATCAGGCAATGTTGGTAACATGCACCCCATGACCTTGGGTAGAATTTTCTATGAGAAAAACATTCCAGGAATTAAATCCGTGGCCCGAAAGGGTCGAAATAGAGTACAAATAGAATTTGTATATGCCGTGCAGGCGAATTCATTTTTGAAACACCCTTCATTAGTTGAGCTTAAGCTCCGGGCATATATAACAAGCTCTAATGTATTGAGTGTAGGAGTTATCAGGAGAGTAGAGAAGACGTTAAATGAGGCTACTATATTAAAACACTTGAAGTCTACAGCAGCCATAAAATCGGTACGGCGTTTGAACTGTAGAATTGTTAACGAGGAAGGAACTCAGTATGTCCCCACGGGATCTATAAAAGTGGTTTTTCGGGCGCAGAATCTTCCACAGTATGTGTCATTATATCAGGTACATTTAGAGGTGGAGCCATATGTTTTTGCTCCCGTCCTCTGTAAAAAATGCCAACGGTACGGTCACGTTGATAAACATTGCAGGGCAACAAGTCCAAGTGTGGGAAATGTGCATTGCACCATACTACGGCAAACTGTACAGAAACTTTCCTGCAATGCGTGCATTGTCGCGGCACCCATTTAACTGGAGCCGTTGACTGTCCAGCTCACCAACAGCAAGTCCGTATTAAAAAGATCATGAGCAATCAGAACTTATCTTTCAAGGACGCTGTACAGCAAGTTCAACCTATTGAATATAATATTGTGGACAATTCCCAAAATTTTCCCCCTTTAACTGGGGAGGAGCCGATTCCTACACAGGAGAATCCCCGTAAGGGAAAATTTACACAAGTAATTTTAAAATCACCTAGACCAGTACCAGCCCCATGATATGATCGGCATGGTTATTATAATTTGGTTAGAGAGATTCCCCGTACGGAGATGGGTGCTTCACGAGTTACAACTTTTTCCAATGGTGCAAGCCGGAGGATGGAGGTATCTTTGGACGAGCCTGCTGCCACTAGTAGCGCCCCAATGGCGCAACCGCTTTCATCACTTCATAGGCAAAGAGAACATCTCCAAAGTGGTCTTTATCAATCTATTCATCAATTGGTGCAATTGTTGGGTGATCACCCAGCGTTAGCTCATAATGTATACCAGTTAAGGGACAAGGTTTGCAGTTTCATTCAATTCCATGATCAGAATCATTCAATGGAACTCTAGAAGTCTCATGAACAAACGTCATGAGCTATTTAAATTAATTCAGGAAACCGTACCTCACTTTTTAGCCATACAAGAAACTTGGTTTGATCTTGCAACTCGCATCGCGTATCCTAATTATAAAGTTTTACGTAATGATGGCCCCGGCTATGGCGGGGTTGCCTTTTTGGTTCACTCTTCAGTGATATATAGAATTCATTCGAATATTCAGGCCATACCCCATACATATGTTATAGGCTTATATTATATGCATATTTTACTTGTGAACATCTATTGTCCTCCTGACGTTTCCATTAATGAGAGACAATGGGATCAATTTTTTCACCAATTTACTACAGAACCATATGTTTTTATATTTGGGGATTTTAATATTCACCATACAGTGTGGGGAGGAAATTTGGATACACCTCAAGGTATGCAGTTCCTTAGTGCAGTAAATAACCATTCGCTTGCTATTTTGAATGATGGCTCTCCTACGCGATTGACTGCGCCTTCTGCCCCTCCTAGCGCAGTAGATTTAACATTGTGTACCGGTAGGCGAAGTATGGTGTCTATCACTACATGTCATACTTTAAGTGATACTTATTCCAGTGATCATTTTCCCATTGCTATTTCTTATGGTATAGGCCGACCTATTTCTCCACCGAAGCATACAGTTCACAATAACATGGTTCGTTCCTTGAGGAGATTTAAACCACACATATATACCTCTTACATTGAGGATGAGTCAAACTTTACTTCAGATTTTAACAGATTATATTAATCTTCACCACCCCATCATTGCCACACCTCCTTTATCTTCTAGGAAACCTATGAAAGTTAAATGGTGGGATGCGGAATGTCATTTACTGATTCAAACCCGCAAAGTGCTTTTCCGAAAACATAGGCAGCACGCCACATCTGAAAATTATTTCCGGCTCAAACGACACATAACACAGGCTCGCAGAATTTTCCATAAAAACGTCGTGTCGCTTGGAACGAGTTTATATCGTCCTTCACGCGTCAGGTTCCAATTGCAGCCTTGTGGAATGCCATTAGGGCAATCACAAGAGTTTCGCAACACTCCCCTGCCATGGCCATCCCAGGTCAGGTCTTATCCGATTTTCTTGTTCGAGAGACGCCAGATTATGTCGTACCACAGTATGTTCATTCACAAGACCCACAAGATGCACGTTTTTCCGTATTGTTACAACCATGCGATTATCAGGAATTAGAGGCAGTTCTACAATCGTGCTTGAAATCATCCCCCGGTCCAGATAATGTATCATATCATATGCTTAAATTATTACCTCTTAGAGCAAAGAAGGTATTATTAAATATGTACAATGATATTTTTCGCAATTACAGTACCCCAGTTAGTTGGAATGAATTTTTTCTGATTCCTATTCTTAAAAATAAGCAATTACCCACTGAAGTTAATAATTATCGCGGTATACTACTAGGTTCGTGCCTCCGTAAAATCTTTATAAAGATCTTACTTCGAGGAATTATATGGGTATTAGAATACTATAACTGGACGCCTCGATATCAATATGCCTTTTTTAAGGGACGTAGTACATATGATGCATTTAACAGTTTTGTTATAGACTTGTTATTAGCTCGTCATAGAAAATATAGTACCATAGCGGTTTTCCTTGATATACAGCGGGCTTATGATTCCGTACCTTTGAACATATCATGGGAAAAGCTTGCAACTCTTAAGATTCCTGAGGGATTTATTATCATTCTCAGACAACTTCTTACATATAGATCACTGAGATTTAAATCGACACATTATACAATCCAACCCCGGCTGGTAAGTAATGGGTTGCCGCAGGGCGATATTGTGAGTGGTATTCTTTTCGCTCTTTTTATGAAGGACTTCGAAACGGTAATTCTCCGTCATGACCGAATACAGGCGTATGCTGACGATTTTTTGCTTTATTATACGCATGAGAATTTACAGCTCTGTAGGCAACATATTATTTACAGGCTTCACGAAGCCAGAACATGGTTAGAAGCCCATAGGTTAAATCTTTCTATAGCGAAATGTCGAGCGATGATATTTACACATCACCGAACCTATGACCGATCACCACTTTCATTTCATCAGTATGAAATCCCCGTAGTTAGTCACCATAAATATCTTGGGTTATTTATCGATCAGAAACTTACATGGAAATAATATTTTTTATATTTGCCTTCGAAAAGCGAACGGTATATTCAGGTAATACAAGCTGTAACACGTAGGCAATGGGGAGCAGATCCAGTTGTGGCGCTATCCTTGTATAAAACCACTATTAGAGCGATATTGGACTACAGATCACATATTTTTGACTTGGCATCATATACGAACTTGAATACTCTTAACATCTGTCAATATAAAGCAATACGCTCTTGTATTGGAGCTTTAAAGTCCACACCTACAAATGCACTTTTGGTAGAATCCTGCGAAGCTCCCTTACATGTGCGTAGAAAAATACTTGCTACGCAATATATACTCAAGAAATTTTCTCTGACAAGTCATCCTTTAATTCCGAAGTTACAGTTACTCTCGGAGTATTATTCCTTACCGCGTCAGGGTTTGCGACGATTGCCAGTTCTGTATCATGTTTTTACCACATTGAAGTCGAAACAGTATACATTATTACACAGTGTTAACTTAATGCCTTATTCCTTACCCTATCCGGTATCTTATTATAAGCCTCTGATAATATATCCTACACGTAGTAGCTCTACTAACGTAATTTGTTTGCAAGAGACCGAGATTCGTCCTGTTAAAAGAGTGAAACTTTCCAGTATCCCACAAAGCATAAACATTTTTACAGATGGGGCCAAGAATATTACTGGAGTTGGGGCCGCTTATTATATACCTTCTCTAAATGTTAAAAAACAATATGGTTTACCTAGTGATTGTTCGATTTTTACTGCGGAGCTATTCGCTATACAGCAAGCTTTACTTTTTTTTCAGCGTCAGGGATATACGCGGGTTACGATCTATACGGATTCGCTGAGTGCATTACAGTCGTTGGTCTCGTACGAGTCATCCTATAATTGGTATGTATACAATATCAAGAGTCTCCTCTATATGCTTGACAATTTCTGTATTTATATAACATTAGTATGGGTACCAGGACATGTGGGTATCTTAGGAAATGAAAAAGTAGATTGTCTTGCAAAACAAGCTTCTCGTTTCCCTGTTCCGAATACTAACAATATTGTTCCTTCTTCTGACTATGTAGTTGTTATCCGACAAGCTGGTCGTCAAGAATGGCAGAATTACTGGCGACACACTGCACAAGTCAAAGGTAACTTTTATTATCATTTACAACCAACAATTCCGGTTAAACCATGGTTTATGCGAGGATCATATTCTAGACAACATATTATCAACATCATTCGGTTAAGGTTTAATCATGCCCTTACCCCACAATATAGATCTCGTTTCCATTTAACGCAGGATACAAACTGTTCGTGTGGTACAAATATTATTAATGGCGACCCCAACCATATCTTATTTGAATGTTCATTATATGACAACCCCCGTAAAAATTTTATGACTAATCTCAAGCGACTCAAGCAGGTATTTCCAATCAGTGTTTCTTGCTTGCTCTGTAATCCTACCATCGAGATTATTAGAGTTCAATATTTGTTTCTGGATGAAGCCATTATCGTATTATAATTCTGTCCGCTATATATGGTAAGATGTTCTCATGTTTTTGGATGGTTCCATTTGAGTGATTCTTCATATCATTAGTGTTTTCCTTGAGAGTGAATTTTCGGATTATCAGAATGTGTGACACTATAGAAGAAGTGTGATTGCAAGAACGGAAGTTTCTCGTATGGGATCAGTGTGCTGTAGCAAACTAGGGTTATTATGTGATATAGTGAACAATAGTGTTTGTGTAATCTACTTGCAAGATCAAACATAAATTATTGAACAGAAGTTTTCATTTATACTAGTGCTATTACATAAGTAAGGGAGTATTGACTGGGTGAAATGTCGTAGACACAGCCCATAAGCATCAGCAAGCAAGCAAGCAAGCAAGCAAGCAAGCTCTTGAGTATCTCGCCACCGTCTATTCAATTCATCCCGATAAGAAACCTTGTCCTCTACGTTTTGGGCCTCTGTTGCCTTTTTCCATGTTAATCTATTTTGGTACGGCACTTTCCCTCGGTCCGGCCGTCCTTTATACCCTCGATATCGGGTAGATGTGTTCGTGGTGTAGGCCGTTCCTCTGGTATTTATGGATCTGGACGTCCTTGTGTCACAATGGCGACAGGACTGGTAGTCATTTCTTTAGCATTACTCCCTTTCGGTAAAGATTGAGCATGGGCTGTGTCTAATCTACGAAGTATCCCATCCATTTGTTCTAGAGATTGTATATTAGCAGCTACCAGAATCTCCTGGACTTGGGCTGGGAAATGTAGCGTGATCGCTTGGATCAACTCTTGTTCAGGCACTGGTGGGTCCAAAAATTGCATCTTCTTAAGTTGCCCGATGAAATAATCTGAGTAACGGGATGTGTTTATAGAAGTATTATACTTTTTAGTATATAACTGTAATTTAATTAAATGTTGCGTCTCTAAATTCCAAAAACGTTTCAGTAGAGCTTCTTTGAACTCAGAATAAGTGTTAAAGCAAGATTTAAAAGAGGAATACCATGATAGAGCGCGTCCCTCTAGCAACTTGGAAGCGACACGGAGCTGTCGATCGGGACTGATTTTATTATCTTGGAAATATTCTTCGGTGTTGAGTAGAAATTCCCTAGCGGTGTATTCGTCCTTCCCGGAGAATTTAGCAGGTTTTTCATCGGCCATTCGGATGATAGTGGTAATGTTTGTGTTTTCGTTAGTTATCAATAGACCAGATGAAAATAAGGGAATATCCTTCAGTTCTAAATTAGAGACCTTACAGCCAAGGGTTTCTATCTGTCCATGTAATTCTGTTTTAACATCCTTCACCTGTTGTTTAATAGTATCTTCTACCACCTTAACTTCATCTTGGAGGTCCTTCTTTAGTTCAGATATCTCTCGATATATACGCGTAACCTGAGTGTGCGTAGTGTCGAATTGAGACAAAAACTTTTTATCAAACTCTCCCTGTTTACTTTTTATAAGACTGACTTCATTATTTACTCTTTGAATGTCGGTTTTAGCGTGTCTCTAAGATTCTCCTGAATGGAGGCTATTTTAACCTCGGCTAAGGATAATTGTGAATGTGATTCTTGAAACTGAGTTCTTAAGTCTTCTACCTCTTTAGTAATTTCTTGAGAAATTGGAAGAACAGCTTTGAAGTCGTCTTTAAGAAGAGTTACAACATGGGTTTTAATTCCTTCTTTCATGACCTCCCTCTATTTTTAATAGGACATTCATTTCGGAAATTTTTTCATCTACCCTAGCGTTGGACTCTTTAAATTTTTGTTCAGTGCGAGCACCAGCCTGAGTAAGTCTTTGTTCTAGGGTGGCATTCGCTTCTGCAAACTTCTTATCTACTTCCGCAATAATTTGAACTACGGATTCCCTAAGTTGACGTTCAAGATTAGAACTGGATTCATTAAGTTGATGTTCAAGATTAGAACTGGATTCATAAAGTTGATATTCAAGATTAGAACTAGACTCATTAAATCTGCGTTCGACATAAGAACTAGATTCGTTAAGATGACGTTCAAGTTTAGAGCTGGACTCGCTAAGTCGGCGTTCTAAGTTTTCAGTTGCTACTTTCATACTGAGCCTAAGGGCTTAAGTCGCTGCCATAATCTCCTCCATTTTATTAAAATATATAACGCTAGTACCAAGTACAGAAATAATGATTGACACACTTCACATTTTTTAAAAAATATTTTCAAAACTTGCATTCAGTCAAAAGTTCAAAGTCTTAAGTCGTAGTGCCACGGTTTCAACACAAATTAATTTAACCAAGTCTTTGGAATTAATGCAAATCACTTCTACCAAGTCACTTAAATTATGCACTTATATTTCAGTTAAGTCAGTGTCCAATGAAATTTCCGAACACTCCTATTCTGATCGAATTTAGTCACCATAGCTCGGGCTGTATGTAAGTCTTTATGTTAAGCTACAACAGAATCGAGCCCTTGAAACTTGGGTGTCAAGCATTCCAACTCTTACGTGAACCCTCCAATGAAATCGAGCCCCACGTTGGGCGCCACGTATACTACCTCCTCTCTGTACCCGTAAAAAGTGTTCATATCTTTAAGGCGCTTGATATTAAATTAACGAACATGGATCTTATCCTAGGAAGTGGCTTTATCATTGCAGTTGGTACAGAGAGGGGTATAGTTATCAATTTTAGAGATTCCTTTGATAAATTGATTTTATTGATCATCAAAAGCAAGTTCATATCACATTCGTACAGCAGCATGGAAGTGTCGTGGCTGGTTGGTACCTTCGTGTCCTGGGATGGCGCTGGACATCGCCTGGACAGGGACCACACCTGCTCGGATGAGGAGTTCTGGAATGTCTCGGGGTTCTGGAATGTCTCGAAGATTGGCACACGTTCCTGGGTTCGATTTGAGACGTAATTCACACTTGAGTTTTCTGCACGGTACTCCACACATTCATGGCACTGTCTGAACAGATATGACCTTTTAATGATGGTTACTGCACACTAGATATTAAATCAAAACCTTCTGCAATAATCACTCGAAGAACAAGATGATTTTGACTTTGTACCGGTAGAAATGCAAGTTCATAACGCAAGCTTACCGTAAATTGGAATGTTCTAGTGGATTATAGTCACCACAGTTCTCAATGCATAGTTTCTGAAGATTTAAAACACATTCGCAATGAACTGAATAAATAGCACTCGGAAACTGTCTTGTTCCGTCAATACGCCAAGTGAATAGCCATTAAAGAAAATAATATTTGAAAGAAAAAGTCTGACTTCATAAATTATGGATTCACTCAAACTACTGGAGAGTTCTTGGCGTTCTGGGAACGCGACATGCGTATTCTGAATTGTCACAGACTTTAATGAGGATAAAAATCAAAACACAAGTCCCAGTGCAGCACTTGGAAAGTATTGCATATTTTACAATTAAACATAATGTTGAACGTCCCCTAAGTTTCACAGTTTTTACAAGACGTAAATTCAATGAGGTACTTGGGAAAACAAGTCATATCGTTCACACGAAAGTTTATGTTGGTAGGGCACAAGATCATCCTACACGCTCGGAAAGTTTCAATGTTCCAGAAATTGATTCACTAAATACAAGTTCGAATAAGTTCGAATCGTAAGTTCAATGTGGTATACAACACTCGTGAAAATTCAAAGTCCTTTCAATCGTCGTCGGATAACTAAGTCCCTATGTGGCACTTCAAAAAATAACAAAGTTCCAATGTGTAGAAATAACATGGTTCCGGTGTGTATAAATATTAAAGTCCCACCACGACACTCGAAGAAAATAAAGTTCCGATGACAATGTTCCAGTATGTCACCTTAAGAAAATAATAAAGTCTTACCGCGACACTTGGCGAAAATAACTAAGTTCCAATGAGACGCTTCAGAAAAATAACGAAGTTCCAATATGGCACTTTAAGAAAATATCAAAGTCCAATCACGACACACGAAAAATAACAAAGTTCCAATGTGTCAATATGACAAAGTTCCAACACGATGCTCGCAGAAAATAACAAAGTCCCAATCAGGCACTTCAAGAATATGATAAAGTCCCGACACAACACATAGAAAAAATACCGAAGTTACAATACTTGGATTTCGAAGACTATTCTACTGTAAGTTCGACACACACAATACTCCTCCTGTCACCCGTGTCACAGAGACGGCGGAGTGACAGATACTGAATTCGTAGGTTGGGTGATCCTCCTTTCATACACGTTCGCATGGAAGTGTCTAGAACTCGGGTATTATCTACCCTTATAACTCCTATAATACTAGGTGGATTTTCTTGAAATCTTGACAGATCACGTCCATTGTAATTGTTTTTAAGAAGGCAGTGTCGAAATAGTGATAAAGTAGCGCAAAATGTACTTTTGAGGGTAAGCTGGAACATTACCATATATGGTCGCTTATAGCTGGCTTACGGCGGCCACGTCATTCGCTGGGTACATCACTGCGTTCGGCGGGCTGCCCACCTTCCACCTCGCGCGAAGTTCAACAAACATACTTCGGACTTCTCTCGTAGCGGCGTTCCCGATACAATATATATATTCAAAGAGTATATGGAGCGGAAGATAGTTAGAATTCCATTGCTCTGGATTTTTAAGCGGAATTGAATTTCATCACCTTCCTTTACAGCAATTGGTGCGCCTACTTTTAATTCGATTGGTTTGGCACATGATTAATAATCGCATATACCAGAGAACTATGTGAAACTGTTATCGGTGTTAGTGTACCTGTGCAGGGAAGCTTATACATCAGGCGACATTTTCGTAGCATATATATTGGTGACTGATTTGATGGTAGAATATTAATTTGAAAAAGAACTTTTCTTGGTTTATTGTTCAGTTCTTTTTTATCATTTCAAACTCATCTTTTGTAGTAGCAAACGTTTCTAAATACTGTTTGTTAACAACATCTTGCTCGTGGATAGGAAAATCAACATTTAAAATTCGTTTATTCTTCATATTTCATTCTCCGTGAGATTCTACTGCAGATAATTTTTCTGAAGTTTAGATAAGTCAAATTTTAACTCGTCAACCTCTCTACGCGCAGCTGCATACTCTTCTAGAAAGATTTTATTTGCAACGTCCTTCTCATTTAACGGATTATATGCGTTAGTAATTCGTTTAATTTTCGTACTCAACGTGCCACCTACACCAACGTTTAGTTTCCTGATATAGCTTATTTTATTCTTCAGTTTTTCGAGTTCTTCTAGCGCTGCTGAATGTTTTCCAGTTATAATTTATTGATCACATCGGTCGAATGAATACGTTTGCTGATGTATGTTACTTGTTTATTTTGCATATCAATCGATCCATCGTCACTTAGTTGAAGTAGCCTACGTTTTGAAAACTTTTCTAAAAATAAAAGCTATATTGCATCTTGTTCCTCTTCAGGATCTGCTACACCCGATATTCTCTTGTTGTTCACGTTGAGATTATTGTCAGTCGGAGGAAGGTGATCTTCCACGATATCACGTATAAGTGAATCAACATATTCTATGCGTGCTGAAACGTCATTAACTCGTTTCTCCAAATTTCTCTGCACATTGTTAGTGTGCGTACGCATTGTGTCAAGCGAAACTGCTTCGTTTTCATTCATAGCTGGAGTTATTCCTTTCAGCCTTTCGTTCTTAAAATCACCTGAATCTTCATATAACTCACATATATCACGTATTTCATTTTTAAGATTTAAAATGTGATGTATTTCTTCTTTATTAATACTGTCCTTGACGGCTTTTAACACATAATTTTTATTACAAGCATCTTCCATGTTTATAGGAAAGCCAAAGTTCTTCAGCCGATTACCTTGAATACTTACTTTTCCGTCAGATATTGATGTTACGTAATTTGTATTAATTAACATTTTTCATTCACATATGATTTAGTGGCAATATCATGTCGTGATGATGGTCGCGTTACGTAAACGTTACTAGTTCTGTTGTTTGGCATCGTGATGTTCTTTCTCTACTCAACAATTCGAAAATGAGTTCGTTATTGCATGCACTATAGTATTTATATGTCATATAATATATATCAAATCCATTTCGATATCGACCATTGCTTATTTCGCTCTAGTTATCGATAACGAGAGAGCTGAATTTCGAGTGCGACCAAAACCGATAACATAAATCAGTGAACTGGTTGTAACTCATATATGTGTTTACACGATCATCGCAAACATGACGAAGGTTTCTTGCATCTTGTTTAAACAAAATAATAAAATAAGCGTTGTCTCTAATCAGATGTGTGGATATGCAGGAATAGGTTTGACAAAAGTACAAAACATCTACGATATAGTGTTGACCTCGACTAAAGTAGTTTTTCGTGTGCTGCGGTTTGTCGCTTGCTACATCGTCAAAAATAAAAACAGAATTCCTTAGAGCTTTTTCTGGCGGTATTACTTGCTCATGATCAGAGTAAAATTCGCTTTTTATTTCTTTAATATATTTTAAAAGCTTCTCTATTTCAATATATTTCTTATGCGACAAAGATTATGAGTAAACATACACATTCTCAAATCGTAACCCGTTTAGTTGGAATAACAAATTAATCATAACAGTGGTCTTTCCTGTATTCGATGGACCGTATGTAATACAGCGTACTGTGTCCGGCGACAGTTTATTATGTCTATTATTCCTTCGTATTGAACGGTTTGTTTCGTTCAGATTCGCCACTTGTAAAGATAATTATTGTTTTATTGCCTTTACCACATCTCTCCTTTGATAATAATTTTCAACGATCGAGTGCAGAGGAGCAACCCGTAGAGCAGGGCCTCTCAGGGTGCATGCGCGTGGTGCATGCACTGTGCACGGTGCAAAAGACGACTTGGCTTGGTTGACCAGAGTGCAGACCCCCCACTCCTCGATTTGGAGCAATAGCGCTTACTCTCTCTTTCCTCGCGCCTGTCTCGCTCGCTCCGCCTGTCTCCCTCTGCCCCACTTGCGCCGTAGCGTTCCAAATCCGGGCTGAGTTGAGCCGAGTATAGCCGAGTAGAGCCGAGCTTAGCCGAGTAGCCCAGAGACGAAGCGTTGATCCGAGCCATGCCGAGCGGCAGCGATGCACAGTGCACGGAGCTCTTGCGCCTCTATCTGCACGCGTGAGATTTTGGGCGTTTGAGAGGCCCTGCCGTAGAGTGTTCTTTTTAGATGACGACGTTATTGTAGATTAATAAATAAACACGAACTTTTTACTTTCTGTTTCACTTATCTAGTTCCAATATGGTTCATGCAGCACACTACAGCCAGTATTAAGAAGTGCTGAAACAGCTATTGTGTTATAGAGATCTAATGGTATGTTGCCAACTTCACACCCCCTCATATACCGACACGAAGGGGACCATTTCCTGTGTTCTGTTAAAGGATTGTCATCTTATTCCCACGAAAACAGTCTAACCTAGTCAGCGTTCGGTGACCGACGCATTGTGTGGAGGTGTCAAGAGAGCCGGCGTGGAATGTGAACGGTGGGCAGTAAAGTATTTCGAGAAGGAAGGAAGGAAGGAAGGAAGGAAGGAAGGAAGGAAGGAAGAGGAAGATGATTGGCGTGGATCAATATCGCGTGGCTATTGGAAGATGGCAGATGTAATGGAAAAAGGAGATAGCTAGAAATAAAAGAAGTATAATGGAAACAAGAATGATGGACGAGATGATTTTGGCGGCAATGGTGATTATGATACCACTAGCTATAGGAGGAGTAGAGGTAAACCCCGGCCCGACTTCTAGTGGAAACATGAACTGGGAAGACGTGGAGGTCATGAGAAAAGTGGTGAAAGAAGTGGTGGAAGAAGTATGCCCGTTTGAGCAGATTAAGAATATAATGAAAGAGCAAATGAAAGAACTTGATCATATAAGGCGGTGGATACAGGGATAAACAAACGAGACAATGAGTAGAGTAGAAACCAACGAGAGAGAGATCATATCACTCAAGTCAAAAATAAGGGAGATGGAAGGAGAGGTGGTGAAGTTGCGAGCGAAAATTGAAGACTGTAACCGAGAACGGAGGAAGAAATGCCTATTCATATATGGAGTACCGGAAGACAAAGCAGAAGATAAAGTACTGACAACATACAAAGTTGTGGAAGTCATCCAGAAAATGATGAGAATTGATTTTTGCGAAGTTGATATTGATGATGTAGAAAGGATAGGTAAAAAATGGGGTGATAGACCGATAGAACTGAAGCTATTCTCCACCTTGATGGGGGAAGTAGTGATAAGAGGTGCAGATAACATACGGAGCACAAAAATTTGGATTAAAGAAAACATTGGTAGAGAAGGGGTAAAGAACATAAACACTCTGAAGAAACATTTGGCCAGGGCTAAATTACAGGGGTTAAGAGCGCATATTAAGGGTAAAAAATTAGTAGTGACCAATGGTATTTGGACTAGAATGTGGACTGCGAAGAAATTACGAGAAATGGAAGATGACAGGAATGACGAAGTGTTAGTGGGAAAGAAAGTGGAGGAAAGACAAGCCAGAGACTGTAAAGTGGGGGATGACGGACATGGAGGCAAAGAAAGAAACAAGGATAATAAGGTAAAGGAACCAAGCTCGCAGCATGAAGGAAGTAACTTGATAGATTTTTAGCCAAATCATTCGAAGAAGCGAACAGGGAGGTAATTGCAGAGATGAGGAGTGCGGTAAGGAAGGAAACCAGGGAGACCAGGACATTAACGAAGGAGTCCAGGACGGAGGCCAATGGGAGAGAAGAAAGAAGGATACATGGAGAGATGGAGAGTAGAAACACAGGATGTAACACGAGTAAGTAAACGAAGCGAAAACACGACTGGGAAGCGGGAAGAAGAAGCAAGAGGGGCCCTAATGAGAGGGAGAAGTCTGAGCCTAAGAGAGTTATGGGGCAAAAAGAACACAGTAGACGAAGGCATAGTGACAAGAAGCAAAAAGTTAATGTGTAGTGAGAAGTAAATGGCTGTATACACGATAATAGTGGAGTGTGTGCGTGTTATTCATAACTGTGTTAAGAGCGAGTAAATGGCAGGTGTGATAGAAGAGGCAAGTTTCCAGGTGGTCAAGTGTATAGTGAATGAGGAAGAGAATGAGATAAATTGGTCAGATGTTAAGGAGAAAGTCAATATCTGGAGACGGTTGGTTTATGAGCTGGGGTCCTAGTTATCCTAGTTATAAGTGAGTGAACAGGGCTTAATTTATCGTGGTGAGTTGCATGGGTTCTAAAGTTGACAATATAGTGAATTAGTAAAGGTTGAAGAGTGATCAACAAGAAAGAAATGTAAAGTGCAATAAATTGCACATTGGCATTACAGTGGAGTTAACACGAAGTCAGGTTCGCAACATAAGTAGAATATAAGAAAGGTCAGTGTCTAAGAGAGAATGTGCTGAGAGCGAACCCGGCCGGAAGTGGAACATTCTGTGGTCTATGTGCAGACTCAGCCCGACACAACATTGTACTCTGCTCAGTTATATGTTTCCAGTTTTATTTTCACATTACCATTAATGCCATACTGTCTATAGATTGAATTACCTTGTTGCAGTAGTTCTTTTAGTCTTCGTTTTATCCCTTTTCTTAATAGCAATATTGAGTTTTTGAGGTTTTGTTTATATCTGAAAAGATATTAGTGACGCATTGACATTTTATTATTATTATTTTCAGTACTATTAGTTTTCGTTTATCCCAGGTCTTAATAGCAATATTGAGATTTTTTGAGGTTTTGTTTATATCCGTAAAGATAACAGTGACTCATTGACATTTGATTATTATTATTTCCAGCAACTTTGTGTTTCCACATTTGGTGTTAGCTATGTTTACTTTACGAGTGTTACTTTATGTGTATAGCAACTTAAGCTGTCTAGGTTGGGCATTGTTATTTTTGTCCCTTAATGGATCAATAAGGCTTCATCGCTGTAGATCTGGAAGAAAAATAAAGGCTTCTATCTATCTATCTATCTATTCTCACGTAAATAATTCGATTCCGCAAAACCTACATGTAACTTCGTGTAGGTATCCCGTGTAACAGAAGCCAGCTTTAGCTAAAATTACGGGGTCTATACACGGTACACGCCATCTAGCGAAAATCTGTATCCAATCTACCACAGATTTTAAATTTAACGTAATAGGAATGTACGCCATGATGAAGTAAAATTAGGAGAGCAAAAAATATCTCTCTTATTTATATATCTTACGCACCTTATAAAAAATCTGAACTCAAATACATTTTAGTATGCAACAGTTGCACATCGTGTGAAATTTAATTCGTATATAATTAATAACACACTTGCCAGCAGGAGATCTCATTTGGGTGTGATGCGTCGAAGCCGCAACGTTGTTGCAGCTCCATGTAAACGAGTAGGGAAAGGAGGAATACTAGGCAAAGTTCTTAACAAAGCCTTAGATAATTTGCCAGTAGGATTGCACATACCAGGGTTAGTTAGAAAAAGATTTAGGAGTGGTGATCAAGGAATAAACCTATTAGGAAAGGCATGTAAAGAATACGATACCACTTATGCTACATTCAAAGATCAGAACAGAAGGAAAGAAGCAAATGAATTCTTAGCCTCTAAGGCTTGGTCTCGTGTAAACTCTCAGGACGCATAATTGGGAGAAAGAGCAGTTGCACAAGCAGTTACGGGTATTATGAAAGCGAAAACTAAAGTAGGTGTGGGTAGACGAAAAAGAAAATCAAAACATCGAAGAGAACGTTTAAAACCGAAAAAGACAGCATGCTGTGATAAAAAAAAGCTGGTTTTCTTCCACTCCTTCCGATATTTGCAGCCTTGTCGGGATTGGACGGTCTAGCAAGTGGAGCTGCAGGCATAGCATCGGCTGTAAACAAGGCGAAAGTCGTACAGGAAGAATTAAAAGAAATGAAGCATCACAATCTAATGCTAGAAGCAATGCATCGGAAAGTGCTTCCTAATCTAAACAAAGGAAGGGTCATTTAATAATTCCTCCAGCATACAAAATATAATGGAAGACTTGCCGAACAGAGCTATATCGTTACGCATTTCGTCTGAAAATTCCTTACTTCAGAGGTGTGTTTATGTGAGATACGTTACCGAAAATTTCTCATAGAAATGAGAGTTGTTCTTTGAATTTAGATCCGATAAGTAAATCTGGTTCGGACTGGGTTGCGTTCAGTGAACGAGGTGCATATGTGTACTACTTCGATAGTTTTGGTAATTTACGTCCCCCTAAATAGGTATTAGAATATATACAAAACTGTTGCATTTGGTATAATTTTCTTTCTTATCAAACTCTTAATTCATCAATTTGCGGACATTTGAGAAGCTTATTTCCAAAAGGTACAAATCCAAAAAGTAATATTTTACAGGAGAGAGGACAAACGTTCAGAGTGTAAAATTTCAACTGAAAATTCATTTGAGCATTTTTATGATGTTCAGATAGAATAAATGCATTGTTGTACAAATTATTTCTGTTGAAGCTTTTGCGGTTTAGGAAATATTCAAAGAAAATGATGGATTTGGTACTTTTTGGCACTGAAATTCTAAATATCTTCACCTGAAAGACATAAATTTCACTGCGGTCATCAGAATTTTTGATAAAACTGACTGTATTTAGTTATAAAATGGTCATATTTAAGGTATTTACAGTAAAGGCATAGATTATTTAAATAATATTAAATAAAATTGAACAAAACAATGAAAATAATGCAAAGTACCAGCAATGAACTAAAGGAATTCTCTTTCTTCTCCTTAACAGCATTCTCAATTTTCTTTCGACTTACATTCAGGAGGCTTAAAAATGCACCCCTACACACACTGACAACACCACTATCTCTTCTAGCTTTATATTTAATCGTAATTTTCTTCGAAACACGCGTACATGGTGTCTTTTGATTAGGCCTGTGCCTTTGCTGGTGATACAACCAATATACGAAGCAACATTTTTTTTCCCCAGAAGACACCATGAAACGCTACTATTTCTTGTTCTGTTCAATCACGGGCTCTACTAAACTCACCGACATTGTGGAAACAAGCAATTTTTGGTTAAACACTCGCTTTACTCTCGTATTTTTGCACTTCAGCACGCGTCTTCTTCCATTTATCTGGAGCTAATACCTTCTTCCTTGCTTTATTTACTTCTGCGGGAGTATCACAGTACTCATCTGAGATATCTGATTCCATACTTTTGAAAAGCAAACAGCACACAGTTACAAAACCAACTTCGTAAGAAAACTGTCACTTCACGTCGTGTAAACATAGCGCGGCAATTTTGCTGCTGTTCACGTGACCCAGAAAAGCCTCTCATTGGCTGCATGGATACGGTACGTATTGGCACATTCAGGCCACAGGATTTGGTATTTATTGGCATCAAACGAGATTTTTAATGCCCTGTTTGATATGGATTTATGTCGTTTTGGGTATTTCTTTTTCTTTTATACGATGGAGCTACCTACCAACGTACGTTTTCCATCATAATCTCAATTTCGATTTTTTTTAAGTTGGTACCTTTTGGAAATAAGCTTCACATTTGTGATTAATATTTTTATACTGTATAAATAAAACACGAGTTTAAGATTTGTTTTCAGTGTTCACTGTGCCTTATGAAAGACGGATCACACTCGAGGGTAAAGGCTCGGAGATTGATGTAGTATTAGAAACCCCAATTCTGTTAAATAGAGCTTCTTTCTATGAAATAGGTCTTGCCTCACTATTATTCGAAACGTCACTATTAAAAATAATACATTTGCTATATATTTGAATAATATAAAGAATATTTTGAGTGTAGCAAAAGGTACTTATGAATACGACATGACAGGGAACTTCTCAACTCATGAGTCAAACGTCACCCAGTTGCAACAGTCAAGTTTTAGGGAGGAAGGAGGTCTGAGATTGCTCTTGGTAAACTGTCAGAGTGTAGTAAATAAACAATTAAAATTCGGTACATTGATGGAATCTTATGAGACGGATGTGGTGATAGGAGTGGAATCGTGGTTGAGAGAAGGGGTGGGTAATACAGAAGTATTTCCAGAAGGGTATACAGTCTATCGTAGAGACCGAGGAGATAAAAAGGGAGGAGGGTTATTTATTCTGGTGAAGGAAACTTATTGTTCGCATGAATGGTTTAGTGATGAAAGGGATGAAATATTAGGGATAAAATTAGTTTGTGATAATATGAAGGAGGTGGGAATTATAGGAACATATAGGCCTGGAAGAGAGGAAAGAGACATGGTAATATTTGAGAAAATAATAGATTATACTCATTAAAAAAATAATGATACGGTAATAATTGGAGGAGATCTAAACTTGCCTGAAGTTGAATGGAATGGAGATGCAAGTGAAGCCCATGAACAGAAACTGGCAAATAAGTTAATTTGGGAGGGAGGATTTACACAAGTAGTACAAGAACCAACTCGTCTCAATAACTTGCTAGATGTATTCTTGGTTAAACCATGGAAAATTGTTGATAAAACTGAGGTAATTGAAGGAATAGGTGACCATAAGGCTGTAATAATGGATGTAGGACTTCTACCAAAAATGCTTAATAAGAGGGTCACAAAAGACAAGAAATTATACAGAAAAACTAAAGTTGATGAATTTGGGACTTACCTTAAATCACAATTCAGTTGTTGGATAAGTGAAGGGAATAATGTGGATACACTTTGGGCTAAATTTAAAGGAATCATTTGGGAAGGAGAGAAGAGATTTGTACCTGTTACGAAGGGTAAAATGACCTCAGACCCTGTTTATTACACAAGGGAAATAAGAAAATTAAAAAGAAAATGTAGAATAGTAAACAGGAAAATCAAAGAAGGTAGGGTGAGTAGAGAAAGTAGAAAACAGCTAATGAGGGAACTGAATAGAGTGAAAAAGGAAGCAAAAGAGAATTATATGAATGGCATTCTTCAAGAGAGTAATGACAACAGGAAATGGGAAAAGCTGTATTCATATATTAGGAATCAAAAGGGAAAAGGAATCCAAATTCCTATAATGGTGGGAGAAGGGGGTGAACACTATTTAACAGATACTGAGATAGCAAACCTCTTTAGTAGGGAATTCCGAGATTCAGTAGATGATTGTCAGGACTCGGAAACCGTAACAGAAGATAGAGAGGGAGAGACACAGAGGGAAACAAGAAGCTTCTCATTCACAAATGAAGATATTTTCAGAGAAATCCAACTGCTTCAGCAAGGAAAAGCAGCAGGAAGTGATCGAATTACTGGGGAGGTATTAAAGACAATGGGGTGGTATATAGTGCCATATTTAAAATTTCTCTTTGACTATGTCATAAATAATAGTGATACCAAAGGAATGGAAGGAATCTATAATAATAATACCAATTTATAAAGGAAAGGGTGATAAAAGGAAACCAGAGATCTACAGACCAATCAGCCTGACCAGTATAGTTTGTAAAATACTGGAGTGTTTAATAGCAAAGTACATCAGAGGGATATGTGATGATAAAAATTGGTTCATGAGGAGCCAGTATGGATTTAGAAAGAAATTTTCTTGCGAGGCACAACTGGTGAGATTTCAGCAGGACATATCAGATCAGTTAGATTCAGGAGGCCAGTTAGATTGCATAGCCATAGATCTTTCCAAAGCCTTTGATAGAGTGGAACATGGAATATTATTAAGGAAATTGGAGGGAATAGGATTGGATGTAAGGGTTATACGTTGGATAAGAACATTTCTAAATTCAAGGGTTCAGAAAGTCAAAGTAGGAAATAATATATCACAGGAAGAGAAAGTCTGGAAGGGAATTGCACAGGGTAGTATAATCGGTCCGTTACTTTTCTTAATATACGCAAATGATTTAGGGAACAATATAACATCGAAAATAAGATTGTATGCAGATGACATAATTGTTTATAGGGAAATAAATAACATTGAGGATTGTTCAGAATTGCAAAGGGACCTTGACAGTATCCAAGAATGGGTTGAAGAAAATAATATGAAGATTAATGGAGGCAAATCAACTGTTACATCATTTACAAACAGGAGCTTTAAAACTGAATTTGAATATACTTTGGATGAGGTAGTTATCCCAAAAGATGGCAAGTGCAAATACTTAGGTGTTAGATTTGAAAGTAATTTGCACTGGAAGGGTCATGTTGATGACATTGTTGGGAAAGCATACAGATCGTTACATGTCATAATGAGACTACTTAAAGGATGCAACAAAGAATTAAAAGAAAAAAGTTACTTAAGTATGGTTCGTCCATTATTGGAATATGCAAACAGTGTTTGGGATCCTCACCAAGAATACCTAATAAAAGAACTAGATGGTGTGCAGAGGAAAGCAGCAAGATTTGTAACAGGGGATTTCAGGAGAAAGAGTAGTGTATCAGAAATGTTAAAGGAACTTGGGTGGGAAACTTTAAGTAAGAGAAGGGAGAAAACTAGACTTATAGGATTATATAGATCCTATACAGGAGAAGAAGCATGGGGAGATATCCGTGAGAGGCTTCGGTTGGAAAATAATTATATTGGTAGAACTGACCACAAGTACAAAATTAGAAGGAATTTTAGCAGAAGCGATTGGGGTAAATTTTCTTTCATTGGGAAGGGCGTGAAGGAGTGGAACAGTTTACCAGGGGTAGTGTTTGATCCTTTTCCAAAATCTGTACAGATATTCAAGAAGAGAATAAACAACAACAGAGATAATAAATTAAATGTTAGAGGGCATTCGACCAGTGCAGGGTATTGTAAATAATAAATGTGTGTGATTAAATTAATTCAATCCCCTGGTCTAAGGAGTTTGGACAGCCCAAGTAGGGGACTGCCTGTAGGGGTGAAGTACAGTGGGGACTTCGAGGGCCCTGGGACCGCTACGGTAGCTGTGAAGGCCCTTCAGGAACTCTGAAAAGTGGTGGCAAAAGGGGCTCTGGTTAAGACGCAGCAGGTCGTTATGCTACTTAGGTTCCAAAATGGGTAAAATATAAATATGTAAATAAATTCAGTGTTAATTTTAATCTTATACCAGTTGTATAGTATTATTAGAAGTAATTTTACATACCGTACTGTATATGAGTTGACTATGTTTGTAAGATATTATAAGTAGAATTTTGTAAGCAATATCAATTTATTAAGGATGATGTGTGTGTTTAATAGAAAAAATTATTAGCGTAAATTGTATAATATTGTATTCTAGGAAAATTTTCTTCGTCTCCTGTTAATTTAAAATTTAGTGCTTGACAATAATGTATTTTAGTGTACCATTTGCCACCGAGGTAGACACCTCATTAGCAAATAAAGAGATTTTGATTTGATTTTTGATACGAAGATCTCGTTGCAAAAATAGGAAGTTTGCTCACTATTAAAAATGTGAAACTATTTCTTCAAGAGTACACACCAAAACTTAGTTTTTTATCTCAAATATTAACAACAAACCTACTGTGCATTCTCCGTTTGACATTGATTTTAATGTACCTAATGGGGTTGGTACTAGCTTAGGTAATCTGTTAAATGTATATGAGAAATATGCTAACCATGAATCTCAGCTGATTGAAATCGCTAACTTGAGCGTTAATAGGACAAATAACGAGATTGGTATTAAAATGAAGGGAGACAAAGCAACTGTAATCACATTACCTGAAGGTAGTTACACTTTCTCAGAAATAGGAGATCTAGTTCAAGTAGAATAATTAACAACTTCACTATTCTCGAAGAGGTGAATCACCCTCTAGAGAGAGATACTAAACTTATTACTGTTACTTATCAAAAGACCTATCTACGCTGTAAAACGTCTTCACACCTAGACGTAGACTTTGATGTTACCGACTCAATTACAGATATGTTAGGATTTTCACGTCAAAAATATGAAGCTAATAAATTAAAAATTCAGGGGTGATCATTAAAATTAATAACGTAAACTCGATTCGCGTATGTTGTAATCTCGATTTTGGTTCAGGTTCCTATCTCAACGGTATACAAACACATTCGTTATATAATTTTAATCCGCTTGTTCCAACAGGCTATCCTATTGCAGTTCAACCGCCAACTATAAGCTTCTCACCAGTAAACACTACTGTTATTCAACATATATCTATCGTACTCGAAGATCAGTTCGAAAACCCAATCGACATACAAAATGAGTATGTAACAGTAGAGTTAATTATTCGTCCAGTGAAAATACAATAATCGTATGTAACATAAAGATTACATTTATATACTATCTTTCGAGTAAGTAACAGTTGAACAACAACATCATGGTAGTAATTTATAATAACCGGTCAATAAAGCTAGGATTAAAAGAGAAAGCAGACAGAGCAGTAAAATATAGAGTCAAGTAAAAAAGATCTCATCTTGTACGCTATACGAAATATTAACTGCAAACAATAAAGATTTTTGCAGTCGCTAGGCTACCGACTACTATAAATACTTTTTCTCCTTCAGAACCTACTTAATTCTCTTTTCGTGCGTAATCAAGTTAACATCAAGAAGAAAAATGTTTAACGTAACTGGCAAAATTGTTTTTGATACCGGAGTAGCCAGGCAGGAAGTAAGGAGCTAGCGTTCATATGCAGGCACGAAATATGAAAACATCTATGAAATTCGAGTTCCTGTACACAACAAAGAGCATGCCTTTTTACCTCCTGAAGCCGATGTTCACATAGAAAGGGATATAGTTAGATGAATCACAGAGAATACACTTTCAACTACGGCCGTCCCCGATCAAAACTTTGCAGCAAATCACTACGATTAAACTCGTATTGAATTAAATGGGAAGGAAATTGAAAGAACTCGGCGTGTAGGTACGACTAGTGCTATGAAAACTTTCGCCTCTTATTATAAAAATGAAATATTAGAGCTTCAAACTGCCGGTTACTTTTCCCTCAATTACTACACCTCCAAACGAAGCGAATATTGCTTACGCAATCACAAAGCTATTCCATACAATCACCCCACTGCGTGTTCCTTGCGATTTATTTGAAAACTACAGGAAGCCGTTTATAAACTGCAAACTTGAAGTTATGTTTATTCGTTCTAGAGATGAAAAATGTGCACTGTTTTCGGCCAACGCTGAAGATACATGTAAGGTTAAAGTACTCAAAATGTATATAAAGTTACCAACTCTAATACTGTCTGTTGAAGATGAAAAACCCATAAAGTTGATACAAAAAATCCGTCTATTCTTGTAGCATTTCGATCGTAGGTTTATCATGAGTTGCCCACTATTCCAAATTCAATGAAAATTAATTGGACGATTATGACTACGTCACAAATAGAAAAACCGATAGTTTTCATGCTTCCTTTCCAAACCGATAGAAAGAATAATGCTTCTTCTTCTTCTCAGTTCGATCACTGTAATATTCGATCCGTTGTTGCCGTATTCTTAAATTTAAACTTCTTCCATATGAAAAAGCTGTGGCTAATTTTAACAATGGCGATTGCAGTGAATTGTATGATATGTTCATCAAGTTTAGTAATGCGTATTATCAGCTTGACGATAATCGCTCTGAACCGAATATATCACGAAGTGAATTTCAATCGCATTGTCCTATTTTATTTTTTGCATGGAACAGCGAGAATCGATGAAATCTTCCTCTGCAGATGTTCGCATTGAAATTGAAACAAACGAACCTATTCCATCCAACACAACTCTACATTTCATCATTATTCATGACCGCATAATAAATCATAAACCTCTAACGAGTGAAGTATTTTTCTTCCAATAATCTTGCACGAGTTTTTCTTCCTTTTTCTTTTCCTAACTGTATATATAAAAGAGGGAGAGAGGGTTCTCTGCTTCAGTTCTTCTATATCGGACACACCATGAGTGCAAAACCTAGAGGAGTGATTGTTGACAATTAGAAATTACCCACTGGAGGTTACAAGATAGCTTGTTGTAATATTGATTCGTCTACAAATGTGTTATCCACAGCAATATTAGGTATGAGTGCACCTAATTTGCATTTCACGCTTACGTCGTTCTGCAATCTCCTCAGTGATCAACAATACCAATATCTGCTTGCGTACAACTGTATTAATGAATTGCGTCTAATGGCACTGCGAGAGTATACTCGTTCATGCATGATTGACTTTAACACTATAGAAAGTGTGCCCGATTTAAAGACAATGAGTAACGGGTGTTTTCCTGTTGACTGTCCGCGTCATTTACCACATGTTGCAAGACATTCAGACAGCTGTGCTATGTTCAACGTTCGTGCAGTTCATAGTTGGTTAAAATCATCAGGTGGTGGGATGAGAATAGTGTGTTCAGTAATAAACAAATTCAAGAAAGAAGGTGTGAGCAGATTCAATACATTTGAGTGGGCTTTCTTCCCTGTAAATATATTAACTATTTACGAACAACATCAGTTAGGTGCGCTCTGGCAGTATCTACCAGATCATCTTAAGGCAATATTACACCATCCATGTCAATATATATGAGCCAACAACGACAACCACTGCCATTAACGCCCGAGCTTAATATCGGTTAATAATTCATCAATTATTAAGGTGAAGAAAATAGATAAAGGTTTCCTTTTTTGCCTAAATTTTCTGCCTATTCTGCTATCAAGTAATTATCTTTTTTCTCCTCTGCAGGTCTCCTCGTTGTGCAAGAAATGGCAAGATTGTACAAACATTTATTTTCAAAAACATTCTTTAGTTATTTCTATAGTTTTATGATTAAAATGAATTAGAGTGTAATTTAATAACAAATATATGTTTTTTAATTATCCTACTCCTACTTTAGTCAGAGTTTAAGGAATAAAGAGAGGTGGCGCAGGAACTAATAGGGTAGGATATTTGGAAAAATCCAACAACTTTTGATCATCTAGTTTGGTTTTATTTTTCGAAGAAAGAAAAAGATTAATAAAATTAAGGTTTACAATGCACTTTAATAAAGAAAGTAGAAATACAGTGCAATAGTTTAAATAAAGAAAAAATTACAGTGCACTTTAAAATAGAAACTATAAATACAGTACAACACTTTGAATAAAGGGAAAACAAAAAATATTTTTTATCTAGTTTGCAATTCTATAAGATTACAATTTTCTCTAAAATATAAAAATTAATAAATTGAATACAGAAGAAACAAAAATAAAGTTTTTATGTTTATCTAGGTTGCAATTCTATAAGATTGCAATTCTCTAAAAGAGCTTCTCCTGCGCATTTTTCTACTATCACCTACAGAGTAAATTGCATTCTCTTTACATAAGGAAGGGTAAACCGATGAGGAAGAGGAGGAGGTGCTTACAAGAAAAAGATACACAAAAGGGAACCTACCATGAAAGATAGCTCCCCGAGGCAAAATGTTTGCTATACATTGGTTATAATTTGTTGATCTAAGATTTTCTCTTTCTTTATTTCGCCTATTCCTTCTCTGCAAGACTGTAATGTCCTAATGGTAATGTATTAATTTTGTTGTCTGTGATGTAACTTTTGTCCTCATTACATGAGGGTGCTACTTTATTTTGACGAACCCTGAACACAGAATGAGAAGTAGAAGTGATGCACACTTGCAATTTGGTCAGTCGTTCACCTTCATACAGACAACGTCTATCCTGATCAATTGTAAGGTGATGGACAACATTTTTGGCACCTTTAGCTTTACAAGTAGGTTTCTCCTTTTCACACAACTTATATCATATACCTTTGGTCGCAAACCTACAAATTCTTCGACGATACTTCCACCGTTTTCATCCTTTATTAGATCTATTTCACCTTGTTTTTCACCTTGTTTTTCAATTTGGAAAGGATTATTTTCGTCATAGTCTCCTATGTCAAACAAAACTGAATTTTCCTTCACAAACTCATATATATTAAATGAAAAATTGTATATTAAACTCTCGGTGTCAGTGTATAGTAGTTGCGAGTTTGAATCAGTGTTTGTCAAAATAACGTTGTAGTGAAAATCGTTCATTTTCATGTTTGATAAATCTAGAATTTTAGCACCGAGGTAAACCGGTTGATTGTGAAGAATTTTAATTTTCTTTATTTCGATAATCATACACTGATTATCCACTATGATACGGCGTTTGAAGTTTGTTTTTGTGATCAACGCACGAGCACCACAACGATCCTCCCACTGAGCGACCCATTTTATGTCGCGCAGCTTCCTTACGTTCATTAATGAACGACCGAAAATGGCGTTATTCATTAATTTATAGAAAATTTTCTCGAACTCATTTCTTGCTAGCTTTCGTTTCTCTGTGTTCAAATCAATGTAGCATTTTAACCATGCGCTCTGATTAAATTGAATTGCTCTGTAAATGCGAGTTACTTGCATACCTAATACTACACATTGTTTTAATAGTCTATAATGAAGAATATACCGTTCTTTGTTGTAAAGAGTGCTCATTAGTGTCGTAGATTTTTCAGGGAACAAAAGATAATCGGCATGTTTATAATGAGGTTTTGGAGGGTAAATTAAATATTCCTCCACCATTACCCTATATCTGCTTCATCTCTTATATTCATAATCTCCAAATTCTAGACCTTCTTTACCCAACCCGACCGTTTGAAGAAACTGTTTCATAGTGAATCCATACAAATTTTACACGTCAAAATACATTATGTATGATTCTGGTTTTGACTCGTCATATGTATGTAACAAAGGCTTTTCAGTCGGTCAAACACACAGCAAATACAATGTAAATTATAACACTATAAACATACCTGTGTTTTCTTCCCTGTAAATATATTAACTATTTACGAACAATATCAGTTAAGTGCGCTCTGGCAGTATCTACCAGATCATCTTAAGGCAAACTTACACCATCCCTGTCAGGATTTATGAGCCAACAACAACAAACACTGCTATTAACGTCCGAGCTTGGTATCGGCTAATAATTCATCAATTATTAAGGTGAAGAAAATATATAAATGTTTCCTTTTTCGCCTACTTTTTCCGGTTTATTCTGCTATCAACTAATTATCTTTTTGTCTCCTCTGCTGGTCTCCTCGTTGTGCAAGATAAGTACGTGAGTTTTCATTACATTAATACTTGTATATATTTTATTTTTGTCATTACTGTTTCATGTTATCACTGAACTCTCTATCATTGACAAGTTTACTCTACGTAAACAATACTGTACATATATAAGCTGGTTTTTAAGTGATTTGGTAGAATCTGAGGATGTTCTTGTAGAACGAAACATTTCATTCTTTGTATGTTAGTGTGTATTTTTCCAGGTATGTTAATAGTGTTACAATTTACATTCTATTTGCTGAGTGTTTGACAGACTGAAAAACCTTTGTTACATTTAATTAAGTCAACCACATCGGTTTAGTTTCGAAATAATATGGTGCAAGGGTGTCTGTTAAGATATACATCTCATCTACGAGCCATTTAACACAATCATTACCTCGATAGAGTTTGAAAGAACACAAATCTCTGTCAGAACTAAAGTGTAAATAATATGCCAGGCGGTATGGCATATGTTCGTGAATTGGAGTTGAATGCGATGTGTTATCATCTGGAAAACAAGTAGACACAGGTTTCAGTATGCACTCTGTGTCGGCGTACTAATATAAGGCACTGTCTCTTTAACATTATACACTGTAAAGTGAACTAATTTCACTATTCGAAGGCATTATACTTCTTGCCACCGAAAATTGTTTACAGTCCTTACTGTGCAAATCTAATTTTTCCTCACTACGGAAGTACGACAATCATCGTCTGCATATATAAATTTTATTCTAATGATTCGTAAGAGATGAGCGCACAAGATGTGAAAGATTCTTAATTAAACAGAAGTGATACTTCTCAGTGTCACCATTCTGAAGCATTAGTAGATCTACTTTCTTTTCCACACGATGTTTGTGTGAAGCGTACAAATGTACAAGGGTAAACTCTTTATTGACTTCTTTCTATCCTATGCACACCCAGTTGTTTTCATCGTACTGCGCACCAAATACATTCACACATATCTCGTTTTGATCTTCGAATTTTGTGATATATGGCATTTCCATCGGGAATGGTATATCTTTCAAATTTCAAATTAAATTGTAATGTGGATAAGAAGAAATGCGGTTCACATTATATTTAGCTGGAAATAGACCAGCAACCACACTCCATGGGAAGCTAGCATCCCGTGTGTTCTGCAGATTAATAATTGCCTTCCTTTTTCTAGTTGCTGAAGGCAATGTTAGACTACTCTGCGACTTGCCCATGTACACACTATCATATTTATTAGTGTTTATCCGCAATTCACAAATTCGTAGCAGAGACCAACCCGAATCACGAGCCTCTAACTCTGTCAATTTTTCAGAATCGGTTTCGATACATGCTCGTTGTACCACTCTCTTAAATTCGTACCCTCGTTAATTTCTGCAGTCCTAGTATGAAAATAATTGTTAGCTATTTTATTGTGAGGAACATGTTGTGTGCAGAGAACAGTATTTACTTTCAATGCTTGTGTATTAAGTGCTTTCTTCACATATTTATTAAACCACACGTAAGATTTATCTAGGACCTCTTCGGGAAGTAAGAAAACATTTTTAACATTTACCACCGCTAGTGTGTACACACTGCGACGAAAGGCTTCCGCAATTTGCTTACATTGGAAAACAGACAGATGTTCTGTCTGAAGAGTTAGCCCATTCACACTGCGAGCGTGTAAAAAAATTTCTAAAATTTGCATACGCACTTCCTCCAGCTCATTAAGATTTTCAATCAGCTCTAACTGAGTAGCTTCTTCTCGCTTCTCGCTAGGTTCGAACTTATATGAAATTATTAGGGATCCATTTAACTCCCTCATAAACTCACGAATGAGTTCAAACGCTCTATCAAAAAGAGCTTGCATTCTTCCCTCGTCTTCATCCGTCTGTAAACGAACGCCTAACTTTCTATGTTTGCTCGAAGGAAACGCCATGACTAAAATGTGGCCACAAATTACGATCTGGTGCTAAATGTTTCTGCGTTCTCAAGACAAGTCCGACAGTTGCTGTAGCGCGGACTTATCAAGTATGTACAATCCGTCATCTCACAGTATAACCATCGAGCCAGCTCACTCCCTACTACATCTAGTGAGCAGTGAGCAGCTTCGCTTGCAAACTCGTCCTAAAACTTACCAAACAATGTATTCCGGTAGTAAGAAATTTTAGTCGATTCTTGTGAGGAAAAGGAAAATTCAGATTTGTATATTTCTTCGAATGTGTTGTACTCAACAAGCAATAAAAAAATGTTCATTACTTGAAAATTCGGTTAAGAGAAATCGCACTACAGCAGCTATTACCTCCTGCTGGCAGGGCCGTAGCGTGGTATGTAGGCGCCCAAGGCAAGGCTAAAATCGGCGCCCCCACCCCCTGTAAAACTCGTAATTTTGTTCGTTCCAGTTTTGGTTCGGGGGGGATGATACCCTATTTTTTTCAATAACTACTGATCTGCATTTAAGTCAGTCACCCAGGTGGCAGATTCCCTATCTGTTGTTTTCCTAGCTTTTTCTTAAATGATTACAAATAAATTGGAAACTTATTGAACATCTCCCTTGGTACGTTATTCCAATCCCTAACTCCCCTTCATATGTAAGGATATTTGCCCCAGTTTGTCCTCTTGAATTCCATATTTATCTTCATATTGTGACGTTTCCTACTTTTAAAGACGCCATCCAAACTTATTCGTCTACTAATGTCATTCCACGCTATCTCTCCACTGACAGCTCGGACCATACCACTTAGTCGAGTAGCTCGTCTCCTTTCTCCCAGTTTTCCCATCTCAAACTTTGCAACATTTTTGCAACGCTACTCTTTTGTCGGAAATCACCCAGAATAAATCGAGCTGCTTTTCTTTGGATGTTTCCAGTTCTTGAATCAAGTAATCCTGGTGAGGGTCCCTTACACAGGAACCATTCTCTAGTTGGGGTCTTACCAGAGAGAGCTCTTTAGAACCACTCCATTATCCACCACCTATGGGCTCGCCGTGTTGCTGACTGGAAAAACAGGCAGCTATTATAAATAACAGCATCACGGAGCACCCACCCTCCACTACATATTTGATATACATATACTACGATTTGGATTATTTATATACAAAATACAGTCTTTGATTTGCCATTATTTGTTCTTGACCTTGGTGCTCTTTTCTGTCGTCTATATAAAACTTCGAACATTGAAAGACATTCACGTTGCTTTTGCATGAGCAAATGTTTTCAGAATTTCTCTAAAGTCTAAGTGTTTTTCTGTGTCATTTTCTTTTGGTAGAATTGCGATAGAGTTTAGCCTTTCCTGTGCCACTGTGGAGCGCAAATAAGTCCTTATAAGCTTAAGCTTACTAAAGCTTCGTTTGGCACTAGCAACTGTCACGGGTATTTGTAGTAACACTCTTAATGCGACCCACAAGTTTGTAAACAAATCTTTACTGTTTGTGTTTTGATCATACGCAATTCTTCCTTTGGTGTGACTGTGTTTTTTCCACGATCCAAAATCGAACTTAGAGTTCAATGCCGTTGATATCAGCCACTTTGGTTGTTTTGTCAGTTAAATATCTTTCAAGGTCCAAACAATTTTGTTTTAGATCTTATTTTTCTGGAAGTTGAGCAACATTACCCAAAAATCCCCACACTTGTTGGCGTCCTTTCAACGCAGTTGATCTCCTCTTAAGTGAATTCAAAACTTTATCTACTAATGGATAAAAAATTTGTCTCATAAAGGTTTCTTCAGGGAACGATTGCACTTCCTCCGAAGTATCATACAAAACAACATGTTTTCGTTTACGAATCATTTTCTCGGGAAAAAACAGGTTCGATACCAAGTTCACCAGCTATTCCTTTAGCGGAGATTACTGCGTCCACATATCCATTCTCTAAATCTGTTTAAAAACTCCAAACACTCATTGAACTTTTCAGAACAGTCATTGATGTCTACCTCTGTCCCTTGAATGCTTTTACTGATCAAATCAACTTCAAAAAATGTCATTCCACAAGACCGAAGTTACGACGAAGGAAAAGTCTTCCATCTGATTAGTCAAAGATTGAGCTTCAGAGGCTGTTTGGAGGTCATAAATTTTGTCACCTAACTCAACCAATGCATCCCTAACTTCCGCGTATTGGTATCTAACAGCCTGAACAGCATTTATGCGAGATTCCCAACGCGTTTCACACACTTGCTTTAAAGTAAGTGCTTTAGTATGGTCGCTTATTACACACAAGCGCTTCGTTGAACTAGAGAAGATTATTAAGAGGCGATGTAAAATACCAAATAAAGATGTAGACTTACCTGATGATTTTGCTCCATCAGAAGTTACTAGATTTAGGCTATGGCACCCACAAGGAATGAGCACAGCCAAAGGGTAGTTGACTAATACAACGGCTTGAACTCTTTTATGTACACCTGCCATGTTGGCGCCGTTATCGTATCCCTTACCACGACAGTTTGTAATGTTCAAACCACACTCTCCAATTTTTTTAACAGCAAGTCAGCGAGCGCTTCTCCAGTGGTTTCTTTGACAACTCGATAGGCTATAAAGCTTTCTTCTACCTTGATCTTCCCATCATAATCTTCAGTCACGTAGCGAATCGTTAATGAAACTTGCTCCTTGTGACTTATGTGTGGAGTACAATCAAAGATAAAGGAAAAATATCTGGCTTCCTTTATTTTCGTCAAGATACTTTGCTGTACTGAGTCACCTAGTATAGTTATTAGCTCATTTTGTATTGACACACTTAATAAATGAAATCGTGTTTCTTAAGTGTCCCATTACTACATTATCATATTTTCGTAAAAATTGCACAAGTCCAAAACATTTTCCTTTTTTGTGAAAACTTTGGAAGATGGCCCACGAAATGTCATATTGTGCTCTGCTAGATATAATTTCCACAAACCGTCGCAATCCTACTTCTGAACGCTGACCATCAGTTTCAATTTGCTTCATGGTGTGCTAGTTGATTGATGTGTTTCCTTTAATTACTTTTTCTCTTTCAAACCATGTAGCCATATTTATGTAATGGACTGGTGACAACTCATGGGATTTTAAACGGTCTGCCAAATTTTTGCAGTTGTTAAAATCCATTGCTTGACGAAAATGTGACTTTGATGAGGGTTTTAACAATCTACAACAGATACAATAGATATAATATGATGTTTCTGAATAAATCAACAATCGCCTTGATATTTTTTCTCCATTTTCCAAAAACCGATACAGAAATTGGTTTTAACATAGCCTATTTTCGTAATTTCTCGGTTAACTATGGTCTTCTTTAGATTACTCAGTCGGCCCTTTCAAAACAAACTCATTACGCTGAATGTGCATAGTAAGCAATGGCTACGTTGCAGGATCTAAAGTAATCACCGGCACCTGCTCCGATTTGGAAATAAATTCAATTTCAGTGTCTGTTAACAGTTATATCACTCTTTTATTGCCAGTATCACTATCACGATCACTGTGGTCATGATCGCTTGTAACGGTATCATCAGTAGAAGAACGTACAGGTACAAATTCAGTGTCTTTGGCCTATTGACTGCTACTTTGTGAGGAGGAACTACATGCAGACGTACTGGTTTCAGCCGTGGCAACATTTTGTGTTGTATTAGTTAAAAAAAATTTAGTTTTGGCACTTTACTTAATAAAGCCTCATTCGCTAACTCACTTTCCTTGTACAACTTTCTCCTTTGCACCCCTGACAATTTTTTCGACATAATCCTTGAGTTTTGCACTAATTACTATCACTATGCACTTCACAACAACACCGTTCAGTACTCATAAAGCTCGTAACGCACGGAAAAATAAACTATTAGCAATTGGCTTAAACAGCGACGGCGTGTCTATATCAGTGTCACTCTAAAACCAAGTAACCAAGACAAGTGTAAACTGTGTCCGACGCGCACTGCGGGTGGGGAGGGGTATTGATGTCGACTCACCGGTGCCGATGAGTCACGATTCTACTACAACCCTCACCACCTGCTACCACAGCGGACAGCGCTGCTCAGTATACACAGTTACTACGGTGCATTATGCATAGAGAGAATTTGTGCGCAATCAGCCATGCATCCAATGTATTATTGTATAACACAGAGACCAATACAGTCGTCTACAGAATTAGACTACAAACGCGTAAAATATATTACTTTTTCCCACGGCGGCGCCCCCCGATCGCGGCGCCCAAGGCGACCGCCTCTGTCGCCCCACCCACGCGACGGCCCTGCCTGCTGGCTTTCATATTCTTTACTGAGTCCGTCACATACACTGTAAAATTAAAGAGTGCAAACCCCCTGTTTCATTGTTCTTAACAATTACCAGACAGTTCTTGCTGTTGTTCTGCGCTCAGCTGTCCCGCTCCACCTTGATCATGCTGTGCATTTGCGTCGACTTCCTCCCCTCGATGTACTTGCAGCCGTTGACTCTGTATGACTGGATACGCTTGATTTTAGGATCCAGATTTAATCTCCACTTTCTTCCACTTCACCATAGCAACACGGACCTGAAAAGAAGAAGCGCATACTATTTTGAATTAACAAAACAATTATACAAATAAGGAAATAATAAGTTACATATGGGAAAGAAAAGACCTGCATACTTACTTAGTTAAAATAATTGTTGTAACTGTCGGCATTCTACTGTAGGAAACACACTTGATGATACCCCTTCTCTATGACTTTATACATCATTTTCAGGTTTTCTTAGTAAATTTGTTTCTTCTAATTATTCTGCAGAAAGTTTCGCAAATTGCTCTGGTAAGAAAACACTCACGGTCTCATCATCTTCACCTTCAATATTGGCTATTATTTTACTTCCGAAACGTGTTTCCACGGCTCTCAGTTCTTCAGCCTTAAAAGGATGGTTAATTTGCAACTTGCTTAATTTTCTGTTATGAAACTGAGGTGCCTTTGCTATCTTATTTAATTTCAGTAGCATATCCATTCTGTTGAAAATGGTATTGCCTTTTAGAAATAACAAACTAAATAAACTTAAAACTCGCTTACTGAAGAGGAATGACAAGTAGTAGAGAAGTCCTCTTCCAACTAGATGATGGTTAGCACGCCGTGCTCTGCTCCTTAAATACTCCCTGCTACCAGCTTCACTCCTCACCAGTTGGGTGGAGTCGTCGCTGGTTAGCCTTCACTCGAAATTACAACTTGCCATAAACATCCTGTTCACCTTTCACCGGTAGATAACCTTCAACAAGCTGCAAAGCAGATCTTGCACATGAACAGCTACACTGCACCTCACTTTATTTTTCCCCTCACCCACAGTAGGGGGGGCTTCAGTACAGAACAAGTTGCTTCTTGCATAAACAAACATCCTGTTCACCTTTTACTAGCAAATGAACTTTAAAGCAATTCCACTCGCTCCATGGTCACTGCACCTCGCCAGCAACAATAACCTTCAGTAAATAATTGCCTCTTACGTAAGGACCTCCTGGTGTGTGTCGTTAATATTCCGCACACGCCTGGCCTGGCCAGTGAGAGGCCCCCTCAGAGGTTGAGGTGGTTCAGAATCCCCCAAAATCACCCTACTGTTATTCAAAGAATAGCACTTCCCCACCTGGCCTCTCCAATGCCCATATCATATTATAAACCAAAGATCATTATACCAAATACAATAGAGACAATACGCGACACTTACGGATTTAGCCTTGTTAAAATGGGAGACAATTCGATGGTGGCGGTCCTAGTGACTTGACCTGAAAAGTCGCGCTAAATTCAAATATCAATGGAAATGCATATACGAAAATGGGTAAATAAATTACGTCTAGAAAGAACGTATTATTGAGATAATAACTTCGAAGTTGCTAAAGCAATTCTGGATAAATGGATGCAGAATTATTTAAAAGGTTATTATTTAAAGACTAAAATTACACATATAAACAAGATGTGAAATGGACTACTGTGAAATGGGTTGACCTTTCATTTATGCATTACGTTTTTTGCTTTAGCATTCCTGCCTGAACTTTTGCGGTTAGTTTTGTCTTTTTTCATTTAAAAAACTTTGTATCATCACATTAAGACACTTGTCAATAAAAATATCGGCACATTCCTTACACACATGATGCAATGAATTAATATTTAAAATCTGGACAAATTTCCTCTTAACATGAAGCCTGCTAACAGCAAGAAAATCTATAAAATCCCGGCTTTATTCTGAGAAGAAGGATAAAAGAAAGAATATTATGAAAATATTTTCGATAGTGATGCTTTGAGGAATATTTCTGTACCATTAGAGTAAAAATGTAACATACCCTTGGCTGTATAGTCGAGAATTTTTAAAGTTGCTGGCCTGGAAATGATCTGAACAGATCTGATAATTCTTATATAAGCGTAACGTCCCTTCTTTTTTGTACACCTTATCCAAATAACTTCTGTGACATTTCAAAACCCACAGATCACACCTACAACAACACATCGGTATTGAAGGTTAACTGCTGCACTATACAATTAAATATGCGTATTATATTTTAAGCCAGTTAAAATATGGGTCGAGCTTTTCAGAAGATTATGAAGTACTATAAAAATCTCTTTGTCACTAAAAGAATATATATGCAAACACAATATTACTTACATTTTCTTGTCACGAGGGTAGCGAAAGAAAGACCGCGAATTCTTCTCTACTTCATAGTTACTGCAGCCAAACACAGCACACACGTTTCCCCTCATGTCGAGAGGAGATATCAAGGAATGACATACGCTACTATTTAATTATATCAACTCACTGAACACGCATAAATAACACCAAAAACTTCATACACAAAACGCACGTGCTCTTATGACAGAATCAGTAGTTCTCAGGTCTACCCACTAGACAGAGCTCTAATAGCTGTCCCTCGATATCTCGCTGAGTGTCGCGTATTTTCTCTACTGTATTTGATTATACCTCCTATATATTCATTTAATAATATTATTAATAAAAATCCTTTTGTCGTAGCACCTAATTAACGTGTTCGTTTGTCTAATCTGTATATTGGTATTGACATTTTTACAGATGGCTCAAAAAATAAGAATGGGGTAGGATCGGCCTTCTTTCCCAATCTCAGCATTTCACATAAGTTTCCATGACCCTCGTCATTGTCAAATTTCACTGCAGAAATTTTCGCCATTCGGCAGGCGCTTTTATATATAAAAGGTCACGATCTATACTGACTCGCTAAGAACACTACAGTAACTAATTTATATCAACACACCCATAAGCTGGTATGTTTATAACGTCAAAAATTTATTGTATGAGTTAGAAAAACGATCATTATATTACCCTAGCAAAACAAATTACCCTAGTTTGGATTCCTGGTCATACCGGTATTTTAGGCAATGCAAAAGCAGACCAATTGGCGAAGGAAGCGGCTTCCGATACAGAATCCGTAATGAATATTGCTACCCCCTTCAATGATTTTCTACCCTTAAAAAACAAAATAGCGATCAGCAGTGGAATGATATTTGGCAATCATCATCCAGAAGAAAAAGAGGATATTATTATAATATTCAACCCTATGTATATCCCAAACCATGATATTTCACAATAAATATAAACGAAGACATATAACAAATATTATACTCTTAAGATTTAATCTGTACCTAAGTTTTAATCCGAGTTACGTTATAAGGATAGGCCGATCCCAAAATTTGTCACTGGACTTTTTTTGTAAACAATGCTTCCGTGGCCGGCGATACTCGCCCCAATTTTGTCCTCTTGAATTCCAACTTTATTTTCATATTGTGATCTTTCTACTTTTATAAACACCACTCAGACTTAATCATCTACTGAACCCATAATTCTACGGTGAGAAAAATATTTTCTTTCTCAATATTTATTTGATATCAAGAAACTACTCTTATGTTTGAGGGCAGCCATGTTGCGCTCCTAAGAGCCCCGATGTCGCGTGAGAAGGATCTCACGGCAAGCTCGTGAAATACCGGGACACCTCGGTGGAACCCAAGTGCCCGACAATTCTTTAAATTCATGGAATTCTATACAACGAGGGATTTTGGCAATACAGCAAATAAAGAAATAAATAAGTTAAATTATTCGTACACCCTACGTGAAGACAGAGCCCCCAGGGAAAAACTTAAATGCAGTTAAGCCTAAGTACATCTCAGTATCAGATCAGTGAACTAGCTACACGTGCCAAGGTCAGGGGATGAAGAAAACGCGCGAAACGCACGGGCAGAAATAATTTATTTCCCCTGTTGTGAGTGTGGTAAAATTATAAGATTAACATCTAAAATAAGTGCAAGCCTGTCCGGAGTTCTGGGACAAGTCTCATCAAAATCGGTCTATTAGACGCAAATTTAGCAGATTACACAATCAAGCCTCATAGTGGGGATAGCGTCCCTTCTGAGATTATAAAAGAAACCCCCCACCGTAGATTTTTCAGTGTCGATCTGGAACTTGAAGCCGCGGGAGCTTGTGCCCGTCGTCATTGGAAATTCGTGCCAGATTGATCGACAAATAATTAAATACATGTCCGTGGCTAAGGTCCACACACTCGGGTAAGAAGAGAAAGTGATTGGAAAAGTTCTGAACGTTTGCCGACGAACTAGGAAAGTGTAGGCTGGTTGAAATATACACAGCGGTTTTTATTTATATCATCTCATGTACGCTTGAAAGTGAAGAGGGTTTGGGGAAGCTATTCAGAGTAGTTCTGCTCCCTTTATCTGTTGAACACCTGTTTTATTGGAGTAACGGAGAGAGACTCTGGGAACGAGTCAGACAGTTGTAGTCGACTGCAGAACGAGGGAAGTCGTGGTGCAAATTACAGAGAAAGTGCCTGATTTATGTGGTCATTTTAATATCGTGTGTGAGAAGGGTAGTGTCGGTATGAGTGAGATTTTGGAAATGAAAATGTTATCTGTGAAAATGTACGGCTAAGCCCGAGGTCTGCTGGTGACGATGTGACCAGAATGCTGGGAATGGTACCATGTGCAGGTCTGTCTATATTTCTATTATGTTGTAGTTAGTTTAAATTGTTCTGTCCCAACAAAATTTTCAAGATGATTGTCGGGTTGATATTCGTAATTATCAGGCGAAAGGTGTTGTAATTTTTGGTCAGCGTGTGAAAATTTCAGTGTGTAAATTTCATGTCAAGAACGGTAAAATGCGACGTTTAAATTTTGGTGTTAAATGTTCGATGAGATAGTGTCCAAAACGTGGATTTTTGGAAAGTTATAAGTGTAAATTAGTCGTGGCGAATATCTAAATTTCAAATATCAGTTGAATTCAGAAATGTTTGTCGATAATAATAATAATAATAATAATAATAATAATAATAATAATAATAATAATAATAATAATAATAATGTCTACGCGGGATAAAGAATTTTTTCTATGTTAAATTTGCATTTAACCGGTATATTTATTTGTTTACAAGGATCGCAGGCATATTTAGATAATTTCAGTGAAATTTGATAGAGTTACAGTCATTAATGGGAAGGAAATTTTGAGACATCGTGTATATCAATGATACGAAAAGTCGCTGTGTGCTCTTGGATTCTCGAGGTCTGAAAGTCGTAATAATAGTAAAGTAAGAGATGTGTTTAATAATGGTTGTTGTTTTCACCAGCGGATTGAATTATGAAAAAGGGTCTTGGAAATATAAGAGAAAGGGATTGAGAGCGACGAATTTATATGTATGTGGAGATGGATGAAATGAAGCTTGGATTTTAAGTGATACCGCTGGAATAAAGCGAGGAGAATGAGTTTGAGACAGGCTATATTTTTGAAGAGGAAGTATTTAGGAAACAGGCTGTGTTGAGGCAGGCTGTATTGTTTTCCGCAATCAATCCGTGTGTGAAGCACCGTAAATTTATAGAAAGATCCCAAGTGAAAACGATTCTAGTAAAAGGTTAAAATCTTGGTAGTAAACGTCCAGTGATTTTGTTACGTAAAGCCTGTATGAATATTAAAATGATGCGACCTCAAGGATAAAAGAGCACTTTGGACACACGGTTGGTGTTGTATTGAATTTGTTCACTGGATAGGTCATTGATAAAAATAGTTGGAGTTGATGATAGGCGATTGGAGAGTTTCGAATGCGGTAGTGATGATTATTATTTTGTAGGCATCCACTAAATGGTAGACGTGTGTTGGGAATTTTCATTTGCTTCCCTAAAACTTCAGTGCACAGGCAGAGATTGTGTTCGAGGTGGAGAATCGTTCGTCACGTATATTTATTTTTGAGTTCATATATTGTAATGAGGTAGAGACTTACTGTATTTTTCGACTTGCATTCATTTGATAGTAAGAGACGTTGGTTCCGTCGTGCGTTATTTGTCTGACCAGATTTAGTATTAAATGTCGGAGTTGTTTTAAATTGCTAGTTCGCCTGATATGTTAAGGGAGGCGTAGTACGACCCACTTTGACGCCCGACGATAGAATTTGGAAGGTATCATGTATATAGCGATTAGTGTTAGGATGTACAGATTTCAAGTGAGCCCGACGATAGGTCTGGGATGGCAGCTGTACATACTCAAGTCTCAGTTTAGATGTTTCCTTTGTTTTTTTTTTTTGTTGAAGTGGCCTGGACGAAGGTAGCATCTACAGTATGATATGATTTATGAAGAGGGTCAATGCGTTGCTCTCCTTGAGATAACGGGACCGCTATCAGCGAATGAGGGTTGTCCAAATGTTGGATATCGGCCCGATATAGATAAAATATTTTTACTGTGATTCTCCGTGCGTGTTAAGCTTTAATGACTTCGAGATGTTAATTTATTTTTACGGACTTAATTGTTTTATCGTTTTGACGTCCGTTTCGTTTGATAGTGTGCATATTGACACTTAGTGTATTAATGTGAGACTTGAGTTGCGAATGCGGTTTCGATTCGTCAGCCAGTAACAATATTTTATTTTCAATCTTGTCGTACTTTCATCTTTATTCATCGTTAAATTTAAGTAAGTAATCATTTTATAAGTAGTGTGTTGGGACAGACAGTAAATAGATAGATCTGTACGGGTAGCATTGTTTTTCAAGGGAAAGAATTCCTTAAAGTTGTAGTAAATTTTAGCGTGGACTGGTAATTTTATTAAGCACAACAAACCCCTTTCTAACCTGAAAATCGGTTCGATAATAATACTTTTCAAGTGACTTTCCACTTTTTAATTAGCTTCAGTGTTTGGCATTTCTTCTAAATGCATGATTAGTGTGTGTTTCCTGCATTTCGCAGTTTTGTTCCTTTAGAACGACATAACGTAAGATCCTCACGGATCATGTTGTTGTTGGTTCCTTCCGAACAGCTGTTTTGGGTGATGCACATTTAGCATCGGGATTTCCTTATCACTTAAGGGTGTCATGAATGACAAATACATGGTGGAATTTTATTTCAATTGTGAATGATGCTGTTAATTCGTAGTGAACACCATGCTTTCACATAATATTTCGCAACCTATCCAAAGCAACTGATAGTCAGTTTGGTTCGATTAAGGGTCCATTCGGCGGGTGTTCCGTATCCGTGAAAGGTATTCGACTGGTGGATAACCTTCACTGAGAGAAAATCAGGCGTTCTACTTGTTGAAAGTCAGATTTTCCACGGATCGTGTGGATTAACTCTCAGTTCTCGTTTGGAATAATAGGTGCCCGGTTTTCAGGTCTTCCCCTTTTCAGTTTTTCAGTTTCGCTGTCCACTAACATATTAACTTCTCCGAAGCAACCCTTCGATAGTGTAAGAAACAAATTGACGTTATGTAATGTGACTGTGTTTGGAACATTCAAAAATCAATAATTTATATTTTTTATTTTGCAAGAATGCATATTAAATTAATGATGTTATCGTGCTATTTCAATTTAATAAAAGTTAGTAAGCACATTTTGCTCCTCATTTCAAGTAGTTAGGCTCTCTTCTGAACCCCATCGTTTGGTTAAGATCGTGACCGAATTTATCCCCGCATCGACCCATGATTTAAGAGTTCTAGATTGTTCTACTGTAGCAGCCGTGGCCGACCGACGATGGAATGGTAAGTTCAAGGGTTCAGTAAGAAGTGGCGCCATCAACGTTGGGGCTTAAGCCACGCTAACGATGAGGAGCCCAAAGTCACGATAACGATACGATGCCACGATAACGATAATGAAATTATATATTGAAAATAAATGTTAGGAAAATATAAAATAATGTTGAGGCCTAAGCCACATTATAAATAATACAAGCGGGTGAGAACTATGGCTGAGCCACAGTTAAACGAATTATGCCCAATGAGATTGCTAGATATTATCACGTTTAACGAGGAGCGTAACTACTTGGTAGATAATAATAATAATAATAACAGTCTCAATGCATTTTAGGAAATCAGTACTTAAAGCTTTATTGAAGCTTATGTCATGTTGCCAATATAAATTTTGGAAGTGGTAACGCTGAATTACATTCAAAGTTTATGCGTTAACATGTTCTTTATTTAATTAATTTACGGAAGCGAAACTATTTGGGATATTTATCCAGAGTAACTTATTAACTTCAGAATTTTCTTTTTATTAAACAATTTGTGATACCATCCATATAAACAAAATTTTATAAGACAACTGTTGGAATGTTGTCAGTTTCGGTATTAAATTATAATAGCGTTTGTATGTGAAAACGCAGTAGATAGTGAATTCTTTCCTAAGTAGTTTGGAGTATTCTGGTTGCATCAACAACCAGCGTACTCATTATTGTATTCTTTGTGGTATTGTGATATGGAGGATCAGGCGGTGATGGAGATGCTAAAGCAGTTGAGGGAGGACATGAAAGTTCGTGATGAGAGGTTGGATAGTAAGATAGACAGTTTGGATAGTAAGATGGAGGATACGAAAGGGCAAATGTTAGAGAGTTTTGATAGTAAGATGGAGGACACGAAAGTCCAGAGTGAGAGTTTGAGAGAGGACATGAAGGTTCATAGTGAGAATTTAAATAGTAAAATGGAGGATATCAAATTTCAAAGTGAGTGTTTGGCGAATAAATTAGCTAAGATTCAGGACACTAGTGAGGAGTTACAGTATAGTTTGAAAGACACTAGTGACGAGTTAAAGAGTAGTATTGAGGATACCCAGGCTAGGTGTAAAGAGTCTAGTGATGAGTTGAAGGCTGGATTGAAGAACGTAGTTCATGAGACACACACTATTTGCACCGAACTTAAAGAGGAAGTTAGGGGTGAGATAGGTAAACTCAACCAGCGTTTTGATGATAGCCAAGTGGAAATTAGGAATGAAATTGATAAACAATTTGCGGAAGTGCAGGTCAATTTAAAGAACGATTTTGATAAACAGTTTTCCAAAATCCATGACAGTTTAAAAACCGATATGGACAAGCGTTTTGACGAAAGCTACGACATGTACAGTAGGTTATGCGATAGTCAGGAGGAGATGAGGAAGGAACTTGACAAGCATTTACTGGAAAGCCAGGCAGCGCACAAACAGCTGATCGGCAGTCAGGTCGAATTTAAGGACGACATTACACAACAGGTCGTAGAGATGCGGGTTTCCATTGATAAGGAAAAGGGGAAAACGCTAACCATAATAGAAGAACAACGTCAAATACTATCAGCGGACATTAAGTCACTGAATAACAAGGTAGATAAAATTAGTGTGGAATTGGATAGTCAAGTATTGTCAAAAACCGAAACCATGGAGAAGAAACTGTTGCAAATTAATGAGGAAGCAATTAGTAAACTCCAAGTGGCTAATGAGGACTCCGAAATTTTAATTAAGGAAATTCAAGAGGAGTTAGTTGAGATGAAAAATGAACATACCCGGGAATTCAACGACAGGCAAAATGGTATAGAACAGGACTTAAGGGAAATTACGTCAGCCCAGGAAGAAACAGGCAAGAAAGTTGGGTTCATTAAGAGCGAAGTGAGCAGTTGGGTTAGCAGCGTGGTAGATATGCAGTCCAAGGTGGACAAAGTATTGAGTCAAACCTCGACAGCTGTTAACTCTGACCTCAGTGGTCAATTGCCAAATATCAGTCATGTAAATAATAACGGTCAGAGCTCGAATGTAGATACCAGTCGATCTCAAGTCTCAGGGGTCACAAACGTTATTAACATGATTAAGTTACATGAAGACCAGCCTAAGAAATTTAATGGAGGTCCACATACCACGCCGAAGGGATTTCTTAAGGATCTCAGGGAGTACAGCCGGGACGCCAAGATTCCTGAGGAACGTCAGTTAAGGGTAGCTGAAAGATATTTAGAGGGGGCACCACTTTTATGGTTCAAAGGCTTCCGATACCACTTTGACACCTTTGATGAATTCCAGAGGGCGTTTCTAAATAAATTTTGGAGCACGGAAATTCAGCAAAGTCTCAGATTAGAACTATACTCACGTCGTTATACTGCAATAGGCCCTACTAAATTCAGCGAGTATTTTATTGCACAAATGGTAAAGTTCAGAGAACTTGAGGCGCCGCCCTCGGAGCAGGAATTGGTCCAGGCCATCCAAAAGCAGCTACCTCCCGAAGTACAAAGGATGCTCATTGCATCAAAGGTAGAGACCCCCATGCAAGCGGAAATGATCCTTAGGCAGCTGGATCATACCCATAATCAAGTAGCACCACGAGGGGGACGATCGCACGAGCAACATGTAAACACCGTTAGCCAGGTTCCAGAGGGAGGTCAAGAGGCACCTGAGCAGGGGAAGCCACAGTCGACTGAGCGGAGGCGTGAGTTTCGTAATAACTGGGGACCCTCGCATCCACGAAATGAGGATTGGAAAAGCGTAGGGGTAACTGGAATTATCCACATAGGAGGAACCCTTACTGGAGGCGATACGATGGGGGCGGAGAAACCCAGAGGAATTTCAGAAATGGATATAATAACCGCAGGGTCTGGGGAAATAATCGAACCCAGAACTTCCGCCGTGATGATGATGATGAAAGGTACCGCGAACGTGTTCAGTACGCCGACGGGTTAAGGAAGGACCACGAAAGGGAAAAATGGAAGGGGGCTATACAGCGCCAGGAAGTCAACACCGATTGTTTCGGGGCTGAAAGTCTGGAATTCCAGAAGGCACATAGGCAAGACCAGCGAAACTCCGGTCTGAACCCGTTTGCGCCAAATTTTGAGCAAGAGTCAATGTCGGCTCTTGATAGAAAAAAACTTCAAATTCCCAGTAGGAAAATTTTCAGAGTCTTTCATCCCAGATTCTGAAGGAGAGACGTCAGATGAGTGGGTGGTCGCACAGATCGATTCGTGGATCATTACCTCTGATGACTTGGTAGAAGACCACTTAAAACAGGAGAGCAATCAAGTAAAGAAACTGCCTTTAATAAATGTCCGCATCTGTAATTTTCATGTCAAAAGTTTGGTAGATACCGGAGCCAGTATCAGCATCATCTCCCAAGCTCTTTTTGACGATTTGAGACAACGAAATAAATTGCCAATTATTCCGGTGTCAAATGTGAAAATTCGAGGGGTCATTCCTGACAAAATTGCTGTTTGTAAGGTACAAACTTATTTGGACGTACAAATTGGAAATTCCACTTTCGCTCATGCATTCGTAGTCATGTCTAAAATGCACTACAATGTAATTTTAGGGGCTGATTTTATCCGTGAGACCAACGCAGTCACTGATTTGAGCAGGAACCGGATAAAGTTCAGGAAAGAAGAGGGAGCAGAAGTCGTTACACTAAACGAGGAATTGGGAGAAGATAGAACATTAGAATATGGCGAAGAGGAGGCCCAATGTGTAGACTTCGTAAATTCATTTGAGGGAGTCGCTGGTGAAATTGACAGTGTAGATGACGAAGGGATTCATCATGAGGAGTTACATGACGTCTTGGAGGCTGAGGTTGACACTGATTACGAGGCCTTAATCGGGTTAAAGGTCGCGGAATGCCCTGGTACTGTAGAAGAGAAGGAAAAACTTAGAGCTCTCTTAATGGAATTTATATCTGTGTTCGATTCCAAACCGGGTCTAATCCCTAATTTCACATATGCGCTAGCTATTACGGATTGGACACCGTTTAAGAGGAGACCGTACCCTATACCGGACAAATATTACGCTGAAGCTGCAAAGATTATTAAGGAAATGGAGGAGAACGGGCTAATTTCCAAGCAGCCCACTCCATATTTGAATCCGTTGGTCGGGGTTCAAAAACCGGACGGGTCTCTGCGCGTGTGTTTGGACGCACGTGCTCTCAACGAGCGCTTAGTCCCCGAGCATGACCATGCCCCTCCTATTAAAGAGGTTATCAAACGTTTTAGAGGAAAATCATGTTTTATTAGCGTAGATTTGACATCCTCGTATCATCACATCGGTTTGGAACTCAATTCTAAATTATTTACTGGCTTCATATTTGACCAACAGACGTATGTCTTCAATCGTCTTCCATTCGGGTTGAAAAACGCCGGTGCAGCTCTCATACGCGCCCTAGATCGATGTCTCATTGATGAAGTTAAAGCCGCTACAACTCGGTACGTCGACGACATCTTGCTAGCTTCAGCGTGTTTTGAGGAAAATATCAGGGATTTGAGGAAACTACTGGAGAATTTAAGGGCATCAGGTTTCAAAATCAACTTGAAGAAATCGCATTTTTGTCAAAAAGAGGTCCTGTTTCTCGGCCACGTCATTGATGGCGAAGGAGTTCGCCCAAACCCGGTGAAGCTCCAAGCCATAGACAAGTTCCCAAGACCGCTCAAAATTAAGAACGTCAGGCAATTCCTTGGAATGTGCAATTTCTTTTCGGCCCATTGCATGAATTACACGGAGGTTGTAGCCCCACTTCAGAGCTTGCTTCACAAGAACAACAGATGGAAATGGAGTCCCGAGCACGAGGAGGCATTCAGAAAGACCAAAGAGCTCTTGCTAAACAGCGTTAAGCTAGGGTATCCGGATTTCGAGAAACCCTTTATCGTACAGACTGATGCATCGACCGTAGGAATCGGGGCACTCCTATACCAGGAATGTTCGGACCAGCCTCATAATAGGAATTATTTATCTTTCTACAGCCGAAAGTTGAGATCACATGAAGTCAAATACAGCGTGACCGAATTGGAAATGTTGGCTATTGTTCAGGCATTGCAACATTGGAGGAAAATGATTTATGGTTTTCACATAATCATTAAAACCGACCACAAGGCACTGACCTTTATAATGAAAACAGCTGTCGCTAGTGAACGAGTGGCTAGGTGGGCCCTGTTCATACAACAATTTGACTTCGAAATTGTGCACTGTTCCGGAAAATCGAACATCTTGGCAGACCTGTTAAGCCGAAATCCTAATGAGGAAGAACACGCCGTGAATCATTTGGACTTAGTCCAGGAAGACCACGATTTCCTATCAGAGTTGAGACAACTGGGAGACTTGCAATTGAGAGATCCTTTCTGCGGAAAAATGATTTCTTTCCTCCGAGGGACACTTCCGGCTGACGATCCACGGTACTTTGCCATCCAAAAACTGTCAAACAACTACTTGTACGTGAATAACATGTTGGTAAAATTCGTGGACAGCGATCACGTGAAATCCCGAATTTTGGTACCACCGCAGCTTCGGAAGGGATTAATCTGGCATGTACACAGGGTTATTGGTCATGGAGGGATTGATAAGGTGGTGTCAACCATCCAAGAAACGTTCACCTGCGTGAATCTGAGGGAAAATGTCAGAGACATCATCATCACATGTGATACATGCCAACGGGTTAAGGCAAACCCTTATCTGATCAGGCAGGCGCCTATTCCTCTCTATTACCTTCGCAACCTAAAGAGGTGTTCGCGATGGTTATCTATGGGCCGCTCGTGAAAGGAAAGCGTGGGAACAAGTTCGTGCTGGTAACCATTGATGTTTTCTCCAAGTATACGACTCTGTTTCCCATGCAAAAAGCTAACACTAAGCTAGTCTTGAGGTGCATTTCCCGAAATATCATTCCGGAAATGGGCACACCGAAATTCCTTCTGACAGATCATGGTCCCCAGTTCACCTCTGCACAGTTCAAAACTGCCCTTCAGAATATGGAAATTCATCACATCTTGAGCAGCGTGAGACATCCTGAGGGAAATCCTAGCGAAAGGGTAATGCAAGTAATTGCAAAATTCTGCAGAATTTATTGCGCCCGAGAGCATTTCAAGTGGGTTGATGTGCTACCCCTAATAGTAACTTGTGTAAATAACACCATACACGAATCTATTGGGAGGATTCCCTCTATCGTGCACTTCAATAGGTATCCTGTGAGATCCTGGCATGGTGTCATCCAATGTCCCATCGATCCCCGCCCGTCACAGGAATTATGCATTCAGAGTACGGCAGAACATCTACGTCGGCAGGCAGACCGCCGATTACGCAGGGTGAGGAACCGGAGATTCCACCGTCCCTTAGAGGAAGGCGAATTGGTGCTTGTTAGGAGACCCATGATGTCAAAACCGCAGGAAAACATATATGCTAAATTTGCTCCCTTGTATGTTGGGCCTTTCAAGGTAGTCAAAAGTTTCAGGAATAATTCCTATAGAATTCAGAGTCTGGATGGCCGCAGTGAAGCTATATTGAATGCAGCAAATTTAAAGATTTATCATAGAGCAGAAGAAAGAGTTCCACTACAGGATGATGCAGCCTTACCAGCTGGGGAAATGGTCACCGAAGAAGATGAAGAAGAAGAAGTACAACCCGTAAATATGATCGTCACGTCGAGAGGAAGACATGTCGAGGCACCACTCCAAGAGCAGGCAAGCAGCTGTAGTAATCAAGAGGAAGACGCTAAATGTTTACAATGTTCGTTCTTAAGAGAAGACTTTATTGATGACATCTGTAACGCAATTCTATTGTTGGAAGAAGAAAACAGGGAAATACGTGAAAGTAACAGAGCCCTAAGTCAAGAGAGAGATTGACTGGGAAATTTTACGTAGAATCATGGTTCATTTGTATCAAAATTCCCATGTACAATTCAGAATTTTGAAGGAATATATATGTTTAAATATTTCCCCTTTCTGGGTAAACATTTCGTCGTTGTAGGTGGATTATGAACCCATAATTCTACGGTGAGAAAAATATTTTCTTTCTCAATATTTATTTGATATCAAGAAACTACTCTTATGTTTGAGGGCAGCCATGTTGCGCTCCTAAGAGCCCCGATGTCGCGTGGGAAGGATCTCACGGCAAGCTCGTGAAATACCGAGACACCTCGGTGGAACTCGAGTGCCCGACAATTCTTTAAATTCATGGAATTCTATACAACGAGGGACTTTGGCAATACAGCAAATAAAGAAATAAATAAGTTAAATTATTCGTACACCCTACGTGAAGACAGAGCCCCCAGTGAAAAACTTAAATGCAGTTAAGCCTAAGTACATGTCAGTATCAGATCAGTGAACTAGCTACACGTGCCAAGGTCAGGGGATGAAGAAAACGCGCGAAACGCACGGGCAGAAATAATTTATTTCCCCTGTTGTGAGTGTGGTAAAATTATAAGATTAACATCTAAAATAAGTGCAAGCCTGTCCGGAGTTCTGGGACAAGTCTCATCAAAATCGGTCTATTAGACGCAAATTTAGCAGATTACACAATCAAGCCTCATAGTGGGGATAGCGTCCCTTCTGAGATTATAAAAGAAACCCCCCACCGTAGATTTTTCAGTGTCGATCTGGAACTTGAAGCCGCGGGAGCTTGTGCCCGTCGTCATTGGAAATTCGCGCCAGATTGATCGACAAATAATTAAATACATGTCCGTGGCTAAGGTCCACACACTCGGGTAAGAAGAGAAAGTGATTGGAAAAGTTCTGAACGTTTGCCGACGAACTAGGAAAGTGTAGGCTGGTTGAAATATACACAGCAGGTTTTATTTATATCATCTCATGTACGCTTGAAAGTGAAGAGGGTTTGGGGAAGCTATTCAGAGTAGTTCTGCTCCCTTTATCTGTTGAACACCTGTTTTATTGGAGTAACGGAGAGAGACTCTGGGAACGAGTCAGACAGTTGTAGTCGACTGCAGAACGAGGGAAGTCGTGGTGCAAATTACAGAGAAAGTGCCTGATTTATGTGGTCATTTTAATATCGTGTGTGAGAAGGGTAGTGTCGGTATGAGTGAGATTTTGGAAATGAAAATGTTATCTGTGAAAATGTACGGCTAAGCCCGAGGTCTGCTGGTGACGATGTGACCAGAATGCTGGGAATGGTACCATGTGCAGGTCTGTCTATATTTCTATTATGTTGTAGTTAGTTTAAATTGTTCTGTCCCAACAAAATTTTCAAGATGATTGTCGGGTTGATATTCGTAATTATCAGGCGAAAGGTGTTGTAATTTTTGGTCAGCGTGTGAAAATTTCAGTGTGTAAATTTCATGTCAAGAACGGTAAAATGCGACGTTTAAATTTTGGTGTTAAATGTTCGATGAGATAGTGTCCAAAACGTGGATTTTTGGAAAGTTATAAGTGTAAATTAGTCGTGGCGAATATCTAAATTTCAAATATCAGTTGAATTCAGAAATGTTTGTCGATAATAATAATAATAATAATAATAATAATAATAATAATAATAATAATAATAATAATAATAATAATAATAATAATAATAATAATAATAATAATAATAATAATGTCTACGCGGGATAAAGAATTTTTTCTATGTTAAATTTGCATTTAACCGGTATATTTATTTGTTTACAAGGATCGCAGGCATATTTAGATAATTTCAGTGAAATTTGATAGAGTTACAGTCATTAATGGGAAGGAAATTTTGAGACATCGTGTATATCAATGATACGAAAAGTCGCTGTGTGCTCTTGGATTCTCGAGGTCTGAAAGTCGTAATAATAGTAAAGTAAGAGATGTGTTTAATAATGGTTGTTGTTTTCACCAGCGGATTGAATTATGAAAAAGGGTCTTGGAAATATAAGAGAAAGGGATTGAGAGCGACGAATTTATATGTATGTGGAGATGGATGAAATGAAGCTTGGATTTTAAGTGATACCGCTGGAATAAAGCGAGGAGAATGAGTTTGAGACAGGCTATATTTTTGAAGAGGAAGTATTTAGGAAACAGGCTGTGTTGAGGCAGGCTGTATTGTTTTCCGCAATCAATCCGTGTGTGAAGCACCGTAAATTTATAGAAAGATCCCAAGTGAAAACGATTCTAGTAAAAGGTTAAAATCTTGGTAGTAAACGTCCAGTGATTTTGTTACGTAAAGCCTGTATGAATATTAAAATGATGCGACCTCAAGGATAAAAGAGCACTTTGGACACACGGTTGGTGTTGTATTGAATTTGTTCACTGGATAGGTCATTGATAAAAATAGTTGGAGTTGATGATAGGCGATTGGAGAGTTTCGAATGCGGTAGTGATGATTATTATTTTGTAGGCATCCACTAAATGGTAGACGTGTGTTGGGAATTTTCATTTGCTTCCCTAAAACTTCAGTGCACAGGCAGAGATTGTGTTCGAGGTGGAGAATCGTTCGTCACGTATATTTATTTTTGAGTTCATATATTGTAATGAGGTAGAGACTTACTGTATTTTTCGACTTGCATTCATTTGATAGTAAGAGACGTTGGTTCCGTCGTGCGTTATTTGTCTGACCAGATTTAGTATTAAATGTCGGAGTTGTTTTAAATTGCTAGTTCGCCTGATATGTTAAGGGAGGCGTAGTACGACCCACTTTGACGCCCGACGATAGAATTTGGAAGGTATCATGTATATAGCGATTAGTGTTAGGATGTACAGATTTCAAGTGAGCCCGACGATAGGTCTGGGATGGCAGCTGTACATACTCAAGTCTCAGTTTAGATGTTTCCTTTGTTTTTTTTTTTGTTGAAGTGGCCTGGACGAAGGTAGCATCTACAGTATGATATGATTTATGAAGAGGGTCAATGCGTTGCTCTCCTTGAGATAACGGGACCGCTATCAGCGAATGAGGGTTGTCCAAATGTTGGATATCGGCCCGATATAGATAAAATATTTTTACTGTGATTCTCCGTGCGTGTTAAGCTTTAATGACTTCGAGATGTTAATTTATTTTTACGGACTTAATTGTTTTATCGTTTTGACGTCCGTTTCGTTTGATAGTGTGCATATTGACACTTAGTGTATTAATGTGAGACTTGAGTTGCGAATGCGGTTTCGATTCGTCAGCCAGTAACAATATTTTATTTTCAATCTTGTCGTACTTTCATCTTTATTCATCGTTAAATTTAAGTAAGTAATCATTTTATAAGTAGTGTGTTGGGACAGACAGTAAATAGATAGATCTGTACGGGTAGCATTGTTTTTCAAGGGAAAGAATTCCTTAAAGTTGTAGTAAATTTTAGCGTGGACTGGTAATTTTATTAAGCACAACAAACCCCTTTCTAACCTGACGGTTCGATAATAATACTTTTCAAGTGACTTTCCACTTTTTAATTAGCTTCAGTGTTTGGCATTTCTTCTAAATGCATGATTAGTGTGTGTTTCCTGCATTTCGCAGTTTTGTTCCTTTAGAACGACATAACGTAAGATCCTCACGGATCATGTTGTTGTTGGTTCCTTCCGAACAGCTGTTTTGGGTGATGCACATTTAGCATCGGGATTTCCTTATCACTTAAGGGTGTCATGAATGACAAATACATGGTGGAATTTTATTTCAATTGTGAATGATGCTGTTAATTCGTAGTGAACACCATGCTTTCACATAATATTTCGCAACCTATCCAAAGCAACTGATAGTCAGTTTGGTTCGATTAAGGGTCCATTCGGCGGGTGTTCCGTATCCGTGAAGGGTATTCGACTGGTGGATAACCTTCATTGAGAGAAAATCAGGCGTTCTACTTGTTGAAAGTCAGATTTTCCACGGATCGTGTGGATTAACTCTCAGTTCTCGTTTGGAATAATAGGTGCCCGGTTTTCAGGTCTTCCCCTTTTCAGTTTTTCAGTTTCGCTGTCCACTAACATATTAACTTCTCCGAAGCAACCCTTCGATAGTGTAAGAAACAAATTGACGTTATGTAATGTGACTGTGTTTGGAACATTCAAAAATCAATAATTTATATTTTTTATTTTGCAAGAATGCATATTAAATTAATGATGTTATCGTGCTATTTCAATTTAATAAAAGTTAGTAAGCACATTTTGCTCCTCATTTCAAGTAGTTAGGCTCTCTTCTGAACCCCATCGTTTGGTTAAGATCGTGACCGAATTTATCCCCGCAACGACCCGTGATTTAAGAGTTCTAGATTGTTCTACTGTAGCAGCCGTGGCCGACCGACGATGGAATGGTAAGTTCAAGGGTTCACTACTAATGTCATCCCACACAATCTCTCCACTGACAGCTCGGAACATACCTCTTACAACTGACAAATTTCATTGTCATGGTCTGTATTGATGTAATTTGTTTAAGAACACTATTTTATAGGGTCCATCTAATCAATCTAATCAATACACATCCCTTCACAAGTGAAAATGCAATGCTCTCATAGACTGTATTTCAAGTAAACTATCAAAGGTATTGTATCTCTTGACAGCTACCAGAAGTAGAAGAAGCAGAAGAAGAAGAAATACCTTGGGTTGTATAATCACCGCCGTCTCGATCCTCTTATACTGCCTGCTCTATGCCACTATTTTAACACAGGAAGGCGCGACTACCGATATTTCTCCAAGTCGCCGTAGGAGTGCAGCAGTAGACGCACAATCTTCGCTGTCAATGTGGGGGGTAGCACCGTGTTGTTGGTGTATGAATGTGTGGAAAACCTGAGTTATTTCGTACAACGGGTAAATGTGTCTGGTCACTTCCGTTCGTACAAGCGATATTTTGTATATAACAGTGAAATGAATTAATCATGTTATGCTTATAGATATTTCAAAAGTGATTTTGATGTGTTGGTACTTGTTTCTTTCCGTTTGTGTAAGGTATATTTTTCGCAGAACTGAAACTTCAGATTCTTTCCCCCCAATATTCAACTGTTGTGTACCATTTTGCCAGTCTAGGCAAGGTTGTTCACAGCCAGAGAAGATACCACTCCATGAAATACCGTCTAGACGGGAATTAAGAGAAAAGCGGATGTCGGCTTTATCTAGGCTAGGACCTAATAAAGGAAGTAATTGGATATTCTCAGATTACTCTCGCACCTGTGCCTTTACACCTTGTTTCAGAATGTGATGGACCCTCCGCAGCTCAGGCGGCAGCGCGCCGGCCTCTCACCACTGGGCTCTGTGGTTCAAATCACGGTCACTCCATGTGAGATTTGTGATGGACAAAGCGGAGGCGGGACAGTTTTTTTTCGGATACTTCCGTTTTCCCTGTCATATTTCATTCCAGCAACACTCTCGAATATAATTTCATTTCATTTGTTATTCATGAATCATTGCCCGGGAGGAGTGCGACAGGCTTCGGCAGCCGGCACGATTCATATCCTCGCTGCTAGATGGGGGCTTCATTCACTCCATTCCTGACCCGGTCGAATGACTGGAAACAGGCTGCTTTTTTTCAGAAGGTGATTAACGCCGTGGAGGATGGTGGATTCCTTGTGATAAGAATTGTGACGGGCAATCACACAACAAACGTCTTCATGTTTACACATTTTGGACATCAGGTATCCAGACGATAATATTCTAATCAAATTAGAAACAGGAAATCAGATCCTAATTTGCGGGTGCTCGGTTCGTGTTGAAGAAGAGAGGATGGAGTGTGACATTTGTGTCAGCAACATCTCACTGCCTAGAGCTTCGACACAACTAAATAGAACTGATTATGCATTAGGACAGAGGAGGAGTTCGATACACAAAACCTTGTTTTGTCGCTCTGGTGAAGCATCTATAGGAGTTCGTTTAAGCTGCTGTGCCCTATTGTCGAAGTTCTTGAAACGTACGATCGTAATACGAGGACTTGCGACGTCTTCCCTTTCAGAATACCGGGCGTGTTGTCCGTACGGTTAGGAGCGCGCAGCTGTGAGCTTGCATACGGGAGATAGTGGGTTCGAACCCAACTGTCGGCAGCCCTGAAGATGGTTTTCCGTGGTTTCCCATTTTCACACCAGGCAAATGCTGGGGCTATACCTTAATTAAGGCCACGGCCGCTTCCTTCCCATTCCTAGGCCTTTCCTCTCCCATAGTCGCCATAAGACCTATCTGTGTCTGTGCGACGTAAAACAAATAGAAAAAATACCTTCCAGAATGTGTTTTGTTACAGTGTGAGGTCAAAGAACATCGGCAAACTGTTAGTGATATTATCCTAACCAAGTTCGTAAGACCTCTATTATTTGATATTGCGTTGGCAAGAACACGAAAAGTGCGGTACCACTCCAAGCCTTCGTCCAGGAAAATCTTTAAATTGTGCATGAAGAGGCCAACTGCGACTTCATACAGGTAATATTGCCGATATTTAATATTACTGGTGTAATTTACGAGCTTTAGTGAACATATGACCAAACTGCATAGTGTTTTGTAGGCTGTCGTCATTAGAATAATTTTAGAACATTGGGCGTCTATGTCTGCCATCTAGCGGAGAAATTTTGTCGCAGCGTGGTCGCAAAAAGGCTCGCACAGAGCAGGCAGTATAGGAGGATCGAGACGGCGGTGGGTGAAATGTGAGTAATGTTGGGGTAATTTCACATGTACCTTGTGGCGACACTGTTTGTCTTTGAACATGTGTTTTTAAATTGGATGTAAAGTGAGTCCTATGGATGTTTATGTGTATATAAATTATTGCATACAGTGTATTATCGTGACAGTGTTCCAGAACTGTGCAGTCTAGTCACTAACTCGAGACTGTATTTATTACCGATACCATATAATGTTTTTCAGTCATTAAATATGTCACATACAATAGATATTGTTAAAAAATAAATTCAATATACATACGCTTACTAATAACAATATTTAATTTCAATATATAACAAACTCATTAATTTGGAAGTATTCTCGCACTGAATAAAAGAGAATTAGACTTCTTCAGCTGAGCAATGAAATGGCTGGAACCTGTTTTTTTGTAACCTATGACGAGGTACATCGACTTGGTTAGCTAAGCATTTCTGAGCTTGATCTTGTATGTTTCTGGATATACTTTAAGAAGTGCATTATAAATATATGTGTTCACAGCATTTGTGACAGATAGCTTAATAAGCACGCGGTATACAGTGTACCATCATAGGAGAGTTTGTTACAATACCTAGTGCCCTGTTGTGGAGAAGTAAAATTTCAGAAATTTGGATGTAGTTTCCCCACCGTAGAATGAATGCAAAGTAGGCATTTATCTCTGGAGACCCACGATGAGGCCACTTTCAAACTTTGTCAGGTGCTGATAAAGCTGTCTCACACAAGTACGCAGCATCTCCGTGTCCTGTACAGTGTGTCTCAAATTTTATTACAATATTATAAGCCCACCTGTTCAATACAATACAATATGATCCACTATTTCATATGGTCAAAAAAGTTTATACATAATACATAAAAGTCAATGGTACATGTTTCACCCTCCTTACGGGCATCATCAGCCTATATCAATCTTAAAAATAATACATGTAGAGTCATTCTAATCTTATAAATTATAGGTTAAAATGTTGAAAATGATTTCGTAAAACATTATACAATAACATCTAGAACAACGATAATGCACCAAAATATGTTAAAAGAGAGTAAATTAAGTTTTGAAGATTAAAACGTGATTAAACATGAAATTTTGAGAGTTTAAAACTAAAATGGATCCTTTTTTATAATATCATTAAGACTGTGATGGCCTTGAGTGTAAACACAATCATCAAAGGGGATGTTTCTTCAATTCCCAAGTTGAATCCAAGACGGTAAAATCACTGTCAGTATTTAAAATGGAAGTGTGAACGTAATGAACACGTTAAAATGTATATGGTTAGGATATCTGAAAGTCGAAAGGAAAATGGAACGTCTTGTAGAGGCGTTGCTAATGATAAAACGTATGTCAAAGCTAGCGGAGTTTAGAAATTAGGGAGTCGATTGGATCTAAAAGATAGTCAAGTTGCTGTTATAATTCCGTTGAAACATTTGTTGGAAGAAATGATCAGGATTTTTCGTACGGTACGTATTAGGTACGTCAGGTTGTCGAAAACCCAGTCAAGCTAGCGTTGCTGAAACAACCTGACGTACCTAATACGCACCGTACGAAAAATCCTGATCATTTCTTCCAACAAATGTTTCAACGGAATTATAACATCAACTTGACTATCTTTTAGATCCAATCGACTACCACATCATTTCTGAACTCCGCTAGCTTTGACATACGTTTTATCATTAGCAACGCCTCTACAAGACGTTCCATTTTCCTTTCGACTTTCAGATATCCTAACCATATACATTTTAACGTGCTCATTACGTTCACACTTCCGTTTTAAATACTGACAGTGATTTTACCGTCTTGGATTCAACTTGGGAATTGAAGAAACATCCCCCTTTGATGATTGTGTTTACACTCAAGGCCATCACAGTCTTAATGATATTATAAAAAAGGATCCATTTTAGTTTTAAACTCTCAAAATTTCATGTTTAATCACGTTTTAATCTTCAAAACTGTTAATTTACTCTCTTTTAACATATTTTGGTGCATTATCGTTGTTTTAGATGTTATTGTATAATGTTTTACGAAATCATTTTCAACATTTTAACCTATAATTTATAAGATTAGAATGACTCTACATGTATTATTTTTAAGATTGATATAGGCTGATGATGCCCGTAAGGAGGGTGAAACATGTACCATTGACTTTTATGTATTATGTATAAACTTTTTTGACCATATGAAATAGTGGATCATATTGTATTGTATTGAACAGGTGGGCTTATAATATTGTAATAATATTTGAGACATACGTCAACTTCAATACGGACCCAAAATGAGAATAGTTACTTGTATCCTGTACAGTGATCGCTCAATATCCAACGCTGTTCACTCCCCTTATATAACCTGCCCGGCCTGGTAACTGGATTAAACATGAACACCCCTAATGCACTCTGGTGGCTGTTCTACCTGTCACAGAGAATTGCAACTCTATAATCATTTACATATCCACCGATGGTGTGTAGATGTATCAATTTACATTGACATCCAACCATTTTGTCTGTGTGCTTCAATTCTTTTGTCAGGCAGTGTATTTAGCAGTTACTCTCATGAACCCAGTCAGGACATTGCTTGGGAAGAGGAAAATACAATGTTGATGATAACAAGGACAATGACTTCGAAATGGAGTGAACAGGCGCAGACTCCACCATTGCCGTTTCTTCACATGGTACACTTTCACTATTTCAATTTAAAATTTTTTTATGCTGATTAAAACCAATTTTATGAACTGAGGTGGCATTCTTCGGGTTGCTATTGTTGAGAGATTTTCCTCGTCTCAAAAGCTATTTTTACTAATGTGGCACAAATGGCACGTTTATCACCAACAGGATCCAGTTGGAAATAGTTCCACAGCTCACTCACATTCTCCAAAAATGGTGTATTTCAAAATGCATCAGCTTGTATTACTTCAAAATAACAACTGACTAGAAATTTTAAAATAGTAATAATTTAAAAGTCAGGTTTTATGCTAAAGTTGCTGATATTTTTACAATAAGTTGCTTCCCTGCTTGTAAGCTGATAGCTTAAATAAAACACAGAATCTGTTTACTAAAATTATCTGTTGTTGGTTACTCCCAGAACTAAGTTATTTTGTAGGCAGTGTGTGTGATTGCTCCATAGCCATCCAAATAAAAAATAAATGCTTCAAATTAGTGCTGTATCATGGTTGAAGATACACTATGTGATCAAAAGTATCCGGACACCTAGCTGAACATGACGTACAAGTTCGTGACACCCTCCATCGGTCATGCTGGAATTCAGTATGGTGTTGGCCCACCCTTAGCCTTGATGACAGCGTCCACTCTCGCAGGCATACGTTCAGTCAGGTGCTGGAAGGTTGCTTGGGGAATGGCAGCCCAGTCTTCATGGAGTGCTGCACTGAGGAGAGCTAGCGATGTTGGTCGGTGAGGCCTGGCATGAAGTCGGCATTCCAAAACATCCCAAAGGTTTCTATAGGATTCAGGTCGGGACTCTGTGGAGGCCAGTCCATTACAGGGATGTTAATGTTGTGTAACCACTCCGCCACAGGCCGTGCATCATGAACAGGTGCTCGATCATGTTGAAAGATGCAATCGCCATCCCCGAAGTGCTCTTCAACAGTGGGAAGAAAGAAGGTGCTTAAAACATCAATGTAGGCCTGTGCTGTGATAGTGCCACGCAAAACAACAAGGGGTGCAAGCCCCCTCCATGAAAAGCACGACCACACCATAACACCACTGCCTCCGAATTTTACTGTTGGCACTACACACGCTGGCAGATGACGTTCACCGGGCATTCGCCATACTCACACCCTGGATCACCACATTGTGTACTGTGATTCGTCACTCCACACAACGTTTTTCCACTGTTCAGTCATCCATTGTTTACGCTCCTTACACCAAGCGAGGCGTCATTTGGCATCGACCTGCATGATGTGTGGCTTATGGGCAGCCTATCGACCATGAAATCGAAGTTTTCTCACCTCCTGCCAAACTGTCATAGTACTTGGAGTGGATCCTGACGCAGTTTGGAATTGCTGTGTGATGGTCTGGATAGATGCCTAGGGACTTTGAGGGCCCTGGACCCGCTACGGTAGCTGTGAAGGCCCTTCAGGAACTGTGAAAAGTGGTGGCAAAAGGGGCTCTGGTTAAGACGCAGCAGGTCATTATGCTATTTAGGTTCCAAAATGGGTAAAAAAATAAGTAAATAAATGCAATGTAAATTTTAATCTTATACCAGTTGTATAGTATTATTTGAAGTAATTCCACATACTGTATATGAGTTGACTATGTTTGTAAGTATATGACATATTATAAGTAGAATTTTGTAAACAATATAAATTTATTAAGGATGAGCTGTGTGTTTAATAGAAAAAATTGTTAGCGTAAATTGTATAATATTGTATTCTAGGAAAATTTTCTTCTTCTCTTGTTAATTTAAAATTTAGTGCTTGACAATAATGTATTTTAGTGTACCATTTGCCACCGAGGTAGACACCTCATTTGCAAATAAAGAGATTTTGACTTGATTTTGATATTAAACTTGACGACCCTCTTCAACTGTCGGCGGTGTCTGTCAGTCAACAGATGAGGTCGGCCTGTACGCCTTTGTGCTGTACGTGTCCCTTCACATTTCCACTTCACTATCACATCAGAAACAGTGGACCTAGGGATGTTTAGGAGTGTGGAAATCTCACGTACAGACTTCTGACACAAGTGACACCCAATCACCTGACCACATTCGAAGTCCGTGAGTTCCGCGGAGTGCCCCATTCTGCTCTCTCACAATGTCTAATGACTACTGAGGTCGCTGATATGGACTACCTGGCAGTAGGTGGCAGCAAAATGCACCTAAAATGAAAAACATATGTTTTTGGGGGTGTCCGGATACTTTTGATCACATAGTGTATCTTCCTCAAGCTACATTATGGCACTTTTATTGCCCTGGTACATGACTTTTAAATAAATTTGTACTTCAGACATACTGGCACCAGAACAGCTGCAGAAATACAGAGGAAGGTCCCTTTTGTTGTGGGATCATTAAGAGCTATAAACGAGCCCAATTTTTGTACCTGCTAACTGCTATTTTGAAACTTATGAGTTGAGGCACATTCTTCGTGCGACCACTGTAAATCTGCTGCTTCAGGCTAGTTGGCAGTATTAATTAAAGATTTTAGTAAAAGTTTTAGTATTCTGTTCTGTGATGTGGGTTACTGTAGTCATGTCCTAGTTTGTGTTGCACTAGCAAGGAGAGAGGAAGTACTGTTGGAGCTCTTCATTAAGATGAGTTCTAACTTTCAAATATCAAAGGGTTCTTCATCATCATCATCGTCATCATCATCCCCCTCCTTTTCCCCTACACAGCTCCTGCTGGGTTGGCGAATTTATGGAACTTCTACAAATTCCTTTCTCCTTCCACCATTCCTCTTCCATCATTTTGTCCCAGCCCAGGTTTCTTCATCTTGCACTCCTCCTTATCGAATCAATCCACCTTGTTCTAGGTCTCCTTCTCACTCTCTTTCCCTCAAACTTCTTCTCCATCATTTATTTTGGTATTCATTTCTCCTCCATCCCCTTTACATGTCCAAACCATCTTAGTTCACTGCTGTTAGATCTCTCATTTAGGTTTTCCATTTCAGCTCCTTTCTCACATCTTCGTCCGGCTCCATGGCTAAGTGGTTAGCGTGCTGGCCTTTGGCCACAGGGGTGCCGGGTTCGATTCCCGGCAGGGTCAGGAATTTTAACTATCGTTGGTTAATTTCGCTGGCACGGGGGCTGGGTGTATGTGTTGCCTTCATCATCATTTCATCCCCATCATGATGCGCAGGTCGCCTACTCGAGTCAAATCAAAAACCTGCACCTGGCGAGCCGAACATGTCCTCGGACACTCTCAACACTAAAAGCCTTACGCCATTTCATTTTTTCACATCTTCGATTCGCAATCTGTCTTTCCTTGTCTTTCTTATCTTACTTAGTTATAACCAGAATTTAAACATAAATGTTTCTATGTTTCTAAACAATTTCCACCAGTTTGTAAAATGAAAAAAATTAAATAAGAGCAGTGTGATTTGATAGAATCTGATGATATTCTCTCAACAATGAAAGATGTCATTCTGTGTATAATAGTGTTTTTTACAGGTATATTATAGTGTAATAAGTGTTGTAATTAGTGTTTAACAGACTGGAAAACTTTCAAGTTACATTAACCGAGTCAACACTGAAAGGTATAGCTTGTTTCTTAACAAAATAACAGATTATAAGATATTTTAAAGAGATGTTACCCCCGTATGTGTTTTGTAAATATGTATATATTATATGTTGCTTAGTTATAATTAGTAGTAGTAAGTGCTGTTAATATTGTTAGTATTTGAATGTATTATATCATCTGTAATTGGAGAATTAAAAACTCTGTTGATGATAAATAAACAAATCAAATCAAACCCACGGTACCCCTGCCTGCCGTAAGAGGCGACTAAAAGGGACAACCTAGGTGTGGACATGGATTGCGGTTTGGTATCGTGTTATGGACTCCCTGTGGATGTGAGGGGCTGAATACATTCACAGGTAATTCCTGCCTGTCGTAGAAGGTGACTAAAAGGGTCATGTTGCCATCAGTCCCGTCTTTATTTTTTTTTAGGGTTAGTTGTAGACCGATTCAAAATTCTTGATGTGTGTGCTGCTCGGAGATGGGATTCTTACGTGTGTGATTACGCCCAAAAGCCCGCTTGTGACCCCGGGAAGCCTGCGGGTGAGAGCACCATGTACCCATGCAGTCGTTTCCGCTTGACAACACAGGTCCCCGCACAGCCGAATGCCAGAAGGACATATTCTTATTAATTTTTTAAAATATTTTTTCTACATTTATTACTCTGTACATGCTATAGGGTACATGCTATTGTGGGTGATTGGAGGAAGGGAGTGCTAGTGCTCATTGCCTCAGTCATCGTGTATTAGGCATTGTTCAGTATCGGACCTCGGGCAGTACCTGCTACGACCAGGTGGGTATTGCCTTGGCTGCTTGGTTCGGCTGCAGAGGCCCCTGATCGGAGTGGGTGGAATTTGAGAAGGATGACTTCGGGCATGGCTTTGAAACTTCTTCAGCCTGCCCAAGGTTGTCCCCCACCGAAGTCTTTAACATTTGATTCCTTGAGGGGTTCAACCCCCTGGGAACAAGCACAGCATGAAGGAATGGGATCCTGCTTCCCTAGGTTTCTGGTTGCTACCGGAACTGATGGGAGTGACTTCAAGCTGGTAAAGTCTATTTGTTTAGTAGGCACGTAGAAGGTGTCTACAGTGAACTGGGAAATCTGAAGAAAATGTGCAACAGTAGTTTGTTGCTAAAGACGTGCACTGCCGTGCAAGCTGATAGGTTGCTCAAGTGCAACCACTTTGGTGATATTCCCGTCAAAGTGGAGGAGCACATCACCTTGAATCTGGTTCGTGGAGTTATTTTCCATCGCGATCTCATCTTGAACACTGACGATGAGTTGATGGAAGACATGAAGCACTGTGGCATGACACACGTCCAGCGCATTATGCGCAGAGTCAACGGCGAAGACATTGCCACAGGTGTGTTCATAGTCTCCTTCAAATTGCCAGTGTACCGGGTGAGTTGGCCATGCGGTTAGGAGCGCGCAGCTGTGAGCTCGCGTGCGGGAGATACTGGGTTCGAATCCCACTATCGGCAGCCCTGAAGATGGTTTTCCGTGGTTTCCCATTTTCACACCAGGCAAATGCTGGGGCTGTACCTTAATTAAGGCCACGGCTGCTTCCTTCCCATTCCTAGGCCTTTCCCGCCCCATCGTTGCCATAAGACCTATCTGTGTCTGTGCAACATAAAGCAAAAAAAAAAATTGCCAGTGTTACAAGAAAAAGTCAAGGTAACAACTTATCGCTGCAATGTGAGGCCGTACATCCTGCCTTCCATGCGCTGTTATATATGCCAGATGTTCGGGCATATGGTATTTCGTTGCTCTAATCAGTCTGTATGTGGTACATGTGGCAGAGGAGCTCACAGCATGGAAGAGTGTACAACTCCTTACAGGTGCACTAACTGCCCTGGTCTTCATTCACCCTGAGATCGGAACTGTCCGGTATATCTCGGTGAGAAGAAGATCCAGGAGATCAAGTTCCTGGATGGCCTTTCCTGCGCACCATAATTTCTGTTCTATGAATGCACCCACCAAGACGTTAAGACTACATGAAGATAGCACAGAGTCTTCCACGTTTGTCGTTTACATCTTCTAAACCTGTTGCGATTGCTGCACCCAAGGCGGCTGTTGCTCCTGCGAGCAAAGCCGCAAAGAGTAAAAGCTTGAAGGGAGGTATCACCCCACCTTCGACCACTAAACAAGTCTGTGCCGGCTGGGACTCCTAAGCTGGCGCAGGAGTGGGGGAAGGCCAAGTCTCGCCCCGCACCAGCGGAGATGGCATCGTTGACCAGGACTGAAAAATACCTCCCAGCCCGTCTAAGCAAGAAAAGAAGGCGGAGAAGTGGAGCACCCTTACCAGGCGCTCCCGCACTTCTCCTGCTAAGAGGGAATCATGCCCTCCGTCTGGAAGGTATGAACCTGCGCCAGCAGGTATGCCTGCTCCTAAACCTGCACGCTCCCCTCGTAGGACAAAATCCGGCCCCCAAAATAAGTTGAAGTTCTGGACGATGACGATGGGATGGGTGTTGAGCTTTCCTCTACATCTACGGTTGTAGATGTTGATGTTAGTGCTTAGGTTTTAAGTATAACCTAACACTCATCCCTTTTAGTCCACACTATGGCACTGTTACAGTGGAATTGTGACGGGTATAGTAGGCATCTTGCTGAGCTGCACCAGCTAATTAGTGAATATTCGGTGAGTATAGTCTGTATTCAGGGATCTAATCTCAGATCAGGTCACTGTACGGTCTTGAAAAATTTTCGGCTATACTCGACAGAACGACATTATGCCAACCGGGCTCCCAGTGGTGTTGGAATTTTTGTCCATTCTGATACTTATAGCGAAGAGGTTCCCCTAAGAAACGTGCTGGAGGCTGTAGCAGTTTGCGTTCTGCTGCCTGTCATAGCAACGGTGTGTAATGATTATATTCCACCAGGCCAGCCTCTTAAGGTGACACTCCGGAGATAAATATCAATATTTTGGTCATTTTGGTAAAAAAAAAAAAAAATGACTGAAATTGAAAGGATTGAGTTTCTTCTTTCTTGTCACAAAGTTATTTCATTGAATTCAAACAATTTATCACTTTAATAATGCTCTGTTTGCCAGTCTGCACACAGCAGAAATCATCTGCTGCACTGCTTTGTTAGGTAATGATATCATTGTCATGTTTCCATTCAATCAAATATGCCTGTTCTTTGAAATTATGCATCCATGGGATGGACTAACAGCCCCCTCCCCCCCCCTTCTCGATATGTTATTTATACAGACTCAAGCTGTAAGATCTACCATATTTCTGAATGAATTTATGAATATGAAGCCTGTTACGGACTAATATTTCAGTACTTGACTCTTATTGAGCAACATTTTATGCTTGTATTGGTAATCCTGATGGTACTACAATAGTGCCAAAAACTACAGTATAAGTTTAGCCCCACTGTCGGCAGCCCTGAAGATGGTTTTCCGTGGTTTCCCATTTTCACACCAGGCAAATGCCGGGGCTGTACCTTAATTAAGGCCACGGCCGCTTCCTTCCACTTCCTAGGCCTTTCACATCCCATCGTCGCCATAAGACATATCTGTGTCGGTGCGACGTAAAGCAAATAGAAATAAATAATAATAAACTAGAAGTTTTGTTATTCCTGTATGTTTGATCTTTTTTGTCTGTTCTGTGGTGGTAGCTAGTCTGTTTACTTTCGTGAAGTACGTGCGCAAGTAACGTCTTGTAGTTGCGTATCAAAATACTGTTATTATTGAAAGACAGTGTGCTGTAATAATTGATAGCTTGTATCCAAGAGAATAAACAATATTCATAAACATAAATCAGCCTTAGCTAAGCAATAAATTGCTGAAATTTTGATTGGAAAGAAATGGGGATCAGCTATTACCGAACAGGAGTCTCCATTGAAGAAATCAGGGACAAAAGGTCATGAAATGTTAATAGAATCAGATTGTTCTCATCAGGAAAGTGCCGCATCAACTTCAAGCCATGTGTCCTGCACCTATAGCCAACAGTCATGGCATGACAGAAACCACAATCCCCATAACTTCAACTCAGGAAAAGTTGCATTGTGAAAAACAAAATGCAGGTGAATAATTTTCTGTTCTTTGGAGGAGAAGAAGAAGAAACAAGCTTCCAGAGCTACCAGTACTCGTGCAGAAGCTGCTAAGAAAGGAGGGGAAGGAAAAACATATTGTTCTGGTGACTTTGAGGTAATGAATCAGGAAGAAAACGTCACTTGAACTTTGCTTTAATTTCCCTGCCAATTGTAATTTTTACATTTAAATCACATTTTTCTCTCATAATATTCAGCCAATTGTAACAAAATTTGTATGGTATATGTATCACAGCTATGTTAAGAAACCTGCTTATGGAATTTTTGATTGCAGAATTTTTTCACGTAGTAGAGATTTCTAAGTCCAATATTTTAGAACGTAAAAATTACACAAACTTTAGTACGATATATCTCCTTATATAAATTATGTACAGAAAAATTGGTATGTAGTGCTTTTAAAAGAAGTATTGTCTACCTAATTACAAATTTACATGAACATGTTAATTAAATTGCATGAAAAAAATGGAATTGAAAATTTCAAAAAAATCAAAGCAATCTTTTTTTTTTGGAAAAACTATTAATTGTATATGAATGAAATGCTTGTGATATCTCTACTTTTATGTAGGTGACATTCCCACAAAGTTTCGTGAAAATCCATGTATTAGGTAAAAATATACTTTTATCTCTGGAGTGTCGCCTTAATATAAATGATGTAACTGATCTTATAGATCAGCCTCCACCTCTATTCCTCCTTTAGGGGCCATCACCCTATATGGGGTTCTGAAATGCCTTACCCCTGGGGAAGGGAGTTGGAATCATTAGTAAGAGAGCTGGATGGATGTATTTTGAATACAGGTGAACCAATTCATTTCAGTGTCTGTTACAGCCATACTCTTGCATAGACGTCAGTCTATGCAGCGAACAATGGTTCCCCATTTTCGGTGCAATACACACGATGATCTCTGTGACAGAAACCATTTTTCCATTGTTCTTACTTTGTTGAAACAGAAATACATAGAGGCTCCTCCTTGATGGACTCTTAAACATGCTGATTGGGCAAAGTTCACATCACTAGCTGTCTTTAACGACGTGACAAGACGGAGCGTAGACGGCGATATAACTTACATAACACAGATTATTCTTGCTGCTGCTGAGGAGTCTATTCCATCGTTTTCAGGGACTACTCGCCAAAAACTTGTTCCGTGATGGAACGAAGAAATTGCAGCAACTATCAAAGAATGCCGTCACGCTTATAAACGCTATTGTAGGCAGCCTACTGTGGCCAACTTTGTAACATTTAAAAAACTCTGTGCTAAGGCGCGAGTTCTTTTTCGGCAGAGTAAGAAAGCTTTGTGGGAGAGATATGTATTGTCTATGATGTCACATACACCGTCATTTCAAGTGTGGACTAAACTTCAACGTATTTCGGGTATACATGGATCATCTTAAGTACCAGGAATTTCCATTGCAGGCAGCATCGTCGCTGAACCACTCTCGATTGCTAATCATATAGCCAGTTATTTCGTGTATGTCTGGGTCTGGGAATTACCATTGTGATTTCCTCACTCTGAAGCGGGAGGCAGAACGTCACCACCTCACTTTTGCCACTCATTATTCAGAGGACTGTAACGTGCCCTTTACGGAGTGGGAACTCCGCAGCGCCTTGGCACTTTGCAAGGATACGTCTCCCGGACCAAACAATGTCCATATCCAGATGTTGAAACACCTTAGAGAAGATAGCCTGTTATATCTCCTTTGTGTGTTCAACCAAATCTGCACAGAGGGTGAGTTTCCATCTCAGTGGTGAGAGGGCATAGTCATTCCTGTCCTCAAGCCTGACAATCCTAAGTATGCAGGAAATTACAGACCAATTTGTCTTACTAACTGTTTGTATAAGCTATTTGAGAGGATGTTAAAATCGCCAACTTGTGTGGTGTCTGCAGAAAAAAAAAGGACTTTCGTCTGTGCACCAATGTGGTTTTTGAGCCGCTCGCTCAACCACTGACCACTTGGTACATCTGGAGAGTTCCATCCTGGGTGCATTTCTCTGCGAACAGCATTTCGTGGGTGTTTTCTTTGACTTAGAAAAGGTCTATGACACCACGTGGCGATATGGTATCCTTTCAGTCCTGGATCAGTGGAGATTCCGAGGTAACTTGCCGGTATTTATTGCAAATTTTTTGTCCCTCCGTGTATTCCGTGTACGAGTAGGGAGGGCATATTCGCAGTACCACTTTCAGGAAAATGGAGTCCCACAGGAATTGGTTCTTACTGTCAATAGTCGCGATTGCCATAAACGGTATTAATATAATAGGGTTTGAGGGATGTTTCACCATTCAACACAATGTAAAATATTAGAAGTTTACTAAGTGAAGACCGGTTTCAACTCCCTTGGAGTCATCATCAGATCTTGTAGAATAATTCAATCAGAGGGAATTTGATAACATTCATGAGGATTGCCTACATAAATCTCAATAGCTTGACATAAAACATAATGGCAATTGCCTAAATACATATCAATAGGTTGACATGAAACTTAATGACAAATTATATACACAATGACATGAAACGCTTGGCACTTTAAGAAATTTCTTGGATCTGGGTTAAAAATACTGCTGTGTGTTTGTAGAACATGGAACAGACTTGTCGGTCTTGTTTCAGTCAACTTGAAAACATATGAACTAGTTGAAATAAAACCTAATGACAAATTATATACACAATGAAATGAAATGCTTGGCACTCTAAGGAAGTTCTTGGATCTGTGTCATTGTGTACATAATTTGTCATTAAGTTTTATGTCAACCTATTGAGATGTATGTAGGCAAATCCTCATGATGATTGTTATCAAATTCCCTTTGATTTAATTATTCTACAAGAACTGATGATGACTCCAAGGGAGTCAAAACTGGTCTTCACTTAATAAATTTCTAATATTTTACATTGTGTTAAATGGTAGAACATCCCTCAAACCGTATTATATTAGTTATACGTCAACACAGAAATGAAAATCATAACCTATGACAAATGATATTGTCGCTGCTGCTGGTTCAGCAATAATACTCTCGCTATATGTAGACGATTTTGCTCTGCATTATAGATCACACAATATGGCAGTTGCAGAGCGACAATTACAGCAAGCTATTAGGAGAGTGGAACGGTGGACTTTAGAACATGGCTTTCGGTTTTTATCCGCAAAGACCTCTGTTGTACACTTTAGCTGGAAGCACACTCTTCACTCGCATCCTGAGCTTTATTTAGGGAATGTCGCTCTTCCTGTAGTTTTCACTTACCAATTTCTTGGGCTCCTTTTCGATAGCAAATTATTGTGTTGTTGTATTCACAAAGTCGCACACACAAGATGCTGTTAATTGTGTACACTGTTTTATTTACAAATTATATGCACATTATACACAAACATTAATAAACTGCCATCTTGAACAAAACACTGCTCGAGGAAGAATAAGAAGAAGAAGACTGCTCCATTAGCATGTCAACCGATTACCAATACAACCAAATCACAACATAAGTTCACATAATTGACTAACGACTTTCACTAGCAACTCTCACTAACAACTTAACTCCAACTCCCAAGACTGCCTTTTTATATACATTGCTCGGACAGGCTTCTAGAAAAGTATGACACAACATGTTTTCTCGTAATTTCTAGAGTCTCCAATTACCTATTTACAATGAATGGAATTTTCTGTACAACTCTAGTGACAAGATGCGTTGTTCTGGACTATTACCATGTGTTGCAGAACATTACACGGGATTTATATATCATATTTACAGGTAATAATAAATTATATACTATTAATTACATGTGCTTAGATTAAATAAACTCGTATTAACATACATACAGCAGACATGTCGTGACATAACCTCACATGTTTTGTTATGACCATGATTTATACCAAATAAAGTCCGTACATAACTATGTAGATAATAATAATCACAATAACCATTAGTAATAATAATCGGGCTCAGTATATTCATTATTTACCCATGGGTTAGAGAAAGTTTCCAAGTTATAACGTGCAGCAGTTAATGCAATGCACTAAGAAATTGAATATTTTAAAGTATCTTAACAGCACTACTTGGGAGGGGGCTGACCGCACGGTGCTCCTATGATTTTATAGGGCACATATTTTATACAGGTTAGACTACGGCAGTGTAGCATATGGATCAGCAAGGCAAAGCGTCCTTGTGAAACTGAATAGCATTCACCAAAGCGGGGTTAGATTGGCAACGGGAGCTTTTTGTGCAAGCCCCATTGCTAGCCTGCTCGCTGGATCTGGTGTGCCGCCTTTACACCTGAGGCACCAGCAAATGCTTCCGTCCTATGCTGCAAATTTGCGACAGATGATACTTCACCCAAGCTATTCTTGCGTATTCCACATTGAAAACCGTCGGCTGTGCGCTGCTTATCCTCGAGCAACGCTGCTGGTAGGAATACGCTTGGATAGCAGTCACAGATTGTTTGATGTACCTTCGGTTCCCTGTCTTGTCAGACAACCAAGTGGGATAATTCCGTGGATAATACGACGACCTGAAATAATTCTAGATCTGCACACTGGCCCGAAGGAAAACACGGACACCTCGATTTATCAGAGGCTCCTCCTGTCCGTTGTTGTCCAGTATCCATATTCAGTCAACATTTACTTGGATGGTTCGAGGACAGAAATTAAAGTGGGCTGTGCGTTTGTTGTCAACATAGGTTTCTTTTTGCTCTCCCGGAAACCTGTACTGTGTACACAGCAGAGCTCTATGCTATCTGTGAAGCTCTGTGGTACACACCGTCCGATGAGCGCCGACACTTTCTGGTGTGTACAGATTCCTTGAGTTCGCTACAATCTATCGATACGTATTTCCCTCGGCACCCTCTGTTGTAGTGGATTCAGGACCTGCAGGCTGGGTGTTCGGATGCCGTCACCGGAATCACATTGATGTGGCTCCTAAGCCGCATGGGTGTAGAGGGAAATGAGTTAGCTGATAAGGCTGCCAAGGAGGGTGTTACACTGCCCTGTTGCCTTACAAGGTTCCAACAAGTGATATTTGCTCTCAGCTGAGACATTTGGTTATGTCCCATTGGGAGATGTAGTAGCAGACCACTCCCCTTCCAAATAAGCTGAGAGCGATGGAAGGTACAATGAAGGTATGGAGGACTTCCCTTCGGGCTTCTCGGAGGGTAGCAGTAGTATTATGTTGTCTTCGGATCGGCAACAGTATATTAATTCACTCCTATTTACTGAAAGGAGAACCCCCTCCGGTGTGTACTTGCGGCGATCATCTTACCGTGGTACACACTCTTACATAGTGCGTGGACCTGGTCGATCTGCACCGTAGTCTAGAACTCCCAAGTGCCATTTCCCTCATCCTACGAGATGACGAGCAGACAGCAGACCTCCTCATCCATTTTATGAGGGATAGCGCGTTTATTTTATCGCATATAAACATAGTGTTTCGTATTAGTCTGTATTATTGTTCACTACGTTTTATTAATTTGACTCTGTTTTAGTTTGTGTTTGTATATTTTAATGTGTCTTTTAAAATAGTAATATGCATGATATATTATTGCATTTTAAGGCAATGTCTTATTCTACCATAATCCATCATCTATCATTTTACCGAAAATAAGGCATTGCGAATTAGGTCTACTGATTATTTTAAATTCGCAATCATTGGTCATCTTCATTTGTTTTAAATTCTAGTCATTGGATACATTTAAAAATTTTAATTATTATATCATGTTGTCCATCTCGTACCATTAAGGGCCGATGACCTTAGATGTTAGGCCCCTTTGTACAACAAGCATCATCATCATTAAGAGATGTTAAAAAGGGAAAGTCCAAATGTGGGGTAGGACTGTTCTTTAGGAATACTAGTGCATTCAACATAGATTCCATTAGGCATGTAAATGAGCGAATGATTGGTAGATTTAGCAGCTGAGAATTAGGACGAGAATTGTCTTGGTCTGTTCACCATAATAAGGGTGTAGATGGGGATTAATTTGACAAGTTCTATGAAGCACTGAGTGATATCATAGTCAAGGCTAACAGCAAGGATAGAATAGTACTAATGAGCCATTTCAATGTGAGATTTGGAAGAAGAAGGTGATGGGTAAATGTGGGGAAGTTAGGGAAGCTAATAGGAATAGGAAGCATGTGCTAGTATGGGATTAGCAGGTACAAATACATTCTTCAAGCATAAGGCTATTCACAACTTCATGTGGGAGGGTAGGGGTACCAGGTACAAAATAACCTAGAAAGACTAGTTCAAGCGACAGAGAAACTTTATGGACACTAATAAAAAATCTTAGAAAGGGAAGGGAAAAAAGTAAATGAATAGTGTTGTGGGTAAATCAGGTGAACTCATAGTAGAGTCCAGGGAATCACTGGACAGGCAGAAGGAATACTTTGAAAATCTTCCCGATGCAAAAGGTAATCTTTCTCGATGTTGCAAACAGAAGAGTTCATGGGGAGAAGAACAATGTCAGTGAAATTACACTTGAGGAAGTGGTTGGAAATGAACTCCATTGTAGTAAAGCAGCAGGAATAGAAGAAATTAGACCTGAGTGGTAAAATATAGTGAAATGATAGGGATGAAATGGCTTCATAAAGTAATAAGATTAACATGGAATGTTAGTAAGGTACCTTCTTATTGGATGCAAGCATTGACTGCACTTATCTATAAACAAGAGGACAGCAAGGATTGTAACAACTATTGAGGTATTTAATTGATCAGAATACCAGGCAAGGTATTCATTGGCTTTTGGGAAGGGAGGTTGCGATCTTGGTTGAGAGTAAGCTGGATGAAATGGTTTCAGACCACAGAGGGGCTTTTGGGATCAGATATTCAGTATGTGCCAGGCAATTGAAAAATGCTATGAGAGGAATAGATAGTTATATTTATACTTCATAGATATATGGAAGACATATGGCAGAGTGCTGAGGGAAAACACATTAGCCATACTGTGGGATTATAAGATTAAGGGTAGATTATTAAAAGCTTACATTGAAATGGGGGAATTGTAGAAGACAGGTGGTCTAATGTTCTAAGGGGAAGGAGATTGCAGGCTAAGGGCTCTGTTCAGGATCAGAATTCAGGACAGGTGTCTGTGAGAAATCGGTACTTGTCACTGCACGTAGAACAACAGAGAGAAGATGAGGAACAGGGAACTGAATCTGAGAAGTGTGGAAGTAGAAGGAAGGGAAAAGGTAGGAAAGGGAAATGTAGAGTAGAGGATAGGAAAAGTCAGGTGGAACAGGGTCATGGGAGGGAGAAAAGGGAGGAGGAAGAAGCTCCTGTAGCTGTCACTAAAGAGAGGGCTGACCAGGAAGGGAGGGGATCAAATGAGGTGGGTAGGGTTGAGGCTCTGGTCACGGGGGATTCCATTGTTAGACATGTGGGAAAAATGTGTGGAGGAAAGGGAATTAGGGTAGAGTGTTATCCAGAAATTAGTTTGAGGCAGATGCTGAAGAAAGTAGAAGAGAAGGAGGAGGGAAAGGAGAAGGTTGTAGTGTTTCACGTTGGTACCAACAACGTAAGGCCAGCTGGTATAAGTACCAAAATAGTTGGGGATGTGTGGGATCTGGAAAATGCAGCACGAGTGAATTTTAAGGAAGTGGAGTACTGTGGAATACTGTGTAGGACGGATGCTGACTGGAGGGTGATTGGAGATTTAGATGAGACTATGGAGTGGGTATGTGGGAAACTGGGAGTGAGATTTCTAGTTCCTAATGGGTGGGTAGGAGATTGGGATCTGCGCTCAGATGGCCTTAACTTAAACCGCAGTGGTAGGAACTCATTCTACCATCAATTCTCACTGCAGCCCAACTGTCAAATTTTTCATTCAAAACTGATCTGCATTTCTCCTAATATTTGCTTCATGGAAAATTATAACATAACTAATTCTGTCTTTGCAGATGAACCTGGCAAACAAATTTCACATGACCTTATGTTTTTATTCATGGAATATCGAGAAGCAGTCTGTATGCAGGCAAACCTGACATTTTTTTGCATACGTATATTATCCAGCTTTAACGCATCCTGCACCTTCTACTTCAATTTTCTTCATGGCGAATGATAACATGAGGAATTCGGTCTTCCCTCACGTTGCGTTATATGCTGTTCTTGCTTGGGTGCCCGAGGTTAATGTTTCTTCTGAGTGGTTGCTTTTTTTTGATCAAATTCTGAATCTTCCTCTTCATTTCTTAACAGACATAAAACTATGTCGAACTGAAGTCTGTTGGCGGGCAGTATATCTTCCATGTATTCAAAATTACACTGCAGATACCATTATAAAATAATGGCCACCACCACTTTTTGCCTCTAATTCTTATCCTGTCATTTTTTTTTTGTTTGCTATTTGCTTTACGTCGCACCGACACAGATATGTCTTATGGCGACGATGGGATAGGAAAGGCCTGGGAATGGGAAGGAAGCGGCCGTGGCCTTAATTGAGGTACAGCCCCAGCATTTGCCTGGTGTGAAAATGGGAAACCACGGAAAACCATCTTCAGGGCTGCCGACAGTGGGGTTTGAACCCACTATCCCCCGATTACTGGATACTGGCCGCTTATCCTGTCATTAGCAATGCCATTGTCATGTAAATTCACTCCTCCAATTCCTTGGTTGTACTTGTAAAACAATTTTTGTTGAGGAACCATGATGTACTTCTTTTCCTTTCTGTTGTACCTCTTCACATGCATTAGTGGCTCTAAGGTATCAAAATCGGTCACAACTGTGACAACAGAATTATCATGCGATGTAACTGCAAATAATTTATTGCTGGGATCAGTACTGAAATTAAAGCTAGCTTTTGGCTCCTTTGCTAGGTTTTTTGCTGTATGAATTGGACAGGATGCCATTCGATTTTCTAGCACCGTTCCAGTTGCAAAGAATCCCTTTTCTGACAGCACGGTAACAAGAGAATGGCTTGTGAAGAAGTTATCAAAAAATATAGTGAGATTTTCAGAATCTTGGACTACTTTCAGCAAATTCTACCTAAACTCAAATTTTCATCATTCTTCTACAAAGCTCCTCCATAAGGCTCAAACTGATACAGATATCCTGTTGCAGAGGCTATACACCAAAGTTTGAATCCAAATCGCATCATAGCAGAATGGCATCCAAAATACTGTATCAGCTCTTCATCTTTAGATATTTTATGAAAAAAATATAACAAACAGTAAGAATCATTTATTGAGCTCATTGAAGAAAGGTCATAGCTTGGAGAACTAACCCAGCTTTACCAATTCTTCATAGTTACAGAGGAGGATGTACTTCATTTCATCACATCTGTTCTGCAACATTATTTTGTGTATGAGAGGTACCTCTTTGTCAGTATCCAAACTTCAGTAAAATTTTGTCAGAGACCATGACCGGTAGCCGAGGAGTATAAGGATACTAATGAATCCTTCAGCTGTTCGTAGTTTCACTTGGTGGAAACTAATTCTGAAATGAAAACTGTGGACTAGAGGCAAGAAATGGTGTGATTGTGAATGTGGGATCATTAAAAAAAAAACAGTATATGAAACAATTTATTGGATATACTATGAATGAAAAAAGAAATCAAAATAAAATATTACTTTAACTACTTACGTGTATCTTAGACCCCTCAATAAATCAGAAGTACCAAATGTTCACTCTGCATTGTCATGTTTAGTGCTACATCCAGACAGATAAACAGACCAAGATTTCTCTTAACCACAGCTATTTCACTGTAAATTACCTTACTTATGGTTCTATACTGTTAAAATTGGCAGCAGAGAGTGTTCACAAAGACATTGGGCTTAATGCCATTATTGGAGGTTACTGTTAACAAAATTTATGCTTCTGCTGGGCAACTCCCTAAATGTTGCGTACATGCAACACCAATCAATGTTGTCCAATACATCGTCAGCACAAAATTGTGTCTGTATGAAATCTAAGGTTATCTATTTTGAAAAGGCCAATAATGACATTACGCCTAAAACATTCAAAAAATTATGGAATTTTGAAATACAAGTAACATTTACTTGTTGTGTTTAATGGTGATTAATAATTATTAATAAGCTACAGAACTGTAAACAATCAAATGTAAACATATAAATAGAGAGATAAAGGTTGGCCCTGAAGATGAATGTGAAGAATTTTACATCATAAATTTGTTTAATTGGTTTTTAGAGGGGTTAAGGCAAGTGTTGCATTTATGCAATGTTGGAAAGAAGTGGGTTAACTGAAGAACAATTCCCCTATATTGCTGAATCAAATAATCCTCATGTTCTAAATTTTGATTATATGATAAACAATTCATAACAACTCACAACATCCGATTCTCCCAATAATATCTTTGAATGTCAGTGTTCTCCCTTGCAATTTTCATCAGCTAGGTGGGGAATACTATGTAAGAATATTAATATGATAAAATTTCAATTTATTCCTCTCAGGACATTCACAATATCAGACAAGTAAATATTAACTGCAAATTTCAGTGTTGTTATCACCAACAAGACATAACAGAGTATTTTGAACTTCTAGTGTTGTACTGGTCATTCATAATCATAGAACACTGGGGCTTACCACTCAGTTACTGTGGAGTGCCATACAGGTTTATGACGTCATGCAAAGTCGATTGCTCGCATGCGATTCAATCAATCACAACTGATCTGCATTTAGGGCAGTCGCCCAGGTGACAGATTCCCTATCTGTTGTTTCCCTAGTCTTTTCTTAAATGATTGCAGTGTTCTCCCTAGCTGTGTGCAACTTGCATAATATTTTAAGTTGCTTTACGTTGCATCGACACATATAGGTCTTATGGTGACGATGGGATAGGAAAGGTCTAAGAGTGGGAAGGAAGTGGCCGTGGCCTTAATTAAGGTACAGCCCCAGCATTTACCTGGTGTGAAAATGGGAAATCACAGAAAACCATATTCAGGGCTGCCAACAGTGGGGTTTGAACTCACTATCTCCCAAATGCAAGCTCACAGATGTGCGCTCCTAACCGCACAGCTAACTCGCTGGGTTTACATAATATTAATACATATTTGAGTCATTGTGTGTTCCAAATTAAAATGTGAATACTGTAAATTTTTTAAATGGAGAAGCTTCATTATTGTCAGCATAATTGCATGAGTTACACCGGAGTTTAAACGTTTAGCTTATCGCGTAGTGTCATGTGGTACTCCGCAGCAATCGAGTGATTATGAATGAGCAGTAGAACACTAGAAGTTGAAAATACTCTGTTGTGTCTTTTTTGTGATAACACTAAAATAGTTCAGTTTTGCAGTTTACCTGTCTAATATTATTGTTAATGCCCTGAGGGGAATAAATTAATTTTTTACGTAGCTTTCCCCGCCCGGCTACTCATTCCTGCCACCCAGCTGACGAAAATTTCTAGAGAAAACACTGGATTGCAAAGAAATTGGAAATTTATTGAACATCTCCCTTCTTAAGTTATTCCAGTCCCTAACTCCCCTTCCTATAAACGAATATTTGCCCCAATTTGTCCTCTTGAATTCCAACTTTATCTTCATATTGTGATCTTTCCTACTTTAAAGACATCACTCAAAGTTATTCGTCTACTTATGTCATTCCACGCCATCTCTGCACTGATAGCTCGGAACGCACTGCTTAGTTGACGAGCTAGTCTCCTTTCTCCCAAGTCTTCCCAGCCCAAACTTTGCAACACCTATCAATTTTAATTATATGATAACCAATTCATAACATCTCACAACATCAGATTCTCCCAATAATATTTTTGAATGTCAGTGTTCTCCTCAGAAATTTTCATCAGCTGTGTAAAAATATTAATATGATAAAATTTCAGTTTATTCCTCTCAGGACATTCACAATATCAGACAAGTTAATATTAACTGCAAATTTTAGTGTTATCACCAACAAGACATAACAGAGTATTTTGAACTTCTAGTGTTGTACTGGTCATTCATAATCATGTAACACTGGGGCATACCGCTCAGTTGCTGTGGAGTGCCACACAGGTTAACAACGTCATGCAGAATCGATTGCTCACATGCGATTCCACGCTAATCCAGGCACCGCTCACACACATACACACTATGTATAAGTCAAGCTAAACTTTTAAACTTCGATGTAATTTATGCAATTATGCTCACAATAATGAAGATTTATCATTTACATATACAGTTTTACAGTATTTATATTCTAGTTTTAAACAACCAATTACTCAAATATGGATTAATATTATGTAACTAGCACATATCTAGATTATGTTATCTGGGTGGTCTGTAAAAATGGCAGGGCGTGTGCCCATTTAAAAGGTCCTAGGGAGAACACTGAATGTATCACGAAGACCATAATCATGTGTACTAGAATTAATAGGCTATATTTACGTCAAATCTTCATTGATTTAAATTAAATCTTGATGACTGAAACTTAGCTGTCATTAACTCAACCTTTCATAATAAATCAGTAATGTTACCAAATTACATTTCTAACATTACTGAGCACTTTCAAATAAATATTCAAATGATGACTTGAAATCCAATTAATTCATTAATAGTCAGCTGCCGGTTCATAAATTATTCCTTCACTTGAAATGATGAAAACACTATTCAACTCTACAAAACACATACTGGTACTGTATTTACACCTCGGAAATCTGGTGAAGGCACTATCAGTCTGTGGAGCTTGAATCTTCACAAAAATAGACATGCACATCCATACAAACTATTTGCATAACTCTTGATGGTCCTGTCCTGGCATTGAGGATGAGATCCGTCCCAATCTACCACACTTGCACTCATACGTATGCATGGTGAAATCTGACTGCATGTTTGCCCTTATAAATTCCCATCATTACTTAAATCAGTTTAATATACATTTTGCTTGAAATTATTCCCACAACAAAAACAAGATTATAATAGCAAAGTAAGCAAATCCAAATAATTGAATGTAAATCAAGTTAATCCACTTAATTTAAAATAAAGATACCTAATGCATGGGTCATAATGTACTTTATAATATTTACAATTGATTTGGAAATGACTCTGCGTCTTAATGGAAATTTAGGGAATCATCCTATCAAATTATTCTAACAGATTATCCTATTCCTTGGGCGAGTACACAAGTGTACATTATAAAATAAAATACAGGGTCCTGCGGAAACAATCTACCACTTTCAGTGGTTAGTAGCATGTGCGACCCTGCAGTGGGGATAAAACCGAACAGGGTAGGAGGAAGGATGCCATTTTAGTTACTATGGAGCATTGGACCGCGCTGTATTGCACTTATGTGACTGAAGTGTATTTCAAGAGTGGTGACAGTGTGGTAGCTACACAGCGGAAGTTTCGACAGCAATTCAACATTGGGAGACATGGAAGAGTATCAGAGCAGCACACAATTCGGAGGTGGGTTGATCAGTTTCATGCTACCGCAAGTGCCACAAATAAGAAGCCACCGGTAAAGCCAAGGACAGTGCGGATGCCAGAAAACATTGAGATCGTAGTACGGAATGCTATTGACAGGAGTCCTAGGCGTTCAGTAAACCAACACACTGCAGTTTACACATGTCAGACAGAAGTATGCGCTGCGTTCTCCACATTGATTTAGCTTATCGTTACGTACAGTGTTCGCGGGAATAATTATCCAACATTTTGGGGACATACTGTGGCTGGCCAGATCCCCCGATTTGAGTGTTTGCGATTTCTTTCTGTGGGGTTACCTCAAAATCCAAGTGTTTACATCATGTACCCCCAACTTAGAGACTCTGAGGCAACACATTCGTGAAAAGGCCCGGCAATTCCACCTGAAATGCTGGTGAAAATAATGGATAGCTTTGTTCGTCGACTCCATGCGTGCATCGCAAGGGACGGTGGTTATCTAAAAGATGTGATTTTCAAAAAATGAAAATAAAACGTGACTTGTATTATTGCATCATAAAATGGCATTATGTTACCTATCAGTTACCACTCTAGTTGTTTACATTCCCTATTTAGTGTTACTATAGGACCTATATTAAAATGATAGATTGTGTCTGCCGGACCCTGTATAATTGAGTATTCATTCTGTTCAGCTTCACCTCTAGCCAGGCTACCCCATGGTTTCAGTGACCACACATAACTACAGTAGCATCAGAAAACAAGATGAAAAATCTCTGTTACAGCTCCATATCTGCCAGTCCAAACTACAGCGCTCATTATGATGGCATATTTCTTGTGTCTTGTGCCCACTCGTAAATGAACAGTTATTTCCTGGTGCTGCCTAGACTACAAGGCACTGATAGATAATTGCCTGTGCTCCACTACCTGTATGACATAATAATAACATAGTTGAATGGCTGCTACTCATTATCTCTTGACCTACTGACTAAGCTCCTTCTTATCTCCCAAAACAAGCTTCTCGTGTACATAATATGAATCTGGCAGTTGGAATTCCTATCTCCAAAGTCCATGACTAAATTGCATAGCAATTCTAAATGGCGTGTCTCTTAACCTTAATATTTACAAAGTTCAAATTTCCTCGTAAAATTTCTCAACTGATAGATATCTCTGCACTCCTTAAGACTTACTAGATAAAGTTCTGACTGCTTATTCATCACAAGTATCTGCCTCTTGTTAATTTGTACATTAACTGTATTGTAGTTTGAAAACAAAGCCATAGTTCTGTTTCTCATACAAAGTCTGTAGTTCCTATGTTAAATGTTCTATCATTCATGTGGTAAAGTTCTTGTGTTCTATAAAAGCTAAATACAGTATTATAATCAACCAAACCAAGTCAAAGACTTCCCTTCATGTTCATGCTGAAAGTATAAGATGAAAACCTTCTTCACAATATAAGACATAAGACCCTCTCTGGATCGAAGAATATGACTCTCTCTTGATCATAAGAATAAGACGCTCACGTGCCTGATGCTAGTGCTTTGATTAATTCGGCTATTCTTGTTATGTCACCCTTGATAGGGGCACCAAGCACATCTTGGTTCAATCCTTTTTAAATATTTTCATGATGCTTTCTTTCCATTGGTTTTGATTTAGAGCATCTGATCAGTTTCTTCAAAATTAATTCGCTTTACTGTTTGTGCCAATCACCTCAAGTACCGCCCACGATTAGCCTCACACCAGGCGTCAGGCACAGGTGATGCATTGTTCCATTGTAATCTCAGGTTTCTCCTCTCGCTTGAAATATAGCCTCCTCAAGGTCATGTCGGCTTGAACAACAGCTCTCAAGTCCTTTCTCTTGTGACAGATATGCACTCGCCTAATCTTTTCACTAGAGTTGGTGCTGTTCACAACCTGTCAACTTGCCCCATTTGCCACAGAATGAAGTATAAAATTGTGAGGGCTATTACTTTAATGTATTGGTAGTTCATTATTCAATTTTGCCGTATTAATCGGCATGAGCACTGAATAAGGGCTCAGTATGAAGTAATGTTAGTAGGGATGAAAGATAAGAGAATTGAATGTCAGGTTATGTACACAAAACTGGAACACCGGGCGAGTTGGCCGTGCGCGTAGAGGCGCGCGGCTGTGAGCTTGCATCCGGGAGATAGTAGGTTCGAATCCCACTATCGGCAGCCCTGAAGATGGTTTTCCGTGGTTTCCCATTTTCACACCAGGCAAATGCTGGGGCTGTACCTTAATTAAGGCCACGGCCGCTTCCTTCCAACTCCTAGGCCTTTCCTATCCTATCGTCGCCATAAGACCTATCTGTGTCGGTGCGACGTAAAGCCCCTAGCAAAAAAAAAAAAACTGGAACAGATAATCATTTCAAGTATTTATGATGTGAATTCTTCCAGGATGGTATTGTAGTAAACAAGATTGAATTAAGATGCAGCAAAGCTAATGCAGAGCTTGCAGTTGCGATCAACTATATTCTGTAAGAAGGAAGTCAGCTAGCTCCCAGACGAAACTATCTTTGTACTGGCGTGTTTTAATACCAACTTTGCTGTATGGGAGTGAAAGATGGGTGGACTCAGGATAACGTATTACTAAATTAGAAATAACAGACATGAAAGAAGCAAGAATGATCACTGGTGTAAACAGATGGGAACAGTAGCAAGAGGCTACTCGGAATGAGGAGATAAAGGCTAAGTTAGGAATGAACATCATTGGTGAAGCTGTGTGCATAAACTGGCTTTGGTGGTGGGGTCATATGAGGCAAACAAAGGAGGATAGGTTACGCAGGGAAATAATGGACTCGATCATGGCGGGAAAGAGAAGTAGAAGGAGACCAAGGTGACGATGGTTAGACTCGGTTTCTAATGATATAAAGATAAGATTTATGAAACTAAAGAAGGCCACAGAGCAAATTACAAATATAGGATTGTGGAGACATTCAATAAATTCACAGAGGCTTGCTGACTGAACGCTGAAAGGCATTACAGTCAATAATGAAGATGTTTGTACAGTACGTATGTGTATTAACTTAGCTTCGAAAAAGTGTTAAACTCATCTGTAATGGCACAGTTAGATGATTATATAGGGTATCAAAAGTACTGAGAAATACATATGAAAAATGTTATATCTTGGTAGATCACACTCCTTATTATTTTCCACTTAAAATGTTAAGATTGTTCAAGGGCTCACTTCTTTCTTACAAAGTATCATTGTTCGCTACTGCAAGCTCACTGCATTAGCTTTGGTGCATCTTGATTCAATTTTACGTAGTATACTACCATTCTGGGAGAATAGTAATATTATCAAAAAAGGCTTTCACGGCCTAACCACCCAAAAGCTGGTTCTATTCCTGTGATTTTAATAGTAATATTGTTATTTTTAACAAATACACCAGACAAATACTAAGGTTATAAATTAATTAAGGCCATAGCTCCTGCCTCACCAGTGCTAGTCCTTTCCTATCCCATTGTCGCCAAAAGATTTATTGAGTCTGCACGATGTTAAAACGCTTGCTTGTTACAACCTCTTCATTCTCTCATTTCCTTTTTTACCAGTATGTGAAGTTTATTTCTATCTGCTCTTCTTCCAATTCTCTGATGAATTTCACCTAACATCTCTGTTTCTCATCCCTCACTATCCATTAACACATCTTTCTTGCTTCCTTGTAACTTTGTCTAGTTACTTCACTTTTCTTCTGTAACCATATTTTCCATGTTGTCTTCCTTTTGTCTCACTGCCTCTCTAACTTTCTTGCTCCACTAAGGTGTTTCTTTATCCTTCCTCTTAACACTAGTCCATCCATTACTTTCTCCTGCACTCTCTAAAATGCCTTCTTAAATTCACACCATTCTTCTTCCACTCCATTTGACTCCCTGTTTGGGACATTTCTTGTGATTTCTCAGAATTTCTCCTTGGTCTCTATTTCTTTCAATTTCCATGCTTCTCTCTCTCAAATCCTTAGCTCTTGGTAATTTTCCTATCCTGAATTGAGCTACAATTGATCTATGATTGCCATTAAAGGCTTCACTTGTAAATGCTGGAAAGTCTAGTAGAGTAGTTCTTTGCTTTTACTCCTCTGAGTAAAGAATTCATCAATCACGGTCTTTGTCCTACGATCTCCCACCACTGTCATCTATTCTTTTTTTAATGTCTAATTTTTAGAAGTAGCTCTTTTGTAATGTTAATTAATTCCTTTTCTTTTTCAGGCTGGTTTTGAAGAATTTCATATTGTTCGTGGGGAAGCTTGCATTGATTTGGAAATTATGCCTCTTAAAACGCAATAGAACAACCCTAGAAAGTTTGTTCTTGACCAACATTATGGCATTTCTTATCATTACACTAGCTTGCTATCTTCTACATTTCACAGAAGGTCAAATGTCTGACTCTAACATAGTACTTTTTCTCACCGATGATCAAGACCTAGTACTGGGTGGATTGGTAAGTGTCATTATTAACATGTTAATATTGTTATTGTAGAATATTGCATTTAATTATCTTTTTTAATAATCTTGGTTTAATTTTCATCCCTTACGGAATTATAGAATCTTCAGATTATCGATAAACGAAAATTGCTCAGTATTTTATATCATATTTGCCTGGGTTTATCTTTGTACCGGTAATTAATATTCAAAGGGTATGTAGTGGTTGTTAATTCTTCCATTAATAACTGATGGAATATCACAAAGACTTGAATGGATAAGTTGATGGTGAAATGAAAGATTATGTTGTAGAGTAACAGATTGTTGGAAATAAATGGCTGTTCTCAGACTTCAGTTACCAACTGAAGTTCTGAATGAAAAAAGTATACCTGCTTCATTCCAGTAAGTCTCCATTTGCTGTAACACATTCCTTCAGTTTTTCACCAGGCTCTCAGTTCCATCCTTGAAGAAATGGCTTGCATGAGGCAATGAACCCCCTGATTTTAAACACTCTGTCATTCAGGAAGAGGCTGTTATTCGTAAACTTGTTATTAGTTTTTAAGTCAGGGTAATATGGAGGGTGCAAGTGTTTATCATAATTCAGGACGCTCAGCTTCTGTTTCATAATTCTTGCCTACTGGAGTTTAGTTTCATCTGCCAAGATCGGTGGATCCTTCCTATTGACCAAGGATAGCAGCATTCTATATAACTGCCAATGCATTTCATCCATTTTTGCATACTCATTGACCACAGTAATGCTGTCTGTAATGCTCTGTCAGTTCCTGTAGAATCCAGTTGTCTGTGTCTTACACTTTTCCTGTTTATTGTAAATATTTAAAATGCAAAAGTTAAACTGTTGGGCAAATTCACAGTGATGTTGCATGAATTTGCCTCGACACATGCCTATAAATCATTGTTATCCACCCTTAAAATGCATCCTTTGCATTCCTCATCTTGGAGACTCAGGTCCCTGCACCATTTTTTCAAACCAACGGATGTTCTGAAGTTGAGTCTACAACCCATTCCTTCACCTCATAATGATATATTGCCTCATGTCAACGTGTGAACCTGTGCGACTGAATTACTCGTAAATCATTCTGTTCCAACATGGTGCACAGAGAACCATAAAGCATCCCATACACGATCTAAGTATTTGCTTAACAAAGGCTGTTGAGCAGACTGATTCATAGTGAGTTGTGAAGTTGTGTGTTGTGGAGTGTTGTCCAACAGTTCGAGAGCTGAGGGGGTGTAAATTCAGACGCATGTGAAATAATTTCTGCAACACGTAGCGTTGCACAACATATGGCGGCATATTTGAACAAGTTTGTGAAGTGTTTACGAAAACAATCCTCAGTCTAAGTGGAGCTCTCATACGGTTGCATTTGAATTTATTCGAACGTCCAAATTGATTCCTGACTTACATGTTCCTTACCATTTTCTAGAGACTTACGATTTTGTACACATCTACATCTCAACTGAATTCACAGTGTTGGTGCATCAATTTGCCTCCATACATGCCTTTCAATAATTCTCATGCACTCATTAATTCGCATCCTTTGCATTCCTTATTGTGGAGATCTGGGCCCTGCACAATTGTTTTCAAACCAACTGATGTACTGTTTGTTCAGAAGTAACGTAGGCTGTTGTGCAGACTGATTGATCGCATGTGGTTAAGTGTGTAGTCTTGTGCAACAGTTTAAGAGCTGTGGTTTAGATTCAGATGTGTTTGAAATGATTTTTTCAACACGTAGCATTGTACAGCATACGGCAGCATGTATGGACGAGTTTGTGAAGTGTTACAAAAGCAAACGTGGGCCGATGGCCTAGATTTTAGGCTCCTTTAAACAACACGCATCATCATCAAAGACAAACCTCATTCGAAATAGAGCTCTTACCCATATTCTGATGCAAGTGTAATGGACTAGTATAACTTGGAAACGATTCTCTAAACCCATGGGTAAATAGTGGAAATATCGAGCTTGATTAGTAGGTATTATTATTATTATCTACATAGTTATGTACGACAGGTTATGTATGGATTTTATTTGGTATAAATCATTATTATTTGGGTGTTGTATGATCTGTCTTGTAACAAAACATGTGAGGTTATGTCACGATACGTCTGGTGTAAGTACACTGACTTAGCAAATGTTATGGGATAGTCACCTAATAGCATGTGGGGCCTCCTCTGGCCCTGCGAACTGCAGTGAGACATCGTGGAAGTTAGTCGACAAGTCCCTGGTAGTCCTCTGGACGCAGCTGACACCAAATCGTTTGCAGAGCGGCCGCCAATGCTGGTCTGTTCGTGGGTGCAGGATCCATGGCACGGAGCCTGCGTTCCAGAACATCCCAGATATGCTCGATAGGGTTCATATCGGGGCTCCTGGGTGGCCATGGCAGTCGTTGGACCTCCGCTGCATGTTCCCGGAACCATTCCCGAGCGACGTGGGAGCGATGTGGCGGCGCGTTATCATTTTGAAACACCGCAGAACTGTCTGGGCGCTGGAAGGCTAAAAATGGGTGGAGATGGTCTCCGAGCAGCTCAACATACCGCGTACCATTCAAAGTCTCTCCCAGAACAACAAGGGGGCCCATTCCATACCAGTAAAATGCATCCCAGACCATAACAGAGACACCAGTGCCCTGGACCACACCTTCGAGGCAGGCGGGAACCATCGCTTCATGTGGTCTGCGCCATATATGGTGCAGTTGAAATCGTCCGACCATATCACGTTACGCCATTGTTCCAGTGTCCATCCCTGGTGACAGGCGACAAATGCGCGTCGTTGTGCCCGATGACGTTGGGTTAACAGTGGCACCCGTGTGTGGCGCCGGCTCCCATACCCCATAGAACCCATGATCCTACGGATTGTCCACTGGGAGACGTGTCTAGCATGGCCTGTGTTGAATTGAGCCGTGATTTGTTGCACGGTTGCCCGTCTGTCACAATTGACAATCCATCTCAGATGTTGCCGGTCACGGTCATCGAGGGTGGCTGGATGGCCGGTCGTTCGTCTGTTGTGGACGGTGACACCCGCATTCACCCATTCACGATACACCCTTGACACGGTTGATCGTGTGAAGCAAAATTCCCGCACCACTTCCGAAGTCGCCCTTCCCATCCGTCGGGCACCGACCACCATACCCCGTTCGAACGGTGTCAGCTCACGACGACGTTCCATGTTACGCCTGTCACATGCACAGCCACTGCTCACAAGGTCTCTTATACGACTGCTGCTGGCACAGAGGGCGTGTGGTGCGCAGACAACACACCTGCGCATCAGTGCTCCGCTATCCCATGACATTTGCTCAGTCAGTGTTTATTAATACGACTTTATTTAATGTAATTAAAAGTAAATAATTTATTATTACCTTTAAATATGATGTATAAATCTGATGTAATGTTGTGCAGCACAGGGTAAGAGTCCAGAACAATGCACCTTTTGTCACTAGAGTTTTATAGAATGTTCCGTCCATTTGTACATAGGTTATTGAAGAATCGAGAAGATGCGAAAGCATGTTGTGTCATACTTTCCTAGAAGCCTGTCCAGGCAATGTATATAAAGAGACAGTCGTGGATAGTTGAGTTGAGTTGTTAGCGAAAGTTGCTAGTGGAATTCAGTGTGTGAACTCCTCGTGATTTTGTTGTTTTGGTGGTTAGTTGACATGCTAATGTAGCAGTCAAGTGTTTTGTTCAAAATGGTGGTTCATTAATGTGTGTGTATAATGTGTATATAATTTGTAAATAAAACAGTGTACACAATTGTCAGCATCTCCTATGTGCGTCCTTGTGATTTTGACAACTGGCGACCGTGTGCACAGGACGCGAGAAACATTTTCAGTAGTGAATAAGAGTCAGAGTGGAAATCGGTATAAAGTGATACTGGAAAATATGTCTGTAAAACAACTTCAAGATGAACTCGCAAAACGAAATCTTCCAATGAATGGTAGTAAGAGAATATTGAAGACACAGCTAGAAGAAGACCTCATTAAAAACGGTGAAGATCAAAGAAAAATTTTATTGAGGTGGACGAACAACCGGACTCGTCATTGGAAGATGAAGTAAATATGACCACAATGTGTTCCAACTTAATGAACATGATACAATCAATAGTAAGATCTCCAAAGGTAATTTCACCTTAACAGAACAGATTTCACAAGTTAATTCCGCCTTAACGGGACAAATTTCCAACAACATTTCAAAAGTAAATGACAGAATTTCAGATGTCAATTCCACCTTAACAGAGCAGATTTCACAAGTTAATTCCGCATTAACAGAACAGATTTCCGAATAAATTTTGAAGGTAGATGACAAGATATCTCAAGCTAATACAGTTTTAACCAGACAAGTATCTCAAGTGTACATGCAAGTTTACAAAGTAGAACAGTGCCTAGAATCGAAAATTTCAACCGTAGATGATAATATTTCGCAGACCAATTCCCAAATTAACAACATCACCAATCAATTAACGCAGCAAATATCGGACATCAGGTCAAAACTGGGGCAGGTTGAGCAGATCGATAGTAGGGTAAGCCAGCTGGAAGGGGACATCTTGAAACTCAAGGAGGAGGTGGAAATCCAGGTTTCAGACATCAAACAACAGGTCGAAAGGAGAATTTCTACTGTCAAGGGAAATTTTGGAAGCCCTATCTCTGCTGTTGAGGGTAGTATTGGGAGCCGTATTTCTGCCATTAAAGGAAGATTAGAAAACCGGATTTCGACCATCAAGGGAGATGTTCAGGATATGAGAGAGACCATCCTTCACACGGTAGAAGATAGATTAAATCGGAGAGGACCTATCACCACGCCTTCAACCCTCTTTAACCTAACCAGCAATACAGGACACCTAGACCCGAAGGTGATTAAAGAGAGCCTTCCAGAATTCCACGGGAGACTGGAAGAGAACCAGACTAGCTTCATCGAGGGATCGGTCAGTCTACTAGGAAGGACTAATCTACCAGATTACATTTTCGTTCAACTTGTCACACAGAAATTAAGGGGGCAAGCCGTTATTTGGTGGGATAACTTGAAAGGCTTGGACTTAAACTGGACTGACTTCAAGAGGGAATTCCTTGCTGTGTTTAATTCCAAAGGGGTGAAGAGCTCTGTGAAAAGGAAGCTACTGACTGATGCACAACAAACTGGCATGGAAGCTAGCGTGTTTATCCCCCAGAAATACCAGCTCTTCAAGTGGCTGCATCGTGAAGGAAGCGAGAACGAGATCTTACCAGACATCGTAGAGCTACTCCACGATAAGATTACACCCCTAGTGAAGTTATCACAACTGAGATCCTTTGATGATCTGCATGGAATCATTGCCCAGATGGAAGAACACAAGAGTAAAACCGCGGAAGAGACCAGCTCGGTTAGGAAATGCTACCAGTGTGGAAGAACGGGACACCTGAAGAACAAATGCCCAACTTCTGCATCGGAAAACTAGGTCCACCCCATTCTGAATTAAGGAAGGATGGGACCGGGAATAGGAATGCACCTCGAGACCTGACAAACAAGCAGCCCTGGACAAGTAGGAAAGGGATTGGTCAGATTGTGAGCAGAACAGGCCAACCCCGCCCAACTATCATCTTGAGGATAGGCAACGAGAATTTTTCAGGCATACTCGACAGCCAAGCAAGCCACTCATTTGTAAACGGGACTGTTGCCAGATTACTACCGCCTATGAAGTCTAACCATCTCAGAAGGGTAGCGGGAGCAGGGGTCGGGGTAACCTGTTCCTCAGAGCACAGACTAACGTAACCGCTAAATGCATGGACCTGCCTGTTGTAGTTAACGTAGCAGTGATTCAGAACCTAAATACCTGACATTATATTAGGTCATGACTTTCTGGTAGAATACAAGGTGATCCTAGACTATGCAGCTCATGAAGTCTTTTGGGGAAAAGACAGATGTCTGAGGGTTGCCTGGCACGATGGAAATCTCCGGACTTGCAATGATGTGGAAGTTGACCTGGGAGATATTCAGTTAACGCATCTTCAACCAAGTGAAGAAGAGGAGCTAAGACATGCCTTAAAGGACTTCCCAGAAGTCATCACCAATAAAATAGGATGGACTGCCACTAGAACGCACACCATTGAATGCAGCACTTCCTCACTCATCAAGCAACGCCCATATCCAATCAACCCGGCTAAGCGCAATTTCATCATTCAGAAGATTGAAGAGATAGAAGGGCAAGGTCTCATCGAACCCTTTACATCCTGATGAGCTTCGCCTATTGTCCTACTGAAAAAGAAGAATGGGGAGTATCGACTGTGTGTGGACTTTCGCAAGTTGAACAAGAAGACCGTTAGTGACGCCTACCCCATGCCTGACCTGAAAGAATCGCTGAACAAGTAAGTGGATCTAGGATTTTCAGCACACTGGATCTCAACTCCGGATAATGGCAAGTGGAGGTGGAGGAAAGGTCTAGACCACTGACCGCCTTCTTGATACCGGGAGGGTTGTACCATTTAATACCGGGCGAGTTGGTTGTGCGGTGGGGAGTGCACAGCTGTGAGCTTGCATCCGGGAGATAGTGGGTTCGAACCCCACTGTCAGCAGCCCTGAAGATAGTTTTCCGTGGTTTCCCATTTTCATACCAGGCAAATGCTGGGGATATACCTTGATTAAGGCCACGGCTGCTTCTTTTCACTCCTAGCCCTTTCCTATCCCATCGTCACCATGAGACCTATCTTTGTCAGTGCGACGTAAAACAAATTTTAAAAAATGTAAAAATTCACCCTCAACTCCCCCCCCTTTCACCCCCCTTAGTGAAGGAATAACCATAAATCCTCCCTTAGTGAGCACCTACATTGTAATATAAATGCATCCTCAAAATTTCATTTCTTTATGTCCAGTAGTTTTGACTCTACGATCATGAATCAGTCAGTCAGGACATGTTATTTTATATATATGTATTGTTACTAATAAAACTTCATTTGTTTCATTACTCTAATTTATTTTAGAATGACCTAATAAATGCACGCACACATATTTAAACACAAACAATTCTAACTAGTTATGAATAGCCACACTAATTGCCAGTCTATTTACAAATCTCTCTACCTTATGGCGCAGCAAGGATCTAGCCTGTTCCTTTACCTGGGACACTAATCCTTACTTTCACTTTCCCCCAAGTCCAGTCACCTGCTACAGCCACTGTGCATAGACAGTTGATTTGAACACAGTTCCCCTGGCTGTACAACACACGACGACTGTTCGTTGGTTCGACTCCAATGATAGTCCAGTACTTCTCACAGTTCCATGCAGTGAACAACTAAACAGCTCAACACCATTAAACAGCAGGACGATACAATAGCGAACATTAACAAAGATCCATTTATCCTCGTACTCAAAATAGCGGGTTTCCTCGCTGGCTCACGGCGATCCTCAGTCCACAGAATTACACGAACACACAGTACAGTCTTTCGTTCTGTCGTCTTCACCTACACACTGTTGTCTCCGACACCACAACAACAGCTCGTCGTTCAGACCTCGGTGGAACACTGGCGACAGCCAACACCTGTGTTGCCCTCAGCCCAGCCACCGAACCGCAACTCACTGAGTGTCACACTGACTCCCCCCCCGGAGTCCAACTCTGAGTGCGAGTCCTGCACTGACTCAGAGTCCAACACTGACCGACTCTCCGCAGCTAGCCTCCCTTTTTATAGCTCACATAATTTGATCTAGAAATTTTACGATTTCACTACAGGCAGAACATTCCCGTTGAATCTACAAGGAACTCACAGCTAAGCCGGCTGCCGAGAACAATACACGGAAAGGCCTGCCCCACCCCACAGGCTGGCTAGGAAATTCCAGGTCGTCTGAGTTACCAGCCCCTTCCTGGAAGTATCGAAAGGAGCTACCACGGGGCTGGCGCATAACAATATTAATGAGACATGTTTCATCCATCTTTCGAGACATCTTCATCTAATGGTTCTCTGATGTCCTTACTTACTTATGGTTCTTGGTTTTGACTGAAGATGTCTTAAAAGCGGCATGAAACATGTCTCATTAATGTATTTTAATGTAGTCTTAACAATAAAGATGATTCATAGTATTGTAAAGGTGGAACATTTGATGTAAGGATTTCACAAGTTCATGCAGTAATGAGTTAAATAAAAATATTCTTTGATGTTGCATTTCTTTCTTTGCATCTCCCTGTATTTAAGGTCTGGTTCAATGGCTAAATGGTAGCATGCAGGTGTTTGGTCCAGAAAATTCCACGTTCGATTTCCAGCTGGGTTGGGGATTTTAACCTTAATTGGTTAATTCCAATGGCTCGGGGCTGGTTTTGTGTGCCGTCTTCAGCATTAGAATTCATCAAACGTAGGGCCCCATCCTCACAGACGCGCAGGTCGCCTATACAGCGTTAAATTGAAAGAGCAGCTCCGGGCCTCTCCGGAGGCCACACGGCATTATTATTATTACTATTACTCTATTTAAGAGTGGCTTCTTTTGATGACAGCTGCTTCCCCCATTGCCTAACTTGATCAACATGATCAACCATGACTTGTAAATACTACACACCACACAGACCAGCCTTTGCACGCAATTTTAATTGAGGCACTCGTACCTTTCAGTTGACACTGAATCCTCCCAAACATCCAGCGGTCAGTGGAGCCCTCTGTTATGTAAACATGTTATGTTATTGATGTAATAGTCCGATCTTCTCCATCCCACTGTACATTCACACAATGTACTTGGGAACATCTAAGGATGTGACCAAACTTCTTTTTTGAGTGGTGTACATAAATGCATACATAAGGGTGGCGTACGAATAGTTGATACATTTAATTTTAGAATATCAACTTTACTTTTCACAGAACACTAATGAAATTTTAGATACAGGCAGCTTGGACCCTGGAAATACATTTCACTATATTACATATTCAATGTGGCCTCCACTGCGGCAGATAATCTTCGAGACGAGTACGCATGTTTCTGACGACTTTTTTTCATAGGTCTTCATGAATTTCACTGCAGAGCTGCACAATCCGAGCATGCATTTCCATGCAGCTTTGAGGTCTTGAAGCGAAGAGGTTTTTTTTTCAAATAGCCTCATAAAAAGAAGTCACAAGGATTTAAATCTGGGCTTTAACGAGGCCATAGGAATCCGCCCTCACTGTTGTACTGTGGGTAACGAAGAGACATTACATGATCACCAAATACTCCCCTCAAAAACTCAAGAACATCGTTAGCTGTGTGAGGTATTGCACCATCTTGCATAAACCACTGCGTATGAATAGGGATAGCGAGAATTAGAGGCATGAATTCATTCCCCAGCATGTCCTTCTATTGCTGTGCATTAACTGTCTGACTGAAGAAAAATGGTCCAGTTAACGCATGACTCACATAACTACCCACAGACTCACTTTTTCTCCCTACGTGTCTTTTTCGTGAATAATGTCTGGTTTTTCTATAGCTCAAAACTGCACATTTTGTTTATTAACTGCCCGTTGAGATGAAAATAGGCTTCATCAGATAACCAAGTGTTAAACGTACATTATCTTTAGTCCATAAGACGTTCTGCAAACTCTTCTGCCTGTGAAGATCTGTTAGCTTCTGTAGAACAGTAATTTTGCAGGGGTACAATTGAAGGTTACCGTGTAACATTCTTTGAATTGAATGGTGCGATATTCCACTTTATCTTTAAGCTCCCCATGTTGACTTGCGTGGGCTACGCTGCATGGCGACCCTCAGCGCAGTGATGTTTTCAGGAGACTGGACTGTTGGTGCACGTGGTTGCTTTTCTTCCTTCACACCGCCTTGCTCTTCAAAGTTTCTGTACAAGCGAAGGATGGTGTTCCTTGCTGGTGCCCACCTAGTCTGAAACACAGCTCGAAATTTCCTTGGTGTCGCCGTAACACTTTTTGATTCACAATAAAAGATAGTTGTTTTGGTGCGGCGCTGAACGGAGAGTCGCCATGGTTGGCCATGGCAGAAAACTCACTGGAATGCAGGCATTTGGAGGCAAAGCAGCTGTGTCACCTGTACAGATATTTCCATGAAACAGGTAAGGTGTGCGCAAAATTTTAACAATATAGTACAAAAGTTGCATTTTATATTTGCTTTTCAAATATGTCAACTATTTGTGTGCCACCCTGTACATACATACATACATACATACATACATACATTGATAAATTTAAGGTTTACTGTTTGTTCTTGGTATAATTTTCTACCAAAAGGATTAATTCTCATCTCTTGAATTATTCACATTTTAGCAAAATATCCTTAATATCAGTTTCATTTACAGAACTAGTATTTCATTGTTGCTCCTGTAATAACAGCTTTCTGTATTTATCCATGTGCAATCAAACCAGCTGAATTTGCAAGTTACACTGATATATCAAGATTCTTGTAGGCCGTAGGAATTTATAATTTCTAACTGAATCTTTTAACAAAATGTTTCCTTGGTTATTATATATTACAAACATATTAGTAACATATTTCTTTTTTTACAGACACCAATGGTGAAAACTCAGAAACTGATAGCTGATGTGGGAGCTACTTTTACTAATGCTGTAAGTATTTTGGTGCAAGTTTTTGGAATATTCCTAATTTCCTATTAATATTTTGCATTAAGCCTATTGGTTTTACAAGTTTACTATCATGCTCCTCATGTTTTTCTCCCTCTTCTTTCTTTTGAAGATGCTATCTGTTGTGACTTTGTTATAAGTGCTGAGTTAAAAATATATACATTAGAAATAATGTGTGCTTTCTCTTTCAGTAGTAATATATCTTGAAACACTGATTATATAATGATTGCAGCCTACCTTATTAAATTTCATTGCCTCATCTTCATGCAATCGCATCACTCCCTGATACTATCAGCGTTCGTTGAGAAGAATCACATATTAAACAACACTACTGCTCCATGAGCTTATTGTCTATGTCACCTGTAGAGACTCTTCTCCAACTTTCTGGAAGACGTAACCTTCCATCAGTGTTCTAGTGAGTTCCATGCACATCGGTATAAATTGCTCGATCAACCACCCGGTCTTCATCGTCGGTGTGTGGTTGGAGGGTGCTGCTCCTCGCTTGTTGTTTCCCATATATCTAGGAACTTTGTTTGTGGACTCCATAATATGGTGAGTTAAGGCGACTCTATTATTTATCCCTCATGTACGGAACCAGGGCAAGTTTTACTTTGCTCCCGATTCCAAGTCAAATGTATTTGGATAAGGTTCCTTTCTATTTACGAGTGCTGGACACTTAACTTGGTGAAGTTCCTTTTAAAATGTGCTTTGAGCTGGACTGTGGAAATGCATGATTTAAGTCTATAATTTATTCACTTATTCTGTTAATTGGCTTTCATATTTTTGCTTAACAGCCTCCGGTGTTAAAATTATCTGTTTCTAAGGACTCCCTCTACTGTTCTTTTTCTCTCTTGAAAACTATTCCTTTTTTTCATAAATCCTGTAAAAGTGCGGTCTTTGAATAATGTTTTAATTGTATTAATTGTTCTACTTGTAACTAATATCTGTTTCTACTGGTCTAGGAATGTGGTCAGTTATTGATGTTCTGATTCAAAGTCATAATAAGTTACTATTTCAAAGAACTTGTTCTTAGTTTGGTTAACTAATTAACTGAACCATTTCCTATATCCATGTATCCTTTATCCATGTTTGCTATTTGCTATTTGCTTTACGTCGCACCAACACAGAGATGTCTTATGGCGACGATGGGGTAGGAAAGGGCCAGGAATGGGAAGGAAGCGGCCGTGGCCTTAATTAAGGTACAGCCCCAGCATTTGCCTGGTGTGAAAATGGGAAACCACGGAAAACCATCTTCAGGGCTGCCGACAGTGGGGCTCGAACCCACGATCTCCTGATTACTGCTTTATCCATGTACCCTCCATGGAGTCCTCTGAGTGCCCAGCCTGTTTTGGCAATGAGTTATGATTATGCACTTTGGATTATTCTTGCAATTACCTATTTTTCATCATTCTAAGTAGTATTGGTACTTGTATCACATAACTGTTGGATATTACTGCTGCTAAGAATGAGAATGGTTGTGGTGTTCCCTGGAACATTTTAATTTAACCTGACTGGCATTACTACGTCATTTTGAACTATATTGGTAAAAGTAACACTTCACTGGTAGCAGATCATGTATTACTACTGCTATAATTTTCTTTTGGAAGTTATATTCATCTTCTTGGTTTTTTTACAACCAAAATGGCTTACTTTCCTGATAATGTTTCTTTAAATAGCATTATTCTAGTGATGAACTTCCTCAGGTGACACCTCGTCACCTATTGTTACCAAATCCACCTTGTGCTGATTTGATTTCATTTACTGATAGTATAAATTTATCTTCGAATCTTCCTACTCATGCTTCACCATCATTTTATCCTGATACTTCATCCTCTATGGAACATCCCCAGCCACCTTAAATACTAATAATGTCTCACCCCTTTCAATCAAATCCAAACCACTTTCATAAGCAGATAGTTAGATTTCGAGGATCAGTATTTACTAGTTTAGGCACTTCCTGTTACAGTTAGATTTGGAGGATAAGTATTTACTAATCGAGGTACTTCTCTTATAGACTGCTTAATAATTTCAACATTAAATATGCTGTGCAGAGGGTTGGATTGCATAGTAGGTGAAGAACTACAAGGGTGAAAATTGTTTGGATTTGGGTGAAAAGGGTGAGACATTATTAGTATTTTAAGTGACTGGGAATGTTCTGTAGAGGTTGAAGTATCAAAATAAACTGATGGTGAAGAATAAGTAGGAAGATTCAAAGATAAAGTTATACCATCAGTAAATGTCCGTAGATCCTTCTGCCTTTAACGGGCTCTGTAGTATTATGAGAGGACCAAGACCCTTCCGTGCTCCACTTTTTCCAAATATCACTGTGGACACTGTAAGGCTGGTATTTTCTACATCCCAATTCTTCCATGTTATTGCCTCAGTCATGCATCTCCAGTCATCTACTTAAGGGCACCCGGAAGGGGTGAAATCGAAAAAAAAATATTTTTTTACTTTTTTGCAGTTTTATATACCTGTGACTTTCTTCTTTAGAATAATTTTTGTTTCAGACCTCTGCGACGTTTGAAAGGGTGTTCATTTTTAAATTACCTGGAGTGCTGCAGATGTCGGGCATGACATGTCCTCTAACTGATGTGACATAACATTACTTTCCATTTGTAAGCGGTGACAGAGACTCTGTTGAAGGTGTTTATGTTTCAGAACATGGTCATTTTCTGCCAGAGGATATCTCTGCTGCAGGAAAGTGCAACTTTCAATTGTTGGCCAACCTGGACGGCAGAATGATTGAGAACATAACTGCATGTGTTTATTGCTTGTTTTGGCGGCTTTTTTACAACAGTATTCAGCTGCTTTTTTTTCATTTGGTTTTATACACTTAACAAGATGCATAAACATAGTAATAGGATTTTCAAGGTGTGCAAGAATGTGGGAAAGAGGAAAATCACTGTTGTTATTCCGAACGTTACAAGTGAGTGTGCAAATGTGTGTTCCCCAACTGACTACAAAAAAGATGCAGAATGAACAACCACAGCACGGTTTGTTTCCAAAAGGGGAGGACACGTGGTGCAAATACCATAAAATGAAGGAAACTGCGACCACAACCACAAGCACAGTCTCCCACATGCAATCGCCGAACCCATAAGGCCAGTCTTCAGAGACTTATCCTATGAAAATCTCCTCCGGAAATGCCTTCTCGGTAAAACCCAAAACCCTAATGAATGCTTAAATCATTTGATCTGGACTCGGATACCCAAGAGAGTATTTATGAGTATAAAAACACTCCACTTTGGTGTTTATGATGCTGTGGCAATATACAATGGGGGCAATATCTCGAAGAGCGAAGTTCTACAAAGACTTTGTATACCGGTACCTCTAGGGCACAACACTGAAATGAATGTCAATTATAGATAAGGAAAGAAAAAGGAAAGCAGATGCAGCAGAAAGGGAGCTGGTAAAGCTTGGAAGACAGAAGAAACGAAGTGTAAATAGAAGATTACAAGTTGAGATGGAAGAGAACCCAGATGATCCTCTGTACGAATGTGGAATGCATAAGGAACTTTGAGGCTCGTTTCCTGAAAAGTAGTTTTTTGTGTATCTAAGGAACATTTATTCGGATACCACTGAACGTACATTAACCAAACTTGTAGGTGGCATGTAACTAATCATTCTACGTATTTTAACATGAGATTTTTAAAGTCAAAGGTACAATTTCTGAATTATGGAACAAAATGTCTCCTTTTAAAACATAAAATTTTGATGTTCACTTAAAAATGTATATTTTCAAAAAAACAGAAGATATTAAAAAATTATGTCGTCTATCTACGTGCGAGGGTGTAATAAATATGTATACAAAAAAGGAATTCCCTTGGTTCATAACTTTATGACCGAGCTCGATAGCTGCAGTCGCTTAAGTGCGGCCAGTATCCAGTATTCGGGAGATAGTAGGTTCGAACCCCACTGTCGGCAGCCCTGAAAATGGTTTTCCGTGGTTTCCCATTTTCACACCAGGCAAATGCTGGGGCTGTACCTTAATTAAGGCCACGGCCGCTTCCTTCCCACTCCTAGCCCTTTCCTGTCCCATCGTCGCCGTAAGACCTATCTGTGTCGGTGCGACGTAAAACAACTAGCAAAAAAAAAAATAAAAAAAATAACTTTATGAGAAAATGTTCCTTAAAAACACCCATTTTAACATGGCAGACATAGCCCCTTCCGAATGCCCTTAACACTGTTGGCAGTCATTACACAACTAAATGTGGTAGGCCTACTTACTTTCCTTTCCAGAACTTGGCAGCTCTGGCCATCCTTTATTTTGCCTAATTCTTTTCCTCCTGATTGAGAGGAAATCACCCAGATCGTTGCATCCTTCCCCAGCAACAAGATATCAGGCAAGGATGCCATAGTTGCCAAACTTCTGAAAATGGTTGGTCCCAATTTTGTTGCCATATTGGAGAATGTGGGCTAGCTCTTATATAGCCTCTCTATAAAAAATGCAAAAATGCAGATGTGAATAACTACAGAAGCATATCTCTTCATTTAAATGCCTATAAAATCCTGTCAAATTCACTTCAAATGTAACACTAATGATTTTCACAATATGGCAGTGGCGATACATAAATCTTGCTAGTCATGAAAAGAACAAAAAAACCATGACTATATAGAGCCAACGTGCAGGATTAACAGTAACTATAAGACATTGTATAGGCAAGCAGGGTCCCTAAACTTTATGGTTAGCGACACTGAATCGAACCCAACTGTTAGAAAATAACTATAAATCACTACCTTCAGTATTAACAGGGAAGAAAGGGTAAGGTTTTACCCTTAGTGTATATGTTTACATGTCAGGAAGTATAGATGAAATTGTGTTAAGATAGACACAAAAACATGTATCATAGTTTGGATACTAAAAGTAAAAAACCTTGTCGCGCATACAGCTCTTTAAATGGTTTGGCTTGCCACGATGATGGCTGCCCAGCCAGATGACCTGTAGATAATGGAGTTTCACATGTTCAGCATGACGGCATACTCAGTCATAGATCACATTACTTTCTTGACCAGATCTACTGCCTCTCATATCAAACACTGTCACGAGGCTGCATGAACTACGTACCAGACCTCAGTCCAGGATTAAGTTCGTAGGACGGACCGGGAATAGAATATAGTGCCCCCAGTTAAAAAAGGCAAATATGTTACCCTTATACCTTTGGGTTTTACGAAAAAGAATGTTTAAAAGTCCTTAATTTGTCCATGTTAACTGACCTTGTAAACATTTAAAAAGAACTTCAAGGAATTTAGATGGAAAAGTTTTTCTGAACATCAATGTGTCGAAGAGGGAAAGAAAGACTAATATGTAATAGTTTAGTTTGGTGGTATTCCAGTAAGTTATAGCATAAGAACTATTTTTATACTGTAAAAACATTACTGGTATTTCTGGTTTTATTTTCAGTTTGTGACTACTCCGATATGTTGTCCTAGCCGTTCATCAATTCTTACTGGATTATATCTTCATAACCATGGTACAGTAAACAATTCAGTAGATGGCGGATGCAGTAGTCCTAGTTGGCAGCAAAAACATGAGACTCAAACTTTTGCTGCACATCTTCATGAAAATGGCTATACAACTTTCTATGCTGGAAAATATTTGAATCAGGTAGCTTACATTAATCCCTCATTATTCCTTCTTTCTTCAGGGATGTTGCTTAATAATAGTAGTGGTAATAATAATAATAATAATAATAATAATAATAATAATAATAATAATAATAATAACAACAGTGTGCATATTTTTTCAATTTATGTACAACTTAGGAGTTTTGATTGGTGACAAACATTTTCAGAAATTTTTTGGTTCACATACATATACGTGCATAAACAGAATATTAATAATGCATGCATACATACATACATTCACATTTGATGTGAAAATAAAAGTGATAATAATAATTATAATATGATATTTATCACTGCAGTCATAATATCTGAGTACTATCAAATTCTGACACATATGTTGGTCTATTCTTATCACAACTGGGCCTATCTGAAGAAAATACATTTTGAGAAATATATTTTATCATTTTATGATTCAAATGTTTTGAATATTCTTGGGAGTGATGACAACAATGATGGTGATGAGAATTATTGGTATAATATTGATGATTTGGATTCTAATTCCAAACAAGTATAAAACACTAATGAGGAAATTAAGAACACAAGGCTAAGTCTAATACCATTTGGATTCATCTTTATCTTTTTGTCTCTTCCTTGTCTCCATCTTCATCTGACTCCCTTATCCTAAACTTCTCATATCAAGACTGAAGATTATCGAGATTGCTCCTTAGTGAGTATTGATGCTCACTCTCCAGATGAAGCTGTGAAACAGAAACAATGGTCGTTGTGGTCTGTAACGTCTTGGCCCTATGAAAGGAAATATAAAAATTCATAGAACTAATCATTTGGTGAGATCAAGGAGGCATGGCATAAAAAAAAAAAGAATAAATAAATAGAATGTTTGTATATTTAATAGTGGTTATATTTAGTTATAAATACGTTTAAAAATCAAACATGCATCAAGTGGTGACTCCGACATGATTTTCCAGACGTAATTCTGTCATCTCTCAGTTTACAGCAGTGTACAATGGAGGAAGATAACCCTAACATGGGAGGGAACTATGAAAGTGAGCTTGAAGGCAAAACGTGTGTTATTAATAAAGTTAGTATTAAGATTCCCCCATTCTGGTCGGAGAAACAATATATATGGTTCTACAGGTGGAGGCGCAGTTTGCCATAAATATGATAACGAAGGAAGAAATGAAATGCAATTACCTATTTTTTGCTATTTGTTTTACGTCGCACCGACACAGATATGTCTTATAGCGACAATGTGTTAGGAAAGGCCTAGGAAGTGAAAGGAAGCAGCCATGGCCTTAATTAAGATACAGCCCCGGCATTTGCCTGGTGTGAAAATGGGAAACCACGGAAAACCATCTTCAAGGCTGCCGACAGTGGGGCTCGAACCCACTATCTCCCGATTACTGATTCAATTACCTAATTGCCCAACTAGAACTAAAGTATGTGGAGAATATCTGGGACATAATAACCCGAAATCAGGTAAATAAGTATTCTGGTGCAAAATTACAACTTCTTGATATCTATATATATAAAATAAGAGTTTTGTCTGTACATTGCTCAGAATTTGAAAAGGATGGTATTTCTGTATCAGTCGTGTCCACAGTAACAAGGAAATGCACTTTTTAATTTTCCGTAATGTCTGTCTGTCTGTCTGTCTGTCTGTCTGTCTGTCTGTCTGTCTGTCTGTCTGTCTGTCTGTCTGTCTGTATGTATGTATGTACACGCATCACAAGAAAACGGCTGAAGAGAATTTAATGAAAATCGGTACGCGAAGTTGGGAAATAAGTCTCTACAATCTAGGCTATAAATAATTTTATTCATGCTGAAAGAAATGGTAGTTTACGGGAAGGTCTAAAATTTAATTCTCAAATATTTATGCTATTAAAGGTCGTATCTTAATGAAATTTGGTATGCATAGTCAGAGAATAAGTAGCTATACTCTAGGCCATAAATAATTGTATTCAAGCTGAGCAATATGGTAGTTTAGGGGAAGGGCTAAAAATTAATTATCAAATATTTATTATTAGTGGTCGTATCTTAATGAAAATCTGTATGCAAAGTCTTTGAATAAGTTGCTACAATCTAGGCTATAAATAGTTTTATTCACGCTGAGTGAAATGGTAGTTTAGGGGAAGGCCTTAAATTTAATTCTCAAAAATTTTTGTTATTGGTGGTCGTATTGATAAATACTACATAACTAAAGTTACACAGTATTAAATTTCCGATTATTTATGTCTTAGACATTGTTAACGTACCAGCTATGATCACAGAGATATTCTTGAATTTGGATTTTTGTTACTAAGTCCATATCAGCGCCGAGTCTGGAGAAAATGGGTAAACAGAATTTAATGAAAATCGATATGTAAAGTCGGAGAATAAGGAACTACAGTCTACACTATAAACAATTTTATAAGATGCTCTAATAACACAGAGTCGAAAGAAAACTAAATGTGAAAGCCTATAATATAGAAAGCTAATAAAAGTGATCAACAATAACATTACATTGACCATTGTTTGTTCTGATGTGCTTTGTGTCTTCTGTTGTCACTCATCTCCGATAGATAGGATTACTGCTGCGTACCGAGTTGTTTTTAAATTTTCCTTACATCGCACTGACACAGATAGGTCTTATGGTGACGGTGGGATAGGAAAGGGCTAGGAGTATGAAGGGAAGCGGCCTTGGCCTTAATTAAGGTCCAGCCCCAGCATTTGCCTGGTGTGAAAATGGGAAACAACGTAGTACCATCTTCAGGGCTGCCGACAGTAGAGTTTGAATCCACTATCTCTCGGATGCAAGCTCACAGTTGCGCGCCCCTAACCACATGGCCAACTCGCCCGGTCGTACCGAGTATAACAGCCTACCTGAATATTGGCGGGAAGTAGCTGGGGTGTTAGATAAATTTCTTCTTTAGCTTGCCATTCCTCTGGTTCATAAATTTTCTGATACCACTGGTACGTAACACACTGGTTCATCATAGCCTCCGAGTTATTCAATCCTTATTCTGAGGCACTCATTGGAATGAGCAGTGTGTATATTTAATGGAATAATGGCAGAGGAGTGTACATGGCTGTCTGCGGTCTGGTCATTCCAGCTCTGGGACTTTGGACTGTTAGATCGGCACCATAGTACTGTTCGTTAAAAGTGAGAAAATGTGCGGTTTTTCATTTGATCGAGTATTTTATATGGTAACATTGCTTTTAATCGCTACATTCCTACTGACTTCTTGTAATTACCTATGTTGACTTCAGTGGAAAACCACAAAGTCAGTCTTTCCCGTAGCGAAGCACCAGTACATCAGCTAGTAAAATAAAGTGAAGATAAAAGAATTAAGAGGTTAGTTACTGGTATTGAGCTAGGAGATTATAAGCTGAGCCAGTTACTAAGGAAAATGAAGTCTTTGGCAGGAAGAGATGTCTCTGACACAGTTCTTCTCACTCTTCGGCTAGAGAAACATCCGGACTCAATAAAAAAAGCGTCCTCGTTGTAAGTGAGGAATGTCTTGACAGAGTTGCCGTTATGGCAGACAAAATGCTAGAAATGAATCCTCATTATGATTTAAGGAATAGATTAGAGAGAAGCACAAGAATATCTTGATGTAGTAAGAATGAGGAATGAAAATCAGTATAAAGAAAAAGAAAAGCAAGACAGTGGAATCAGTAGAGGGGAGAGTTAGTTGCTAAAATTTCACAGTTAGAGCAACAAATAGCAACATTATCAACAGGAAGATGCTGCAGCCATAGCAGAAGCTCATACTGTAGATCTCCAAGCAGAGGCCACAGCTCGAGTTGCCGTAGGAGGAAATTCGACCCTAATGGTAAATGCTGTTGTTACCATTTTAAATTTGGAAGGAAATGCATGCCTGAAAAATGCAAACAGCCGTGCCAGTGGGATGCACAGGAAATCTCCAACGGGCAGATGTTTCCATTATTCCGGCATCCAAAGGTGATAAGTTAGACAACAGTTTTAAATTATATGCTGTGAATGAAACTCCAATTTCAGCTGGAGGTGTGAAAGTCTTGAACCTTGATCTTGGCTTACGCCGACAGTTTCATAGGGCCAAGATGTTACAGGTCTGTGAAGAAATAAATGTAGACCTAGTATTTATAAGGGGAGACTCCGTCTATTTGAAGATGGCAGTGTTTGAAGAAGCATATGGTGGTACAAGAATTAACTCATTGGTATTTACTGTTCATTATGATTTAAGGAATAGATTAGAGAGAAGCACAAGAACATCTTGATGTAGTAAGAATGAGGAATGAAAATCAGTGTAAAGAAAAAGAAAAGCAAGACAGTGGAATCAGTAGAGGGGAGAGGGAAATAGAACAGTAAAAAACAGGGACAAAGATATTATTATTGTAGAGAACTCCAAATAGAGAATTAATTAAAGAAAAATTCAAAACTGGAAATGAAAATCAGGGCATTATTACTAGGAGTGTTTTATGGTATCTACTATGTGCTCATGAAGGCTAAGGTAATGTACAAAGTATATTACATACCCTGTCTTGACATTTGCTGATGAGAAATGTCCAGTGTAAAAAAAAAAAAAAAAAAAAAAGCGAGCAAATTTGCTGTGCGTTTAGGGTTGCACATCTTTGAGCTTGCATTTGAGAAATAGAGTGGGTTCGATCTTGACTGTTGACAGGCCTAAAGTAAGGCCACAGCTGCTTCCTTCCCACTCGTAGCCCTTTCCTATACCATCATCGCCATAAGACCTATCTGTGTCGGTGCGAGATAAAGCAAATTTTTAAAAAAGTCAAAGAAAAGAGATAGAGTCAAATACAGGCAGCATAGGTGAAATTTTGGAGAATATACACTGACTGACAGAGCAAATGCAACACCAAGAAGGAGTGGTCAGAACTTTATGCCAATTGCAGGGTAGACTGACGTCACTGAGGTATGCTCATGATGTGAAATGCGCCGCTGTGCTGCGCACGTAGCGAACGATAAGTGGGACACGGCGTTGGCGAATGGCCCACTTCGTACCGTGATTTCTCAGCCGACAGTCATTGTAGAACGTGTTGTCGTGTGCCACAGGACACGTGTATAGCTAAGAATGCCAGGCCGCCGTCAACGGAGGCATTTCCAGCAGACAGACGACTTTACGAGGGGTATGGTGATCGGGCTGAGAAGGGCAGGTTGGTCGCTTCGTCAAATCGCAGCCGATACCCATAGGGATGTGTCCACGGTGCAGCGCCTGTGGCGAAGATGGTTGGCGCAGGGACATGTGGCACGTGCGAGGGGTCCAGGCGCAGCCCGAGTGACGTCAGCACGCGAGGATCGGCGCATCCGCCGCCAAGCGGTGGCAGCCCCGCACGCCACGTCAACCGCCATTCTTCAGCATGTGCAAGACACCCTGGCTGTTCCAATATCGACCAGAACAATTTCCCGTCGATTGGTTGAAGGAGGCCTGCACTCCCGGCGTCCGCTCAGAAGACTACCATTGACTCCACAGCATAGACGTGCACGCCTGGCATGGTGCCGGGCTAGAGCGACTTGGATGAGGGAATGGCGGAACGTCGTGTTCTCCGATGAGTCACGCTTCTGTTCTGTCAGTGATAGTCACCGCAGACGAGTGTGGCGTCGGCGTGGAGAAAGGTCAAATCCGGCAGTAACTGTGGAGCGCCCTACCGCTAGACAACGCGGCATCATGGTTTGGGGCGCTATTGCGTATGATTCCACGTCACCTCTAGTGCGTATTCAAGGCACGTTAAATGCCCACCGCTACGTGCAGCATGTGCTGCGGCCGGTGGCACTCCCGTACCTTCAGGGGCTGCCCAATGCTCTGTTTCAGCAGGATAATGCCCGCCCACACACTGCTCGCATCTCCCAACAGGCTCTACGAGGTGTACAGATGCTTCCGTGGCCAGCGTACTCTCCGGATCTCTCACCAATCGAACACGTGTGGGATCTCATTGGACGCCGTTTGCAAACTCTGCCCCAGCCTCGTACGGATGACCAACTGTGACAAATGGTTGACAGAGAATGGAGAACCATCCCTCAGGACACCATCCGCACTCTTATTGACTCTGTACCTCGACGTGTTTCTGCGTGCATCGCCGCTCGCGGTGGTCCTACATCCTACTGAGTTGATGTCGTGCGCATTGTGTAACCTGCATATCGGTTTGAAATAAATATCAATTATTTGTCCGTGCCGTCTCTGTTTTTTCCCCAACTTTCATCCCTTTCGAACCACTCCTTCTTGGTGTTGCATTTGCTCTGTCAGTCAGTGTATTACAGAAGACAAGGAATAAGAGAGTGGGGAAAATGAAGGTGTATGGTATGGAAAAAATTAAAGGTAGAAAAATGAAATTATAGCATGGAGAAAGAGGGACTGAGTAGTTTGGACATATTGAATCAGTGAACGAATAAAACACATTGTGGTGGATGGACATGGTTAAGACCATCATAGAGCAGCTGGTACTGGACTGGAAACATGGTGATAGGTGAGAAGTCATGGAAATATAAAGTAATATAGAAAAAAAGTACAGTTGAAACTGGCATATATATGTATGTAACCCATGCATAATTCTGATTCATACATACATTTCTGTAGATCCCAGCAAAATATAATTGAAAATATTGTTGATTAAACCTCATTTTGTATGTAACCCACTTACAAATATTTAGTTGTTATATTTATTTACGCCCACATTGGAGCACTTAAATCAAACCCAAATACATTTATGTTAACAAAGAATTAACTGAAGATGTAGCTTGCATCATCTTCTTCCTTTCCCAAAACCTCTTCATTCTGGCTGACCTGGCTGCCCTTTCTTCATCAGATATGACATATTGTTTGTGTTGTACAGTTTTTAATGACAATCTTATTTGTTTGTTCTTGAGAATCCTTTTTTCTTCTCTATTTTCAATTTGCTTCATTGTAATATTCATCTCTTCTAAATCATTCTGAACTTCTTTAAACCAATTATTTTTTGTTTTACTTTTCCAAAAGTAATTAAATATTTCTTTTATTACCCTATTATCATTTAATCTAGAAAGATGACAGAAAAAGGCAATTCTTCTCTTTCTCATCATATCTATTATAGATTCACTTTCCCTATAAACCACTGCATTAGACAATAATCTCCATTGTCCATCTACCTGATGTTTTTTATTAATGATTGTTCTGAGTATCCTTCTGTCAACCTTTTGCAGTGTATCAGTTGTTGCTTTGGTGTTCAATTTAAATAGTGTTTCACAAGCATAAGTCGCGTCAGGTTTAATGACGGAACAGTAATGCTGAAGTTTAGCATTTATTGAAAGAGATTTTTTTCTTGTACGTTGGCCATGTAATTCGTTGTGCTTTTTTTAACTTAAATATTCTGCTTTCTATTGATGATTTTTCATTGGAGTTCCAAGTCATAATTTCACCAAGATATTTAAACTTATTCACAATTGTAATTTGTTTGGTATTGGCTAAGGTAATGGTTGGTGCTGTAACAGGGAAGGTTGGCATTATTCTGTTTTTTCATATGAAATTTCCAATCCAACTTTTCTTGCTATGTTATAAAGTTCTTCTATTTGCAATTTAGCTTCTTCCATATCATTAGCAAGTAGTGCAAGATCATCAGCGAATGCTAAACAATTGAGTCTTATTTTTCTGCCAATCTTGATGTTAGGTTGACACATCTTATTCCATTCCCGCACGATTTTTCCAATACACAGTTAAACAATAATGGTGAGAGTCCATCTCCCTGTCGAAGTCCAGTATTAATGTCAAATGGCTTTGAGAGTTAATTTCTAAATCTGACTTTAGATTTAGTGTTCTTAAGGGTAATTCCAATAAGGCGAATAAGTTTTGGGTGTAAATCAAATTCTTTTAGGATATTCAATAATGACTCACGATGGATACTATTATACGCCTTTTTAAAATCAACAAAAATGATAACTAACTTTTTGTTTCTAACCCTACGATGCTTCATAATCCACTTTAAACTGATAATTCGATCTGCACAACTTCTCCCTGGATGAAAGCCTCCTTGGTATTCTCCAAGTTCACAGTCAAGTTGTTCTTGAATTCTCATGTATAATAACTTTGAAAATTTTTTGTAAGTGATATCCAGCAATGATATCCCCCGATAATTGTTGGGATCTGATCTATCACCTTTTTTATGTAAAGGGTGTATTATCACCATATTCCACTCTTCGGGCATTTTTTCAGTATTCCAAATGTCTATGAGGTATTTATGTAAATTCTGAATTGTTTGTGTATTAGCATTCTTCCATATTTCTGCAGTTAGTTGATTCTCCCCTGAAGCTTTGTAATTTTTAAGTGAATCAATGGCTTTCAACACTTCATTGTAATCTGGTGGTATAACATTTCTAATGGTGTTTTATTTTTTGAATGAAGGTCATACTCTAGGTATTGTGTTGGTTCTTCGCTATTACGTAATTCTTGAAAGTATTGAGCTAAAATTTTTGCATTCTCTTGGTTACTATGTACCAGTTCTCCATTTGTATTTCTCATCATAAGTGTTGGTGGAATATAGTTTGATTGGTATTGTCGAAACGTTTTATAAAAATCCCTCGTCTTATGTTGTATGAATGCTTCATCTATGGCGTTTAAAGATTCTTTGTGATAATTTCTCTTAACCCTTCTGATTTCTTTGGCTGTTTGTTTTCTAGCATTATTTAGTTCTTCACGGGACTTTTCTGATCTCTTTTGTTGATCATTCAACCATGCTTTGTGCCTGTTTTGAATCGCTGTGTCACACTCCACATTCCACCAAGCATGTTTCTTTCGTTTTTTAACAGGAGCAATTTCTTCAGCTATGGTTTTTAATTTTTCAATTACCATCCCCAAATTGTCGCTTAGAGAAGTTTTAGACCTTTCAAAATAGAGTTTATTATTAATTAAATAACTAGGGTCATACTTCTTCCTCCTATTGGATTTGGATACTTTGTTCTTCTTTTTTGGCGTTAATTTTATTTTAATCTTGGAAATATAGTGATCTGAATCTATGTCTACCCCAAGGAGTACTTTCACATTATAAATGTCTTTGTGATAGTTCTTGTCCATGGCCACATGGTCAATCTGGAACTCCCCCAATTTAATATTAGGGCATTTCCAAGTCATTAGTTTGTGTGGTCTTCTTTTAAACCTTGTAGATTCCAAAATTAATCCATGATCTATACAAAGATCAATTAATCTTTGACCATTTTTATTTGTAAATTTATGCGCTGGCCATTTACCCACTACTGTACGAAATCGTTTTTCTTTTCCTATTTTAGCATTAAAGTCACCAAGTAAAATTTTAACTCATTGCGGACCGTGGACGGCGTAAGACGCTTAATGTTCCGCGCGAAGGAATGCTGTTTATATTCTTCATCTATGCATTCTTACACCTTAGTCAGCGTTACTGGTTGTAGCAGGAAGTTGGTTGACCTTGTTGAGATAAGCCTCTCGTTGAGTGGGCCCATGTTTATCTCAGCAGTTTTAGCTGAAAAATCTCATAACTTCCTCGCGTGTCAAGGCGGTACTTGAGATTCCAATGCAGTGCGTGTCGTCCTTACCGAGTGTAGTATAATGGCTTATAATACAAAATTTCTTACGGAAGATTAAATAGATATTGTTCACAATGATTATTCTGGTGATGAACTTATTTCTGAAATAGACTCAGATAGTGAAAGTGAGAGTGACGAGGAAATTGCGATTCCCGAATTCTATAGGCCTATAGAGAAAAGTGAAGTGCCTGATACATATCATACTAGTTATTCTCCACCCATTCACCATTTACAGAGAATTCTGGTATAAACGTTCAAATAGAAAATAAGCAGGATATTTTGAGTTACGTGAGTATTTTCATGAATGACGAATTTTATCAGTATGTGTGTGAGCAGACCAATCTATACGCGAGTCAAGTGAGAAGTGCGGCGCCCCGGCCTTTCACAAAGAATTCGATCATGCAATCGTGGAAACCGATTAGTCCGAAATCCTGATATAAAAATGTACTGGACCGAAGACCCTGTTATTCATACTACGATATTTTCTAAAACAATGTTCCGAAAACGCTTCCTTCATACTTTCCTTTCTTTACTTCGGTGACAGTAATCGTTATGCCGAAAGTACAGATAGGCTGCATAAAATTAGACGTTTGAAACCTGTCACACCATATATCACACCTTACATATTTACTAGAGGTAAGCACAAAGTATCATTTTTCTAACGTTTATAGTTTAGGAGTAATTGTAAATTGTGATAAGTGATGCACGTCAAGTGGGCCGGGCATGAAAATGGCCGGTCCAGGCATTCAAGTGTCCCGCTCACAAGCAGGTACTGAACGTGTTAAGGCAATGTATTAGTGAAATTTGGTGAAAATTGTGAAAAAAAATCCTTTTTTAGTTTTTACGTTCTTATAATGTTTATACCTTGTACTTTCTTTTTGAGCTTTGTTTTATTTAAATATCAGCCATTTAAAGTCCTTAGCGGCCATTTAAATGACCCGGAGCAAGTGGGCGTTGCCGCCCATCGACACCATTCTCATGAATATCTTTCGTTTTTTTTTTTTTTTTTTTTTTTTTTTTTTTTTTTTTTTTTTTTGTTGAAGATTTTGAATTGGGCGCACGGGTTGAATGTAAGAAATTTTGTTCCTGTGGGTCTTTATGTTGGCTATTCTGATGGACTATCGATATATCGAGTGGAATTGGCGCTTATTTCAGTGATGGAGCTTGACCCTGTATTGAATGTAAACAAAGAGTTGTGATCTCACGTTTTGTTTTTATCATTCGTGTTTTAAGCCTACTCTGCTTTTCTGTAATTTATTAAATGTTGCATTTGTAATAAGTGTGTTAAAAATGATCCACAAACAATAAGAGGATCTACTTAGTCAAAGCAGCTTAGTTTTTGAGGTTGGGATTTGTGAGGTTGTGTAATTATCAGTGTACATAATGGGAAGGAGAAGTGAGACTTGTCGTCGCCGGAAGAAACGTCCTAGTAAAGTATTGGATAAAGTGAAAAATGCCATTTCTAACAGGAATAAGAATGTAAGTACTAGTTTACAAGATCAAGTAGGGGAAGTTAAAATCCCCACACCAAATATTGTGCCCGGGGAATGTATAGTGTAATTTGGGCTAAGTGTCCGAAGGAAGTGCTTATGTCAAATAAAGAACTGGAGATTGCTGTAACATCAGCAATTGCTGAATTCAACATGGGTTGTGAAGCAAGCTAGAAAATAAAAGCTAGTGTTAGGGGTGTTAGAGTTAGCAGCTCAGGACAGAAAATTAGTGTAATGAGGGACAAGCGTAGAATTTACCACAGTGGAGTGTCTGGGTGACAAGGGTTCAAAACAGCCCGAAGGAAACTAAAACTCTCAAAACTGCTAGTGAGGCCAGGAAGAAGGCAGCAGAGGGTCAAACATATGGTGCTGGGGAGTTTTAAGTCAACTAGATTCAAGTACTGGACTATTGTTCATCTCTAAAATTTCAATCTCTTTTTCCTCAGAATTTATTTTCCAGCACTTTTCAAGATTCAAAATGCTCCTCATGCCACAGTTTTCAACCAATCTTCTTGAAACTTTTAGGATAGTTTCAGATACAACATAATAACAAACTGATGTGCAAATTTTAAAATACACGCAATAGATCAGTGGCAATTTGTTTTTTTCTCATCATGATCATCATAAAATATATTTAAAAAGTTAAGCCTATGTGAGATAATTTGTTCCTTTCAGTACAATTAAAATTTGTCAAAACCCACACATCACTTCTTTTATATTGGTCTTTTAAAACCAAGATTAAATTTTAAGCCAAATCTGTTGAGCCGTTTGGCATGAGGAGCATTTTATAAATACATCGAAAATTTTTAAAAATATTCATAAATTTATGAATATCTCAAAAACTCTTATTGATAGAAACTTGAAACTTTGTATGTTGTATTATGCTGATACTGGCATTAAATGATCAAAATTCTAAGGTGATAGGATGAAAATGGTAGATTTTAGGATTTTCACAGATGCATTGCCTTAATATGTGTATCAGAGATACCTGATATCAACTGGTCCAATTCTTCCCAAAATTTTTCTGTTTCTTCCTTTTCTTTGTTATTTTTGTCATTCGTTGGGGCATGGACATTTATCAATGTGTATGTTTTATTCTCTACTTTAACTGTTAGGAGTGCCATTCTTGGGGAGGTCGAAGAAAAAGCTTCAATTGAATCTAATATGCTGTTATGGACCAAGAATCCTACTCCAAATTGAGGAACATTCTTCATCACTCTTTTCTCTGGAGGACCTTTGTAAAGGCGATATCCTCCTGATTCTAATGGGTCCTGATCTGTATTGCGCAGTTCTTGAAGAGCTGTTATTACTATCTTATGCTGGTCCAATACATCTGTTAAATGTTTTAACTTGCCAACGTTCATAATTGAATTGATATTTAATGTTGCAAAAAATGAAAATTGTCCTGGTTTATTGAATTTTAGTCTTTTCTTAACCTGATATGTCTGCATGTCATCTGTTGGGCTTCCAGGCGCTCCAGCTCGCCTTGATCTTCTACGTGGCACCCCACCATATCCAAGTGGTGTCTTTGTTTGGACCTGCTGATTTTGTATGTCCAAACCGGTGGATTTATTCGTGAGAAGACTAATCATATTTGGCTGATTATCTGATCAGTGATCAATGTTTCTGACCGTAGTCAGGGTTTACCATTCCAGATGTGATCTGAAAGGATGATTAATGAAATATGGTTTGATGAATGATGAATTTGTGGAGTGGGTCTTTAATGGAGTGGTTTCCCGTTGCCTTCTCCATCCTATGCCGTTGGCCATCTAGTGGCTCTTCCGCCTTTAGGAGCAATTTCTCACTCCAAGGGCAAAAGAGTGCCCTTCCTTCTATCCGCTCATCCGCCCTCCTAGGAGGCCGTTGGCACTTGATAGAGGGTGGTCTCCTTATACCGGGAGATACTCGGTCCCTTCATTCGTTAGCCGCCTGTAGATAATCTATATATACAGCCGTTGCCCCCTCTCTACCACGGGGAGGTGAATGTCAGGATTTCACCATCATTGAAACTGGGCCCAAAAGGCATTTCCCAATTTCTCCGGTTCTTTAGAGAGGTAGTTGTTATACATACTAATTTTCATTAAATACAGTTCATTTGTACGTAACAAAGTTGTGGACGTGCATTTCCTGTTGCTATAAAACTAAGGCGAGTTAGAGATGTGATACAGTAGTCGGCTTTGTTGGCGGTGCGACTTTAACTGCAGATGTTAGAAGGGTTCAGTAATGTTACAGAGGTCATAGAAAGTGACTACGCAACATTGAACTAAAAGTGAAAGATTACGAGACCGACACCTGTTTGTGGAATACAGTTGATTTTCATGCAAGAGATTTTAAATAACCGTACGGACATATGCATTTTTGTTGTTACCAATCCATAGGTGAGATAGAAATGCGATAGATTAGAGTCAGCAACGTTCAATATTGTTGGTGGTGGAACTTAAGCCGGAGATATTGGAGGGGTCGGTACGGTGTGTAACGAAGGTCCTGGAGAGCGATAGTGAAGCATGAAGCTGGAGGAGAAAGATTAAGCAGGATATGAAAACTAGGCACATAAAAATGATGCCATCAGCAGATGTTTGCCATATTCATTAACAAAAACAGAGGTTCTGTTGGTAAAAATTATAAGTTGCTGTCAGCCGGTCACAGAGAGCAGGAAAAGGGGAAGGTCAAATTTATGAGCTAAAGCTGAAATAGTTGCAGATTTAGGAATTGCTTTTACCATGCTTTGCTTAGTCATTAGATAAAGAAATGCTGTTTTAGACAGATTTTTTAAAATTGGCAAAATCAACAAAACGTAGTTATCAAAAACAGGGGCAGGTGCAGATTTGGAAAAGGCTTTCTTTACATGGCTTTTGCAAAGATGCACTGCAATTCTTCCATTCATTGGAGACATGTTGATAACTAAAGCAGTAGATTTAACTAAAATGATGAACATCACTGAAGATTTTAAGGCCTCCTCAGGATAGAATTATCAGAACAGTTTGTGGCGAACAGAAGTCTGTGGACGAAGTCACATTGCAATACTGGAAAGAAGAGATTCTACCAGAAATCACAAGAAAATCTCAGCCTCAAAACATTTACAACTGTGATGAGGTCAGTCTATTCTACAATCTCCTTCCAAGTAAAACACTAGCTAAGAAATGTGACCCATGCCATGGAGGGGCAAAAAGGGAAGATTTGCATTACTGTTCTTGCCTCCAATGCATATAGCTCTGACAAACCGCCTCCAGTTGTGGTAGAAAATTCTCAAAATCTAAGGTGCTTCAGGGATGTCAAATTACGCTGTATACTTATATCTCTGAAATAACCTTTCTTTAATCTAATTATTGAAAATAGACAAAATTATTTTAATAATGATTTATTTAATATATAAACTTGATTTGTAGGTAATTCTTAGTTATACGTGCAATCAGCTTTTAACCTTGATAAACATGTAACTCAGATTCAACTGTATATTTGCCTTAAGCCAAATGCATGTGGTAGAAAAGTAGTAGTAGGTTCGAACCCCACTGTCGGCAGCTCTGAAAATGGTTTCCCGTGGTTTCCCATTTTCACACCAGGCAAATGCTGGGGCTGTACCTTAATTGAGGCCACGGCCGCTTCCTTCCCACTCCTAGACCTTTCCTGTCCCATCGTCGCCATAAGACCTATCTGTGTCGGTGCGACATAAAGCAACTAGCAAAAAAAAAAAAAAGTAGTGGTAGTAGTACATCATGCGATAGTCAGGAGATCTTTTCAGATAGACTGGCTGCCAGAATATTGTTGCTCACTTAACACCACCCAGGGATCACGTGTAGGGTACTTCAACGTTATACTTACGAACGTGAGCAACATCAACCCTAGTAGTAGTTGTTGTTCTGGGACTGAACTGAGCAACAGCAGATATAGTGAGCATAAGATAGGTCTACCTTATTTGTGTAGCAGGATAGTCATTAGTCTTTATGTTCTACGATAACAGGTTTGATGCTTGCTGAGGTCAGTGGCATTTTTAGTACTGGTTTCCCTACTAGAAGGAGCCTGAGCAGTGCGAATGAAATTTAATCTTTCAGAATTAAAAGGGTCTTAGTCCAAATATGCACTGTTTAGGTATCCAGACTTCTAAACAATTAACAAACATTGCTTTGAATGGTGGAGGAAGGAAATGTCAGATCTCTTATTTCTTCAGAAATGATAATTCCAACAAGAAATTATTTTCTTTATATGTTTGAAATAATTTCATGCACTATAATAAAGGTAAATCATAAACAGTCAGCATTCTGCTTCCTTGTACCATTGTGTGCCCAGTGTCTGTTATTGTTATGAATGTTTGGAGCAGGATTATGAGGGAAGTGGGGAAGGGATTTTAAACCAGTTAAAATCCATCAAAACATGGTAGTAAGTAAGGAAAATATTCAGTGGAAGAATTCCTTACATATGGCACTCTTGGTACTATTACCTTTCTTTCTTTTGTTTTATTGCAACATACAGGTGAAAAAATATCACACTCTTGAGATTGCAACATATAACGTCCATGACTAATAACTGACTGAGAATGTTTCACCTTCAGCTTTGTTTATACTTTCATTTGTAATTCTGTATTTATTTTGACATTCTTTTCCATTTAACCATTTAACATGCAGTCTGAAGCGGGGTTAAATAAGACATGCAATTAGTGCACCGGGAATTTTTTTGAAAATGCCCCTATCATTTTAATTAAAAATTGAAGTTAATCCTATCTGTTAGCTGTCTGAAACCTTTATAGTTATTACAACTACTGTTTTGATTTTCAAATATTGTATTATATTCCCTTTGTTTTTTTTTTTTTTTTGAAAATTATAGACAGCTACTTCAAGAGTTGCTGTGATATGATTAGTTAATTTCAAAATTTTGCAGCTTACCCTTGAATTGGCTAGTTCACACAAAATTTGGGGTGTGATGCCCTAAGATTTCCGGTGCAGTGATTCACTTATTTAAAAAAATCATAAAGACACTGTGGTATTAGATTGCTAGAGGTGGAATAAACTTATCACTATTGCCAATGCAACAATTTATGTCTAAATCTACTCCATCTAAAGAATTATTCACCCACAGATTTCTTTACTTTCAGATTGAAAATATAGTCCTACTGCTTAGACATATTCAAAAGATCATTGTCGGATGAGGCTATATTCCATATTTCCGGCACGGTAAACGCACAGTTACTGCGTACGGGGAGCTGAACCCCTCCATGTAGTGACAGAGTACGAACAGGACTCTCTGAATGTGAATGTGTGGTGTGGATTGTTGAAGGAGAGGGTTATAGACCCGTTCTTCTTCGCGTAGCCTATAGTTAATAGAACACGTTACCTAGACATGTTGGAGCTGTTTGCTGTGCCACAACTTCCTCATGACGTGATTCAGCAAGATGGTGCACCATGCCATTATGCGGAACTTGTGAGAGATTTCTTCAATCGTGAGTTCCCAGATTGCTGGATTGGGAGAGGTAGTCCATCGATTGCTTGGCCCCTTAGAAGCCCCGACATTAAGCCACTTGATCTTTTCTGTGGGGGTTTGACAAGAATCAAGTGTAGCAGACGCCAGTTCTTGATCTACCAGAATTACGCCATCACATTTATGCAGCCATCGCAGATGTTATAGCTACCATGCTGCAGAACACTTGGAGAGAAGTGGAATACAGATTAGATGTCTGTCGCGCCACTAATGGTCCACATATCGAGGTTTATTAGGTGGGTAAAAAAACATTTTGAGTTACCCTATTTGTAGAAACAAACTACCAATAAATATCTCAACTACTTCTCAACTTATTAAATTTTACATTACTATACCTTTAACCTGGACACCGTGTATCATGCCATGTGTTATTCAAAATGGAATTTGTGAACTTCGCACGTTCGGTCGTGGTGGGAGTCTCGGATTCTGTCGAACCTAAGACAAATTTTAGGAAGTGAATAGAAATATGTGTGCCTTATTTTGCCAACATAATTTAAGTTCATTCAGAAATGATTTTCAAATAGTCACTCACGATGAGACGTGAGTGACTATTTGAAGGTCAAATCATATATTAATTTATTGAAAGAAGATAAGCCAAAGAAATAACACAGAAATAAAATATTGTAACAGCCGACATGCAGTCATGTGTTTGTAAAGGAACCGGAAGTGAACAGAGTAAGTGATTATAGGAATAATCGACAGTTAGGGCTAAACCATGCCTAATAATCATGTTACCGGGTGAGGTGGCCATGTGGTTAGGGGCACGTGGGTGTGAACTTGCATCCTGGAGATAGTGGGTTCGAACCCCACTGTCGGCAACCCTACGCGGGTCTCAGCCAACAACAACATAATATGAAATATCAGTAGGGCCAACTAGTGGATAATAAACCAGGAAAGTGGAAACAGGCAGGACCTACCGAGGGCATGGACATGGCTTAGATTGCAGATTCCGAAATAAATCGCCGTGATCCTTAAATTTGACAAAATATTATTTACAAGTGAAATTTTACCAAAAACATTCCAAACCAAATCCACCAAATTACAACTTACGAACTCTAAGCTCTGTGATACACATATCTTAAAGGTTCTTTGATAATGGGCTTCACTACGAGTTTCAAACTTCAAACCAACTATACAACTAGTTACAAATCCAGTAGTACAGTGCAAGTTAGTAGGTTAAAAGCAATGTAAAAACAATTACAATTGATGGTGAAGTGAATGTACTCTCCTAAACTCTAGCGTATATCAAGTGACACTGAACTACAAGAGGCAAACCCCAACGTAAATGTATTAAATCTCAATCTACATATTTAGTGAAATAAAAAATGGGAATGCCTCGAAAACAAACTGGGAACCCCAGCAGAAAAGCTAAGGCGTCGTAAATAATTGATTTGACGAATCTAGGTTAGGCTAGGGCAGACTCATATACGAAATAGCAACTGAACATTACGGAAATTTTAGCCGGAACGGAAAGTAAGAGTTCTTACCCGAGGGTAGCCCATCCCGGAAGCGAGGCGTAGCACACGACGCAGACCAACACAGACTAAAGGCAGATCAGGCCAAGACAAGACCGAATTATTGCGAACGCAGCCTCGCTCACTTTATATAGGAAAACTCTGGCCTTGGAGTAGCCAATCAGAATGCATGAGTCCGCCCATCCCCTCCTAGGTTCACCAATCACAATTCCTATTTCCGTCGCGAACTTTAACTAACATTCTCGAATACACACGTTCGCAAATCTTCCATTTCCAAAATAGTTAGAAAATTCCTTCTAGAAAACATAACCCACAAAAGGCACACATCCTGTTCAACAATTTTCTAGATACTTCCAGTAAGTACATAATAGAAATCTACTATTTACAAATACATATGTTACAAATATTACACAGTACAGGTTAGGTCATTACAAATAAAGCATTATATCATACTTTACAAATAATGACTTCAAAAACACTTTCCACTTCCACTATATTGTTCACCTGCGACATATTAAACACGGGGGATTATTGCATATTATTAGTTTTGAAATGTGTTTGAATTTACGTATTTCTGAGGTCTGAGTTTTGAATAAAATTACACCAACCTATTCTGCTTATGGATGCAGAAACAGATCTGGAAAGGGTTTTGAAATGTACTTGGACAATTGCTTGTTTTCAGCTCTGAAAATAGCACATTATAAGGCTCTCCCAGCAACGAGTAGAGTTTTCTCATGCATTTTAATGGTAACAATAACAACAAAATTGGTTGGTATTTTTATGGAGGCCAAGGCAGTAAATGTCAGATTTCTTCGTTAATATTCACCGTATCAAAAACCTGTATATAACGAAAATTGTTTAGAATATGTTTCATGCGATTTTACCGTGTAAGGAAAAATAACAGAGATTTTCAGGAATATATCATTCTTCACAAATTCAAATATCCCCAAAAATATTTGTTTTATCTAAAACCTGCACATAAAAAAAGTTACGGGAAAGGTCACTCCTGATCATTTACTGTATTTTTCATTCATTTTCACCGTACGAGATATCACAGTTGAGTTATTCTCAAATCAAGCTTTTATGGCTATTCATCTCATAAAAGACGTTGTTATAAGTGCTGAATAGCATCAAGGTAGGTTTTTCCGTACATTATAATGATGTCAATAATAGTCCGACTCCGTGGTTGAATGATCAGTGCACTTCGGTTCAGAGGGTCCCAAGTTCAATTTTCAGCCAGATAGGGTATTTTAATTCATTTGGAGACTGGGTTCTTGTGTTTGCCCACCACTCTCCCCTTCATATTCAGACAACACACTACAAACCACCACAGAAACACTCAATAGTGATTACATCCCTCTGTATAGGATTGGCGGCAGGAAGAGCATCCGGCCATTAAACAGGTCCAAATTCACATGTGTGACACAGTTCGCACTGACAACCCAACAGTTGTTGGGTAGCAGAGAAGCAGATTTCATTATTATTTATATTAGTACCCTGTGTAGAATGGGTACAGTATTGTATATTATGTTAACGATATTTATATATGGAGCTAGGTAATACAATTTTGTCTATCCATCGGTTAACTAATCATATTATTTTCTATCTTCTGCGTGTGTGAAGATTATATACATACTGGTAAGTCATACATAAAAAAGTACACTTCTGTGTATAGTTTGATGATACTGTGTGCATATTCTGATATGTAAAACCATGTAACCTGGAATATGGTAATGTTAATTTGTTAAATTTAAATGTGTCTCACAAAATCTGACATCAGGTAATTAATAAAATTCCAACACCTCACACACTGTTATTTATAAAAACAGGTGTAGAGTATTATTTATGAAGACTCTAACAATCATTACCTTCAGCAATTATATGTGAAAAACTTGTCATACTTGTGCATGTGGTTAAAATAAGTGCCATGTATTTGTTTATCAAATAATCGTCATTATGGTAAAGATCTGGGTTACATTTTGATTAATATCCTGCTCAACTTTTCTTACAGTGAGTCATCTTGATGATTTACAGGTGCCTAAACTGTATATATAACCTGCATAACATATTTTCAATATGTTGGATATGGAATATCTAGGAACTGTCACTCGTCATGGAATCAAGTACAGTACTAACCCTGAATTGCGTCAACCCTCTAATTTTTATCTGCTTCCATGCATTATTGACCTTATCTTCTTCTTTACCAACGAAACAATAAATATCACTTTTGTTATTCTTCTTCATATTCATTCAATATTCATATGTCATTTCCTTCATATCTCATTATCACATTTCTTCTTTCACCAAGCTCGATAGGTGTAGTTGCTTAAGTGCGGCCAGTATCCAGTATTCGGGAGATAGTAGGTTCGAACCCCACTGTCGGCAGCCCTGAAAATGTTTTTCCGTGGTTTCCCCACTTTCACACCAGGCAAATGCTGGGGCTGTACCTTAATTAAGGCCACGGCCGCTTCCTTCCCACTCCTAGCCCTTCCCTGTCCCATCGTCGCCATAAGACCTATCTGTGTCGGAGCGACGTAAAGCAAGTAGCATTTCTTCTTTCATATGCAAATACCCTTCATATACACGTTGACTTGACGCATAGAATTCTGTAACCATCATCTATCTACTTGATTATTCCATTTCTTCTTAATCAATTTCTGCTTCACTTCACATTATTCTCATATCCTCATATAATCCAACTATGATCTATATATGGCACTGTACTATCTCCATCTTACAAGATATTAAACCGTTATTCACTAATAATAATAACCATTATGTCGTTATAGATCTTATTATCACATATGATAACCTCATCATTTGATTAAATGTCATTACGAATGCACTTACATGTTATATATTTCACACTAGCAAGATACCCGTGCTTCGCTACGGTATTATACTGAAATTTATAATTGAATGCTTAACGTTTTATATAGGCCTATAATCTGTGGAAATTCGCGATCTGACTCGATTTCTGAGAGATTACGGCAAAGTTCCTCCCATTTTTCAATCCTTTCTTTCCAGCAATTGATTTCGTACTTCCCGGGCTAGGTCCAGGTATTCCACCCGCTCAGTTGGGTTCCTAAATCTTTGCCATCTTTTCCTATAAACATTTTTAATATGGATCAAATCCTTGAGGAGATCCGGTGTGGTGTCATCGTGGTTGAATTGGTGGTACTGAACCTGCGGCCGGACTGCAATCGTAGTCATTACCCGGCCAGGACCCGTTTCCAGCACGGTCCGCACATTTGACGATGGTCCAGAACATTATTATTAAAATTATTATTATTATTATTATTATTATTATAGATGTTCTGGACCCCACAGCAAGATGCAAGGCTGCTACTTGGCAGTAAATTACATCTGCTGCCATTGTCATTTTTAACAATGTGACCAGTACCATTGTTGAGTGTAGACAAGTGCGTGGGATTTCTGGCGATACGAATGACATACTTCCATGCATTATTGACCTTATTATAGAGGTGAACAATTGCACGGTCAATATAATTCCTATCATTTATTTCAAATGTGTTTAAATTTTTATTTATATGCCAGGAATATCTACTGTAATCTAAGAACGTTCTCCGAAGGAAAAGATGGCTCTTGAAAATGAACCCAGGAATGATTAAAAATGATCGGTTTATGATCAGAATAAGTACATCGAAAATCCACAGCCCATTTCCAGTCATTCGACCGGGTCAGGAATGGAATGAATAAAGCCCCCATCTAGCGGCGAGGATACGAATTGTTCCGGCTGCCGAAACCTGTCGCACTCCTCTGGGGCAATGATTAGTTAATGAAAAATGAAATGAAATGATATTGGACAGTGTTGCTGGAATGAATGATGACAGGGAAAACCGGAATATCCGGAGAAAAACCTGTCCCGCCTCCGCTTTGTCCAGCACAAATCTCACATGGAGTGACTGGGATTTGAACCACGGAACCCAGCAGTGAGAGGCCGGCGCGCTGCCGCCTGAGCCACAGAGGCTCCTTATAAGTACATTATGAACAGTAAAATCAATTAGTCTCACCTCCTTTTTCACCCCACCGCCGTTAAGTTTATTTACCTCCCACCCCCAAAAAAAGAAGGCGAGTTTCTTTATGTGTAAAGGAGATTCCAAACACGAATGTTCAAGTCTGTTACCTTCAGTTTTGAGATATAAGTATCCCCATAAAAATAATTCTCTTTTTTCACTTCCTTTCACACTCCTCCTCCCCCCCCCCCCCCACAAGTGAATTTTCCAGCAAAAGTACTTGTTTCTTTAATAGTAAAGGATCTTCTAAATACCATTTATCATGACTCTAACGTCTTCAGTTTTTGAGATACGTGTCCCCATGAAAGGAATTCAACTCCTTTTCACTCCCGCCCCCAAGATGATTCCCCCCAAAACGTGTTTTTCTTTTTTTTTTTAAGAAGACACAAATACCAATTTTCACGTCTGTAACAACTTTAGTCTTTATTACATGTAAGTATCCTCATACAATTAATTAATTTTTCACTTCTTTCACCCCCCCCCCCTTCATTGGATTTTCCGAGAATACGTGTTTCTTTACTTTTAAAACAGATTCCAAATACCAAATTTCACGTCTGTAACATCTTCAGTTTTTGAGATATCAGTAGACTAATTAAAATAATTCAACACCATTTTCAGTCTCTTTTACCCCCACACACACCCAGGTGGTTTTTCCGAAAACTAAAAATACGTGTTTCTTTATTTTTAATAGAGATAAAAATACCATTTTTCACTTCTGTAACATGTTATGTTTTTTGAGATATATGTAGATATTCTCATTTTAAAATTTCACCCACCTTTTTAGTTCTCCTTAAGTGGAGTTCCCAAAAACAAATCACCTATATTTCTTTACATTTAGTGGAGATTCCAAATACCAATATTTACGTCTGTAACATTTTACGTTTCTGAGATATTCTGTAGATATAGTCTTTCAAAAAATTCACCCCAATTTGTCACTCCTGTTTAACCCCCATTAACTGGATTTTACAGAAACAAAAAAATATGGGTTACTTTATTTTTAAAGGAGATCCCACATACAAATTTTCAGGTCTGTGATATCTTCTGTTTCTGAGATATATATATATCCTCATTCAACCCATTATTCACCCCTCCTATTGGGATTTACAGAAAAAAAAAAAAAATGTGTTCCTTTATTTTTAAAGGAGATCCTAAATATAAATTTTTACATCTGCAAACTTTTAAAGTTTTGAGATATAGATACACTCATTTTAAAATTCCACAAACCCCCCCCCCCCCCACTATGTGGATTTTCCAAAAAAATATACATTTTTTTAATTTTTAAAGTAGATCCCAAATACCAATTTTCAGGTCTGTAATATCTTCAGTTTCTGAGATATAAGTATCCGCATAAAATATATTCAACCCCTTTCTCACCCTTCCTATTGGGATTTTCCGAAAACAAAAAAATACGTGTTTCTTTATTTTTAAAGGAGATTCTAAATGCCAATTTTTACACCTGTAAGCTTTTAAAGTTTTGAGATATAGATACATTCATTTTATAAATTCACCCCCCTTTTCACCTCCATTATTTGGATTTTCCCCAAAACGAAAAAATATGTGTTTATTTATTTTTAAAGGAGATCCCAAGTACCCATTTTCAGGCCTGTAATATCTTCAGGTTCTGAAATATACGTAGCCTCAGTAAAGGCATTCAACCCATTTTTCACCCTTTTTCACCCCTTCTATTGGGATTTTCCAAAAAACAAAAAAATACGTGTTTCTTTATTTTTAAAGGTGATTCTAAATGCCAATTTTTACACCTGTAAGCTTTTAAAGTTCTGAGATATAGATACACTAATTTTAAAAATTCACCCCCCCTTTTAACCCCCTTAGCAACGGAATATCCAATAATCCTTCCTTAGCGAGCACCTACATTGTAATATAAATGTATCCTCAAAATTTCATTCATTATGTCCAGTAGTTTTGGTTCGGCGATGATGAATCAGTCAGTCAGTCAGGACATGTTCTTTTATATATATATATAGATATATCCTAGCCAAGCATTGGTTATATCATACAGATGACTACCTATCATTCCTTCATTTCGACACAAATATATTATTAATTTGCGAGAATTTACTATTTCTGAGCTAAGTTAAAGATCTCAGTGCCTTACTATTTGTTCACCGTACACAAGAAAATATAATTTTATTCGAAAAAGATTATTCTACTTACTGCACTAATGTATATGACTCATCTTTTTCCATCTGCTCCAACGGAGTTTGCATTAGATGTACTGGGACATCTATAGATCAGACATGGCCACTACATCCTTTGCTGGTCACTGGGATGTTATGGGATAGGTCGGGTTTCCCTAGCCGTCATCTCAGGTTAGCCTCCTCCAGACATCGGGCCATCGTCGTCTTAGCACACCTTGACAGCCATTTCTTGCGCAAATGCAACAAAAGTAAATATAGATGAAGTCAATTTGATCATCATAGGGATTTCATAGCCTTCTAACATGGTAATCTATATATATAAAATAAGAGTTTTGTCTGTACATTGCTCAGAATTTGAAAAGAATGCTATTTTTGTATCGGTCATGTCCACAATAACAAGAAAATGCATTTTTTACATTTCCGTAATTTCTGTCTGTCTGTCTGTCTGTCTGTCTGTCTGTCTGTCTGTCTGTCTGTCTGTCTGTCTGTCTGTCTGTCTGTCTGTATGTATGTACACGCATCACGAGAAAACGGTTGAAGAGAATTTAATGAAAATCGGAATGTACAGTCGGGTGTTGAACCGCTACTATCTAGGCTATAAATTATTTTAATCATGCTGAGTGAAATGGTAGTTTAGGGGAAGCCTGAAATTTAATTCTCAAATATTTATGTTATTAGTGGTCGTGTCTTAATGAAAATCGGTAGACAAACATGTGAAATAAGTCGCTACAATATAGGCTATACACGCTGAGAAACATGGTAGTTTAGGGGTAGGCCTAAAATTTAATTGTCAAATATTTATTGTATTAGTGGTCGTATCTTCACGAAAATTGGTGTGCGAAGTCGGGGAATAGGTCGCCATAATCTAGGCTATTAATAATGTTATTCACATTGAGTGAAATGGTAGTTTAGGGGAAGGCCTGAAATGTAATCTATATATAAAATAACAGTTTGTACATTGCTCAGAATTTGAAAAGAATGGCGTTTCTGTATCGTTCATGTTCACAGTAACAAGAAAATGCATTTTTTACTTTTCCGTAATGTCTGTCTGTCTGTCCGTCTGTCTGTCTGTCTCTCTGTCTGTCTGTCTGTACACGCATCACGAGAAAACGGCTGAAGAGAATTTAATGAAAATCGGAATGTACAGTCGGGTGTTGAACCGCTACTATCTAGGCTATAAATTATTTTATTCGCGCTGAGCGAAATAGTAGTTTAGGGAAGGCCTGAAATGTAATTCTCAAATATTTATGTTATTAGTGGTCGTGTCTTAATGAAAATCGGTAGACTAAGATGGGAAATAAGTCGCCACAATATAGGCTATACACGCTGAGAATAATGGTAGTTTAGGGGAAGGCCTAAAATTTAATTGTCAAATATTTATCTTCACGAAAATTAGTATGCAAAGTCGGGGAATAGGTCGCTATAATCTAGGCTATCAATAATGTTATTCACACTGAGTGAAATGGTAGTTTAGGGGAAGGCCTGAAATGTAATCTATATACAGAGTGAAGCGAAATTCGCGCACTCGGGCGTCGCAGTGCGACTCCCTACATGCCAGCAATAAAAATGTCTTTCACAAAAGTTCGTCCTGCGAGTATATCAGGCAGAGAAAGGACGTTGAATAGTGGCAATCTGGCAACACTGTAACCACATGTACGGTAAGTACCTCTGTCAGCATCAAGTATCCGTGCTGAGCAGTTGGTGCATTGGATAGGGTTTTGGGTTGGCATGCAGGTGGTAGAGGGTTCGATCCTGGGTTAAGGCACAATTTTTTGTTTACTAATTTCCATCGGACATTACATACTGTAATACAGTAAGACTCCGTACCTTAGGTCTCATGTATCCTACATTTACAACATTTTGTAACGCTGAACACAACAAATACCTTGCTAGGCCTATTGGTAATGTAAGCCCTTACGAAATACAATGGACTTGAACGAGGCAAGAATAACAGTTGCTACTAATCTATGAGATCGTTGGAGGACGGTAGAAAGAAAACAGGTTTCGCATTTAGTATATGAATTTGTGCGAATAAATTCACGCCCACGACGTGGAAAGGACGTCTTTCAAAGCTGACCAAGGGAAACGATTGTTCGTCCATTTGTAGGATCGTAGTATGTAAGTGCAAAGGGTTTCTAGAGGACCCGCTGCAATGGCTGTTGACGATTTAGTTGCCAGATACCATACCACCTGGACTACATTTATGAAATAAAAAAAATACGCTTCAACCCAGGATCGACCCCTCGACCTCCTGAATGCTAACCCAAAACTGTAACCACTGCACCAACTGTACAGCACAAAGAATACGTGCTGACAGAGGTAGTTACCCTACATGTGGTTACAGTGTTGCCAGATTGTCACTCTTCAACGCCCTTTTTCTGCCGGATATACTCGAAGGACGAACTTTTGTGAGAGACATTTTTTTATTGCTGGCATGTGAGCAGTCGCGCTGCGACGCCTGAGTGCGCGAATTTCGCTTCACCCTGTATATAAAATAAGAGTTTTGTCTGTACATTGCTTATAATTTGAAAATAATGGTATTTCTGTATCGGTCATGTTCACAGTAGCAAGAAAATGCATTTTTTACTTTTCCGTAATTTCTGTCTGTCTGTCTGTCTGTCTGTACACGCATCACGAGAAAACGGCTGAAGAGAATTTAATGAAAATCGGAATGTAAAGTCGGGTGATTAACCGCTACAATCTAGGCTATAAATTATTTTGATCACGCTGAGTGAAATGATAGTTCAGGGGAAGGCCTGAAATTTAATTCTCAAATATTTATGTTATTAGTGGTCGTGCCTTAATGAAAATCAGTAGACAAACATTGGAAATAAGTCGCTACAATATAGGCTATACACGCTGAGAAAAATGGTAGTTTAGGGGAAGGCCTAAAATTTAATTGTCAAACATTTATTGTATTAGTGGTCGTATCTTCTCGAAAATTGGTATGCAAAGTCTGGGAATAGGTCACTATAATCTATTCTATCAATAATGTAATTCACACTGAGTGAAATGGTAGTTTAGGGGAAGGCCTGAAATGTAATCTATATATAAAATAAGTGTTTTGCCTGTACATTGCTCAGAATTTGAAATGAATGGTATTTCTGTATCTGTCATGTCTACAGTAACAAGGAAATGTTTTTTTTTTTTTACTTTCCCGTAATTTCTGTCTGTCCGTCTATATGTATGTATGTACACGCATCAAGAGGAAACGGCTGAAGAGAATTTAATGAAAATCGTCATGTAATGTCGGGTGATGATCCACTACAATCTAGGCTATAAATTATTTTATTCTCGCTGAGTGAAATGGTAGTTTAGGGGAAGGCCTGAAATGTAATTCTCAAATAAGTTATTTATGTCATTAGTGATCGTATAGATAAATCTATATATATCACTCTCACAGCTGCGCGCCCCTAACCACACGGCCAACTCGCCTGGTCGTACTGACTGAAACAGCCTGCCTGTATATTGGCGGGAAGTAGCATGCCATTCCTCTGGTTCATACATTTTCTGATATATCTGGTTCGTAACACATTGGTTCATCATAGTATTCGAGCTATTCAATCCCTACTCGGAGGCACTGATTGGAATGAGTAGTGTGCATGTTTAACGGAATAATGACAGAGGAGTGTTCACGGCAGTCTGCGACCTGGTTATTCCAGCTCTGGAACTTCGGACTCTTAGATCGGCACCGTAGTACTGTTCGTTGAAAGTGAGAAAGTTTGCGGTGTTTCATTTGATCGAGTATTTTATATGATAACATTGCTTTCAATCGCTACATTCCTACTGACGTTTTTGTAATGACCTATGTTGGATTAAGTTAGGAAAACCACCAAGTCAGTCTTTCTGAGAATCCCGTAGCGAAGCACGGGTACATCAGCTAGTTTCTATATAAAGTGTGACATTTTTTAACTTCAATTCTAATTCCGCTTGTAGATTACCAAGATGTCTACTCTTAATTCACCTATTTGTGTTATAAATGCTGTTCTATATGTCAATTCAGTTATTTCCCGTATCTTAAATATTTCTTTCTTGGTAGCTATCAGTGGTCATCCCTTGCCAATTAGAAGTTGTGACGTAAGTTTTTCTCGCTATCTTCCTTACGAACTTGCCACTTTATTTTCGCCCTTTATTTTCTGTGTTCTTCCGTTAAATTATGTGGAGTAAATCATCTTCTTTAAATTTTATTAAGATTCTCTTCAAGTCTTGATCTGCTATTCGCGATGTATATCTATCTCAATACGATCGTTGTCTCGGTGTTCTGTTTCAATTTGCAGTTTTCTTTTATAGTAGTGTTGTAACAATTCCAGGCTATACTTTGTCTTATTCACTGCTGCCTTGATCTTTCCTGACTCGATCACACCATACATTACATTTTACTGACATAGATGATTGAATTTATGTGCCGTATTTACTCATGCCGTGGCAATTGCATCCATTTTAGTTCCAATAAACTATCAGTTTAGGACAGTGAACTGGCACATTACTGTACAATGATCCCATGAGAATTTTCAACCCATCAACACAAAAATTAAAACTGAGAGTACTGTTCCTTAGGGTAAAACTTACAACCTGACTTTTCACCCTGTTTACTACCATACCACTGTTTGCTGAACATTGTCGAGGTCTTTTTTCAGTCACTCACAACCTTGTAACTTATTTATTACTCCGTACAATGTAACGTCATCCACAAAAATCTGTATCAGTGTTTTGAATTCTTTACTCATACTATTTATATTCATAAGGAAACATAAAAGTCCAGAAATACTGCCGTGCAGAACCCCCCCTCCCCCTCTTAATAAATACAGGATCAGCTACTCTAATCCTCTAAGTTCTGCTTTCTAGAAACCCATTCAATCACTCTTTTGTCTAATCCAGTTGCCCTTATTTTCGTCAGTAGTCTCCAATGACCTATGCTATCAAAAGCGTTGTATAGGTCATGGTAAAACAGTCCATTTGACCTGAATTTAAAATATCTGCTACATTTTGCTTGAATCCTACTAGTTGAGCCTCACTGGAATAACCTTTCCACAGAAATCTTGTCTATTCCAACTGCTTATCTAGCTTTCGAATTGTTTATCTTTTTTAAAATATCTTTCTTACATACATACATACATACATACATACATACATACATACATACATACATCATTATAGACTGTTATGCCTTTCAGAGTTCAGTCTGCAAGCCTCTGTGAATTTATTAAATGTTGCCACAACCCTCTATTTGCAACTAGTGCTGTGGCCTCATTTAATTCTATACCTCTTATCTTTAAATCGTTAGAAACTAAGTCTAACCATCATCGTCTTAGTCTCCGTCTATTTCTCTTACCCTCCATAACATAGTCCGTTATTCTCCTAGGAAACCTATCTTCCTCCATTCGCCTCACATGACCCCACCACCGAAGCCGGTTTATGCGTACAGCTTCATCCATCGAGTTCATTCCTAACAGTCTTTATCTCCTCATTCTGAGTACCCTCCTGTCATTGTTCCCACCTGTTTGTACCAGCAATCATTCTCGCTACTTTCATGTCTGTTACTTCTAACTCATGAACAAGATATCCTGAGTCCACCCAGCTTTTGCTCCCGTAAAGCAAAGTTGATCTGAAAACAGACCGATGTAAGGATAGTTTTGTCCGGGAGCTGACTTCCTTTTTACAGAATACTGTTGATTGCAACTGCGAGCTCACTGCATTAGCTTTACTGCACCTTGATTCAATCTCACTTACTATATTACCATCCTGGGAGAACATACATCGGTTTTCTGTGGTTTCCCATTTTCGCACCAGGAAAATGCTGGAGCTGTACCTTAATTCAGGCCACGGCCACTTCCTTCCAATTCCTAGGCCTTTCCTGTCCCATCATCGCCATAAGACATATCTGTGTCGGTGCGACATAAAGCTGAAAAAAAAAAAAAAAACATACATCTTGAATACTTGAAATTATCTACCTGCTCCAGTTTTGTGTCACCAATCTGACATTCATTTCTGTTGAATTTCTTACCTACTGACATCAGTTTAGTCTTCAAAAGGCTAATTTTCATACCATACTCATTGCACCTATTTTCAAGTTCCAAGATATTAGACTGCAGCCTTTCGGCACAATCTGCCATTAAGACCAAGTCGTCAGCATAGACCAGACTGCTTACTACATTTCTACCTAACTGAATCCCTCACTTCCACTTTATACCTTTCAGCAGATGATCCATGTAAACTACGAACAACAAAGGTGAAATATTTCAGCCTTGTCTAACCCTGTAAGTACCCTGAACCAAGAAATCATTCCACCATCAATCTTTACTGCATCCCAATTGTCAACATAAATGCCTTCGATTGATTTTAACCCCTTCGGTGGCGGGTTTTGGCAGACCTCCTGTGCCAGAAAAGTGAGGTTTTTTCGGAGGAATTTATTTATTTTTAGGAAGCAAGGAATGAGTAACAATTATTAAGGGAACACATTCATATATTATTCAAGGTTAATAAAAACTTACTTTACACTCTATTTACACTTCTTAGAGTAGGCCTGTGATATAGTTTCATAAAATATTGGTGTTTTGAGTAGGGCCTATACTGTCCTGTGAGCAATGCATTTTTATTTCAGGCTTTTGTATTATTCCCATCAGCAATACTAACGCAATAAATTGCCAAATTTTGTAAGAGCTTCTTTTTTCCAAAACTGTACCCTTCCATGCGGAGATTTATTTACAAGGTTTTCAATGCACTTTTAGCATAGGGCCAACGAATTTTTTTCGGTCACTGTCAAATTTACAACTTCATCTGTTAGAATCAGTTCAAAACAGTCAATCGCACTCACCTCTGGTAATAAGCTAAGCTTCACACCAGGATTTCCCGTAAATTGAATAAAATTAGTTCACACACTATCCCCAGGCTTACACTTTTTCCAAACGAATGTATATTCAACATCTACCATCACCTTAGCGTCTGACGTAATATCTTCTTCACTTTCACTAGAATTACTAAGGTCATCATCTGAAGAATCAATAGAATCATTATAGCTACTATCAGAAATACTAATGTCACTTAGTGATTCATCTTTGATGTAGTTCCTTATTTTGTCTTCAGACAAACTTCTCTTCCATTTCGCGCTCGCCATTTCTTTTTACCTCGTCAGCTGGCCAGAGGTTGTATATGTAAAGTAGAGAAGATAAGGCATATTTTAAGCCAGACGCTACGTGAATACAGCTGGAAATCCTCCCGCCATCTGTTGAGAATACTTGAAAACATTTTCCCAAACGATTAGAGTACTCGAGAAATTATTGGGCGATCGCGAAATGAACACTGCAGCTAAACGAGAATTTCTCGGGCGGTGACGTTATGGGCAGGCGTGCGCCACCCGAGAATTTCTCGGGCGTGCCACTGAAGGGGTTAATAATCTACCCTTAATCCCATAGTCCCCCAGTATGGTGAACATCTTTTCCCTCTGTACCCCGTCAATATGCTTTCTCTAGATCTATGAAACATAAACACAACTGCCTATTCCTCTCGTAGCATTTTTCAGTTACCTGGCGCATACTGAAAATCTGATCCTGACAGCCCCTCTGTGGTCTGAAACCACACTAGCTTTCATCCAACTTTCTCTCAACCACTGATCGCCCCCTCCCTTCCAAGATGCCAGTGAATACTTTGCCTGGTATACTAATCAATGAGATACCTCTATAGTTGTTAAAATCCTTCCTGTTCCCTTGTTTACAGATGGGTGCAGTTACTGCTTTTGTCCAATCTGAAGGTACCTCACCAACACTCCATGCTAATCTTACTACTCTTTGAAGCTATTTCATCCCTGCCTTCCCACTGTACATCACAATTTCATATCTAATTTCATCTATTCCTGCTGCTTTATGAGAATGGAGTTTATTTACCATCCTTTCCACTTCCTCAAGCGTAATTTCACCAACATCATTTTCCTCCGCCCCATGAGCTCTGTTGTTCACGACACCACCATGAAGATTTCCTTTTACACTGAGAAGATTTTCAAAATATTCCCTCCACCTGTCCATTGATTCCCTGGGGGATCTATGAGTTCACCTGAATTACCCAAAACACTGTTCATTTCCTTTTTCCCCTCCCTTCCTAAGATTCTTTATTACAGTCCAGAAAGGTTTCCCTGCTGCTTGACCTAGCCTTTCCAGGTTATTACCAAAATCTTCCCATGACTTATTTTTGGATTCAACAACTATTTTTTTAAACTCTGATTCTTTCATCACCATACAATTCCCTGTCTGCATCAGCCCTTGTTTGGAGCCATTCCTGATAATCCTTCTTTTTACATATACAAGCTGCTCTCACCTCATCGTTCCACCAAGGTATTCCCTTTTTTCCATCTTTACACACAGTTGTTCCTAGGCATTCCCTTGCTGTTTCCAATACAGCATCCCTGTATGTCACCTATTCTCTTTCTATATCCTGAACCTGTTTACTGCCCGCTGTTCGGAACTTGTCACTAAGCATATCCATGTACTTCTGTCTAATTTCCTTGTCCTGGAGATTTTCTACCCTTATTCTTTTGCAGACAGATTTCACTTTCTCTATCCTAGGCCTAGAGAACTTAGTTCACTATAGATCAGATAGTGGTCTGTATAATTAAAAAATCCCAGAAAACTCATACATTCCTAACAGATTTCCTGAATTCGAAGTCTGTTAAGATATAGTCTATTATGGATCTGGTACTCCTACCCTCCCATGTGTAGTGGTGAATAGCCTTATGCTTGAAGAATGTATTCATAACTGCTAAACCCATACTGGCACAGAAGTCCAGCAAACGCTTCCCATTCCCATTAGCTTCCATATCTTCCCCACATTTACCAATCGCCCTTTCATATCCTTCAGTTCTATTGCCAACTCTCACATTGAAATCGCTTGCTGTTGACCCTGACTATGATGTCACTCAATGTTTCATAAAACTTGTCAATTTCAACCTCATCTGCACCCTCACATGGTGAATACACTGAGACAATTCTCATCCAAATTCCTCCAATTGCCAAATCTACCAAAATCATTTGCTCATTTACATGTCTAACAGAAACTATGCTGGGTGCAATAGTATTCCTGATGAACAGCCCTACCCTACACTCTGCCGTTCGCTTTTTAACACCAGCCAAGTACACTTTATAATATACTATCTCTTCCTCATTATCTCCTCTTACCCAAATATCTCTTACTCCTAGCACGTCCAGGTGCATCCTCTTTGCCGACTCAGCCAGTTCTACTTTCTTTCTCCCATAAGCCCCATTAATACTGATAGCTCCCCATCGAATTCCATTTCATTTGCCAAGTTGTTAACAAGGAGTCCCTTGCCTGTCAAATGGGAGTGGGAGTGGGACTCCGTTACTCCCATAGGTCCGAGGCTTGCTTAAAATGTTCTGAACTTGGTAAATTCGTGAAGCAGGATGCTACCCTATTTACACATAGTCCAAGTGAGGATTTCTCTTCTAATGAGTTAGGGACCACTGGTGGATTGTGTAGTCCTAGCTGCCTGAGCACAAGGAGGGCCATGACTCAGAATATGTCCAAGATGCCCACTCCCATTCAGTAGCAACTGGTATCCTGACTCTCACAACTACTTAATAGCCCACTCAGCCGTTGCCCATGGTTCACGAACTAGGATGTGACTACAGTAACCCATGCCATGAAACATGTAATATCTTTCTTATCATAGGTAAATTTCACCTCCTCCAGGTGGACATTATCATTATGTCCAACTGTCTTTGTGTACTGCTGATTAAATACTTCTGCCTTCTGTAAATCCTCACATGTATGTTCCCCTTGTCCATAAATATTCCTGGAATGTCCTTCCTGGTATGGGACTTTGGCAGTCATAAGAATTGTAGTGAAAAGTGGAAGAGTATAATAGGTTCCTGCCTTAAAGTACATATAATTACCATTCCATTTTTCATTAAAATTCATATGACTTCCAGTTATGCTTGCCACCATGTTATCTTTAGCTGACTTTTTTGCTAAATTCAGTTTCCTGGAAATTTCCTTCAGTCTCTCTATACTTTCAGAAGCATTCCTAACTCTCTTTCTGACCTACATCTCCTTCTTAAATTTCTCTGTTACAGCATAGTGTGTCTTTAACATTCCATACTACTTATAAAGTTACTGCCCATTTTTACACACATCAGCAATTGCTTTAAACCCATCCCATAGACTGTTTACATTTTTATTTACCAGTTTTCACTGATCAATTTTTACTTAACTCCCTCATGCCCCTCTTATCAACCATATGGTACTGCTTAGGTAACAGTCCTACTTTTATAATCTTCCTTCTTATCACATTTATTTGTAACATTGTCTAAAATTGCTTCATGATCCTTTATAACATCTACAACTTTGGTTTCTCTATAAAGCTCATATGGTTTTTTATCAGCACTATGTCTAAAATATTCTTCCCTCTATTTGGTTCCATTATTTTCTGATTCAGCTGTCCTCAAATTAGTATATTTACAATTTTTTGGTCATGTCTGTCATTCGCGTTACTTTTTCAATTGACATTTGGTAAATTGAGATCACCTGTTACAATCACATTTATTTCTGTGTCATTTCCTGCATCTTATAAAATAAGTTTGTGTTTGCGTGTCCCTGTTCGCTTCCAGGTCTTTACATCCCAAAAAAGTCTACGTATATATTTTTGCTCCTGTTCGTTTTTTTACCTGAGCGTTTATGCCTCAGTTGGGTGAACGTCTTCCATATCATAGTCAAGAAACTTGGTAATTAAAGTTTCTAATTCTATTCTTATTCATGGCCTTGGGGTTTACTCAGCTTACAGCAGTGATAAAATTAAAAATATTGGATGACTTTCGCTCCTCCAGGGCTCTCCATGACCTTAATGGAGGTAGTTTTTCTGTGTAAGTTTTGCTTGTATATTATGCTTTCCATTGTACTTCCAAACTTTTCTGTGTTGGTAGTTGCATTATATTGATTGTGGTATTGCTATTGTGAATTTTCTTATTAAATTTGTCTTTTCAGTATGGAAAGCATGGCGCAGGAGGTCCTGAACATGTCCCACCTGGATGGGACTGGTGGATTGGATTGGTTGGCAACTCCCGCTATTATAACTATACACTTTCTGTTAATGGAACAGCCAGACGCTATAGTAGCGACTATTTAACTGATGTTATTGTAAGTCTTTTTTTTTTTTTTTTGCTATTTGACACATTAAACACTACAACTCACTTGGTTGAAGGACATCATCATATTCTGAAGTCATGTTCAGGACTGTGTTGTTACATGACTTATTGAAGAGTTTGTCAGCATTGCATTTTCATGTTGAAACTAGTGTGTGCCAGCTAAGCAGTACCTTTTTTGTTTAACATATAAAATGCAGTAGATTTACAGCAATTTACAGAATGAAACTGGTCTGAGGCAAGGGGATGCACTATCTCTTCTTCTATTCAACATTGCTTTGGAGAAGATTATCAGGAAATTTGCTCTTGTACCTACTGGCATCATATTGGGGAGACAACTTAAAGTCCTTGCATATGCGGATGATATTGTTCTTATTGGCCGCAATGAATTAGAAATTAGGCAGTTATTTGTGGAACTAGAGGGAATGGCAGCAAAAATTGGGTTATGAATAAATGATAAAAAGCCACATTACATGGTTGTACAGAGAGTGAATCATGAGGAGGTTGACAGATTGCCTTTAAAGATTGGGAAATATATATTTAAAAGAGTGGAATAGTTTAAATTCCTTGGTGTATTAATCGATGAGCAAAACCAAAGGCAACAGAAACACCAAGCTAGAATTGTATGTATGTTGGGTATTCAGCCCGAAGGCTGGTTTGATCCTCTACAGCTCCACCAACAGCTGTCATAAACAGCCTAGGTGTCACTGAAGAGGCATACTAGGGAAATGAGGAGTGAGGTAGTTTCATGTTGCAAATGAGGCATTTTACTCTATGAGCCCTATATTAGGCTCCAAGTTTTTAACAAGGAATGCAAAAATGATTATCTACAATGCAATCATTCAACCAGTACTTCTGTATGATTCTGAGACATGGAGTATAACCAAGAAAGAGCAGCAGCAGTTGCAAGTCTTTGAGAATAAAGTTTATAGAAAAATATTTGGCCCATGGTTCAGTCCTATCTCTCAAAGCTGGCAGAACAGATCTAATTATGAGATTTACACCCTCTGTCAAAAACACACAATAATGGGTGTGATAGAATCCAACAGACTGCGCTGGGCTGGACATGTACTGAGGATGCAGGATAACAGAGAACCATTAGATCTATACAAGGGATCTCTTAATGGGATAAGACCTTCAGGAAGACCCTGAAGCACCTGGAAGAAGGAGATCAACAAGATATGCCGGACCTTCCAAATTGATAACTGGGAAGAGCAGGCTGAAGATCGAAAAGGATGGAAGAGGATTGTGAGATCGGTACAGGAACTTCACATCCCTAAGAAACCTATAGAGTGAGTGAGTGTGATTTACAGCAATGCAAGCCATTGCAACTGAAATTTAGGAGAAGGGTAATGATGAGAACTCTACTGCTGCTGCCGCCGCCGCCGCCACCACCACCACCACCACCACCACTTCTTCTACTTTGTGTCCGGCTCCATGGCTAAATGGTTAGCGTGCTGGCCTTTGGTCACAGGGGTCCCGGGTTCAATTCCCGGCAGGGTCGGGAATTTTAACCACCATTGGTTAATTCTGCTGGCATGGGGGTTGGGTGTAAGTGTCGTCTTCATCATCATTTCATCCTCATAAAGATGTGCAGGTCACCTAAGGGCGTCGAATCAAAAGACCTATACCTGATGAGCCAAGTATTACCTCGGACACTCCCGGCACTAAAAGCCATGCTTCATTTCATTTTTCACTACATAATGCCCTTTTACACATGAAGTTTCTTCCAGTTCTTGTATAAAATTTGGTCCTTTGTCAATCTCTTTACATCATTTGGTATTTTCTACTTTTTCTAGGCAAGTCCAAGAATATAGTCTATTCATTTTAGTCTGGGTTGTTCCTTTCTTGTTTTCCCCTGACACCAAGCTTTAAAAATCTGATTTGGCTTTCTCTGTTGGTGCATTCTGATGGCATGCCTTAACCTCCTTTCTGTCAAAGATGTTGGTCAGTGGTCAGACATTCCCCTTTTATTGTGGTGATTCTATATCTCTTCTCATCTCTTCCGCTGTATCGTAAGATCCGTTAAAACCGATTAATTCTTCCACTTTGTAGTCAAAATTGGTCCAAAAATTCTCAAAAATTTTATGTATAGAATACTTAGTAACCCACACAAACTCGCAAAATTATTCATTTCTCGTCAGCTTGGTTTCCCATCATTTTGAATATGAAATGCGATGAAAATTACCCAATAGGTTGTGGTAAAACTAATCGCTCATACAATTTCCCTTTTTAACGGTTTTAGACCATACGTTATGCAAAAATGATCATTTGATGCTTATTTTAATTATAATTTTGATGCATTATTATCAGAAACCTAAAATAATAATAATGACGACGATGTTGATGATGATGATGATGATGATGATGATGATTATGAATGTGAATTTGTTCTAAGGACCAAGATCTTGAAATATTTATTTTCAACCAGCTATAAGTATTTTTTAAATGTTATTGTTATGATAAATTGTTAAAATAATTAATGATACAAAAATTATACATAACTAAAACAACAAATATTCTTTATGGTATTTTGGCTTCTTAATTATTAAAATCTAACATACTGCACTTGAAATTATTGTAATATTACTGTGTCTGTTTAACATCATCATTTAAACATGAAAATACATGCCTACCTCAAATGGAACATCCCGTAACCTTCATAACATTATAACTTTTTTTTTTTTGGACGTACTGAATGTCCATTATTTCCGGATTGAAGTAGATACACCATTGGAATGTCAAAATTCTGCTGTATAATTTTCCTACCTCATTCACATGTGTCAGAACAGTGAATAATGAAAATGGGAGGATTCTGTATGGACAAATAATAATACATACATATATACATACATTATCATTATAGACTGTTATGCCTTTCAGCGTTCAGTCTGCAAGCCTCTGTGAATTTACTAAACGTCGCCACAATCCTCGATTTGCAACTAGTGTTGTGGCCTCATTTAGTTCTATACCTCTTATCTTTAAATCGTTAGAAACCGAGTCTAACCATCGTCGTCTTGGTCTACCTCTACTTCTCTTACCCTCCATAGCAGAGTCCATTATTCTCCTAGGTAACCTATCCTCCTCCATTCGCCTCACATGACCCCACCACCGAAGCCGGTTTATGCGTACAGCTTCATCCATCGAGTTCATTCCTAAATTAGCCTTTATTTCTTCATTCCGAGTGCCCTCCTGCCATTGTTCCCACCTGTTTGTACCAGCAATCATTCTTGCTACTTTCATGTCTGTTACTTCTAACTTATGAATAAAATATCCTGAGTCCACCCAGCTTTCGCTCCCGTAAAGCAAAGTTGGTCTGAAAACAGACCGATGTAAAGATAGTTTCGTCTGGGAGCTGACTTCCTTCTTACAGAATACAGTCGATCGCAGCTGCGAGCTCACTGCATTAGCTTTACGGCACCTTGATTCAATCTCACTTACTATATTACCATCCTGGGAGAACACACAACCTAAATACTTGAAATTATCGACCTGTTCTAGCTTTGTATCACCAGTCTGACATTCAGTTCTGTTGAATTTCTTACCTACTGACATCAATTTAGTCTTCGAGAGGCTAATTTTCATACCATACTCATTGCACCTATTTTCAAGTTCCACAATATTAGACTGTAGGCTTTCGGCACAATCTGCCATTAAGACCAAGTCGTCAGCATAGGCCAGACTGCTTACTACATTTGCACCTAATTGAATCCCTCCCTGCCATTTTATACCTTTCAGCAGATGATCCATGTAAACTACAAACAGCAAAGGTGAAAGATTACAGCCTTGTCTAACCCCTGTAAGTACCCTGAACCAAGAACTCATTCTGCCATCAATTCTCACTGAAGCCCAATTGTCAACATAAATTCCTTTGATTGCTTTTAATAATCTGCCTTAATTCCATAGTCCCCCAGTGTGGCGAACATCTTTTCCCTCGGTACCCTGTCATATGCTTTCTCTAGGTCTACGAAACATAAACACAACTGCCTATTCCTCTCGTAGCATTTTTCAGTTACCTGGCGCATACTGAAAATCTGATCCTGACAGCCTCTCTGTGGTCTGAAACCACACTGGTTTTCATCCAACTTCCTTTCAACGACTGATCGCACCCTCCCTTCCAAGATGCCAGTGAATACTTTGCCTGGTATACTAATCAGTGAGATACCTCGATAGTTGTTGCAATCCTTCCTGTTCCCTTGCTTATAGATAGGGGCAATTACTGCTTTTGCCCAATCTGAAGGTACCTTACCAACACTCCACGCTAATTTTACTACTCTATGAAGCCATTTCATCCCTGCCTTCCCACTATACTTCACCATTTCAGGTCTATTTTCATCTATTCCTGCTGCTTTATGACAATGGCGTTTATTTACCATCCTTTCCACTTCCTCAAGCATAATTTCACCAACATCATTTTCCTCCTCCCCTTGAGCTTCGCTGTTCACAACACCACCAGGATGATTTCCTTTTACATTGAAAAGATGTTCAAAATATTCCCTCCACCTCTCCAGTGATTCCCTGGGATCTATTATGAGTTCACCTGAATTACTCAAAACACTGTTCATTTCCTTTTTCCCTCCCTTCCTAAGATTCTTTATTACTGTCCAGAAAGGTTTCCCTGCTGCTTGACCTAGCCTTTCCAGGTTGTTACCAAAATCTTCCCATGACTTCTTTTTGGATTCAACAATTATTTGTTTCGCTCTGTTTCTTTCATCTACATACAACTCCCTATCTGCCTCGGCCCTTGTTTGGAGCCATTTCTTATAAGCCTTCTTTTTACGTTTACAAGCTGCTCTCACTTCATCATTCCACCAAGATGTTCGCCTTTTCCCGTCTTTACACACAGTTGTTCCAAGGCATTCCCTGGCTGTTTCTACTACAGCATCCCTATATGCCACCCATTCACTTTCTATATCCTGAACCTGCTTAATGTCTACTGTTCGAAACTTCTCACTAATCATATCCATGTACTTCCGTTTAATTTCCTCGTCCTGGAGATTTTCTACCCTTATTCATTTGCAGACAGATTTCACTTTCTCTACCTTAGGCCTAGAGATACTTAGTTCACTACAGATCAGATAGTGGTCTGTATCATCGAAAAATCCCCGGAAAACTCGTACATTCCTAACAGATTTCCTGAATTCGAAGTCTGTTAAGATATAGTCTATTATGGATCTGGTACCCCTAGCCTCCCACGTGTAGCGGTGAATAGCCTTATGCTTGAAGAATGTATTTGTAACAGCTAAACCCATACTAGCACAGAAGTCCAGCAAACGCTTCCCATTCCCATTAGCTTCCATATCTTCCCCACATTTACCAATCACCCTTTCGTATCCTTCAGTTCTATTCCCAACTCTCGCATTGAAATCGCCCATTGGCACTATTCTAACCTTGCTGTTTACCCTGACTACGATGTCACTCAATGCTTCATAAAACTTGTCAACTTCATCCTCATCTGCACCCTCACATGGTGAATACACAGACACAATTCTAGTCCTAATTCCTCCAACTGACAAATCTACCCACATCATTCGCTCATTTACGTGCCTAACAGAAACTATGTTCCGTGCAATGGTATTCCTGATAAAGAGCCCTACCCCAGACTCTGCCCTTCCCTTTCTAACACCCGTCAAGTACACTTTATAATCTCCTATCTCTTCCTTGTTATCTCCCCTTACCCGAATATCACTTACTCCTAGCACATCCAGATGCATCCTCTTTGCTGACTCAGCCAGTTCTACTTTCTTTCTTCCATAAGCCCCATTAATATTGATAGCTCCCCATCGAATTCCATTTCGTTCGCCAAGTTGTTTCCAAGGAGTCCCTCGCCTGTCAAATGGGAGTGGGACTCCATTACTCCCATAGGTCCGAGGCTTGCTTAAAATGTTCTGAGCTCGGTCGATTCATGAAGCAGGATGCTGCCCTACTTGCACATAGTCCAAGTGAGGATCTCTCCTCTAACGGGTTATGGACCACCGGTGGATTGTATAGTCCTAGCCGCCTGAGCAAAAGGAGGACCACGACTCAGAATATGTCCGAGATGCCCACTCCCATTCCATAGCAACTGGTATCCCGACTCTTAGGACCACTTACTAGGCCACTCAGCCGTTGCCCATGGTTCACGAACTAGGACGTGACTACAGTAACCCACAAACATGAACCATAATAATAATAATAATAAAAATAATAATAAAAATAATAATTAGACAAAATGTCTGTGTTCCAAGTAGGGGTGGACTATGTGATTGACCTGGAATGGTCCATCCAAGCTTCCATTCTGTTAACTATCGTAAGAAATCCAAAAAATGTTATGCTTCTCTTTAGGTTAATAATTATTGGCACTGCTATGAAACTATGCCAGTGGAAAGGCTGTGCCCATAAATAATCTCTGTCTGTGACTGATCTTATCACTGAGTTTACTCCCATAGCCTTCATATCAAACCCCTTTCCACAAAATTGTGAGATGATGGCTCTTCTGCCTCTTATACCATTTGGACTCGATTGTCTCATTCGTCATTGGAGCTGTTGACTGGTTTAGACAAGGGTAATTCCACGAGTTCTGAAGGCAAGCAAACTTATTGTCTTATGTGACTACATAGGAGACAGTGAATTAGGTATTGGAGGAGATATGTGTTTTTCTTGCCCATGTGTTCTCAGTTTATCGGTGTTTATGATGTTTGACACTTATTACCAAATTAGTATTTTTGTTGTTCATGTTTTTTTTATGACATTCATTACCCAGTTACTGTTCTTGTTTGTTTTTTATTACCTATTAATTTTCTTGTTGTTTGGCATTTATTACCCAAGTAATGTTCTTGTTATTTGATGCACTATTTTTGAGTACTGTATATCAGTATTTCATGCCTTTGTAAGACACCCATCATACTTTCCATTCCATGCCTTGGGTAATGCTGCCCCTCTCCTTGGATTATTATTGTCTTTGTCAATGAAATTCACAGTATTTTAAAACCATTTATCCTGTTCCACACCTTTTGATATTCATACTTCTCTGAGTGTAAATGTTTTCTGTATAGTTATAAATGTTCTGTGTAGAGAGATTACAGTTTAGATTTCCTGCGCCAGAAGCGAGTGATGAAGGGAAAGTTTTTGATGGTATTAGCTACTCCAGCACCACATGCTCCGTTTACTCCTGTGCCCAAATACCTGAACAGGTTTAAGAATGTCAAAGCAATGAGGACTCCAAACTTCAATATTCCAGGTCATATGGTAAGAAAAAATTAGTGAGCTTCTTCTGAGTATTATCAACTAGTTTAAAATTACTTTGACTGGTACTGTAGTAATTAGTGTGATAGTGAAATAAACCAGTTTCTACCATTTGAGGTTTTGAGTTTACTTGGCTGAATGGCCCTTATGAGCCCAAGGTGGTGGATCCAATCCCTGCTTAATCTGGTGATATTTGAGGGTTCTCTAATATGTTAGCCTTGTGTCAGTAAATATACTGGCACATAATAGAGTTCCAGCAGGACAAAATTTCCAGTACCTCAGCATTTCTGAAAACTGTGGAAACTGTAGTTAGTAAGACAGAAGAGCAATAACATTGTTATTAGAATGAGTGTTTGTTATATACTCTTTCTTCAAATTATTTACTTATTCTGCAGTGCGAAGAGAACTACCACACAACTTTGTTTTATGAGTAATATTTTGAGATGAAACCTTTACAGGAAAGAATATGGCATTGAGAGCTGCTTGGGGTTCATTACTTTTAAAGAAAGCCAAAATTATAGCTAACTATTTTGCCAGGTTCTTCTGTTCGTGATCTCCATTCATGAGCACCACTAAAAATTTTTCGTTTGTGGAACTCATTTTTTAAAACATACTAATGTCTGTCTGTCTGTCTGTCTGTCTGTCTGTCTGTCTGTCTGTCTGTCTGTCTGTCTGTCTGTCTGTCTGTCTGTCTGTCTGTCTGTCTGTCGACATCTGGCCGGAGGCTGGTTGGATCCTCAAATAGGACCACCGAAGTTCATGCATTTATGGCAGTGCTATAATGCGGCATACTAGACAAAATGGAAAGTGAGATAGTTTGGCATTACTTTCCTCACTGAACCGGACACAACTGACTCTAAAAGTAGCAACTTTCATAACATCCAGGCACACTAGTCCTGCTCTGAATGTCATTACTCTGCTCCACCCATACCTCAGTAGCTTCCATACCATCACAGCCATAAATGAGTGAGACTGAAACTTCAATGAAAGTCACATTTTGTACAGCATCCATCAAGCAGGCTAAACACTAATGTAGCACAGAATAAAGTGAAGCAGGCATTGAGAGCTTGCTCCCTTTTCAACGTAAAATAACTTCAGAATTAAGAACCGAATAACGGGGGGGGGAATGCTCCCTCGACTTATATATGTGACAAAAAATCATATTGTTATAAAATGAAGCTTGCTAGAATTATAACTAAAGGTACTGTAAAGTGTTAGTGCTGCTAGTGTTCTTTGCTGGAATCAACAATAATTATCTCATTGGTTTTACATTCCACCAACTACTTTTTAGTTTTTGAAGATGCCAAGGAGTTCTTATATGTGCTGGTAAACCTATGAGCACAAGGATTGCATTTTTGAGCTCCTTCACATTATGCCAGACTGAGCCAGGTTTGTACCTGCCACCATAGGCTCAGAAGGCTTCACCATCCAAGCTACCCAGCCCATCTTGCTAGAATTACAATTTTTCTGCCAATGCTTGAGTGTATCCAACCAAGTACTGATCTTAGCCTCAGCTGCATTATGAATTCATTTTGGCTAAAGTATCTTCAGTTCTTATTTGATTTCTGAAATTAAAATGACTTTGATAGGGTTTGAATATTTTACCTTGTTGAGGAAATGTGTAAAAAAAATACCCTGGCATTAATGTAAATACTCTATCACTGCACAAAAGTTATCTCTTCCTTAAAAACAAATAACAATATTACTAACTCACTGAAATAATATGAAAATTGGAAATGTTTTGATTAAAATGCCAAATTAGGTGGAATGCTATGCATTGCAGATCCTGCAGGTCTGTTAGCTGTTCCTCTGTTTACCATAGACCATTTGATTTAAATAGAGTCTTGTAATCAAAATAATTTTTTTACAAATTCTCTAATAACATCGGTAACTTCAGTCACTATTATGAAATGTTAGTATTTGTTGTTTTCCCTGTAATGTGTGTTGATACATGATTGTGGAAATTAACTGTTTCAATTGTTAAGGAAAAACACTGGTTACTTCGCATGAAGCCATCACCTCTACCAGATTCCATGCTACCAACCCTAGACAGTATCTATCACCATCGATGGGAAACATTGCTATCTGTTGATGATTTGGTGGAGGCAGTCATAAAACAACTTAATTCTATGGAATTATTATCAAACACATTTGTAATATTTACATCAGATCATGGCTATCACATAGGTAGGTCTGAATAACGCAGTATGAAACCCTTAAGGAACTAGATGACTGGGATTCTTCCGTACCTTTCTCCATTCCTTATACATTCAATGTTTTAGGTCAGTTTGGACTTCCATGGGACAAACGTCAGCCGTACGAGAGTGATATTCGGGTGCCTCTCCTGATACGTGGCCCACACATACCAAGCAAAATGCTTATCTCCCAACCAGTATTAAATATCGACTTGGCTCCTACATTCATTGCAATGGCTGGCTTGCTGCCCATTGAGAATATGGATGGGAAGTCATTCCTTGATCTTCTAATCTCTAAACCGGAATATACAGGGAGAATATTTCTTGTTGAATACAGAGGAGAAGGAGATGATGAGAGCGTTGCCTCAGAATGTGTATTGCCTTTGGATAACAACTTGGCAGTAAGTACCAACTAGGTACCTATTTACTACTATTTTTATGAATTCATTTCTATGCACAGCGGTATATTTTATCATCAGTTCTGTCATAACTTGTAGTTGTTTGCTTTAGTGTGTGTAATTGAAATTTTGGCTTAGAATTGAGATGAGTGTCCCATGATTTTGAAAAGAAGAATCTGGCATAGGATTTTTTTTTTTTTTTTTTTTTGTGTGTATTTTGGTTTGTATTCAAACTAAAATATCTGCTGAAAGTTACTGGGGTTTGGGTCTGAACCAAGTGATTTTGATTTCTTAGTTTTATAATGGAGTGTATCTTACCAATCTCATATTTCTTATATCTAGAGACTTGTTATCATGATGATCATGATGATGATTGTTTTTTTTTTTTTTTTTGCTAGGGGCTTTACGTCGCACCGACACAGATAGGTCTTATGGCGACAATGGGATAGGAAAGGCCTAGGAGTTGGAAGGAAGCGGCCGTGGCCTTAATTAAGGTACAGCCCCAGCATTTGCCTGGTGTGAAAATGGGAAACCACGGAAAACCATCTTCAGGGCTGCCGATAGTGGGATTCGAACCTACTGTCTCCCGGATGCAAGCTCACAGCCACGCACCTCTACGCGCACGGCCAACTCGCCCGGTGATGATTGTTTCAAGGGGCCAGAAAATGTCATTGACTCCTGAGTTGTCATAATATTCTGCTTCGAATCTTCATAATTGGTGGAAAGTTTGAATTCAGGATTGAGAATCTGATAATTAAAATATTCATGCCTTGTAGCAAATTGGTTTTTTTTTTTTTTTTTTTTTGCGTCGCACCAACACACACAGGTCTTAGGTGACGATGGGAGAGGAAAGGGCTAGCAGTAGGAAGAAAGCGACCGTGGTCTTAATTAAGGTACAGCCCCAGCGTTTTCCTGGTGTAAAAATGGGAAACCACTGAAAAACCATCTTCAGGGCTGCCAACAATAAGGTTCAAACCCACTATCTCCCGAATGCAAGCTCACAGCTGCACGCCCTTAACTGCACGGCCAATTCGCTCAGTAGCAAATTGTTCATAGAATTACAGTACATATGTAAATTCCACTTGATGCTATGCTGTTGTTGGAAAAGAACTTCACAGTACAACTCATTATGTGATGATGATGATGATAATGATTATTATTACTATTATTATTATCATTACTACATTCCTTCAGTTGCTATAGATTTTTAAAGAGATTCCAGGATGTCAGAATTTTATCGTAAAGGAGTTCTGGAAGTGCTAGATGGCAAAGACGTGGAATTGTTGCTTTTCACCCTTAAATTAATTCAGTTAAGAAGCACATATGTGCAGGTGTGCTAATTCTTCATGTTTCACTTCTGAAAGTTAGAATTCAATCCTCTTATTCTGGGTCATTCATACTTGTTACCCTGGCTTATGCTCTAACGCACCAAGCTCCCATGGTCTTCTTGGTGGGATTAGAATTAAGGTAAACAATTCAAAGTCAAATACCAAGGGAGCTGCCTTGCGTGGTTCCGGCTGTGTAGCTGTTAGCTTGCATTTGGGAGATGTTGGGTTCGAACCCCAATGTCAGCAGTACTGACGATGGTTTCCTGTGGTTTCCTATTTTCACACCAGGCAAATGCTGATGCTGCACTTTAAATAACGCCATGGTCACTTCCTTCCCAGGCATTGCCCTTTCCTATCCCATTGTCACCATGAAACCTGTCTGAGTTGTAGCAGCATTACGCTACTCACGAAAGAAATGAAAGTCACATATTTCATAATCAATATTCTCTTTATATTGGTAATAAAAATTAGATGTTTATAATTTTTTTTTTTTTTTTTTTTTTTTTGGATACTTGTAGAGGAAGCTCTCTGTGGTAGGGTAGAGAAACTGTATCAAAATATTTTTTTGGTAGCAACAACCAGACTACTTCTTCTTCTTCTTCTTCTTCTTCTTCTTCTTCTTCTTCTTCTTCTTCTTCTTCTTCTTCTTTATGCAAACCACTATTTATTTTTCATAACTCAATGGAATTAACTTGTGGGAATCATTGCTCATTGATCAGGTTCAAGTTGGCAGTGTGCATGCCAGTGGTTACAAGTGTTCTCCATGCATTAATTATAGTTTTATTGGAAAAATATCTTGACATACTTGAAAAGTGTAACGGTGCATTCGGATAAGTCTTGTGGTGATTTAAAGAAGATTCACCTATTGGAAAAGCTCTTAGTAAGCGAGAAGTGTTCTCTTAAGTGTCTGACTTAGTGTGGCAGTGAAAGCCTTGGTCAGGGTGGCCGTGCTGTGATGGGGAGGGCAGAATTGTCAGACTTCCTATCGCTGGGCAGCCACTGTTGTGCTTAACTCTCGCATTAATTGGAGACATTGAGCCCCGGACCTAAGCAGTGTACAATATGTGTGAAAGCAGTGGACATCGTAATCAACTATTGTGAAGTGCAACCGTTGTTCATTAAGTAGTCACAGGACGTGTGCAAAAATGTCAACTTCTGAATACTGGAAATTAAAGAAAGGGGGAAGAATATGGACTTGTTGGAATTGTGAAATGCCACCACTAACGAATTCTTTAATTTCCAATACCAGTGACACTGTTTATGAATCCATGAATATATAGAAACATGAACATAATAACATATTGGGAAGGAACAAATAGGTGAAAATTCAAGTCATTTAAGGAGAGGTAGGAACACAAAAAGGAAACAGAGTAGGATAGAAACAATAGGTCATCATAGGAAGAGGGAAAATAGAAAGAGAAGAAAATATTTTTTTTTTAAAAGACAGAATATTAAGTCAGTCTCTACATCTTCAAATAGGTGGGCTCTCTCCAGAGATGGGAGTTACATATTGTCGTCGTCATCATCATCATCATCATCATCATCATAATCATCAATTCCCCTTTTCCAGCTGACACCGGGTAGGGGCAAATATGATTCCTCTCCACGTCATCCTGTCTCTTCACCACTCCCCATCCAACACTGTGTTCCAGTCCTGGTTCTGTTGTCCTATGCTCTTCTTCACAGATTCCATCCATTGTGATCTTGGCCTCCTTCATCCTCTCTTCCCTGTCATCTGCATATCCCGTACTTGTGTTGGCAGTCTTTCTTCTTTCATCCACTTGATATGCCCAAACCACCTCAATTTGTTCTGTTCCAGTTTGTCGTTTAGTTTTTGCACATTTAGCTCTGTTTGTATGTCTTCATTTCTCACTCAGTCCTTGTCTTCTGTACCATACTCATGAGGAATTTCATTTCAGCTGCCTGTACTATACTCTCATCTCTCTGAGTCATTGTCCAGGTTTCTGCTGCCTTTTTTCATTATAGGTAAGTAATATCTCTTCTCTAGCCTGCATTAGCACATCTTTATTCCACGTTAATCCCTGTACCTGGTGGTAAAAGGCACTCCACAGTTGTACCCTTCCACTGATTTCCAAATTCAATCTTCCAGTTTCTGTCAGTTTACTTCCTAAGTATTTGAAGTGTTCTACTATTTCCAGTTTCTTGTCTGGCTCCATGGCTAAATGGTTAGCGTGCTGGCCTTTGGTCACAGGGGTCCCGGGTTTGATTCCCGGCAGGGTCAGGAGTTTTAACCTTAATTGGTTAATTTCACTGGCACGAGGCCTGTGTGTATTTGTCGTCTTCATCATCATTTCATCCTCATCACGACATGCAGGTTGCCTACGGGCGTCAAATCAGAAGACCTGCATCTGGTGAGCCGAACTTGTCCTCGGACACTCCCGACACTAAAAGCCATACGCCATTTCATTTCTTTTTTTTTTTCCAGTTCCTTGTCTCCAGTTTTGACAACTCCTTATCCTTCTTTACTTCCTCTATTCATCACCATTGTCTTGCTCTTCCCCGTGTAGATCCTCAGTCCCCATTGTTCAATTCAGTACCAGCTGTTGTTGTATCTCTTCCTCATCCTCTGTCTAGATCACATAATCATCTGCAAACATCATTTCATTCATTCTTTCCCCTTGAAAATCTCTTTTCTTGCTGCCTTTACGATGTCATCCATCACCATTATGAACAGTAAAGGTGACAACACACCTCCCTTATTCCAGTTTGTCCAAACCATTCTGATCTACAGACAGTTGTCTTCACACAGCTATTACAGGCCGGGCGAGTTGGCCGTGCGGTTAGGGGCGCGCAGCTGTGAGCTCGCATCCGGGAGATAACAGGTTCGAGCCCCACTGTCGGCAGACCTGAAGATGGTTTTCCATAGTTTCCCATTTTCACACCAGGCAAATGCTGGGGCTTTACCTTAAATTAGGCCACGGCCGCTTCCTTCCTATTCCATAAGACCTATCTGTGTCGGTGTGGCGAAAAGCAAATAGCAAAAAAAATTTTTTTAATAGCACAGCTGTTACAATTATCGTATCTTGCTTTTATCACTGTTATTAGTAGAGCCTGGATTTCCATGCAAATGCATGTTTTTAAATCAGTTAGTTACACTTCTCAAACTTTGGATATATTCGTTTTATGGCTTAACAATTAGGGGCTGCCTGGCCGAGGCGGTAAAGGCGTGCTCGGTTTGCCCGGAAGGACGTGGGTTCGAATCCCCGTCAGGAAGTCGTAAAATTTAAGAAACAAGATTTCTACTTCCGGAAGTGCATATGGCCCTGAGGTTCACTCAGCCTACACCAAAAATGAGTACCAGGTTAATTCCTGGAGGCAAAGGTGGCCGGGTGTAGAGCTAACCACTCTACCCCATCATGTGCCAAGGTTAACAATGGTGGAAGCCTTTACCTTCCACTCCTCCAGGGGCCTTCATGGCCTGTACGGGGGTGACTTTGCTTTGCTTTGCTTTGCTTTGGCTTATCAATTTCAAATAACCGTTCTTTTTTTGTGCATGTTTGCATGTTTTGGCCTATTAAGGAGAAAATTCATGTATAATGCATATCTTGAAGATTTTGGATTTAATAGCGAATATTTGGACGTTTAGTACTGCATAATATGACTTTTCCTCTAACTATTGCACATATATAATGTTAACTTCCATGATAGTGGCTTTTCTGAATGTTAGTTTGCAGAATTGGGGACCCTTTTTCCATGTTATACGTTATGTCTAATATTGAGAGACGGAGAGAATGTATTCCAGGCATTCTATCTGACAACCAAAGTTAGTACATACGGTAGAGGTCCTATAATTCAATTAACCAAACACTTCTTATATGTTGCTTGAGTAAACATTGATGCAAGCGGGAAGGCCCCACGTCGATCACTAATTCTTAGGAATAAGGTGTCCCAGTTTTACAGTTGTACATTGCTATAAATTGAACCGTAAATTGTGCATTACTCTTTGACGACTCATACTTTCGCCTATGTTAGACGAACAAAACGAAACTCGTATCGCACTTCTGTGGTGCCACATCACTAAGATAGCAGCTTACAAACCTTGGTTTTGCATTGAACCCTCTTCCATTGTTATCCTGTAATTTCCTACCCAGAACTCTCACTCGTCACATGCCTTTGTTATTGCAGCAGGCAATCGTTACCAGTTATTGAGGACATTCAAATGTGTCTGCAATCATCGCACAGAAAAGTGACCCGATCAAATCCTGATTTTGAATTTGTCAAGCTTAAAGAAAAAACAAAAAAAAACGTATTGTGGTGAAAATGTAAAAGACGTACAATTTGACTTCACTTAGTCCCAAATGTCTTAAATTAAGTATGGACCTGTCAATTCTTGTGACGTAGAAAGATCATTTTTTGTGCTTAAGAATGTGCTGATAGATAAACACATGAGCTTAAATAAAGACAATTTGTAGAAATTAGTAGTTGTAGAATGTTTCAAAAGGAGCTGAATTTTGATAATGCATATTTTCCACTTCATTGTGCATGTTTATCGATATGATAGTGCATGAATGCATGCATATTTTGAGATTTGATAGTGGATGGAAATCCGGGCTCTAGTTATTAGTTCCTTGCCAATGCCCCTGTGTGTCAGGCTTTCCCAAACTTTTAATATAGGGATGTTGTCGTATGCCTTTTCTAAGTCTGTAAAAGTCATTACTGTATCCTTCCCATATTCCCAGCTCTTTTCCATGAACTGTCTCAGAATGAAAATGGGTTCTACTGTTGATCTCCCACTTCTGTATCCAAATTGTTCCTCTTGTAACTGATTTGCCATCTTTTCTCTAATTCCCCTTTCCAATATCTTCTCCATTATCTTGGCAGCATAGGAGAGGATGGTGATTCCTTGGTAGTTACTGCACATCTTCTCATTTCCTTTCTTGAATATTGGTATCATAACCTCTTTTTCCTAATCCCTGAACAATTTTTCTCTCTCCATACACACCTGAGAATTATATAAGTCCACTGGGGTCCTGCTGGTCCTGCAGCCTTGATCATTTCTATGGCTACTTCATCCATTTCCACAGTTTTTCCCTTTTTTTTTTTTTTTTTTTTTTTTTTTTTTTTTTTTTTTTTTTTTTTTTTTTTTTTTAATGCTCATTCCACCTCTGTCATTGTAATGTCTGATTCCTTCTCTGTTACTTCCTCTATTCCTGCTGCCTGAATACCTTCTCCATGTACCTGGTTTCTCACATTCAGCAGGTCACTGAACTATTTTTTCCATCTGTTCATTATCTCTTCTGGTTTTGTCAGTATTACTCCTTCCTTACTCTTCACAAATCCCGAGTTCAAAGTTCCATTCCTACATTTTATTTTAATTCCAATTCTTTTTTTCCTCACAGTTCAAATCCTCCTTTATTTCCTGGGTGAAAGTTTTGCAAATTTTCTTCTTTTCTTTGGCTACAATTTTTTTGCAAACTCTATGTATCACACACTACTCTCTTCAGTCTTTTGTAGTTTCCATTCCTTCCAAGTTTTCTTCTCTTCCTTTATTTTGTCTTTCACTCTATCATTCCATGTTGTCTCATTCTCTCTTACCTTTCCTGATGTTCTGCCACATGTTTTCTCTGCACTCCATACAAATGCACTCTTAAAATGATTCCATTCCTGTTCAACATGGCTACTATCTATCCTTGGTATCAGTTTTCATAATTATTTCCTGAGCTCTTCCTGAACCTTCTTTTCCATTAATCTCAGACCCTTATCTTTTTTCTCTTTGTCTTGTAGTTTTGTGACCTTGCCTATTTGCAGCTTTGCTATCACTGCTCTATGGTCACCCCAAAAGCTTCAGCAAGCATAGCTGTAACACCCATAAGGCCTTTCTGATGTCCTTTTTCCACTAATATGTTATCAATCAGGGTTTTCATTCTTCTGTCCCCCCATCTGCACCTGGTCATTTTCTGGCTATTTTCTTCCCGAACCATTGTTTCTTATTATTAGTTAGTTCCTCTGGCAGAAGTCTGTTAAGATTCCCTTTCTGGATTCTTGTTGACATATCCATATGGCCTCAGAACCTCTTCTCTTCCCAGTCTCTCTCTTCCCACTTGTGTGTTCAGATCTCCCATTATAATTACTTCCTTGTCTTCTATGTATTTCTTCACTTCTTCGAGAAATCGTTCTGTATTCTCGTCTTTATTTCCAGTTTGTGGAGCATATACTTGGAATAGATCTCTTGTTCCTGTCTGAAACTGTATTCTTGCTATGACCATTCTGTCATTGATCTTCTTCACCTCCTCCACATATTCCACGGCATCCTTTCTAACAATCATTCCTACTCCGTGTACTGCATCCTGTCATTCTTTCCTCTCTTCCTCTCCATTTTGTTTCACTAACACCAAGGAGGGACCGGGCGAGTTGGCCGTGCTCGTAGAGGCGCGCGGCTGTGAGCTTGCATCCGGGAGATAGTAGGTTCGAATCCCACTGTCGGCAGCCCTGAAAATGGTTTTCCGTGGTTTCCCATTTTCACACCAGGCAAATGCTGGGGCTGTACCTTAATTAAGGCCACGGCCGCTTCCTTCCAACTCCTAGGCCTATCCTATCCCATCGTCGCCATAAGACCTATCTGTGTCGGTGCGACGTAAAGCCCCTAGCAAAAAAAAAAACCAAGGAGGGTTATGTCCTTCTCTTTTATGAACTCTGTCAGCACTTTGGTCTTTTCTTTCAGGGTCAAGGTGTTGACTGTCCCGATACAGATATACCATATTTTCTTGCATAATTAACACACTTTTTTGACAAAAAATACAGGTGAAAACCTCGGATACCTAAATGATTCAAGGAATTCAGATATTTAAAAGATTATTTACAATTTATTTACATTTAAAAGATACGTCAAATACAATATACACACAATTGGTTCAATTCCTTTGTGGTTATCATCATTTGGCATAAAATTACAGTGTGTGTTTTTTTCTGAAAAGTCAAATAGCGTACATCAGGTAAGTTGGACACGTGGGTTTGAAGTACCAACACTGGAAAATGTTCTTCCCATTACGATCTGACAATACACTGAAAGTACAATTCATGTAAGTACATAATAATGACATACCAGCAAAAAAAGAAAAGTCTTACCATTTATAGGCTACCGTCGCCGGGTTCTCTCCCAGCACTACAGGAAGAATTGCTGGTACTGCTATCACTGCTCACATCTGTCCATAAGATGTCATCTTCACTCCCGTCTAATGAATTCGAGTTTCCTGTTTTCTTGAAGCTGTTTTCAATCACCTTCGAAGAAATCATGCCCTGAAGGGCACAATATCCACTCACAGAGGAGTTCCACAGGTGGTTTTCGAATCTTGCCTGTTGGAGTAAGTTTGACAACTTATAAATCTCATTTTTATCCTGTATTGGCATCAACTCAACTAAGGTTAGGTTGAATGGAGAATCCCACCTTCCAATACTTATTTCTTTTTATTGCTAGTCTATTTACACTAGTGTCCAAACGTTAAGCATAATCACTAAACGAGGCCATACCACCTGATAGGAATGTCAGACGGATTGCTGAAGAAACAGAAGCTGACACACACACACACACACACACACACACACACACACACACACACACACACACTATATGTCACACAACTGTCCAAAAAAGCAGTGTCAGAAAGGTTCTGATAGCTAAGGTACACCTTTGACATCAACTAACAAAACTTGACAATGTCTTCCACACAAAATATGCTGCTAATAGGGCGTATGGTTACCCCTAACGGCCACACATGCTTTGCAGCAACGTGGCATGCTCTGTATCAGATGGTCCAAGAGCTCTTGTGACAGTCGATCCCATTCCTCCGAAATAGCAATGCGAAGGTCTTGGAGGGTCCTTGGTGGAGGCTGACAGGATACAATTCGCCTCTCCAATGCATCCCAGACATGTTCTATAGGATTCATATCCGCAGATCTCGCTGGCCAGTCTATGCGATGAATATCTTCCCCAGCCAGAAATTCATCCACCAGAGCAGCACGGTGCGGTCGGGCATTACTGTCCATTAAGAGAAAGTCTGGACCAACTTCACCTCTGAAGAGTCGAACATGTTGTCAGTACCTCATCCCTGTATCTCCGAGCGTGAACAGTGTTCCTTGGACCACTCATGAAGATGTGGAGGTCAGTACGGCTATTCGACATGATGCCGCCCCACACATGATGCCACCACCACCATACTGGCCCCATTCCACGATGTTCCTTTGGTTGTATCAGCTACCTGGTTCTCTCCAGATTAATGTGCGACGGGAGTCGTTCTGCAAATTGAAGCGGGATTCACCTGTGTAGAGTACATTTCCATTCGTTCATGGTCCAGTTTTGATGTTGACGACTCCACAGTAAATGGGCCCGTCTCTGTGCTGGAGTGGGTTCGAACCCCACTGTCGACAGCCCTGAATATGGTTTTCCGTGGTTTCCCATTTTCACACCAGGCAAATGCTGGGGCTGTACCTTAATTAAGGCCACGGCCGCTTCCTTTCCACTCCCAGCCCTTCCCTGTCCCATCGTCGCCATAAGACCTATCTGTGTCAGTGCGACGTAAAGCAACTAGCAAAAAAAAAAAAAAAAAAAAAATGTGCTGGAGGGAGTGGGACGCACACCGCTGGACGTCGGGCAAACAGCCCAGCTGTTCTGAGCCCCCGGTACACAGTTTGCCGGGAAACAGCAACCCCTGAGACTGCTGCAAGCTCCGCCGACAATTGTCTTGCAGATGCACTCCGACTTCGTCGGGCAGTTAAGGCCAGATATCGGTCCTGCTGTGGGATGGTTACCCTTGGTCGACCTGGTACTGGCCTACGACTAACATCTCCTGTGTCTTGAAATCATCTCCAAAGCCTAGGAATGACACTTTGTGGCACATTCAAGGATACGGTGACTTTGGTCTGTGTCTGGCCTGCTTCCAGGCGGCCGAGTATTCTACCCTGCAAAACGGGGTCCAAATGGCGTCGTCGTGCCCTTATGTTGTCACATTCACCATGAGGCTATACTCCGCACACTATAACAGGGCAAACACGGCTGAGGGATTATGGCGTGCAGGCACTGGCTGTGTTTACCTTGCAGTTACGCCACTAGTCAAAGCAGGGAACACTCCTTTCCTATACAGAGCGAACACGTAATGTTGGTAGGTGCATATGTCGTGCGATTTGTGGTCTGTTTCCTGTTGTACTGCTTACTCGTACTTATGCTTAACTTTCGGACACTTGTGTATGTATATAACATAATCCAGCTTAAAATATAATTACAGTCGACTCTCGATAATTTGACACGCGTTAATTTGAATCTCTTGATAATGTGAAGTTTTCTCCTTGGCCCTTGAAAAATACTCGATAAATTGAAAAAATCAATGTTATTTGGTCCTCTCGGTAATTTGAAGTTGTAGGAATGCCATCTTGCTCGCCGACATTCTATAATTTGAACTCGGGCTTCCCTACTCTCCATAATTTGAAGTCGGTGATTACAGTATGTATTGTTATCATGCACAGACCTGTCGTTTGTTTACATCAATAATGAGATGTATGAGTGAGTTTGCAGTCATGAGTCTTCTTTCAAACGTTAAAGTGTGGTACAGTATGCTAACGTTTGATTTGTGTAAAAAAGTGAAAAAAGTGAAAAAAGTGAAAAAAAGCATGTGATTCAAGCTGTGGAGGATGGACAATTTAAAAAAACATGTCGCCAAACAGTTCGGTATTTTACCATCAACATTGTCGATGATTTTGCAAAATAAAGATCGCGTCACCGAAAGTGCCTTAAGTGCGAGTAGAAAATGGTCATGTCAGGGTGAATTTCCCCGTCTTGAAGAGTGCTTGCTTAAGTGGATTCGTCAGTGTAGAGGACAAAACGTTCCCCTGGGCGGTTTCATGTTGAAGGAAAAAGCCAAGTCTTTTGCGCAGTCTCTCGGGATTAAAGGATTTGCAGCAGTGAGGGGTGGCTTTCAAATTTCAAAAACCGACACGCCATCACATTTAAAAAGATCTGTGGAGAGAGCGCCAGCGTGGATAGTTCCATTTGTTCCGAATGGATTGATAAACTAAATGAACTTTTGAATGGCTATGACCCAAGGAACATATTCAGCACTGATGAAACCGGGCTTTTTTATAAATGTCATCCTGATCGCACCCTGACGTTCAAAGACGAGAAGTGTCATGGAGGGAAACTGAGCAAGGAAAGAATAACTGTCCTTCTAGCATGTACCATGGATGGATCTCAAAAGTTGAAACCACTCGTTGTAGGGAAATCTGCCAAACCATGCTGCTTCAAAGGAATAAAATTGTTGCCCACAGCTTATCGGTCAAACAAAAAAGCATGGATGACGACAGAGTTGTTTAATGAATGGCTGACCTCGGTTAACAGTGACATGAAAGAGGAAAAACGCAAAATCTTGCTGTTTTTGGACCACTGCACCGTGCATAATAACCCACCACCATTAGCCCACGTAAAATTGATTTGTCTTTCCACCCAACACAACATCAAGATTGCAACCATTAGACAAAGGCATTATTCAAAGTTTAAAAACTCTCTACTGCAGAGAAATTGTTTCTCTTGTGCTGGATAGCATCGAAAAAGGTGAGAAGGCGAACATAACAGTTTTGACCGCTATAATCATGATTGATAAGGTCTTAAAAAATGTCAACCCTATCACCATTTATAACTGCTTCAAAAAGTGCGGGTTTAAGTAAACCGAAAACGTGGAACAGTCATCAGAGCCGCCAAAATTTATGAATTTTGACTCAGGATGGGGACTTCTATCTAACTGTGGAAAGTTAACGTTTGAGGATTACGTTCAAGTTGACAATGACATCGGTGTCCACGGTGCCCTAACCGATGCTGAACTGTTGGATTTAGCCTCTCTGGATGAGGACGAGGAAGAAAATGAACAACTGCCAATTCCAGTCACATTGAGCCAGGCAAGGGCAGCTCTTACTACCCTACTCTCCTACGCCCTCAGAACGGACACAAGTGACGATTTCTTCTCAGCTCTCACCACTATCGAAAATTCATTGGACCATGATAGATGGAAGTCGCTCACTCAAAAGAAAATTACGGACTTTTTTCAAAATGAACATTTCTGTATGAACATTCAAATGAACATTTCTGTATGAACATTTCATAATTGTACAAATGTTGTGAAAGAATTGAGTAAGTATAAGTGAAACTCTTGTTTATTTGAATTTTTCCCTCCCTCTTGGTTACTTGAACTCCTATTATTTTGAACTCTCAGTAAATTGAACTTTTTCTCTGGTCCCTTGAGTTTCAAATTATCGAGATTCGACTGTACGATATTAAACAGTACATGTTTTGTTCCTAATATGGAACATCTTCAACTAAAAAGGTACAAAAATTGGCATAAATAAAAAGCACTTATGATGATAATAATAATAATAATAATAATAATAATAATAATAATAATAATAATAATAATAATGTTCCTTCATGTTGGGTTAAAACCTCAACAAGTCAGTATTCAAATATGTACTTTTAGTATCTTTAAGATAGACTTAAAATATAAAATTTTAAAATACGATGATCGGAGGAAACTCCTAAAAAATAACCAAAGTTGAGGTTGACTTTTTTAAAGTTTTAAGATGTTGAAGGGAGTCTGTAATGAAAGAATTGAAACATTTGTTTAAAAAATGTAAATCTTGTAAATATACAGTGGTGAAGAGTATCCTTGTAAGAACTATAAGCAGCTGCTGCACTGGAGACACTGATAAGTTTCAGTCTGTTGAAAACTCTAACCCATTTTCAATTTCTTATAGTACCTTGTTCATTATGGCTTTGGTAGTTAGATATCTCTGCAGAAAACTTTCTTCTGACAACTCTAAAAAGTCATTTTTTTCTTAGTCTGGGTCATCCTTTGCCTTCTTCAGTTTATAAATAGTCTTCATACAGTAGTAAAGCTTCAAACTTACGTTTTCTACATGCTACATTTTGAAATTTGAACAGCTGTAAAGAAGTTTAACATAGGGCTGCTGCCATGTTAATTTAACACAAGTGTTAACAATTTACCGAGCTCGATAGCTGCAGTTGCTTAAGTGCAGCCAGTATCCAGTATGTGGGAGTTAGTGGGTTCGAACTCCACTGTCGGCAGCCCTGAAGGTGGTTTTCCATGGGTTCCCATTTTCAAATCAGGCAAATGTCGGGGCTGTACCTTAATTAAGGCTACGGCTGCTTCCTTCCCGCTCCTATTTAAAAAAAGTGTTAACAATTTGTTAGAGTTAACAATTCTTGATGAGACGGTCATTTTGTTGAATTATGTGTTAACTCCTTAACAGTCGTGTGAACACTTAACATTTGTTGAAGAAACTAGGCCTTAATTGGAGCTTAATGTTGTCATCAGCTCCCGTTTGGAGCGCTGTGCCAGCATACAGCGAGCCACCTGGTGATCAACGAGCGTACCACTACAGTCCTCCAACAGTGAAGCCTTCTTAAATTCAAACCCTAATTATTGTAGAAGACTTCCTCATCAACAGTAGAGATTTTCTTCTGAAGACACGGAGCAAAGTTATCTGCAAAACGTAAAGAGTTTCACCTTGTTTTCTTGATACGTCGTAAGCCCAAAGGCCCATATCATGTCTATTTTGGTACCTATAACTGCTTGCCTTACATTGTTGGTAGCAACGCGAAACATTACCACCTTCTTCTTTCCCTCCGCTTTCTATTCTACTTTCCTAAAAATCTGTCTTAACCTGATTCTTGGTTAACATTCTACCGTAGTTCAGAAAGTTAGCACTGTACGCTCTGAGCTACCCAGTCCTTGTGAATCAAAGTAAGTATATGATGACATTGTATAAGCTCTAGATATCTAAAGTAGCAATTGTATTGGCATAGAAATAGGGAAAATGACTCAAGATGTAGTACTTTTGTCAACCTGGGATTGTACTTTGTTATCCAGGGATTTGTTTGGTTTGAATTACAGTAAACTACTCTCTGAGCAGCTGCTGAAAATGGTATATTCCCATTCAAACACTTAGCTTCAAACATGTCATAATATTCTTAATAAATGTAAGGTGTCTTTTTGGGTGATGATTATAACAAAATAATGGTTCATATCAGTCTTGTCTTGTAAATATTGGTTATTAATATTATTTAAAAAAATTAAGATGTGCTGTCGTAACATTGAGGTATGTGGTGTTTCTGTTCTTCTTCTTTTTCAAAATGTTCATTGTTGTGCATATATTATTGTTAGTATTAGGAAATCACTTGACAACTCCTATACTGTTGGCATATTTCAAAATATGTAATTGTACAGTCTATGGAAGCTAAATAAATGAATGAATGAATGAATGAATGAATGAATGAATATGTACTGTTCTGTTTCTTGCAGGAGTGTGTACCTGAGGCTTGCTGTAAATGTCAAGACTCCCGTAATAACACATTTGTATGTATCCGTCATTTGGCACCAAACGACAATTATATATACTGCAGGTTTGACGACTCTGAGGTACTGTGCTACTTTAAAATCTTGAATATGATTAGTATACTAAGTACATTGTGAAATAGATTTAAACAAATTGAAAGTTAGTGAAAATGCTTAATTTAACAACAATCTAAATTCAGACTAATGTTTCTATCAAGATTCCATTGTGAACCTGCAAAATTTATCAGTAGTGTGGCAAATTCATACCTGAACTCTGACATATATTCCAATTCATTTTAAGGTAAGGCATATTATATATCTTTTACATGTCAGCTGAGTGAGTGGTTGCGTGGTTTGGATCACGTAGCTCTCAGCTTGCATTTGGTAGATAGTCAGTTTGAACCCCACTGTTGGCAGCCCTGAAGATGGTTTTCTGAGGTTACCCATTTTTACACCTGGCAATTGCTGGGAATGCACCTTAGTTTAGGGATAAGGACGCTTTCTTCCCACTTCCAGCCATTTCCTATCCTTTCATCGCTATAAGACCTGTCTGTGTTAGTGCAGCATAAAGCAAATTGTGGAGAAAAACAATTTTACATGTCACTAAGACAGAGTTTTAGTCCTGCCTTATCATTATTGCTAAGAGGTAGCTAAAAAACTTCAGGTCTCAATGAGCTGGGTAAGTCTGTAATGAAATAAAATATGTTTCATGAAGTTTTCTTCCTTCCACTTCTTTTCATGGCCTCTGACATTTTTTCCTGTTCCTATATCGGGGTATGATAAGAATTAAGCATTTTTATGAAATCGTCTGATGACTAAGGATATCTTGAGTCTGGCCCCGCGGTGTAGGCGGCAATGTGTCCGCCTGTCACCCAGCGGCCCTGGGGTTGATTCCTGGCCGGGTCAGGATTTTTTAATTGTAATGATTAATATCCCTGGCCTGGGGACTGGGTGTTTGTGATGTTGTTAATCTTCCTTTCCTCACACACAACATTCCATACTACCGCCATTCCAATTACACGCAGGTTCATACAATATGGTGCCAGTAGGGGCAAAAGATCCACATGGGTCGACGCCCCGAGCAAATAGCATTTAAAATAAAGTATATCTTGACCCCTTAACTCTTTGAGCTTGTATGTGAATGCCTCACTGTTCAGTCTACAGGCAGTAACTAATTCACTCTGACTCAGCATTCTGCAATTATCACACAAATTTTATCATTCAAGAACTGAAAGACATCATTTAATACAATTTTTAGGACAACTTAGCAAGGCTTCAGATCCTGCTCTGGTGCAGTATATCAGAAAGTCCAACGACTTATCTGCGCATGGCAGTGGAGTTTCTTCACAATACATATCCAGTATTGTGTGAAAATCCTCAAAATCATAATTCCATGCAAAGTCTAATCATGCACTGTCTTTTCACATATTTGTCTTTGCAGCAAAAGAAATCTCCCCCAACAGTATTAAAGCAAGACTCCAAAGAAAAATGTGCACTTTTACCTTCAGATTCAGTTCAGTGTGATTTGAAAGTGCTCAAATATGTCAGCCTTGTGTCGGTAGGTTTACTGGCACGTAAAAGAACTCCTGCAGGACAAAATTATGGCACCTCAGCATCTCTGAAAACCTTAAAAGTGTAGTTAGTAGGATGTGAAACAAAGAACAATCAATCAGTCACTACTGATCTGCATTTTGGGCAGTTGCCCAGGTGGCAGATTCTCTATCTGTTGTTTTCCTAGTCTTTTCTTAAATGATTGCAAATAAATTGGAAATTTATTGAACATCTCCCTTGGTAAGTTATTTCAATCCCAAACTCCCCTTCATATAAACGAATATTTTCCCCAATTTGACCTCTTGAATTCCAGCTTTATCTTCATATCATGATCTTTCCTACTTTTAAAGACAACCCTCAAACTTCTTTGTCTACTAATGTCATTCCACATCATCTCTCCACTGACAGCTCAGAGCATACCACTTAATACCAATATAATGGTCTGTTTATTGGACATTATAAATTTTCCAGCTAACTCATTCTTGGTTGCCAGCGTTTCACCCCAGTGTGCTATGTTGGGCTCATCAGTTGGTAAATAGCACACCTACCAAGACGCATGGCTAGTGCATACCGTGGAGGCCACTGCATAGGCTACTTGGAGTCAACGGCAGTGCCAATGCACTATGAGAGACTTTGTCTCATTTCCAAATATTGATGCCTGCCTGGCCATCAGATGACATAGATGTTGATTCCCATAGGGAACCTGAAATATTTCTCCTGAATCAGTAAATTTATAATACCAATATAATGGTCCATTATTGGACATTATAAATTTTCCAGCTAACTCATTCTTGGTTGCCAGAGTTTCGCCCCAGTGTGCTAAGTTGGGCTCATCAGTTGGTAAATAGCACACCTACCAAGATGCATGGCTAGTGCATACCGTGGAGGCCACTGCATAGGCTACTTGGTGCCACCGGCAGTGCCAATTCACTGTGAGAGACGTTGTCTCATTTCCAAAAATTGATGCTTGCCTGGCCATCAGATGATATAGATGTTGATTCCCATAGGGAACCTGAAATATTTGTCCTGAGTGATTTATAATACCAATATAATGGTCTGTTATTGGACATTATAAATTTTCCAGCTAACTCATTCTTGGTTGCCAGCATTTCGCCCCAGTTTGCTAAGTTGGGCTCATCAGTTGGTAAATAGCACACCTACCAAGACACATGGCTAGTGCATACCATGGAGGCCACTGCATAGGCTACAAAGAGCCATCGGCAGTGCCAGTGCACTATGAGAGACTTTGTCTCATTTCCAAAAGTTGATGCCTGCCTGGCCATCAGATGATATAGATGTTGATTCCAATAGGGACCCTGAAATATTTGTCCTGAATGAGTAATGCTTCTTGCAGTGATTCAGAACCTAATACCTTATATCATATTAGGTCATGATTTTCTGGTGGAATACAAGGTGATCCTAGACTCTGCAGCTCATGAAGTCTTTTGGGGTAAAGACAGACGTCTGAGGGTCGTCTGGCACGATGGGAATCTCCGGACTCGGAAGGATGCGGAAGTCGTCGTAGACTTGGGAGATATCCAGTTAACGCATCTTCAACCAAGTGAAGAAAAGGAGCTGTGATGCGCCTAAAAAAATTCCCGGAAGTCATCACCAATAAAATAGGATGGACTACCGTTGTAACGCACACCAATGAGTGCAGCACTTCCTCACCCATCAAGCAACGTCCATTCCCAATCAACCCGGATAAGCACAACTTCGTCATTCAGATGATTCAAGAGATGGAAGGGCAAGGTCTAATTGAACCCTCTACATCCTGTTGGGCTTCGCCTATCATCCTACCGAGAAAGAAGAATAGGGAGTATCGACTGTATGTGGACTTCCACAAGTTGAACGAGAAGACCATGAGTGACACCTACCCCATGCCTGACCTGAAAGACTCGCTGAAACAAGTAAGTTGGTCTAGGATTTTCAGCACGCTGGGTCTCAACTCTGGATATTGGCAAGTGGAGGTCGAGGAAAATTCTAGGGCACTGACTGCTTTCATGACACCGAGAGGATTGTACCAGTTTACAGTAATGCCTTATGGATTGAAGAATGCTCCTGCCACCTTCATGCGACTGATGGATAAGGTATTGACCAGATATGTTGGAGATTTATGCCAATTGTATCTTGACGAGATTTAATTCACAGCGAGAATGTTCAAGAACACCTTGTACATCTGAAGAAAGTACTGGTATGACTGAAGATTCATGGACTGACTTGCCAACTGGAGAAGTGCCACTTCATCCAGTCTCGCGTAGAATATCTTGGCCATATCCTAACACCTGAAGGATTAGAAAGGCAACCGGAGAAGAATCGAGCTTTCGAAGAAGCTGAGCGTGTGGACCAAGTGACAAGTACGTCAATTCCTTGGCTTGTGTGGATGGTATAGCAGATTCGTGCCACACTTTGAAGAGAAGGCAATACCACTCACCGATTTACTCCATAACAACCCCCCATTCCGATGGACCAGCAGGGAAAAGGCAGCATTCCAAGGCATTAAGGCTGCAATATGCAACGCTCCCGGTCTAGCCCATCCCGACCCTCAACAGAAGATGTGCCTGCAGACGGACGCCAGCGACTCCGGCCTAGGAGCAGTGATATTCCAGGAGAGGAGTGACAGTGGCAGGGACATCATCGAGTATGCCAGCAGAAAGCTATCTCCCACCGAACAATGCTACTGCACTGCCGAGAAAGAAGCTTTAGCCGTGGTGTGGGCCATGGGCAAATTCAGGGGCTACTTGGAGGGAAAGAAGTTCTGGCTCTATACCGATAACACCGCTCTCAAATGGTTGAACTTGGTCTCTGGCTCAAAATCTAAATTGATGCGATGGGCTCCGTTAATTGCAGAATCTGACTTCAATGTGTGTCATGTTCCAGGATCTACGAACATAGGAGCAGACAGTTTATATAGACACCCAGCGATGGAACCTGAAGCTAGGAGCACCATTGTCGAGAGGGAGTTCCCACGAAAACACCAGAGTGAGCCAAAGTAGCCTGTCCTTATGACCATCAAGAAGGAACTTGATCTGGAAGTAATTAAACAATGGCAAGAACAAGACAAGCTCTTTAGGACTATGATACAATGGATTAGGAGACAGAACACTGATAGTCGACTTGTCCCGAGGAAATTCAAGATGTGCTGCAAGAACTTCCAGTTTGACGGAGGACTCTTGATGTACAGATCTCACCTCTCCAACACGGCTGCATTAGTGGTGATCCCTAGACAGCACACGATGGACATCCTCAAGAAGTTCCACGACAGTACTGAAGCCGGACATCCAGGAGGCGAAGAGACGTATCAGTCTATCCGATGAAGATTCTTCTGGGTCAACATGGGGAAAGACATCCTGGACTATGTGAAGGGGTGCTACATCTGTGCCTGCACCAAGGCAAGCAACAGGAAGGCAGATTCCAGTCAGGAAGGAAGATGGCTACAACGCCCTTGGGAGGTCATAGCCCTGGACTTGAGGGGTCCTTACCCTAGAACACCATGGGGATAAACAGGACTCCTAGTAATCACCGACCTCTCCACAAGATGGATTGAAGCCTTTCCGATACCAGAAGCTATGACGGGACGCATCACCAGTCTTCTACAGGATGAGGTATTCAGCCGCTACGGTTATCCACGGTACATTCTGTCAGACAACGGAAGTCAGTTCACCTCAAGGAAGTGGCAGCAAATGACAGAATGTGATGCGGAGCACTGGACCACCCTTATCTACAACCCAAGGGCCAATCCAACAGAATGACAAAACCAGGAGCTAAAAAGGATGCTACGGGTCCACCTAATAGACAGAGAATATCGACTGTGGGACCGTCAGATGCCGCAGTGACTCTTTGCTCTGCGGTAACGCATCAACCGTGTCACTGGCTATTCCCCAGCGGAAATGTTCCTTGGTCAACAGCTATACAGCATGGGGGATTGGGGGATTGGGACATTCGTCCACCACCCACTTCTGGTCGAGATGATGCAGCTGTTTCCCTAGCAGTGTGGTAGCATAAGCAGCATTAGGACATCAAGGAAAAGCAAGCTTTGGCCGAGAAGAGATCCCTTCCCCAGGCCAAGGCTCATGATGTCGAAGAGGCCCAGACCTTCCTACCGGGCCAAGAAGTACTCCGATGTAACCACCCGCTCAGTAATAAGATTGGAGTGCTTCACGCAAGTCTCGTACCTAAGTGGGTTGGTCCTGTCGAGGTAGATAATCAGTTGGGCCATAGGGTCTACTTACTAAAGACCAACCCTCCTGTCAAGGTCACTGATCAGAGTTGCGTCGAGTCACCCAACCGCTGTGCATACAGAGTAAACCTTGTACTGCCTCAGGTCCACCTGGAGGAGAGGCTACTAAGGACACAGCACAACCTGGTCATCATGAGGAGAACGCATCGCCTATCATCGAGGAAGAGGCCAGCAGCGAGGCAACACTGACCCCCAACGTCGCACTAGCCGTTCAAAAGGAGAGCACATCCAGCGACGTCGAGGAAGAGAGAAGATACAGTTTATGACCAAGGCAAAGTCAGCGAGTGTGATAGACTGTTGAAATTGTTTCAAGTTATAGGGGGGATACTGTCAAAAGTGTAATAGACTAAGATAACTTGAAAATAATATTCTTTAACCCATGGGAAAATAATGCCAACATCAAGCTCAAATTATTATTATTATTATTTATTATTATTATTATTATTATTATTATTATTATTATTATTATTATTATTATTATTATTATTATTATTATTATTATTATTATTATTATTACTTGTGAGGTATGGCTACGAAGTGTTTACATTCATTTAGTATTATTATTATTTACGTAGTTGTGTCATTTGTTTGGAGGATTGTATTGTTTGTGAGGTTATATCATGAAACATGTGCTATATATATATTAATATGAGTTTAGTTAATGTTAGAACCCGTAATTAATAGTATATTATTTATTATTACCTGTATAGATGATGTATAATCCAAAGTAACATTGTGCAACACACCGTAATATCCAGAAAAACTCTAGGTACGACGAGAACTATGGAGAACCTTCCTTACATTGTAACTATGTATTAGGTACTCCAGAATTGACGACAAGATATGCTGTGACATATCCTTCTACAAGCCTAGCCAGGCAACCTTTATAAAGAGACAGTCTCGATGGTGAAGTTGAGTTATTGTTTAACAGGAGTTGTTTTGATGAGACGTTTATAGAAGTCATGCTTGAAGTATTGTACCCGGATGAGATAGCCCAGAGTTATCATGATTTGATATTATAAAATAAATGCTTTGTGAGTGTATTGAAATATACACATTGTCATTCTGGCAGTGACCAAGAGATTTCAACATAGTCAGACGTGTTTACGACAATCTGTCACTAAGAGTTAAGCCTGTCATAATGGGTAGTATTATTTCCTTGTCGAAAGCTAAGAGGATTAAATCTAGAACTCAGAACAACAGTCATAATTGCAACAAGGAAGTGAGAGAGCATTTATTCTTGAACAAGAACCTTTCCATGTGTCGCAAATACAAAGAATATTTCGCAATGGAGTTTCCAACGCCTCGAGGCATTTTGTTGTTAAGTTGTCAGAGGAAGATATTTAAACAAACCGCTGCAGTTTTAGCCAGTGACAAAATGAGTAAAAGACTCGCAGATGTGCCAACATAAACGAAGTCAAAATGAACTCCAGTTATCTCCAGTAATAATAATAATTAAAATATTCCAATCACCGAATTGAACAGATGGGATTTTTGTGATATCATCCCCAAGTTGATTAATTGTAATCTTGATGAATTACAATATAGAATTCTAGGAAAAGGCCCACGCTGTTTTCCTATTGGTCAGCGATATCTCACCAGCATAGACGCTGACTTAGCGTGCGAAAAATGGAGGACAGAAATCAAGTAATATCTCCGTGATCGCCGAACGATATGAGATCAGAATAAGACACGTGAATGTGTATTGCCAGTTTATTAAGTGGGATAAATTAAGAGACCCAAATCCACCTGCAAGTGCCAATTTGGGATAACCAACCCCCCTCCCTCTGGTATGACCGTGGATGACCCCGGCGGGAAACCATATCGTCCATAAATAACCAGCAGTTGTACCTCACATCACCAGTTGTTACCAGTCACCAGTCGTGTCAGTCGTATGAAGTAGTTGAGACTCTGACACGTTGACTCTGTAAGTCAGTACCTCGGGACGCATTCGAAGTCAGTTAAAGCTGAAAGTACGTGAGTTGTTATGAGAGTGAAGACGAACAGTGAGATTATCCATAGTACCGAGTGTAAATAATCAGTACAACTGTATGTTGAATTTAATACATTTCATGTGATTGAATATAAATAACTAACGGAACGCCGATAGTACTTTCGGAAGGCAGTGTGCGGAGCCTGAAGTAAATATTTCAAGATAGACGGTGGTACAATTATCCGAGCAGGGAAAAGTAGGAGCGAAGCGATCACGAGACGGCCTAGAATACATCGATATGCGCCGGGTCGAATAAAACGACACATCGTCGTGTCACGACTTGTGATTCGGGCTCAAGGAAGAATATAATGGTGAAAGTGTAATGGGTCTTTAGGCACCTATAAGTGTTGTTTTTGTATAAATCATTGTAAATTCTATAGTAACGTATTAATCATGGGTAATCGCCCAGAAGTGTTTTGTTAATATTATAAAGTGCGACATGATGCACGAGTAAACCAAGATGGGGCCATGAGGCTTCTCAATCGCCACAAGACAGTGGAATTCTACACAGGCATGAGTACACAAATTTGATATATTTGGGGATGTTATCACGACAAAACCGGACTCAGGGTAAATTAATCATGGTTACATAACGCACCACATGGATCGCTTCCCGAATCCATGATTTATTTAAGATAGACGGACGAACTAATTTACATTAACGTAATTATGGGTTAGAGTAACTAATTAAATATTTGTTTGTTGTATATAATGTAAATATGGGTTATTTCTTTCAATTTATGCATGCTGTTTGTGAATACTTTGATTTAAGTCCATTTCAAGTGTTAGATTTTTCTTTTATGCTAACCCAGTTTATTTTGACTTTTCAATCACCACGGTGATTATTTGTACCTTAGTTAGGCATATTTGTTACCAGACAACCAGATTATGAAAGTGGCAGTGTGTGTAAAATTTGTGTTTGCATACGAAAGGTCATGTGAAATAATAATAAGTTAAAATGAAGGAAATAATAATAATGCTTTATAAGTTCGCTAGTTAAAATATAATAATAATTGTACCGGGCGGTACACCTCCACACCGCTAATTTAAAATGTGCGCCTATTGAAACTCCTCTGCTGGAGGAAGTCTGAACTTTATGGACAGTATTAATTTTCAAGTTTCTCAGAAGATGTCTCTACCTGGAAATTTTGGAGTTTTTGAACTGTGTCATTTTCGACGTATTTTTGTTTTGCTTGTAGTAAGAAGTGTGAACTTTCTCTTCTAGAGGACACTACTGAAGATCAACAATAGTGCACCCTAGTGCGGAGTGAAAGAACTATTTTTTTTGGAGAAGTTCTTATTTCAAAAGTTTGTTTCTTGTTAAATTTCTTTCTGTTATTGTTTAAGTTGGCTGTATACCCCTCTTTTTCCCCTTGTTTTAGATTTATCCAATCCCGAATTTCTTTTAGTAATTTCCGACCAATCCGATGTATCTTCCCCCAACTTGGATATGTTTCTGTACCCTAGCCAATAAAGTGATTGTGGGCGGGTGTTCTCTTCCCTAAAACGCCTAGAACCTTCCGCGAGAGTATTTAAACTGCTGATTTTTGGGTCTCCGGGCCACTTCTGTTCCATCTTTCAGTGTGTAAAGTACATAGCAGGGGGCGGGAAGCGCCTCTTTCTTCTCCAGCTGTTCAACACCAGGTAATGGCCTCTTAATAACTTCTTTTCTTGCTAGGTTGGCAGTTTAACTCTCGGAGCAGGTTCGAAGCGTTTCCACCATGTAACCTTTTCCTAAAATGTAACCAATCTTTTCATCTATTCTCTTTTAAAGCTGCATATTGGGATAGAGAGTGCTAACCCTCTCGAGCTCCCACTCACATTGTTTTGAGGTGAACTTATTTTCTCAACCTATTCTTCGTTAACGTAAAACAAATTGCTCTTTTCTAAAGTCACCTCTGTAGTATGGGATTAGCCCTTGCATTAGTGGCCTAGAGCCAGATTAGGTTTTAAAAACAAGTGTATTAGGAGTGCAGATCGCCTCCTCTCAAATTGTTATTTTAGAGGTCATGTAATTGCCCCTTTTCATTTAATAGACCTCAGTAGGTTGGGTATTTTACCCCTGTGTCTATGTCCAGTGAGGACAACTCGAAGGTGGAGTTTGGTGTGGCCTTTGAGAGGCTTAAAGTTGAGCGCGTGTGGCTCTTTTGAAAATTGAGTGTTGTATGCCTCGTGGAGGCTTTTCAGTGTAATTTGGAGCAAGGACTCCTAGGCATGAATGGGGTTTTCTGCCCCTCTGTTGAAACTTGTGTTTGGGGTAAAACTGAGCTGATTGCCCAAGCATTGTGAAGTCAGGGCGCGAAGCCCAAATCCTGTAAATATTGTAACTACCCTTTGGACTTGCTACTTTGTACCTGCCATGCTTATTATTTCTTTGTTTTTGAAAAGAAAATATAACCTTGTTAAATTTTACATTAACTTTGATTCCGTAGTTTGAGACCCGTTCACGCCCGCACCTTCTTTCACCTCTACCTACCACTAAAACACGGTAACAAGTGGTAGCAGAGCGTGGTTGAATGGGTCTCAATTTAGCCCTTTTTGACGGTTAAACATTGTTTTATTCCGAACTCTAACAATTTTCTCAGTTGCTGGAATTTTTTTTTGAGTTTTTCAAAATTGTTCTGTCATCATGCCCGGACCTCGCGATGTTCTCCATCTTAACTATTTGCGCAAAGAGGAGTTCATATATGAGTTAACTATTAGAAATGTGCAATCTGGAGGCACGGTTGCAGTAGACACAAACAAGCTTAGAGAGTCCCTTGAATTGCCTATTTCAATCCCCACATTGGGAGAGAAAGAAGTTGACGACTCTCTTTCCACGATCGTCGAGAATATTACTGGGCTAGCATCTGTAGTTAGTTTTTTTGATGAAAATGATCCTTCTCCTAATCAAATTAAGCGTGTGCAAGCCAGGCTATATCACTTTTCAAATAGAGTTAATGATCTGTTGTCTCTGAAGTTGAATGACGTTCAGAGGAAGGAAGCTAGTACGCTGCTTGAAAACATTTCTGAATTATCTAGCAAGGTCACTCAATTGTTAACTGGGGAGGTTCCTCCCAAAACTGATCAACCCGTCACGGTGAATGTAGGTAGCGAGGAAGAGCCTCATAAGGGAGAAGTCAATAGGAAAACCATTGCTGCTCAAACAACCTCTGCCCCATTGGACGAGTCTGAACGCCGTAACTCATTAAATAATGTACGTTCTGAATTAACTACCTTGCCATTGAAACCTTTACCTACTATGTCACCCGGGTTTAGTAGCTTGCCTCATCCATTGGCAATGTTGCTCAGAGGTATCTCTAAGTTTTCCGTTAATACCACCAGTGACGTAATTTCATTTTTAAGATTTCTAGTTGAATTTCAGGATCATGCCCTTGTTTTTTCTCTTTCTCCATGTCAAATTTTGCAAATTATCTATCCGTATGCTATTGGTATTCTCTCTGATAAAATCGTAAGAGCCATTGCCGAGCAATCATCTATTGAGGATTTCCATGCCCACTTGCTAGCTAACTTCATCCCTGCTAGGGCCAGGTCCTCCCTTATTCAGAAGTACTATTATCGGGTACAGCGCTTGGATGAAAACTTGGCAGACTTCATCCAAGATATTAAGTTTTATACTAGGGTGTTTGCTCTTCATTTCCCTGAGGATCAGATTGTACAAGCTATTATGGAAGGGATTTCACCACCCTACAGGTCATATTTGTGTTTTGCGGCGTGCCCGCAAACTTTCTCGGAACTTGAAGCATTGGCCGTCTCAGCGGAAGGAGTTAGATACGCCGATTCTTTGCGTGTAGCGAAAGAAACCCCGCCTTCCTTTAGTAATACTCGGCCTCCACCTCGCCGATCAGTCACCCCTCGTAAATGTTATGCTTGTGGGTCGCCTGACCACCTGCGCAATAAGTGTCCACTGATCAAGTCGAGTGGGACAAGTAATGGGGCTGGTTCATCACAAGGCTGTTTTAAATGTGGGGCTTTCTCACATATCGCCAAGAATTGCCCAAATTCGAATAGCACCCCCTCCTGCTCAACTTCTGGTGCAAATTCCACCTATGCCAATAATAAAAAGTGACTAGTGGCTTCGGCTGAGTCGACTAATCCATCTTCCCGAGACTCAGCCCCTAGTAAACAGGTTGTAAATTCAGGGAACGAGCAATTTTCAAATGCATCTTTTGAATGTCCCAAAGAGTGTCTTAGGATGGTGGCGGATTCCCCCGCACCTATCCCTTTTCTTAAGATTGAGTTAAACAATGAGCCTATAACCGCTTTATTAGATTCAGGCAGTGTCTGTTCGATTATTTCGGCTGAATGGTATTCTAAATTGAAATCTGTTCGTAAACTACCTGACTATGTCTCATCTCCTGTTCTATATGTTTCGGCTAATTCATCTCCATTAGAAATTCTAGGTTCCTTACTGGTCAAAATTCGTATTTTTAAATTTACATGGAAAACCAAACTGTTTGTGGCTAAGCACTTGTCTTGCCCCATCATACTGGGAGCGGACTTCATTTCTCACACTGGTCTTGTGCTCGATCTTCAGAGTAAGTCGTGCACATTCAAATTTGCGTCCAATTGTAACATTCCCTTGTTAAAGTGTAATTCTGTATCATGTTCATCTATTTCGCCTACCCAGGATGAGATGTTGTTAGACCTTAGACATCTACCTGAGGAGCGGGCTGATAGTATTCGCAAATTGTGTCAGTCCTTTCCGGAGGTGTTCTCTGATACTCTTGGTGTTACTGACCTTATTGAATACAAAATTGAGGTCACGGATTCTATTCCTGTCCGTTTTCCACCTTATAGGCTATCTCCACCTAAAATGAAGGCTCTGAAAGAAATTATCAATCAGATGTTGAAGGATGGTATTATTAGGCCCTCTAAGTCAGCGTATTCTTCGCCTATTTTTCTAGTCCCGAAACCCCAAGGGGGCTTCAGGCCTGTCATTGATTACAGGGCTCTCAATCGGAAGGTGGTGTTACAATCTGTGCCCCTTCCCAACCTTCATTCTTGTTTTTCATGGTTTCGTAAGGCCAAGTTCTTTACTATCTTGGACTTGAATCAGGCCTATAATCAAATTCCCCTTGCCGAAGAGTCTAAACACCTTACAGCGTTTGCAACGGACTGGAATTTATATGAATACAACCGCGTGCCTTTCGGGCTCCCCACGGGAGCAGCTGTACTCACTAGGCTGCTAGATAGGGTCTTCTCCGACATCAAATTTGAATACTTGTACCACTACTTGGATGATGTCGTCGTATTTTCGGAAACCTTCGAAGAACATCTAGATCATCTGCGAGAAGTTCTCAATCGCCTTCGTAAGGCTGGGTTAACTGTCAAGTTGTCCAAGGTTGCCTTTGCTAAGCCCTCTATGTCATTCCTAGGGCATATTGTGTCACCTGATGGTGTTGCAGTCGATCATTCGAGAACACAGGCCATCCGTGATTTTAAACCTCCCAAGGACATTAAAGGCATCGCCAGGTTTATTGGTATGGTGAATTTCTTCAGAAAGTTCATTCCTAACTTTGCTAATAGAGCGGCGCCCTTAAACCTTCTTCGTAGGAAAGGCATCAAATTCGAGTGGGGACCTTCTCAACAAGCCGCTTTTGAAGATCTTAAATTGGCTCTCTGTAATGCCCCTGTACTTGCTATGCCTGATTTCTCGAAGAAATTCATCGTCCAAACTGACGCGTCGTCGTCAGCAGTAGCTGCAGTCCTTCTTCAAGAGACTGAACTAGGGAGGCGACCCATCGCCTATGCATCTAGGACCTTGTCGGCTCAAGAAGCCAAGTATTCCATCTATGAGCTCGAAGGTTTGGCAGTCTTATTCGCCTTAGAAAAGTTCCGTCTCTATCTGGAACACGTCAAATTCGACCTGGAGACAGATAATCAAGCCTTAAGCTGGGTCTTAGGTAGGCCGCGTCGTACTGGTCGTATAGCCCGTTGGGCCATCCGTATTTCTGCCTTCCAATTCGATGTCAGGCATATCAGAGGTACCGAAAATGTTGTTGCTGATGGACTCAGTCGTATGTTTTCTAACGACGTCGAGACCCATGAACCGGTCGACAGTTCATCACCTCCCGAGTCCGTACTATCTGGTGTTAATGCCATCTTAACAGATGCTCCCATGCTTTTTAGGGATATTGAGAAATACCAACGTGAAGATCCGACGCTGGCTCCGATAATGGAAACCCTTTCTTCTGGGGAACATGTTGTCCCTTATGTTCTGAGGAATGGTGTTCTATGTTGCCCATCGAGGCATGATAAGATGATGAAAGTTGTCGTTCCAGCTGTTCTTGTACCTATGATCTTCAAGTATTATCATGAAACCCCATTAGGAGGGCATCTGGGTATCTTTAAAACTCGTGAAAAGATTCGTGAAATGTTCATCTGGAAAGGTATGGACGGTGAAATCCGTGAACTTGTAAAAGCTTGTAAATCTTGTTTGCTCAGTAAACCCACCATGTCCACCAAGGTAGGCCTTTTGTCTTCGCATCAAGCGTCGCGCCCCATGGAACGCCTGTATATTGATTATGTAGGACCCTTCCCCCAGTCAAAGGGAAATGCTAACAAGTTCATCTTTGTATGCGTAGATGGCTTTACTAGATTTTCCTGGTTATTTCCGACTAAGCTGGCTACCGCTCAGTCTACCATTACTTGCTTAAATTCTATTTTTGCTTCTTTTGGTCCGTGCCAATATATTGTATCTGATAATGCTAAGGCTTTTACATCTAATTTATTTCGTAAATTCTGTTTTGACTTGTCCATCTCTCATGTAACTACTTCTGCTTATTACCCTCAACCATCTCTGGCTGAACGAGTTAACAGTAATCTCAGGTCCGCACTTATTGCCTATCATCATGAAGATCATTCCAGGTGGGACACGTCCCTGCATTGGTTAGCTTTTGCTTTGAATTCGGCGGTTCATGAATCACATAAATTTACTCCAGCCTCGTTGATGTTCAAGTTTGTTCCCAACACGCCGCTCTCTAACCTCTGGTCTCTGAGTGACATTCTACCCGAGACAATAGATCCGGACAACATTAAAGATCTTTGGAAGAAGGCTAAAGCCAATCTTAAAGTGTCTCATGAAAAGGTTAGGGAAAGGTATGATCGTGGACGGAGACCCACCCCTTTGAAGGTAGGTGACCAAGTTATGGTCAAGAACTTTCTTCCCGCGGGCAAGCTTGCCCCCAGATTTCATGGGCCTTGTATCATTCTCGATTTTCTTACGCCGGTTACATTGTTAGTAAGCAATCCAGCCACCGAGAGGATATTTAGGGTTCACCTGTCCCAGGTGAAACTGGTGTAAATTTTGTGTCAACTTGCTTCATATAATTTGATAGGAATATGAAGGTTATATTTTTTTTGAGTTTCCACTCTTAAGGCATTCTGCTCCTTCTATTTTGTTTTATATGTAAGCATTTTTGTAAAACCTTCCCCGATCCGTTAAACTGCCATTCTGTCCTTACCATGGCCATTACCACGCTCCCGTCTCCTGCTATACACACTGTGGCTTGCTTAGATTAAATGCCATGGATATTTGCACGCCGCTGGCCCCTCTACCTCTCCAACAAGCCTGTGCCCTCAAAAAAATGATGATGGTCCAACAAAATTCTGCCGCCTAGTTTTAATGTTTCAGTGCCCCCGCAGCCGCGCGGCGCCGTGCCGCGACTGGGTTTGAGGAAGGGCCCCCTCGGCCCCAGCGAGGACGACATGTGCACGGCGTGCCGGAGCTCTCCTCCCGGCCTAGGCTGATGTGCGGCGCACGACCTGCTACTTGCCCGCAGCCTGTATATGTTCACCGCGGGCGCGGCGTGCTTCAACACCTCTGCTCCCCTCATAGTGCGGGCGAGTGGTATCACAGGGTACTTGAGGGGTCCGAGCGGCCTCCTTTGGACGCAAGCTGCAACGGCCGGTCTGGCCATCCAACTTCATCAACATCAACTACATGAACAGTTACTATAAGCAATGACTACACTTGGGAATTCAACAGCAATATTTGGTGGACATTGCAAAATTTTTCATCACTTTTAAGTATTAAAAGTTTATCTTCAGAATTCAACTTCTACAAACATAAAGACTGTACTTCACCTGCAACAACAAAATTTTGAAACTGAATCAAACCAAATTAAGAAAATCTTATAAATTTTTTTTGGCAATTAATCTCCATATCTACATCAAAACTTGGACCTTGTTTTCAAACAATTTCATGTGTCACCCCGGGAGGAACTTTTGGGGGGGGAGGTCTGTACCGGGCGGTACACCTCCACACCGCTAATTTAAAATGTGCGCCTGTTGAAACTCCTCTGCTGGAGGAAGTCTGAACTTTATGGACAGTATTAATTTTCAAGTTTCTCAGAAGATGTCTCTACCTGGAAATTTTGGAGTTTTTGAACTGTGTCATTTTCGACGTATTTTTGTTTTGCTTGTAGTAAGAAGTGTGAACTTTCTCTTCTAGAGGACACTACTGAAGATCAACAATAGTGCACCCTAGTGCAGAGTGAAAGAACTATTTTTTTTGGAGAAGTTCTTATTTCAAAAGTTTGTTTCTTGTTAAATTTCTTTCTGTTATTGTTTAAGTTGGCTGTATACCCCTCTTTTTCCCCTTGTTTTAGATTTATCCAATCCCGAATTTCTTTTAGTAATTTCCGACCAATCCGATGTATCTTCCCCCAACTTGGATATGTTTCTGTACCCTAGCCAATAAAGTGATTGTGGGCGGGTGTTCTCTTCCCTAAAACGCCTAGAACCTTCCGCGAGAGTATTTAAACTGCTGATTTTTGGGTCTCCGGGCCACTTCTGTTCCATCTTTCAGTGTGTAAAGTACATAGCAGGGGGCGGGAAGCGCCTCTTTCTTCTCCAGCTGTTCAACACCAGGTAATGGCCTCTTAATAACTTCTTTTCTTGCTAGGTTGGCAGTTTAACTCTCGGAGCAGGTTCGAAGCGTTTCCACCATGTAACCTTTTCCTAAAATGTAACCAATCTTTTCATCTATTCTCTTTTAAAGCTGCATATTGGGATAGAGAGTGCTAACCCTCTCGAGCTCCCACTCACATTGTTTTGAGGTGAACTTATTTTCTCAACCTATTCTTCGTTAACGTAAAACAAATTGCTCTTTTCTAAAGTCACCTCTGTAGTATGGGATTAGCCCTTGCATTAGTGGCCTAGAGCCAGATTAGGTTTTAAAAACAAGTGTATTAGGAGTGCAGATCACCTCCTCTCAAATTGTTATTTTAGAGGTCATGTAATTGCCCCTTTTCATTTAATAGACCTCAGTAGGTTGGGTATTTTACCCCTGTGTCTATGTCCAGTGAGGACAACTCGAAGGTGGAGTTTGGTGTGGCCTTTGAGAGGCTTAAAGTTGAGCGCGTGTGGCTCTTTTGAAAATTGAGTGTTGTATGCCTCGTGGAGGCTTTTCAGTGTAATTTGGAGCAAGGACTCCTAGGCATGAATGGGGTTTTCTGCCCCTCTGTTGAAACTTGTGTTTGGGGTAAAACTGAGCTGATTGCCCAAGCATTGTGAAGTCAGGGCGCGAAGCCCAAATCCTGTAAATATTGTAACTACCCTTTGGACTTGCTACTTTGTACCTGCCATGCTTATTATTTCTTTGTTTTTGAAAAGAAAATATAACCTTGTTAAATTTTACATTAACTTTGATTCCGTAGTTTGAGACCCGTTCACGCCCGCACCTTCTTTCACCTCTACCTACCACTAAAACACGGTAACAATAATAATGCTGTGAGAGTTCACGGGTGAAAGTAATAATCAATGTAGAGATAACATGTGGCGTAAAAGACTTTAATTCAGGCAGTAAATTTGATTTTTATGTAAATTATTGATTTCACGTTTTTTTGGACTTTATCATAACCATAAAAAATTGTTTAGAAGTGATAGAGGCACGTGTATAGGATGGTCACGTTATGTTGAAAGCCCAGAGTGGTTTGAGCCCAATTTTAAGATCGGAAGCCGTGCGGGACGAAAATCCGGCACGAGGTGAGAATTGAGCCGGACTGTTTTTGATGATGAAATAGATAAATCTTGATGCCTAAGACGATGTAAGGTCAATTCCGGTGTTATGAGTGGCAGAATCCACGCACCGAGGATTAATTATTAAATTACATGTTTGAAGAGTTCCAGTGGTATAAAAAGGGACTTCAAATGAAAAGGAAGGAATAAGTTAGCAATCGCAGGCATTGGATGTATTTGCCCAGCCGCGATGTGCCATGGGATTTGAGATGTGTCTTGGGAGGACATGGTGTCCCCATAAAATTAACGGCAGTATGGAAATGAAGGTTGCGGTTCCGAATACTGTGGTGTCCCGATCGATGTAAATTGGATCTTGGTGGTTCATATTGGGACTCAACATATGTGACTAAATTCTAGAGAGTGGAAGTAAAAATATAAACTTTCCATTTTAATAATAAAAATCCAAGTGAATCTTGTCTTAAATCAATTGCTTAGTGCCAAAGTAGACCAAAATTGTAAAAGCTTATGCATTAACCATAAATATCGCTAATGGTAGTGTAACACATGAAATAGAGTTATAATAATAATGATAATAATTCAAAGAGGAATAATAGGAAGAATTTATTAGATTAATTTGAGAATAATTATGGTGAGATCAATGTAAAATATTAAATCCATGATGAATAAGTGTTACGATAATGATAATCTCCACTGATGAAATATATTATTATAATAATAATAATAAGAAGAAGAAGAAGAAGAACTCTTTCAATTGTATTTTGAGAATAATAATTATGATGAAAGGAAATTAAGATATTTAATGGATGATGATTCATTGTTAAGAATATGATATAATAATAATAATAATAATAATAATAATAATAATGATTTATTATGAAACTGATCATTAATTTGTGTGGATTAATTATGAGGAAAAACAACCCTTTGTTTGAGACTTTGGCAAAGGATAGCATGAAATCATCCCGGATGATAAATGATAATAATCAAATATAGGATGATAATTGAAATTAATGATGATAATAATAAAATAATTGATGGTAATCACAGAATATGATAATGATCAGATAAAGAATGATAATGATAATTATTTACAATAATCATAGGAAGATGATATAGGGATGTCGTCATGCATAGAATTGGTCGGAACCAGATGTTGGTTTTCCACGTGGGAGATTGTTGGCGGTAGGTGCGGAATAAGCCACAGCCGTCACATGTCTTCATTGTGTGAGCATAGTAATGAACCTTTCCGTACGTCTTGTCGTATTGACAAAACTAAATATTGAGATAAGTTTTGAGTTAACGAGCTACACCTGGCATGTTCGTGAATCTGGAAATATAGGCTAGAGTTTGTCTGTACAATAAATTCCCATTTTAGATACGATAACATTTCCACGGTGGAGGTCCGGCCTACTAGAATGTACATACCGGAAGTGACTCATGTCCAAAGGAACGTGGAGATGACAGTAAATAGTTACTCTCATGCCTATGTCTCCGAAAGAAGATCTCCAGCGGTGAAACGTCCACTCATACGGATGTGGATTCGATCCCCCGTAACCAATGGGGCGAATTCACCAAATATTTTACGCTATCAGAGTAGTGAGGTGAATCCAAGTATTATGTCTTTTCTTTTTTCAGGATGGAAATTTCTAAATGTAATAATTGTCATCATGTGCAGTTTGCAAAATAAGTCAATAAATTGCTCCTTATTGCAATTTCAATAGGAAACAGTTTTCATATCTTTTTATTGTAGTTAGTCCAGTTTGCCCATGGAATTTAAGTTGTCACTTCCCAGTCCTATTGTGGAGCTTATAATTTGTATCTATGAATGAGCCGTCCCCCTTTACCTTAATTTGCATGCCCCGTTCATCCCTGTGTTCATGTGGTGCGCCTATATATAATTTTTTTTGTTATTGATTAAAATTTTTAACATCTTTTACGAACTGATCACCCCTGAGATTAAGGCTAGTCTGGGACTCAGGAGGTGAGCAGGTGCAGTATGTCAGTTGGTTTGATAGAGTTAGTAGTTGATATGCAGTGGTTGCAGTCTCCTTGTGCTTCGTGATAGGCAGTTGTTAAAAATGGTGGTTTGTTGATGTGTGTGTTTAATGTGAAGTTAATTTGTAAATAAATTAATTTACGCTACTGCCAGCATTTTGTGTACGTCTTTTTGAATACATCAGATTATTTATTTGATTATTTAAATAATCTGATGGAGGTTATTTGAATAATAAAAGTATTCGATTATGTCATCACTACAACGGATTGATATTTGAAACACATTTGATTATTTTTTTTTGATTATTTAAATAATCGGATGGAAGTTATTCGATTATTAAAAGTATTTTATTATCCTAGCACTACTTGGAAGCAAGTTTGTCTGCAAATCATCCATCCATTAATATAGCAACATGGAGCTGTGTGTTACACTGTTCACTTATTGCAACGTCGAGACAGTGTTTCTCTCCCCTTTCATGGATAGCGTTCTTTTGGAAGAAAGATCATAGTTGATCTGACTCTGATCACAGTTCCATACAGAACGCATTTGGATGTTTTCTGTCCGGATATGCGCATTGACTTCAGCAACAAATGTTTGAGCCCTTTGAATCATCTTTTCCTCATCGTCCTTATCTTTTTTTGTTTGGAGCATAGATATACAGCAAGTTGTTACCCTAAACTCCTTTTTCAAATGAGTATTAAATCCCAGTTATGCTGCAAAGTTCATACACCCGATATTTTGGGCTGCGTCTAATGCCCAATATTGTAAATATTCATAATGAACGGAAGAACCGTGTTCTTGTTCTTCATCAAATTTCGTCATTACATGCTCATGTGACTCTGACGTGATAATCATCATATATGTTCTCTAGTGTGTTGTCAGCAAACACCGAGAGGACACTTTCGATTTTCAACCTCTTATCAGGAGAAGGTTGGAATTCAGTTTTGCCGCTTCCATCAGTTAATGTTACAACAGTATCTGCGTCTAACCAGTGATTATAATTTTGCACTATAATAGATACCAGAAAACATGAAATGATTAATCTTCTACACCCATACAATCTTCACAAAGAACAGTTCGTTGTAACTTCATCTCAACCAATCACAATTCATTAGCAGGGTTGATTACTGACCGCCGATCCATCTCATGCTTCACTACACAAATAAGGTCACAAACTGCAACTTCACATACACACTGCATCATCTCTACTGGTCTTGACTGGCGTAGCGGCAGGCAAAGCTCGAATGTGGCATGGCATACAGAGGCCTCTAGTGGACGACTGCAGAGGTTTGCAGAAAAACAAATATCACCAGTGAATGAAATGACATTGAAATGATCCCTCAAGGGATTGTGGTGTAAATGTGTTTGTTCAAGCCCAGATACTTTCCTTGTAAGACATCATCTGAAAATCCCTCAAGTATAAACGCTCACCAAAAAACTGAGTTTCATTTATCCCAGAACCTCTCTGTAAAACAACGTTTGTGGTATTGCCTTTTGGGACTAAGATGAGCAGGCTACTGGCAGAGCTAATTCTGGAACATGTGACATAGAACTGTACATGTGAGAAACAGCCCTCTCTCTCTAGTGGAAAACAAAAAATTAAGTGTTTCTTTATTTTTAAAGGAGATTCGAATACCCAATTCCATGCCTGTAACATCTTCAGTTTTTTAGTATCTCCATAACAACAATTCAGCACTTTTTTCAGTCCCCCCTCCAACCTAAGTGGATTTTCCGAAAACAAAAAATACGGGTTTCTTTATTTTCAAAAGAGATTCCAATTACCAGTTTTCATGTTTCTGACATGTTCAGTTTTTGAGATATACGCATCCACATAAGAAAAGAATTCAACTCTTTCTTCACTTCTTTTCACCTCCATTAAGTGGCTTTTCCAAAAACAAAACGAAAAAAAAAAAAAATGTGCTCCTTAATTTTTAAAGGAGGTTCCAAATACTAATTTTCACATTTGTAACATGTTAAGTTTTTGAGATATACTGTAGATATACTCGTTTTAAAAATTCACTCACGACAATAATAATAATTTTGTGTGGCTATTTCTAGCCGGTGCAGCCCTTGTAAGGCAGACCCTCCGATGAGGGTGGGAGGCATCTGCCATGTGTAGGTAACTGCGTGTTATTGTGGTGGAGGATAGTGTTATGTGTGGTGTGTGAGTTGCAGGGATGTTTGGGGACAGTACAAACACCCAGCCCTCGGGCCATTGGAATTAACCAATGAAGGTTAAAATCCTCGACCCGGCCAGGAATCGAACCCGGGACCCTCTGAACCGAAGGCCAGTACGCTGACCGTTCAGCCAACGAGACTCACGACAATTAAAACTTGAAATGTATCCACTGACTAAAATCTAGAACTAACGTATCCACAAAGACACACACGAGATGTCAGTTGGTACAATTATTTTATTTACATTTATATACAAATTAACACACATAACCTTAATCACTGTTGTGTGTGGCCTTCTAACCCCAACTTGGCAGGTTCGATCCTGGCTCAGTCCGGTGGTATTTGAAGGTGCTCAAATATGACAGCTCCATGTCGGTACATTTACTGGCACGTTAAAGAACTCCTGCGGGACTAAATTCCGGCACCTCGGCATCTCCGAAGACCTTAAAAAGTAGTTTGTGGGACGTAAAGCAAATATTATTATTATTATTATTATTATTATTATTATTATTATTATTATTATTAATCACTGTTGACAAAACCAAAACATTCACATCACAAACTGCCATTTTAGACAACTGCCTATCGCTGCACATCGAGATGACAACATTGAAACACAAATAAAACAGATGACTGCGTAAAAGCATGTCACTTCAGTATGGAGACTGCAACGGCATGTCAACACGAGAATAACTTCCAATCAATAACTCGTCCAACAACTGTAACTTAACAGCAACTCTCAATAACTCAGCAGTAACTCACTTCACAGTCAAGATCGTCTCTTATATATATGTGCCTGGCCAGGCTTCTAGAAAATTGCATTACAAAATATATCTTCGTGAAAATTCTATAGTGCGTAATACACAGTTTACAATGGATGGAATATTCTCAATTGTTCTTATGCCTATACCATTCTGGAAGTTACAATGTGTTTCACAATTATGGATTATAATTTATATATTCAGGTAAAAATAAATTATAATATTAATTTACAGGTATTTACATTAACAGAACTGATATCAATGTCTATGTACAACACGTGTTCCATGACATAACCTCACACACAATACGATCATTCAGCTAAGTAAATAATAACAATACTAATACCAAATAGATGTACACTGACTTAGCAAATGTCATGGGATAGTCACCTAACGGCGTGTGGGGCCTCCTCTGGCCCTGCAAACTGCAGTGAGACGCCATGGAAGTGAGTTGACAAGTCCCTGGTAGTCCTCTGGACGCAGCTGACACCAAATCTGTGAGCGGCCGCCAATGCTGGTCTGTTCGTGGGCGCAGGATTAATGGCACGGAGCCCGCGTTCCAGGACATCCCAGATATGCTCGATAGGGTTCATATCGGGGCTCCTGGGTGGCCATGGCAGTCGTTGGACCTCCGCTGCATGTTCCTGGAACCATTCCCGGGTGACGTGTGAGCGATGTAGCAGCGCGTTATAATCTTGAAACACCGCAGAACCGTCGGGCGCTGGAAGGCCAAAAATGGGTGGAGATGGTCTCCGAGCAGGTCGATGTACCGCCTACCATTCAAAGTCTCTTCCAGAACAACTAGGGGGCCCATTCCATACCAGGAAAATGCACCCCAGACCATAACAGAGACACCAGCACCCTGGACCACACCTTCGAGGCAGGCGAGATCCATCGCTTCATGTGGTCTGTGCCATACACGGTGCCTTCCATCGGCATGGTGCAGTTGAAATCATGATTCGTCCGACCATATCACGTTATGCCATTTTTCCAGTGTCCATCCCTGGTGACTGGTGACAAATGTGCGTCGTTGTGCCCTATGACGTTGGGTTAACAGTGGCACCCGTGTGCGGCGCTGGCTCCCATACCCCATAGAGCCCATGTTCCTACGGATTGTCCACTGGGAGACGTGTCTAGCACGGCCTGTGTTGAATTGACCCATGATTTGTTGCACGGTTGCCCGTCTGTCACTGTTGACAATCCGTCTCAGATGTCGCCGGTCACGGTCATCGAGGGTGGCTGGACGGCTGGTCGTTCGTCTCTTGTGGATGGTGACACCTGCATTCAACCATTCACGATACACCCTGGACACGGTTGATCGTGTGAAGCCGAATTCCCACACCACTTCCAAAATCGCGCTTCCCATCCTTCGAACACCGACCACCATACCCCGTTCGAACGGTGTCAGCTCACGACGACGTTCCATGTTACACCTGTCACATGCATAACCACTGCTCACAAGGTCTCCTATACAACTGCCGTTGGCACAGGGGGCGCGTGGTGCACAGACAACACACCTGCGCATTAGTGCTCCGCTATCCCATTGACATTTTCTCAGTCAGTGTACACTTCATAGCTATACATACAAGTAATAATAATAACCGTAATCGTTAAATAATAATAATAATAATAATAATAATAATAATAATAATCATGATAGTAAAATAATAATAACAATAATAATTCAAGCTTGATATCTGCATTAGTTACCCATGGGCGAGAGAATATTCTTTTCAGGTTATAACTGTATATCGCACTTGCGTAAAAATGAATGATAAAAATAATAACCATGAATCCAAAATAATCAGTGGGTCCAATTCCCAATGCCTCATATTCTGAGATGATGCTTGTTGTCCAAATGTCCAAAATCTAGGTCACCGGTCCCTCATAATTGTACTAATGACTGGTTAGGCGGAACCATGATGTTCCTTCTATAGTGATACTAATCACAGGTAACGTAGACTCACGGTGTTCCTCGCATGGTGGTACAAATCACTGATAATGTAGACCCATGATATGTCACACACAGTGGCATCACTCACAGGTAACACAAACCCATGGTGTTCCTCACGTAAGTGCACTACTCACAAGCAATGCAGACCCACGGTGTTCCTCACTTAGTGGGAACTAATCACAGGCCACGTATACTCATGGTGTTGCTCACATAGTGGTACTAATCATAGTCAATGTAGACCCACAGTGTATCACACATTATGGTACCACCCACAGGTAACACAGACCCATGGTGTTCCTCACATAAAAGCACTACTCACAGACAACGCAGATCCATGGTGCTCCTCATATAGTGGCATTACTCATAGTTAACACAGACCTGTTCTGAATACAGGGGAACCAATGCAATTCAGCATGGTGTGCGGCAGCCCCTTCCGCAAGGACACCAGTCTGTAATGCCGCACACCCGCTCCCCTGCCTTGGTGGAATCTACACAATGATACTAATCATAGGCAGTCCCCAGACCCATGGTGTTTCTCACATAATGATACTAATAGCAAGTAACTCTGACCCATGTTGTTCCTCACTTAGAGGTACTAATCACAAGTATCCTCATGGTTCCATCATCGCTTGGTCTCCCCTTTTGTGTCGCCTCTTATGACAGGCAGGAGATACCATGGGTGTACACTTCACATGGTGTTGGTGCTATGTAAAGCCCCTAGCAAAAAAAAAAAAAAACTCTTCACATGTGTCCCCAACCTCAGGGGGTATTGGTAGATTTACCAGCACAGAAAAGAACTGTTGCGGGACTAAATTCTGGCGCATTGGCACCTCTGAAAACCATAATAGTAGTTAGTGGTGCAACTACCGCAAGCTATTGAAATACTGAACAGATAAACGTTGAATCAAATAAGTGTAAATAACAAGGATAATGGGCGCCACCTGCCAAACAATTGCAGGAATATTTAATTATGTAGAGCAACGAGCCACTCCCTCTCCCAAGGCGACGGTCATCAGGCTGACGAGGCTCCAGACTTACTTTATAACCTTACCTGTTGCTATATAACCCCTGAAATTAAATTTGGGTAACATGCCAGGTTCAGCCTCACTCCACTGACTAAAGACTCACTTTAGGTTTGATTCTATGACTTTACTCCCAGAATAAGAACTAATATGTGACATTCACCAACAAAATAAACACTTATGCAACCCACTTAGTGCTTGCTGTTTACATAGAGCTAATATACACAATACTACCCAATAAAATCATCTCTTCACGAGATTTACTCGTTTGCCGTCCACAAAGGCAAATTACACATCATTAAAATCACTAATAAAAATAGAACATCATTATGCAACCCACTTAGTGCTTGCCGTTTACATAGAGCTAATATACACAATACTACCCAATAAAATCATCTCTTCACGAGATTTACTCGTTTGCCGTCTATAAAGGCAAATTACAAATCATTAAAATCACTAATTTAAAAAAAAATAGAACATCATTATACTTTTAACATACCTCCAGGTAAGAGCCCCTTCGCACTCCACTGTTACCGTGAATCCTAATCTGGTAGAGAAAAGTACGACGACTATTTCTCTACATATGGATGCAACCTTCTTTAAGACGAGCATCCCTAACCTTATTTACACTTCTTCGTCGACGTCTTGAATTCTTTCCAATTGCTGGCTGGACAGAAAGCGTTACATGTCCGGAGGCAAGCAAACAGCAAAATTCTCCATCAACTGAAGCTGCATACTGGGGTGACAAGTTCCAAACAAACACTTTCTTTTTCAGAAAGTCCACTGCAAAGCCGGTAAGTCGTTGAGATTATACCATGTTCACTCCGCAACAGATACTCCGAACAATAGCAGATCGTATAGCAAACTGCGCAAATACGTCGCTCCCGCAGACCAGTACAAATGAGAAAAACACAGTATCAGCATCAGAGTCAGAAACAGAATGAGAATCAGAATCAGAATGACTCGCCGCACACGCGTACCCACTCATATATGCTTGCTACACGTGGTTATCGCGTCCTGAAAAGTTTACTGGTAGCAACGCTCACACCGGCACTTCTTCGCGCGTCACTCTGTCAACCCAAACCTCGCTCAAAACAAAGCCCTCGCATTGGCTATCGAGTATATGATGTGACATAGACCGTCCACTCATGTATGTCACATTGATTCACTCCAATTCTTCAACCGATACAACCTGCCGTACCCCGTGTTTTCAAGCCACTTGTTGCAACACGTCCAACTGACTTCAACCGTCCTTCCCGATATAGTCGCAGTTTTCCCGGTTGCACAATCCTTACGGCTAGGCCATATTTACAGACTCTTACCCAAACGGAAATTTATACAAAATATAATGATGAACATATGCAATATTCCCTAACTATACATTCTTCTTATAATATTACGTTTTTACATGGTAAATAAACAAAATTACATGATTTTAACCTTACAAACTATACACGAAAATTTCCTAACCTAAAAACTCGGGGATCGTACATACGTACGGTTACAGTGGGACATAAAGCAAATAACATTATTAAAATTGCTGCAGAGTATTTGTAATAGAATGCTTATTATTGGACAGGAAGTGCCGATAGGTAAAATGATGACTGCAATTGACCCTTTTAATTAGAACATCTGTAATAATAATAATAATAATAATAATAATAATAATAATATTGACTTTTACATTCCACTAACTACTTTCTACGGTTTTTTGAGATGCCAAGGTGGCAGAACTTTGTCCTGTAAGAGTTATTTTACTTGATGGTAAATCTACCAATGCAAGATTGACGTATTTGAGCACCTTCAAATACTGCCGAACGGAGCCAGGATCGAACCTGCCAAGGTGGGATCAGAAGGCTAGTGCTCTATCATCCGAGTTACTCAGCCAGGAATTAGAACTTAGAGCAAGTTAGTCGTGCAGTTAGGGGCGCGTAGCTGTGGACTTGCAGTCAGGAGATAGTGGGTTCAAACTCCACTGTTGGCATCCCTGAAGATGGTTTTCTGTGGTTTCCCATTTTCACATGAGGCAAATGCTGGCAATCGGGCAGCCTACAGAAGTATGGCAATGTTACAGAGTCATCTTGTGATACTGTTGCCATGTGTGGCCGAGCATTATCGTGGTGGAAAATGGCTCTTGAAGACCCTGCCATGAAGGACAGTACATGTGGCCATAGAATGTCATGCACATATTGGTGTGCTGTCAGTGTCCCTCATATCACTTCTAAGAGTGTCCAACTGTTGTATGCTATGGCCCCCCCAGGCCAGCACACCAGCAGTGAGGATAATGTTGTCTCACAGCAAAGGCGGGATTGAGAAGCTCATTATAATAATGATAACCTGGATTCATCACTAAAGGGAAACTAGTTCCAGTCTGTTGCAGTCCAGGTTTGTCTTTCACAATGTCACTGTAAATGGACACTATGACAACAGTTTATACCGAGCTCGATAGCTGCAGTCACTTAAGTGCGGCCAGTATCCAGTATTCGGGAGATAGTAGGTTCGAACCCCACTGTCGGCAGCCCTGAAAATGGTTTTCCGTGGTTTCCCATTTTCACACCAGGCAAATGCTGGGGCTGTACCTTAATTAAGGCCATGGCCACTTCCTTCCCACTCCTAGCCCTTTCCTGTCCCATCGTTGCCATAAGACCTATCTGTGTCGGTGCGACGTAAAGCAACTAGCTAACAACAGTTTATTGTTAAAGCTACCCCCCTAATCAATACACAATAGCATAATGCAAATTTAAAATTCACATTTGTCACATCTAAGCATTTTTCGACCCTGATTGGTTCATCTTCAGTAGAATGTTAAAATTGGCATATGTAATGATTAAAACACTTAGGTAAATAGATATAATGTGACTGTTAAAACGCTCAGACCTACAGTCAATTTTAGAGGAAGCCCCACTTACAAGCTATCTCAGTTTGTGCGTAAATTCCTTACATCCCATTACCATTTTCAGGCTAAGACTTAATTTAAAAACACAATAGAACTGGTTGATAGAATTAGAGATTTAAATATTTTACCCCATTATACCATTCATTCCTTTGATATAGTCAATATGTACCTGAGCATACCCATTAAGAACACAGTCAAACTAATAAAAAACAACTTAAATAAGCACAGCAGACTTAGTAAAGAAGAAATAGAGGAGTTTATGTGTATGTTAGAGTTTATTTTAGATAATAGTTATTTTAATTTTAATAACACCATGTATCAGCAGGAAGGCCTGCCAATGGGGGCGATCTTGGCGGACATATATTTGGACCATCTCGAAGAAACTAAAATTCTCGGCATCCCCATTGGTATTGTATATTGGGCATGTTTTGTGGATGACATCTTCACAGTTATAGATCAATAACTTACTGGCAGTGAAAATATACTCGACCATTTTAGTGGGATAGATCCGTATATAAAGTTCACCAAAGATTCTGAAAAGGAGGACTCACTAAATTATTTAGATCTCACTATTATTATTATTATTATTATTATTATTATTATTATTATTATTATTATTATTATTATTATTATTATTATTATTATTATTATTATTAATATTAATAATAACAATAATAATAATAAAATAAATTATCTTTTAAGATTTTAAGGAAACCTACACAAGCCAGAAACACCATTAAGCAAAATTCAATGCATCCAGGAGCCCATAAAAAGCGTAACAGCATGCTACACAGGGTTTTCAAGATTCCTTTATCTTGCAAGGATTTTAAAGATGAAATTGAGACTATATGCCATAGCTAACAGTAACGGTTATAAGAAACAATTTACAGACCAAATACACAATAAAATTATAAACAAACCTTACACCACGTTAGTCAAGGATTCAACTGCAAAAAAGTATTATGCCTCCTTCACATTTAATAGTAATAATATTTACCAAATCTATATATATAAAGTAGCTTGTCCTGACTGACTGACTGACTGACTGACTGACTGACTGACTGACTGACTGACTGACTGACTGACTGACTGACTGATTCATCATCGCCGAGCCAAAACTACTGGACATAAAGGAATGAAATTTTGGAGATATATTCATATTAAGATGTAGGTGCTCGCTAAGAGAGGATTTTTGGATATTCCGTCGCTAAGGGGGTGAAATTTTAAAATGAGTGTGTCTATATCTCAAAACTTTAAAAGTTTACAGATGTGAAAATTGGTATTTAGAATCTTCTTTAAAAATAAGGAAACACGTATTTTTTTGTTTTGAGACAATCCCAATAGGAGGGGCACAAAAGGGTGAAAAAAGGGGTTGAATGCCTTTAATCGGGATACCGGTACTTATATCTCAGAAACTGAAGATATTACAGACATGAAAATTGGTACTTTTGATCTCTTTTAAAAATAAAGAAACACGTATTTTTTTGTTTGGGGGAAATCCAATTAATGGGAGGGTGAAAAGGGGGTGAATTTTTAAAATGGGTGCATCTATATCACAAAACTCTTAAAGTTTACAGATGTAAAAATTGGTACTTAGAATCTTCATTAAAAACGAAGAAACACGTATTTTTTTGTTTTCAGAAAATCCCAATAGGAGGGGTGAAAAGGGGTGAAAACGTGGTTGAATGACTTTCATGAGGATACTTATATCTCAGAAACTGAAGATATTACAGACCTGAAAATTGGTGTTTAGGATCTCCTTTAAAAATAAAGAAATACAAATTTTTTGTTTTTTGGAAAATCCAATTAATGGGGGGTGTGAAAAGGGGGTGAATTTTTAAAATGAGTCTATCTATATCTCAAAACTTTTAAAGTTTAAAGATGTAAAAATTGGCATTTAGAATCTCCTTTAAAAATAAAGAAACACGTATTTTTTTGTTTTCGGAAAATCCCAATTGGAAGGGTGGAAAAGGGTGAAAAAGCAGTTGAATGCCTTTAATGAGGCTACTTATATTTCAGAACCTGAAGATATTACAGACCTGAAAATTGGTATTTGGGATTTACTTTAAAAATAAAGAAACAGGTATTTTTTTATTTTGGAAAATCCAAATAATGGAGGGTGAAAAGGGGGGTGAATTTTTAAAATGAGTGTGTCTAAATCTTAAAACTTTAAAAGTTTACAGATGTAAAAAAATGGTATTTAGAATCTTCTTTAAAAATACAAGAACACGTATTTTTTGCTTTCTTTAAATCCCAATAGGAGGGGTGTAAATGGGTGAATAATGGGATGAATGCCTTTAATGAGGATACATATATCTCAGAAACTGAAAATATTACGGAACTGAAAATTTGTATATGGGAGCTCCTTAAAAAATAAGGAAACACGTATGTTTTTGTTTTTGGAAAATCCAATTAATGGGGGTTAAACAGGAGTGACAAACTGGGGTGAATTTTTGAAAGACTATATCTACAGAATATCTGAGAAACGTAAAATGTTATAGACGTAAAAAGTGGGTATTTGGAATCTCCTGTAAATGTAAAGAAAGATAGGTGATTTGTTTTCGGAAACTCCACGTAAGGGGAAATAAAAAGGGGTGAAATTTTAAAAAGCGAATTTCTACAGTATATCTCAAAAACTTAACATGTTACAGAAGTGAAAAATGGTATTTTTATCTCTATTAAAAATAAGGAAACGTGTATTTTCAGCTTTCGGAAATACCACTTGGATGGAAGGGGAGGGGTGAAAGTGACTGAAAATGGTGTTGAATTCTTTTAATTAGGCTACTGATATCTCAAAAATGAAGATATTACAGACGTGAAATCTGCTTTGGAATCTGCTTTAAAAGTAAAGAAACACGTATTCTCGGAAAATCCAATGAAGGGGGGGTGGGGGGGGTGAAAGAATTGAAAAATTAATTGAATTAATTGTATGAGAATACATACATCTAATAGAAACTAAAGTTGTTACGGACGTGAAAATTGGTATTTGAATCTCCTTAAACAAAGAAAAACGCGTTTGGGGGGCGGGATTGAAAAGGAGTTGAATTCCTTTCATGAAGACACATAAATCAAAAACTGAAGAAGTTAGAGTCGTGATAATTACTCTTTAGAAGATCCTTTACTATTAAGGAAACAAGTATATTTTGCCGGAAAATTCACTTACGGGGTGGGGGGGAGGGGAGTGTGAAAGGAAGTGAAAATAAAGTGAATTATTTTTATGGGGATACTTATATCTCAAAACTGAATGTAACAGATGTGAACATTGGTGTTTGGAATATCTTTTAAACATAAAGAAACACGTCTTCTATTTTTTTGGGGGGGGGTGTAAATAAACTTAACGGCGGTGGGGTGTAAAAGGAGGTGAGATCAATTGATTTTACTGTTCATAATGTACTTAAGGAGCCTCCGTTGCTCAGGCGGCAGCGCGCCGGCCTCTCGCAGCTGGGTTCCGTGGTTCAAATCCCGGTCACTCCATGTGACATTCGTGCTGGACAAAATGGAGGCGGGATAGGTTTTTCTCCGGATACTTCGATTTTCTCTCTCATCATTCATTCCAGCAACACTGTCCAATATTTCATTTCATTTGTCATTCAACGATCATTGCCCCAGAGGTGTGCTTCGGCAGCCGGCACAATTCCTATTGTCGCTGCTAGATGGGGCTGTATTCATTCCATTCCTGACCCTGTCGAATGACTGGAAACAGGCTATATAGTTTCGATGTACTTATTCTGATCATAAACCGATCATTTTTAATCTTTCCTGGGCTGGTTTTCAACAGCCATCTTTTCCTTCGGAGAACGTTCTTAGATTACAGTAGATCCTCCTGGCATGTAAATAAAAATTTAAACACATTTGAAATAAACGATACGAATGAGATGGACCGTCAAATTGTTCACCTCTATAATAAGGTCAACAATGCACGGAAGTATGTCATTGGTATCGCCAGAAATCCCGCACACTTGCCTACGCGCGACGATGGTGCTGGTCACATTGTAACAATGACACTGGCAGCAGATGTAATTTACCGCCAAGTAGCGATCTTGCACCTTGCTGTGGGGTTCAGAACATCTTTTAATAATAATAATAATAATAATAATAATAATAATAATAATAATGTTCTGGACCGTTGTCAAATGTGCGGACCCCCCTGGAAAATGGTCCTGGACGGGTAATGACTAAGAATGCAGTCCGGCCGCGGGTTCAGTACCGCCAAGGCACCTAAGACGACACCACGCCGGATCTCCTGAAGGATTTGATCCATATTAAAAACGCTTATAGGAAAAGATGGCAAAGATTTAGGGACCCAACTGACGGGGTGGAATATCTGGACCTAGCCCGGGAAGTACGAAATCGATTGCTGGAAAGAAAGATTGAAAAATGTGAGGAAACATACCGTAATCTATTAGAAAACGAGTCAGATCGCGAATTTTGGCGGATTCTCGCAGAAAACGAGTCAGATCGCGAATTTCGGCGGATTATATATCTAAAACAATTAGCATTCAATTATAAATTTCAGTATAATACCGTAGCGAAGCACGGGTATCTTGCTAGTCATTAATATTTTTAAAAGGCAAGGCATACAGGACTAGAAATACCAATTTAAATATACTGTTAATTCACAGATCATTAATAATAATAATAATAATAATATTAATAATAGTAATAATAATAACTCAGGGGTGTATAAAATTAATTGTCGATCCTGCAAAGCATCTTACATGGGAGGAATATTGTAACAAGATATCAAGAACATTTAAATGCCATCAGATATAACCACTTCTCAGCCATAAGCATGCATGTGAAAGAATCTGATCACAGTTACACATCAATCAAAAAAGATTTAAAGACTGTTAATCTAGCACAGAAAGGCCCATACTCAAAATCTTGGAAAATATACATATTCACATAGACCAATATATAAACCCGGAATATAAAATGAATGAAATGTAACAAAAAATTGAATCCTTTATTTGAAGCTTTTGTTCCATGTCTTTGTAAATTTACTTCCAATGACATATGGCCCCGCCTTCAACCAATGATAGCTTCATCTTCTCTGCATTCAGTTCCCCTACCTATCCCTTCCAGCTCCTTATCTCCACCTCCCTCTCTATCCCTCAAAACTACGAACCTGCAACATCATAACAAGCCTGGTTAGTGTGAATTAGACTACACATTTGAATACATCATTCTACTGGGCAATGGGAGGTTAGTCATATTTTACTACTTATAAACACATGAACTATACACTCATCACATTCCCCTTTACATCAAATTATTTTAAGCATTTTTGTTTACAGGAATTTTTATCACCACAACATGTGTTTTTCTATTTAATTTAATAGAGAAATATACACTCAAGTTTGAGCATTAAATAAATTTTACATTTCATTCTTTGCTATAGTCTGTAATTGTCCTGGTTCTTTTCGTGCATGTTATGATGTGATATCTACTACACTTCTGTCCACACAAAGTGCACTTACAATCTTTGTCTGGCTCACGGAACTTCTGGTTTACGCATATCTTGTGGTGAAACCCATGAATGGAGAGTCGTGTTATCACGTGACGTTGTGTGTTGCACTCTCTAGTCAATCTATCATCCGTCATCGCTGGTGAGGCGTAGAAGTCGAGGTAAATTTCACTTTTCTTCCTTTCCCTGATGTTTACTAGTGCCCTGCTTGCTTCCGTTGATTGTAGGTAGAATTGTGATCGTATGTCTTCTATGAAATATGTCTCCCGCATCATTTCGTATACCATCCGGGATGGCGCTGTCTTTCCAACTAGGGTTATCTTCATGATCATTGCTTTTATTCTTTCTGTTCTCATCAAGTCTCTGATCTTCAGCTTTTCCCACACGATCTCAATCCCATATGTTACCAGTGGCGCTACTGTCGTCTTTAAAAGTCTCATCGCCATGCTGATTGATAGGTTTTAAATGTTTTGGATGCTGTATGAGGCTCTGATTACTGCTGCCGTTCTTTCTTGAATATGTATACCAAAGGACACCGCGTTGTCTGTAGTGTTATTCCCAAATATTTGTAATTTCGTACCTTTTGTAATGGCTTGGTGTAATGTTATGTTGTCTTTGGGTGTTGATTTCCCACCTTTTCTGAAGGTCATTTGTACTGTCTTTTCTTCTATTCTTTTTTTCTATTAAAACTCCTTATTGCCAGCTAGCCTAATTATGAAACATTATATGTTCATCAAATACTGCCCAGTTCTGTTAACTGACTTCTAACTATTTGAGCATCAAGAGACAACATTGGCAACTCATTGAGTATTTTAACTATAACACATGCCAATTTTAACATTCTACTGAAGATGACCCAATCAAGGTTGAAACATGTTTAGATATGACAAATGTGAATTTTAAATTTTCATTATGCTATTGTGCATTGATTAGGAGGATAGCTTTAACAATAAATTGTTGTCATAGTGATTAGCTGTCAGTATGGAAATCTGAAATTTATATCTCATGGTACTGTAAATGGAGATGATAGTGGGCTGGTGTCAATGGTCAGGACACACAATGGGAGCTGTGAGACTAAATTTCCTTCAGCCAAGAACCTTCAAATTGTTCAGGGAGAGACAGGGGCTGTAATGATGGTGCTGCATATGCCTGGATGATGGACACCGTGTCAGTTGGATCTGATTGTGCTTGTCAGGGGTCAGATTATCCTCTCTCCTGGTGGTCAGTTCAGGGCATCCTAAGCCCGTTGCCATGTGTGCGTGTCCTCGCGCATCTATCGGTTCCAAAACCTCTAGGAGTCTGGTCAGGAAGACCTAGGTGATGGGCGATTGGTCGATACAATCATTAAGCCTAGTGCATTCCAATAATGTGCTCGCTCTTAAACTGACACCTAATCATTTGACTGTCTGCTTGAGATGTAACTGTGTGCTGAGTTTTGTAGCCAAACAACAACTCCTCCTTGATGTGTGATTCTTTTGTCACTGAGTGTTTATTTGGTTTTGTTTTGATTTGACTACTTACTCCTGCCTCTCCATAAGATTTCATGTTTGCAGATCTTTTCCTGTTTTCTTTCAGTTGCTGCTTTTTCTGTAGCATTCCTCAACATCATCTATATAAAACTATCACAAAGTGATCTGCATTTGTTGCATCATTCTAATACTATACGAGTATGATTCTTCAACTCTTCATTAATTTGTAGGATTAGAAATTTTCATAAAATCATTAACAGAATTAATATGTTGAACTTGAAAATGATTGTTAGTTAATAACCTGATCACTTGCAATTCTCTAATCTTTGAGTAAAATTTAGAGTGTAATATCCACTATTATTTCAATATTTGCTATTATTTTTCCATATAGCTACATCTCATAACTTTTTGATTATTAACATTAAGCCTTGACAATGTCCAGCAAGTTCAATAAATAATGTAATAAAATAATAGTGTGCCAACTTAAGATGATGGTGAACATTGGAATTTTTTAAATAAGAAATCAAAGGACTGTAGTCTTATAAATTAATTTTTATTGTAACTTTGTATATTGATGACTGCAAATTTATTTAGTAATCATATTTGTTAATGATTTTATCTTATGAATCAGTATTTTATTTCTGTCTTCACAGGATTTTAAGGAATTGTATAATCTGGAGATGGATCCTTATCAGCTGCAGAATATAGCTTACTTGCTTGATGAGAATAGTACTAACTCATATAATGAATTGCTCAGTCAAATGTCTACGTGCCATGGAAAAACATGCAGAATTGGCTGATAACATGGTTTCAAAAGTTTGAACTCTGCCTACCTTACAAACCTTGTGTTACAGAGTAGTGTACATGTTTATTGTACATGTTTAGTGTACATGTATTTTTCTTTTCTGTATAAAGCTGTGCAAGTAATCACCACAGTAATAGTAATATTTCATTAATTAGTTTCATATTTTGACAATTTTTATACAAACTGTTTGGATTAGAAAGAATTCTATCTACCTTTGCTTTTGCAGGACATATGCTTTGTAGCCATTGTGCTCCTAATCACCCAAGGCTAGTACTACTGCAGTAGTGCTTATATACGTATGTTTACTACCATTTATTCCAGTAATATTTTTCAATAAACTTGCATTAAAGATCAAGTATGTGATTGCTGCTCTCCCTCCTCCTCCTCTTCCTCCTCCTTCTGAGTGATTATTATTTCAGTGATGTGTTACACTTATGCTATGCAGTAATATCTGATAATTAATGAATACAAAATAGACCCTAAAATATTAGATATTAATAATAATGTTATTGGAATGGAATGATCAGCTGTAAGTCTGGCTACTTGGTTGAATGGTCAGTGTAATAACCTTTAGTTTAGAGAGACCCGGGTTTGATTCCTGGTCAATTCCTGTAGCTAAAGGGCTGGGTGTTTAAGTTAGTCTGGCGTCCAGCTATAAAACTGGGCACAATTCACTTATAGTGCCGACTCCAAGTAGTTGGAAAAAGCCAGGAGGAGAAGAAGAAGAAGAGACGGAGGAGACTGATCTGCCGTAGAGCAATTAGTTAGGTGCATGCATCAGGTTCTCAAGGTTATAATCCAAGTATAGCTGGTTGTCATCTAAGAGCACTTGAAATACTCTTAGAAATATTGTCAGTAGATTTAGTGGCATATTAAGAAAACTTTTTCTGGTAAAATTCCAGCACTGCAGAATCTTCTTACAACTGGGAGTAGTTGAAGGGATCTAGTAAGCATCATTATTATTATTATACTGTAAGAAGGAGGTGCAGACTGGAAAGAAATAGAGTTAGAAATGGCTGTGGAAGTAAGGAGAAATTGAAGGAACATACTAGGAAATTGAATCTAGTAAAGAAGGCAGCTAAGGATAACATGATGGCAAGCATAATTGGCAGTCTTACAAATTTTAGTGAAAAATGGAAGGGTATGTATAGGTATTTTAAGGCAGAAACAGGTTCCAAGAAGGTCATTCCAGGAATAATTAATGAACAAGGGGAATGTGTATGTGAGGATCTTCAAAAGGCAGAAGTATTCAGTCAGCAGTATGTATTGTTGGTTACGAGGATAATGTCCAGATAGAGGAGGAGACTACTGCTAAAGGAGTATTAAAATTTACATATGATAACAATGACATTTACAATAAGACACAAAAGTTGAAAACTAGAAAAACAGCTGGAATTGATAAGATTTCTGGGGATATACTAAAGACAATGGGTTGGGATATAGTACCATATCTGAAGTACCTGTACTTATTTGATTATTGTTTGGTCAAAGGAGCTATACCAGATGAATGGAGAGTTGCTATAGTAGCCCCTGTGTATAAAGGAAAGGGTGATAGACATAAAGCTGAAAATTACAGGCCAGTAAGTTTGACGTGCATTGTATGTAAGCTTTGGGAAGGCATTCTTTCTAATTATATTAGACATGTTTGCGAAATTAATAACTGGTTCGATAGAAGGCAGTTCGGTTTTAGGAAAGGTTATTCCACTGAAGCTCAACTTGTAGGATTCCAGCAAGATATAGCAGATATCTTGGATTCAGGAGGTCAAATGGACTGCATCGCGATTGACCTGTCTAAAGCATTTGATAGGGTGGATCATGGGAGACTACTGGCAAAAATGAGTGCAATTGGACTAGACAAAAGTGTGACTGAATGGGTTGCTATATTTCTAGAATATAGATCTCAGAGAATTAGAGTAGGCGAAGCTATATCTGACCCTGTAATAATTAAGAGGGGAATTCCTCAAGGCAGTATTTTTGGACCTTTATGTTTTCTTATATATATAAATGATATCAGTAAAGGAGTGGAATCAGAGGTAAGGCTTTTTGCAAATGATGTTATTCTGTATGGAGTAATAAATAAGTTACAAGATTGTGAGCAACTGCAACGTGACCTCGATAATGTTGTGAGATGGACAGCAGGCAATGGTATGTTGATAAACGGGGTTAAAAGTCAGGTTGTGAGTTTCACAAATAGGCAAAGTCCTCTCAGTTTTAATTACTGCGTTGATGGGGTGAAAGTTCCTTTTGGGGATCATTGTAAGTATCTAGGTGTTAATATAAGGAAAGATTTTCATTGGGGTAATCACATAAATGGGATTGTAAATAAAGGGTACAGATCTCTGCACATGGTTATGAGGGTATTTAGGGGTTGTAGTAAGAATGTAAAGGAGAGGGCATATAAGTCTCTGGTAAGACCTCAACTAGAGTATGATTCCAGTGTATGGGAACCTCACCAGGATTACCTGATTCAAGAACTGGAAAAAATCCAAAGAAAAACAGCCCGATTTGTTCTGGGTGATTTCCAACAAAAGAGCAGCCTTACAAAAAAGTTGCAAAGTTTGGGCTGGGAAGAATTGGGAGAAAGAAGACGAACTGCTCGACTAAGTGGTATGTCACTAAATTTTACACTATTGAGATTCTTCCACCGTTTTGATACTTTAAATATCAAGTATCAAAAGTATAAAGTCAAAATGGTGGAAGAATGTCAATAGTGTAAAATTTAGTGATTAGATTTTGATACGGAAAATGAAGCTGATTACTTGCAATAAGTGGTATGTTCCGAGCTGTCATATGGGAGATGGCGTGGAATGATATTAGTAGACGAATAAGTTTGAGTGGCGTTTATAAAAGTAGGAAAGATCACAATATGAAGATAAAGTTCGAATTCAAGAGGTCAAACTGGGGCATATATTCATTTATTGGAAGGGGAGTTAGGGATTGGAAGAACTTACCAAGAGAGATGTCCAATTAATTTCCAATTTCTTTGAAATCATTTAGGAAAAGGCTGGGAAAACAACAAATAGGAATCTGCCACCTGGGCGACTGCCCTAAATGCAATCAGTATTAATTGATTGATTGATTGATTGATTGATTGATTGATTGATTGATTGATTGATTGATTGATTGATTGATTGATTGATTGATTGAAGGGAGATGGGTAATATTATAAGCATCACTATGAGCAGTGGTACAGGGGTTAATTCGGAGTCGTGCTATCAATAAGCTGTATGATAAGAGTAGAAATACCCTTGTTAATCTATTTGATTCCGGGACATTGAATCAAAGATCGGGTCGATTAGTGCGCGGTGACACAGACGAACGGAACGGGTATGAACTGTGTGTATCTGTGCCGTAGATACTGAAGATTTCCAGTGCCTTAGGACCATGGAGTTTTTCCGTTACGTCGCCGCCAGCAGATGGAATGTGGACATGAGTCAACACTAAATCCCAGATTGGACGTCCCATAGTTAACCAAGATGTCATCGAGGGACAATAAGGCTGAGTAATACCATGATGTAAGGGGTACGGATAATTCACTTTAAAATGCTGTAGCTATTAATTGATAGGGATTGACAGTTTGTTAAATTGTAAATGTGCAAAGGCATGGCACAGAGTTTATTTAGTAACAAGTCTGAGTGACAAATTGTAGATATGGGGAAATTTGTTTGTGGGAAGTTTTTCCTTTTTCATTGTATGTGGGGAATATTGCTAGTATCCTTGGGGTTACTTTTCTGGGTAGTTGATTTGAATATAATGGTGAGTATCATTAGTTCTTTAACATGCTGGTGTTAAATGTTAATCAGTGGAGACCGGCCTTAAGAGGGGCTGGTACTCAACGGCTGACCTATCATGAATGCCAAGTGATCTTATTGTATATTATCCAGTGTTAAAGAAGAAATGTTGTGGTGAAATCACCTAGAGCACTAAAGCGATGACCCCAATGAAATATATAGCTTGGTCCCATTTTAAAATTATGTACGACTATAACGTGTGTATTCGATATCTGTAGGACCCTAATTACAGTTTGAATTGTGTGAAGTTACAATTGTGCTTGTTTGTAATTAATGTGTGAGCTTCTGTCGTCATATGGCAAGTGTAAAGTAAGAATTGGTGACAATGTAAGCCAAGTAGGCCCACTGGATAGAGATTAGGCCCATTTTAAGTGATTGATGATAATAATGATAACAATGATAATTATAATATAGAAGCCGGTGTTTTGTTATTTAGATTTCTGGGTCTGCTGGATTACTATCGGACCAGCTGTGTGAAAGAGCATGTGTAAAGGAAATAGTCTGCTGAAAAATGTGTCAGGCAACGATGTTGGTATGGATTAGAAGTCAGGACTCACGGTGTGAAATTTCGAAGTCAGATTGTGGATGGACACATGTGAAGGCTCTTTGAATTGAGAAATAAGAAATGTATTATGAATCACCTCGCTGTAATGAGGGTGTTTATTTTATGAAGCGAATTGATGTGTTTACGCGATATTTTAGGGACGATATTGCTCTTCCCTTGACAGCGATAAATTATGTCCCGTTGCCACGTCTACGGCTGATAGGGTGAGCAGACTGGCACTAGTGTTTAAGAGTGAGCCTCTTGTATTTTTTTGTGCCTTCGACTCCACACCGTGAAATCGAGGTCCGTATTTGTTCCTGCGTGGAGTGCTAATTGATTCATTTCCTCAGCCGACTTAGATAAATGTCAAAAATCAATGACCCGGTTACTTTTTCTTAGTTGTTTTCATGTATATAAAATCAGCAGGGATTTCAGGTCCTCTGCAAACATCCTAGATCCCGGGTTTCGCTCTGGAAGTGAGACTGGCAGTCTCAAAAATGTTGGGACTGGTGATTAGTGTTTCACCTGTGTTGTGTATATAATTTCTGTATGTCTTGAGTGTTATGTGTTTAATTGTGTTGTGATGTCATTCAGCGTCGACAATGGTTTCTACCATTGGTGCGACGGGTTAATGTATATACGAGTGGGGTTTCGATTTGAACCCAAGGCATCTGAAGTTTGTGTTTGTTTATGTTATATTATCTAAGGTTATTCCAGTGGGAAATCGATTTATGTTAGATTAGGTGTCACTCAGATTTGTTATATTTGAGTATTTTGATTTTTTTTGCCCAGTAAATTGGGAGTAGTTTCATTGATTAATGCGTAATATTCCGTACACATGACATCATGAAATAGATGCTTCTTGAATGATTATACTCGGGTCTTATCCCTGGAGGGTGTGTCGTAGAGATAGGCTGGGAAATGTAGGAGGGCGAGTATTCATTCTGGTGAAAGAAGAATTTGTAAGCTACGAAAAAGTTAAAGATGATAAACACAAAATTCTAGGGGTAAGGCTCATCTCTAAAGATAATAGGCAACTTGATGTCTTTGGAGTGTACAGTGCAGGAAAGGGTAGCGCAGATGCTGATTCAGAATTATTTAATAAGATAATCAGCTATGTGGGAAACGATAAGGAAAGGAACATGATTATAGTGGGTGATCTCAATTTACCAAATGTCGATTGGGAAGGTAATGCGAACAACAGGAAGCATGACCAACAAATGGCAAATAAATTAATATGGGAAGTGCACCTGATTCAGGAAGTGATGGAACCAACTAGAGGGAAGAATATTCTGGATGTGGTGCTGGTAAAACCAGATGAGCTCTATAGAGAAACCGAAGTAATAGATGGTATTAGTGATCACGAAGCTGTTTTTGTGGTAATTAAAAATAAATGTGAAAGAAAGGAAGATATTAAAATTAGGACTATTAGACAGTACCATATGGCTGATAAAACAGGCATGAGGGAGTTTAAAAAAAGTAACTATGATTGGTGGAAAACGGTAAATAAAAATGTAAACACTCTGGGATGGGTTTAAAATATTGTTGAACCAAACCAAACCAAACCAAACCAAACCAAACCCCATGGCACTACAGCCCTTGAAGGGCCATGGCCTACCAAGCGATCGCTGCTCAGCCCGAAGACCTGCAGATTCCGAGGTGTCGTGTGGTCATCACGACGAATCCTCTTGGCCGCTATTCTTGGCTTTCTAGACCGGGGCCGCGATCTGACCGTCAGATAGCTCCTCAATTCTAATCACGTAGGCTGAGTAGACCTCGACCCAGCCCTCAGGTCCAGGTAAAAATCCCTGGCCTGGCCGGGAATCAAACCCGGGGCCTCCGGGTAAGAGGCAGGCACGCCACCCCTACACTGCGGGGCCGGCACAAAAGAATTGTCAATAATTGTCGAGGAATGTGAAAATAGGTTTCTACCTTTTAGGTGGTAAGGAATGGTAAAGATCCACCATATTATAACAGAGAAGTAAAGAGACTAAGAAGGAGGTACAGGTTGGAAAGAAATAGAGTTAGAAATGGCTGTGGAAATAAGGAGAAATTGAAGGAACTTACTAGGAAATTGAATCTAACAAAGAGGTCAGCTAAGGATAACATGATGGCAAGCATAATTGGCGGCCATGCAAATTTTAGTGAAAAACGGAAGTGTATGTATAGGTACTTTAATGCAGAAACAGGTTCCAAGAAGGACATTCATCGTTAATGAACAAGGGGAGTGTGCATGCGAGGATCTTCAAAAGGCAGAAGTATTCATTCAGCAGTATGTAAAGATTGCTGGGTACAAGGATGATGTCCAGATAGAGGAAGTAACTAATACTAAAGGAATATTAATATTTACCTATGTCAACAATGACATTTACAATAAGATACAAAAGTTGAAAACTAGAAAAGCAGCTGGAATTGATAAGGTTTTGGGGGATATACTAAAGACAATGGGTTGGGATATAGTACCATATCTGAAGTACTTGTTTGATTATTGTTTGCTTGGAAGAACTTTACCAAATGAATGGAGAGTTGCTATAGTAGCTCCTGTATATGAAGGAAAGGGTGATAGGCATAAAGGTGAAAATTGCAGACCAGTCAATTTGACATGCATTGCATGTAAGCTTTGGGAAAGCATTCTTTCTGATTATATAAGACGTGTTTGCTAACATCTGGGACAGAACAGAAGAGAAATGTGATCCACCAAGGAAGAGAAGAAAGGAAGAAACTTCATTTTCGGTTAAAGATGAGTATAAGAGGGTTTACCTGGAAATATATGATATTATTCTAGCACAGTTAAAATATCGCTTTTGTTCATTAGGAGATCTGTACTTCATTGAAATGCTTGATTGTAAGAAATTTTCATTTTTTTCCGTCGATTTTCCTGAAGAACAATTCAGTAAATTGATTGAAGTTTATGGAAAATATTTTTATATAGTACGACTTAAATCCGAATTGAGGGCAATGTTCACTTCTGAACACTTCAATGATAAGACTGTGGCTCAAATCCAGAAATTCCTATTGACCAGTGGTCTCCACAGCGGTCTTCCCGAACTTTATAAGTTGTGCACATTGATTACAACTATTCCCGCTACATCATCATCTATAGAACGCTCTTTCTCGGCTCTAAAGCGAATAAAATCTTTCGTCCGCAATTCCCAAGGTCAGAGTCGTCTCTCTGCATTAGGAATGATGTCTATAGAGAAGGACCTTCTTGCTGAGATGAAAACACGTGAGGACTTCTACGGTGACGTCACCAAGGAATTCTGCAAAAAGAATCGCAGAGTTGAGTTCACCTACATGTAATTAGGGTGAGTAGTATTGAAATTTACTTAATACATTGTGTCCCTGCATGGTTACTAGTTGCATGCCTTGGTGGAGATTCCAGGATACGCCACCGGAACCTACCTCTACTGAGTTGACCTCCCGAGGCTGGGTAGACCCCATTCAAATTTTGTACCAGAGCGGGGAATCGAACTCGGGCTCTAGGGGGGTAGGAGCTATTCGATTTCTAGCCTTTTAATCGAACCCGGGCCTCCGGGGGGTAGCAGCTAATTATGCTGACTATTACATGGCAGAGGCGGACTTTCTATTCTATAAATCAGTTTTAAAACCCTCCCGAGATTCACAATATTTTTTGGGTTTTAATGTTACACAGTGAGTAATGTCCAAGGAGATGCTTAAACGTAATTAGTCCTGCAGTTGTGAATGAGTTCATCGTTATTGTCCTTTGTTCTTAAGGTGTAGAATGTTTTTCTCTTACAGGTAGGTCCTTCTGAAACATCTAAAAGAAACACTCTACAAAATGTACAGAATAGAATACTCCCGGTCCACCTCTGTAGTTAGCTACCATTTCCGGAGTCCCGGGTTCGTAAGAATCCGTTTTGTACAGCAGGTGGTAGATTATTATTATTAGTATTCGAGGTGACACTGTACGTAGCAAATGCATTCTCCCTGTCAAGCTCGAAGTAAAAGCCTTGCGTCGGCAGATTGTACCTCGCACACATCCGGTTAAGAGCTGCGAGCAGAATCAAACACGTCACCTTCTTCACTTCCAACGCATCAAGCAAAGAGCCTGTATCAATCAATGATTTATTTCCTTCCCCTTTTCACATGCAAGTATCTCAGGTAAAATGTAATTGCTTCTTCTGTAAATCGAGAGAGAGAGAGAGAGAGAGTGTGTGTGCGGAGAATTTTAAAACTCGTGTGCTCGTAAGCTCATAGCATTTTGAATTTTTGTGTGCGTGTGCTGATAATTTTAAGTGGTTTTACATTTGCAAGACAATGTCGGGAATCGAACTCGGGAACTTGCGCGTAAGCTCACAGCATTTTGCTTGTTCTACAATCATTTTTGTGTGCAAGACAATGTCCGGAATCCAACTCGGGGACTTCTATCACTAAAGACCAGAATGCAAACCAAATTCATGACTGTAGTAGTTGTACGTCGGGAAGGGCATCTAGCCGTTAAAATAAGGTTAATTCATTCAAGATATCGACTGTTAGCGTCGGGAAGGGCATCTGTCTGTAAAACTGAGGTTGGCTCCTCCAAGATAGCGGCTGTCAAATTTTTGTGCATCCTAAATCATAATGTAAGTGTCGACTAAAAGCAGTCAGAAAGGGAGGGCTTTGTACTTTAGTTCGTCGGGAGGGAGTTAGCGATATTCACATTAACTACTACTGCACAGCAGAAACGAAAATAATAATCGATACAGTCCTGCTATAAGCTAGTTCGTAGTGATGTGCGCGAGTGATGCCTGGAATCGCGGTACTCGATTCTTTCGAGTCCAGGCTCGGACTCGCTTCGCTTGCGAAGGCTCGATGATAGCATGACGTCACACGTTCGCTCACTCGCCGGCTCGTAGATGGATGAAGCATGCGTACAAGCGGTCGCTGAGGGTTTATGGGATTGCGACAGCGCGGTACGATATGAAAAAACTGAATGAATGCGCAAAAGGAATAACCTAAATTTGATAATTACTTGAGAACGATAATAATGCCACTTAATACGCATAATAAGATATGAAAATATCCGTTTACGGCGTCTCGCACACACTTCAGTGAATATGCCATCTATTCTAATATTGATAATATAGCTTATCTGGCGTTCATAGCCCAACTTGGTCGGTTCGATACTGGTTTATTCCGGTAGTATTTGAAGGTGCTCAAATACGTCAACCTAGTGTCGATAGAATTATTGGGACGTAAAAAATCTCCCGGGGGACTAAATGCGGTACCTCGGCATCCCCGAAAACCATACAAATGTACGTACTTGGACGTAAAAGTTATAACATTATTATTATTATTATTATTATTATTATTATTATTTCAAATCCCTGTCACGGTATGTATGTTGTAATTAGTGTATTTTAAACATGTGCTATTTGTAGACTATAGACGGTATTTCTGCACACATTGTATTGCTTCGCTACTGCTAAATTATATCTCATGTAGCCATTATGCATATACACGGGCGTAGATGTGCTAATATGATCGGTAGTATGACAGATTTATTGTAACCATAGCCTATTGCTAACCGCGCCAAAGCCTACAATCGTCCGGGGGAACAGGTGAATTACAGCAGTTTATATGTACATCATACTTTCGGCAGATATAATGTCGGGTATTAAGATGAGGCGTCCAGAATGTGACGTACGTTCACGCAGCAAATCAGCGGACAGAACGTCATTCTGTTCTAGCTAAACAGCGGACAGTTTGTTAGTAAGTCACAACCTTTAGTGCCTATGATGATGATAATAATAATCATAACAATCGAATTATTGACGACCGATGACTGAACAACATCAATCATCAGCAGCAAACATATTGCACTCCACGCCACAAAAATATTCTGTGGGTGACCCTGAAAGCCGTGCACTCCAGTACAGTAGATTTTAGTTCTAAGGCATGTCCACAGATAGCGACACCAGTATACTTGGACTCGAGTCTGGAGTCGAGTAATACCGATTCTAAGAGCACATTACTCGATTCCGTCGCTAGCCCATCACTACTAGTTCGTAAGGCTGAGGGTTCGATTCGAGCATACATCTATCGACTGTAAAAAAAAGTTTTCTTTAGATGTAAGTGTTTGTATTTTCTTCAATGTGTTCTGTGATCGTAGTACTGTAATGCGTTTAAAGTCCTGTGATAGAGCACTGTGTATTGGCAACACAGAAGAGGCATACAAAGTAAAATCAGTAAGGTAGTTTTGGAGTTTATTGTTCAGTATTTTTTTGTTCAACTTTGTAATTGTGTAGTCGAAAGAGATAGGTCCCTCCCTAGCATTTGCATAGCGACATCGCTAATCATGTTTTGAATGAGATTATAAATTTAGACTGTAGAGTTAGTGACTACAGTGCCCTTAGCTCAGTCCACGATTTGCTACTTAAAACAATAATCATCACCACTACCAACTACCTCCCTCTGTAGAGTGTTAGCCTCCAGATTGCAAGATAGGCGGTTCAAACTGTGATGTTTACATTACTTAGTAGTGGTAGTGCTTATTGTTTTAAGAGGAATGTGTCGTTTACTGTGATTGAGCACTAAACATAGAAGAGGCAACAGATTAATTTTTCAATGTAAGCAACGCAGAAGAGGAAATACTAGGGTTGTACACCCTTGTCGTTAGCCATAATAATATATTTTTTTGTTTGTTTGTTGGATGGGAACGTGCTAACCTCACAATGTTATTCGAAACAATAAGTATGTGTTACTACCCTTTCCCGTAAAGCCTATCCATGTATTCTGAATGTTGTGTTAATGCACGAGCATTGCATTTTCCGATCTGATGTAACAAACATGTTTTATCTTGTTTAGGAGACGTAAAGCTTTTTTTCAATTTATTCTGTGTTAGCATTAGACCTAGTCAGCATGATCTAATTTGTCGGATTCAGACGCGAAGCCTTAACGATAGTTAGAGGGAGGAAAAGGAGGAGGAGAAGGGATTCAGCTAACCTCTATAACTATAAGGAGGAGAAAGGGATTGTGCCAACCGCCGTAACTCTGAGGAGGGATTGAGCTAACCTCCGGTAATTATAATGAGGAGGGAATGTGTAAGGAGGAGGAGGGATTAAGCTCACATTCTTAGGAGGAGCGGTTGAATTGCCCTCTGTAACTGGGAGGAGGAAGGATTAAGCTGACCTACTAGACGTTACGCTGTCCTGGTAGGCAACTTGTTATAAAACTTAGACCCTCTCGTGTCGGGATTAGTGATGGGACATTCGATTCATTTTACTGAATCGATTCATTTGATTCCGTTCACGTTACTGAATCGATACAGTGATCCGACTCACGGCTCATTGGTCACCGCTCCTACTGCATCTGTGTAGTATGTGCTGGTAAGACAGCAGCAACAGCATTCAGTGCTCGCAGCTGCCATCTGGTCTTCATACTATGAACTCCTTTCTTAGAAACAATGCTAGTTACTTAATACATCGAAGGTTTCAGGCGACGCAGGGTGGGAAAGGTTAGGATTAGGAAGGTAGCAGCCATGGTCTGAATTAAGGTACAGTCCCAGCATTTCCTGGTGTGAAAATGGGGAAACTACGGAAAACCATCTTAACGGCTGCCGACGGTGGGATTCGAACCCACCATCCCCCGAATGCAAGCGCATAGCCACGCGATTTTAACCGCACGACAACTCGCTCAGTCATTTTTGAAAATATGTATTTTTCTATCAGCTGAGGATTTTTTAAATCGTCATATTTTGTATAGGCTACCCGAGATGTACAGTAGCCCGCTGGTTTTCTGATTCAACATACTGTTATTGCGTCTGTCCACATATGATTGAAGTCTTGTGCAACAATGTGACATATGAACTGAGAGAATACTGAGCCGTTCTTCCCAATATAAAACAGGTACTTTTGAGTGGTCATGAGCATGACTCATAGTCATAGGGCAGGCTAGAGTCGAATTTAATTGTCAAAAGTCAACTAAGTTATAATATTAAGATTCATTAAACTAATAAATAGTATAACCTAATAGCCTACCTACTTACTAGCTACTCCAGAATTATGTTGTGACTACCTTTTAACACTGCAAATAAATCCATCTATTATTTAAACCTCCCTGTAAGAAGAGGACAATGAATGCAAATGGGTATTATTTTCAAATGAGCTGAGCTCGAGAGTCCATTATAGCATACTATTCTTTCAGTGTAGCATGGCTCACTGTATGTCTCGCTGCAGTGAGCCGATAAGGAGCCGTGTGTATCATGTGTCTCACTGAGCCGCGCTCGTTCATGATTCTTTCGATGTGCCATGATTCACTGTATGTCTCGCTGCAGCGGAAGCTCGGCTCTCCGCGTGTCCAGTGAGCCGATAAGGAGACTCTTTTTCTTTTTCTTTCTTGATATTTGGTTGGGCTCTGTATGTAACTAATAAGGAGACTCGACGTTAGCCCCTGACGGGACGTACTACGGCTCCACTCTGAAGCTTTACCGAAGCCTTACGGAGCAAGCCGAAGCTTTCCGAATGGCGTACGCCGCCATCATGAATCGAGTAGTTCAGATTGCTTGCTTGCTTGCCGATGCTTATGGGCTGTGTCTACGACATTTCACCCAGTCAATACTCGCTTATTCATGTAAACACACTAGTATAAATGAAAAATGTCAGTTCAATAATTGATGCTTGCGCTGGCAAGTAGAACAACACAGAACACTGCACTTCACTATATCACATAACAAACCCTGTTTGCTAGAGTAGCCTGTTGTCATACGGGAAACTTCCAATCTTGCAAGCACACTGCGTCTAAAGCTTCACCCACACGAAAAATCCAAAATAGCACTCGCAAGTAATACACTAATGATATGAGTAATCACTCAAATGGAACCTTGAAAAGCATGAGTAATTCTCACCCTACATTACAGACAGAATTATAACACGATATTGGCTTCATCTAGAAACAAATTTAACACTCGAATAATCTCAACTGTAGGATTACAGAGCAAACAAGAAACACTGGTAGGAAAAACCTGCTTGAGTCGCTTGAGGTTATTCAGAAGTTTTTTACGGGGGTTAGCATATAAAGAACATTCAAAGAAAATGTGGTTGGAGTCGCCATTACGGATATCTGTACCACACAAACAGTTTGTCTCCTGCGTTAAATGGAAACGGGATCGATATTGTGGTGTAAGGGCATGATTAAACCGTAACCGAATGATGTTAATAATATGTCGTCTAGTATAAGATCCTCGTATAAACCAAGGTTTAACTAAAAGTGTTGGTTGTAAATTATAATAGAAGTTACCTTTGACTTGTGCAGTCTGTCGAAAAATATTCTGCCAGTCTTGATGCCCCTCCTGTCGGATAACAACTACATAATCAGAAGCTGGAACAATATTGTTAGTATTCGGAACAGGAAGACGAGAAGCTTGTTTTGCAAAACAATCTGCTTTTTCATTACCGTCGATACCCACGTGACCTGGTACCCATACTAAAGTTATGGAAATACCGACGTTGTCCAGCATATAAAGGAGACTCTTGACATTGTAAATATACCAATTATAGGATAACTCATACGAAACCAAAGATTGTAATGCACTCAGCGAATCCGTATAGATTGTAGCTCGCGTATATCCCTGTCGCTGAACAAAAAGTAAAGCTTGCTGTATGGCGAATAGCTCCGCCGTAAAAATCGAACATTCACGAGGCAAACCATGTTGTTCATTAACCTTTAGAGAAGGTATATAATAAGCGGAACCAACTCCATTAATGTTCTTTGCCCCATCTGTAAAAATGTTTATGCTTCGTGGAATATGAGAAAATTTCACTCTTTTAACAGGACATATCTCGGTCTCCTGCAGACAAGAAACATTAGTAGAGCCATTACGCATAGGCCAAATTATTTGAGGCTTAAAATAAGAAACAGGATAGGGTAAGGTATAGGGTAGTAAAGTAACACTGTGTATTAAGGTACACTGTTTCGACTTCAATGTATTAAACGCATGAAACAGTACAGGCAATCTGCGTAAACCCTGGCGCCGAACGGAATAATACTCCGAGAGTAACTGTAACTTCTGAATTAAAGGATGACGTGTTAAAGAAAACTTTATAAGTAAATATTTCGTCGCAAGTATTTTTCTACGTACTTGTAAGGGAGCTTCACAGGCTTCAACTAAAAGGGCATTGGTAGGTGTGGACTTTAAAGCTCCAATACAGGAGCGTATTGCTTTATATTGACAAGTGTTAAGAATATTCAAGTTAGTAGAAGATGCTACGTCAAAAATATGTGATCCGTAGTCCAATATCGTCCTAATAGTGGTTTTGTACAAAGATAGCACCACAACGGGATCTGCCCCCCATTGCCTACGGGTTACGGCCTGTATGACCTGAATATACCGTTCACTCTTCGAACGCAAATATAAAAAATGATGTTTCCATGTAAGTTTTTGATCGATAAATAACCCAAGATATTTATGGTGACTAACCACTGGTATTTCACACTGATCAAAAGCAAGTGGCGATCGGTCATAGGTTCGGTGATGTGTAAATATCATTGCTCGACATTTCGCTATGGAAAGATTTAATCCATGGGCCTCTAACCATGTTCTAGCTTCATGAAGCGTGAAATTAATGTGTTGTCTACAGAGCTGTAAATCTTCATGTGTACAATAAAGCAAAAAATCATCAGCATACGCCTGTAGTCGAGCATGACGCAAAATGACCGTTTCAAAATCTTTCATAAAAAGAGCGAAAAGAATACCACTCAGAATATCGCCCTGTGGCAATCCATTACTTACCTGCCGGGGCTGGAGAGTACAAGGTGTCGATTTAAATCGGAGTGTTCGATAAGTCAGAAGTTGTCTGAGAATGCTAATAAATCCCTCAGGAATCTTAAGAGTTGCAAGTTTTTCCCATAATATGTTCAAAGGTACGGAATCATAAGCCCGTTGAATATCAAGAAAAACCGCTATGGTACTATGTTTTCTATGACGAGCTAATAGTAAATCGATAACAAAACTATTAAATGCATCAGATGTACTGCGTCCCTTAAAAAAGGCATATTGATATCGAGGCGTCAAGTTATAGTATTCTAATACCCATAGGATTCTTCGAAGTAAGATCTTTAGAAATACTTTACGAATGCACGAACCGAGGACTATACCGCGATAATTACTTACCTCAGTGGGTAACTGCTTATTTTTAAGAATGGGAATTAGGAAAAATTCATTCCAACTAACCGGTGTACTGTGATTGCGAAAAATCTCATTATACCTATTTAGTAATACCTTCTTTGCTCTAATAGGTAATAATTGGAGCATTTGATAGGATACATTATCTGGACCTGGGGAAGAATTTGATCATGATTGGAGTACTGCCTCTAATTCCTGATAGTCGCAGGGTTGTAGCAATACGGAAAAACGTGCATCTAGTGGGTCTTGGGAATGAACATACTGTGGCACTACAAAATCTGGCGTCTCTCTAACAAGAAAATCTGATAATACTTGACCTGGGATGGTCTTGGCAGGGGAGTGCTGCGTAACTCTTGTGATTGCCCTGATGGCATTCCACAAGTCTGCAATTGGAACCTGACGCGTGAAGTACGATATAAACTCCCTCCAAGCGACACGACGTTTTTGATGGAAAATTCGGCGGGTTTGTGCCATGTGTCGTTTGAGTCGAAAGTAATTTTCAGGTGTTGCGTGCTGCCTATATTGTCGAAACAGTACTTTACGAGTTTGAATCAGCAAATGACATTCGTCATCCCACCACTTAACATGTACAGGTTTCCTAGAAGATAAAGGGGGTGAAGCGCTGATGGGGTGATGAAGGTTAATATAAGCTGTTAAAATCTGCAGTAAAGTTTGATATGAAAAAGTATTTTCCGGTATTTTTTGTAACGCATCCTCAATGTAAGCGGAATATATTTGTGGTTTAAATCTCCTCAAAGATCGGATCATGTTATGTTGAAATATGTGGTGCGGTGGAGAAAAGGGTCTGCCTACACCATAAGAAATAACAATAGGGAAATGATCACTAGAATAAGTATCACTCAAAGTATGCCATGTAGCGGTAGACACCATATTTCGCTTACACAATGTTAAATCTACTGCGCTAGGAGGGGCAGAAGGCGCAGTCAAACGCGTAGGAGAGCCATCATTCAAAATAGCAAAAGCATGGTTATTTACTTCATTAAGGAACTGTGTACCTTGAAGTGTATCCAAATGTCCTCCCCACAGTGTGTGATGAAGATTAAAGTCCCCAAAGATAAAAACATATGGTTCGGTAGTAAATTGTTGAAAGAATTGGTTCCATTGTCTCTCAGTAATGGAAAATTCAGGAGGACAGTAGATATTCACAAGTAAAAAATGCATATAATATAATCCTATAACATATGTATGGGGTATGGCCTGAATATGCGAATGTATGCGATATGTCACGGACGAGTGGACCAAAAAGGCAACGCCACCGTAACCGGGTCCATCATTACGTAAAACTTTGTAATTTGGATACTTAATGCGAGTCTCTAGATGAAACCAAGTGTCTTGTATAGCTAAAAAGTGAGGTACTGTTTCCTGTATTAATTTAAATAGCTCATGACGCTTGTTCATGAGACTTCTAGCATTCCATTGAGTGATTCTGATCATAGAATTGAATAAAACTACAAATCCTGTCCCTTACCTGGAATACATTATGAGCTAACGCGGGGTGATCACCCAATAATTGTACCAATTGCTGAATAGATTGATAAAGACCACTTTGAAGATATTCTCTTTGCCTATGAAATGACGAAAGCGGTGGCGCCATGGAGGCGCTACTCGAGGCAACAGGTTCGTCCAAAGGTGCCTCCATACGACGGCTTGCGCCTCCGTAAACAGGTGTAACTCTTGAAGCTGCCATCTCCATGCGGGGAATCTCTCGAACCAAATTTTGATAACCTTATCATATCCTGGGGCTGATACTGGTCTCGGTGATTTTAAAATTACTTGTGTGAATTTTCTCTTACGGGGATTCGACTGTGGAGGAGTCTGCCCCTCCCCAGTTAAAGGGGGAAAATTTTGGGAAGTGTCCACTAGATTATATTCACTAGGTTGGACTTTTTGTACAGCGTCCTTGAAAGATAAGTTCTGATGGCTCATGATCTTTTTAATGTGAACCTGCTGTTGGTGAGTTGGACAGTCAACATTGCCAGTTGAATGGGAGCCGCGACAATGCACGCATTGCAAGAAAGTTTCCGTACAGTTCGCCGTAGTATGGTGCAATGCACATTTCCCACACCTGGGACTTGTTGCTCTGCAATGCTTATCAACGTGACCATACCGTAGGCATTTTTTACAGATGATGGGAGCAAAAACATATGGCTCCACCTCTAAATGCACCTGATATAATGACACGTACTGTGGAAGTTTCTGCGCACGAAAAACCACTTTTATAGATCCAGTAGGTACATACTGTGTGCCTTCTTCGTTAACAAGTCGACGGTTCAAACGCTCTACAGATTTTATAGTAGCAGGAGACTTTAAGTGCTTTAATATAGCATCCTCGGTCAAGGTCTTCTCTACTCCCCTGATAACTCCTACCCGCAATACATTAGAGCTAGGTATATATGCCCGTAACTTAAGCTCAACTCATATAGGGTGTTTCAAAAATGAATTTGCCTGTATGGCATATACAAATTCTACTTGTACCCTATTTCGTCCCTTGCGGGCCACTGATTTTATGCCTGGAATATTTTTCTCATAGAAAATTCTACCCAGTGTCATAGGATGCATGTTACCGACATTGCCTGTTGCTGTGGACTCCACAAAAATAATGAAAGGTCCATAATGAGTACTAGGATAAAGTTCCTGCGACTCAGTCTTCGAAATCGAAGCATCAGTCTCTTTATGCACTTCCTCATTGGGTGGAATCGATGTACTCACGGTACTACTATTCTCACTTAGACTATCATCCTCATCCTGGTCCATTTGTACTGTCTCTTCCCGAGCAACTGGGAGGGTTGAAGGATCAGGAGACTCCTCACCACCACTTTGCTCCCCCATAACGTACTTATTACACTCGTAGAATCACTACTCTATACCGTCCACGCTACCTCCTCACAGCGACTGTCAACTCAACTGCACACGAGCACTGCCAAGAGGGAACTGAGTAGTTCAGATAACTAACTGATCTGAACTGAACTATTCTGAAGAACATTGCTGTATGTTTATTTTCACCTACTGCAGCTTCGCATGGTCAGCACTGTTTCTATTATTTTATGCTCAGAGTATTAGCATATGTGTATATAAACGTGACTCGTGTGTTGAGAATGTCTTGTGAGAAGATATTGGATAGTGCTTTCCGTCTCTGGAGCTCAATGATTTTTACTGTTTGTTGTTATATCTCCGAGTGGTACATGTGATCTACTGCCCGTTGCTTGTGAGAAGATATTGGATAATGCTTTCGGTCTCTGGAGCTCAATGATTGTCACTGTTCTTATATATGCGAGTGGTACATGTGATCTACAACCCGTTTAAAGCAAGCCCAGTCTTTTAAAATGTACAGACTTTATATAAATAAATGTGTAAAAAAATATTTGTGTATTTTTTAATATTATATTTGACGTTTATATTGTATATTTCAGCTCAATATTGCATCGAGTATTATAACCTCATATATTGGAATGAATGCCCTATTTTACCTACTTTACCTCAGATACCGATATACAGTTTGATTAATCAATAAGAATTGCACTAATAATCAGTGATCTGCATTAGGTGCTGTTGCCCAGGTGGCAGATTGTACTTTCACTTTAAGTCTCGACTAATACAGTATAGACCTACGGGATTGATAAAATTAGCCAAAAGATAATTAATTATAGTACAAGGTAGTGAAACTAAAGCTCTGCTTTTATTCCAGTATTGCTGATCTTGATGGGTATATCCATCAGTGGTTGGTGAATTTGCTTGAATCTGTATCAGAAAGTCAGAAGAAAGTGACAATGAGAAGGTTGAATATAATCCCATCAAACTCAGTACCTCTAGGTTATAGAAGAGGTTATGTAATTCCATAGGCAGAACTGACAGTGAGCTGATATTGAAGGGTATTCTTTTTTTTTCTGCCAAGCATGAGATAATAAGATTCAAGAAATTCACCAACCACTACCGTAATGGATATAGGCTATCCTTCAAGATCAACAATACCAAAATACAAGTACAGCCTCAGTTCGACTACCTTGTATTATAATTATTTAATCTTTTGGCTAATGTTATCAATACCATATATTGTATTAATTGAGACTTATAACAGTATTTCTAGTGAAAGTATAATCTGCCACCTGGGCGACAGCACTAAAGATAATCTCTCATCCTAAAGGGTCAGTGGTACACTCCTGTTTCTATTGTAAAAAAGGTCAAATCACATGAAATTTTCAAACATGATGTACTATGGTATGATTTTTTTATCACACTCCATGAACTGTGTGACTGATATATGATAATTACCTTCCTGAAAGCTGCAGTCAACAGCTAAATCTGCTCTCAAGATTGTTGATTTGCAGCTTCCCTGTTGGTACATAGTAGTACTGCTGAAAGTGTCAGTCATTAGTGGCTCAAATTGAGAGTTCTGCAACTGTTAAGCCATGATCAGAAATTTGAAAGAAAAGCGAGGTGTCATTTGCATAACTGAAATTTGCTTCCAGAGGATTCCTGTGCAAAGTAAATTTTACAAATTTCTTACAACCATACATCATCATCTTCAAGCTCCAGTTTCCCAGGTGTGGAGTACAAGCGCTTACTACTTCATCCTGTTAAAGTTTAGTTTCTGTTCCTCTATATCTTCCCACTTGGCATACCTCTTGCTGACCTCCAATTTCACTGTCTCTATCCATAAATTCCTTGGCCTCCCCCTTTCACTTCTCTGTCAAAATGATTCCTTGCTGTTCTCGTTCTGTCCATTGTCATAACATGTCCAAACCATTGTAGCCTGCCTCTTCCTAAAAGCTCGGTAACAGGCATTTTGATGCCAGCCTCCTTTCTATTTGCTTCATTTCTAATCTTGTCCTTCCTGGTCTTTTGGTTCATTGTTCTGGTGAATTTAATTTCTGTTGACTGGATTTACTATTTGCCTTGTTATGCAGGGTACATGTTTCAAGTCCATATGTGACAAATGGAATGAAGTAGGTATGAAACATGGTCAGTTTTGCTTTCTGGGGTATTTTATCATCCCAGAGTAGGTTTCTCACTTGAAAATGAAATTGAGAAAATTTCTGAGTCCTGTTAAGTATTTCTTTTCATGTGTTATCTTTTGGAGTGATTCTTCCAAGGTAGCCTATTTGAAGTTAGAACCAGACTGCAATAGACTTCCCTCCAGGAAATTGTTTGAATATGTACCTTTACTGTTGATAGTCATTTAAAGAGCTTTTGTTTTATTGATTTTTAGTCCATATTCTTTAAATTGCTGTTCCAATATTTGGACACAGGTTAAGCACTTTTGATAGAGCATCTTTACTTTATCAATCTGGATGTCTGGCAGACCTATACCTTCTAGGTATTCCCAGATTATCTCTCTAGGCACACTGTCGTAGGCCTTATCGATGTCCATACCAACCATTACTAAGTTCTTAACATAGCCTATTCCCAGTGCTTCTCCGTTATCATTCTGATGGCAAATATCAGGTTTGTAGTGCTTCAGTTGTTCCTGAACCCGCATTGCTCCTCCTCCAATAACGGTTCAACTATATTCCTAATTCATTTTCAAATGATCTCCAAAAGTTTGATTGAGAAAGTTGAGTGATTCCCCTATAATTTCTGCATTTCTTCCCATCTTCCTTTTTATACAGGGCAGTAGCGGCGATAGTGGGGGGGGGGGGGAGGGAGGACAGTTGCCCCCTCACTTTGTGGATAAAAGATTACATTTTTATTCCATTTTTAGCCAGCTGAAACTAGGAATTATAGAAATTATTTTTAAGCAAAGTAATTTGTACAAGCCCTGTTGTCTTATCGGCTAATTTTCCCTCATCTTATTTAATTATTAACAAAATTATTAGAGGAAATACACACAGAATGTCGTTCATCCCGCATAACCGATTTGTATACCGCCACAGCAAGTAGTGTACACTGCATGTGCTATGAGGAAGGGTAGCAAGGGTACATTTTTTGCCAAGGTCATGGGCACTGAGGTATGGTTCACCTGCTTGCCGCGTGCATTCTTCAGTCTGGCAGTCTCTTTAGTATCTGTTAGTTTCTTAGTGTGTAGTCAAATACTAAATGATTTTAATTGTATAATCACACCGTACTTTATTTAACTGTACTAAATGCGTAATATTGTTCCTTTGGTGAAAGTTTTATTGTATGGTATAGTATTGAATCGACCACCTCTGGGGTGTAGTGGTTAGTGTGATTAGCTGCCACGGTTCACGCAGACAGTTCTCATCCTAATTCCTCCAACGGCTAAATCTACCCAAGTCATCTCCTCATTTACGAGCCTAACCAAAATGATGTTGTGTGCAATAGAACTCCTGATTAACAGTCCTTCCCATTTTAACACCTGTTAAGAACACTTTCTAATCTATCTCTTCCTCATTATCTCCACTTACCTGAATATCTTTAACTCCTAGCACACCCGGATGCAGACTCTTTGCTGACTCTGCCAGTTCTACTTTCTTTCTTGCATAAGCCTCATTGATAGTGATGGATCCGCATTGAATTCCATTTTATTTGCCGTTTCCAAGGTAAATGCCCAGAAAACAAAAGCAATGAATATCAATGTGAAGAGCAAACAGAGATTCATTGTCAGTGATGAAGACATTCAAGAAGTCGAAGAGTTTACATATCTTGGCAGTATGGTTACGCAGGATGGAGGAGCAGCTGCTGATGTCAAAATGAGAATCCACAAAGCAAATGTGGCATTCATACAACTCTATCCGATATGGAGGGCCAGAGAAATCTCAATGAAAACCAAACTTCGCATTTTTCGAACAAAAGTAAAAACAGTACTGTTACATGGTTGAGAAACCGGGAAAGTTACCTCAGAGATCACTCATTAACTACAGGTATTTATAAATAGATGCTATAGGAGAATTAAATGCATTTTTGGCCAAAAGTAATTTCAAAGGAAGATCTCTGGAAACAAATAGAAGAAGAGCCCATTGGCATACGAATAAAGCGGAGGAAATTGAAATGGTTCGGCCACATACTGCAGAAGCAGCAGGATGCAGTGGAGAGAAAGGCTCTGTTTTGGAACCCCCAAGGATAACGGAAGAGAGGTAGACCCAGAAAGTCATGGAGAGACAGTGTGATGGAGGAGGCAAAACAAGAAGGGAAGACCTTTGCAGAACTGAAGACCCTAGCTCAAAATAGGATACTTTGGCGCTCCGTCGTCAAAGCCCTATGCTCTCCAAAAGAGTAAAAGGACATAACTAAGTACGTAAGTTTAAAAGGCGTGTTTAAAATATTCTGAGCTTGGTACATTCTGTGAAGCAGTGAGAATCTCTCCTATAGGAGGCAGGGACCACCGGTTGATTGTATAGTTCTAGCTGCCAGAACAACAGGAGGGTCCTGGCTTGGAACATGTCAAAAATGTCCACCCCAATTCCATAGCAATGGGTATCCCAAATCTGAGGACGATTAACTTTGCCACTCAGCCGTTGCCCATGTTTCACACACTAGGATATGTCTACAGAAACACTCACCATAAACCACACATTTGGACTTAACAGTTGAGGGTTATTCAAACATTTGTGTAATGTAATACTGTTATGTAACAAAATGTGTGACATTATGTTAGCTGGCGACATTACCTTGAGAGCTGCACGAACCATGGATCTTAATGTCATGGTCCATTCTCCATCAATATTTCAGATTACAGCCTGCATGGTTGCTAGGCAACATAGCATCACACATTTTATTGAAAGGCATTTATGCCCATTTGATTTTCCCAGAGGGAAATGCAATAACTTTTTTAAATATTCATTATTTTCCATTACTGAGACACAGTTTGCAGAAAATGTGTAATTCTTTACTCCGTTCTACACTCTTGTTTGATCACAGGAAATGTAGTTTTATAGAAGTTATTAACTGCACAAGAGTTGTTCAAGAGTACCTATGTGGAAAAACTATTCTGAAGTTTAGTTTGGGAGCCATTCTCAGCTAACAGCCACTTTCTTTGGGTACACGTTTCTGATATCTGAGAACTTGGCAGCTGTTAATTGTCATGGTAATAAAATGATGGAAATATTAAAGCTTTTTGCAGAGTCTGTTTGGTTAAGCTCAGCTGATTATGATAATTTTTAAAATATACACACTGTCAAAAATGAAAGTTTTGAAATTGTTTGAGAGATGACACTCATAACTTGCAGATATTGACAAGTCCTTAAACATTACATGGTTCACTCTGTTATTGTCTGCTATTATCACACAAATTTTAAGCCCTCATGTTACAACAGGCTTCACTTTCATAGGATGTTAGGTCCTTACCTGTGATATTTACAGGAGTAAGGGATAAAGTTTGTTTCTGTCTGTTAGGTCATCAGCCCAGAGGCTGGTTGGATCCTCAATTAGGACCACCAAAGGCTATGCAGTTACATGGAAACTGCAAAAAATAATGGCAGAGCCCAAATGAGGCATACTAGGCAAGACGAGGAGTGAGGTAGTTTGCCATTGCTTTCCTCACTGGACCAGAAGGTGCTACTGTAGCACGATTGATCCTATGAGCAACACCTTTCATAACACTCAAACACTAGTTGTGCTCCAAATGTCATTACTCAGCACGACCCATACCCCAGCAGCTTCCATATTGTCACAGCCATGGATGAGATTAGGACTTCGGTAGAAGCTACACTTTGCTCTGGCCTGTGCCAAGAGACAGATACAAAAAAAAGTGAAATAAATAAAGAGGCACTAAAGATGCCACAACAGTTTTTGCTGCTGCTGATAATTTAAGCAAACCCATTGAGCACACCTCCAGTGTAGACTGTACTCTCCTGTACATACACAAATTTCCCATTAATTAAGCCACATATTTTTAAGTTGAATGTGGTACCATTAATGGTGGACTTTAAATAATGTAAGTTTTCGCTGGAATTGTCAACAGCCACATTCAATGGGAAGTGTAAGTGCTGAAAGCAAACCCATTGAGCACACCTCCAGTGTAGACTGTACTCTCCTGTACATACACAAATTTCCCATTAATTAAGCCACATATTTTAAGTTGAATGTGGTACCATTAATGGTGGACTTTAAATAAGGTAAGTTTTCGCTGGAATTGTCAACAGCCACATTCAATGGGAAGTGTAAGTGCTGAAATTTTCTGAAAATTATTTTGCTTTTGAACTTTGGTAACTACTAACTCAAAAATTATAAAAAATGCATACAGCATCATGAGAACTGAATAATTTCTACCATGTTCTAACAGAGAGAACTAAGTCTCGCTCTTCAGAAATATTTTGAGAGTTTTACCACAAACATACCAGTACAGTTTGTAGATCCGTAACTACAAATTAATCGATACTTTCTTTTTTTTTACAAGTTGCTTTACGCTGCACCGACACAGATAGGTCTTACAGCGATGATGTGACGGGAAAGGATTAGGAATGGGAAGGAAGCGGCTGTGGCCTTAGCCCCAGTATTTGCCTGGTATGAAAATGGGAAACCACAGAAAACCATCTTCAGGGCTGCCGACAGTGGGGTTCGAACCCAATATCTCCTGAATACTGGCCGCACTTAAGCGACTGCAGGTATCAAGCTTTCCAAAAAAGAGATAATGTTTATTCAAGTTTCTGTATGATGAGCTGAAGAATCTTGGCTACTACCCGGTATATCATTTGTAGGTTTGCAAGACTGATGTATTATGGAGGCTGAATACAGCATGGATTAAGGAGGAGATATTTCAGTTATGCAACCTTCTTTAATGCTAAGTAGTATTTTTTACTACTTTGTGAAAGACTTGCCAGAAAAAGAAGCCATATTTTCTTCTGAAAAGTGTGCAGGAACACTAAATCACCAGTTGCAAACATCTTGTGGGGGAGGGGGAGGAGAATCTACTTCTGCATATTTTCTAATACATACCTGCTTTTACAACCTAAGGAGAAAAATTCACATCACTGCTGTGTAGATATGGTGAAAGTTGCAAAGGTTCTTCCCATTGATATTTCAACTTATATTCTTCACAATAATAATATTTCCATTTATTTAGGAACAATGTCCTGTATTTACAGGCTGCCACTAAGGACAAGATAAAACAAACCAAATTTCTGTACAGATCTATTAATTGAAGAAAACTCTAAATTATAAAGGAACAGTATAATAAGAGTGGCATTCCAGAGCCGTAGCTGTAGAGGTGGTGTCTCAGGATTTTGATGGAGCCTCTGAGGACGAGGGTCGCAATTTCAGGGATGAGCTTCATTGGAAGCGCTTCCATATGGCGACGAAATGACGAGGTACGGTACCGCGAACTCGACCATTATTTCTATTTCCTGAAGGTGGTATTTAGATTTGTAGTAAGGGATAGTGGATTTGTATTTGTTAATCTTTTCAAGATTAACTTCCTCTGGCTGACAGCTATGGTGCTCGAATCTGACAGTTGGATCTAATATGAATCCTTGAGAGCTGCTGTCTTTAAAGGCTATGATGTCAATTCTCTGCAAACTACTATTTATGGCCAGTCCGTGTATCTCTTCATGTACATTGAATCCCTTCTTTCTTAGTTCTTCGGCAATGAGAGATCTGATCTGGTGGTGCTGCGTGTTTCTTAGGAGCTCCCCGCGTGTGCAGAATCCCAGGACATAACCAAGAGTTTCTTTCTCTTCGTGGCAATGCCGACAGAGGTTGTTGTCCAGGGATCTGCCTGGCACCGAGCGCACCGCAGAAACATTAGCAGTCATCTTTATAGCCTCTCTCCACTCGTTACAAGACAGTCCGGTATGATCTCGCACCCAAGAGTTTGCTGGTGTACTCTTTGTACGGTTGTACTCAGAGTCCTTTTTGCGGCAGTGAACACCAGGAGGTGAATTCATGTTCTCGTAGCTCTTGCCGGATCTTCTTAGTATCGTACAAGCCGTTCTTGGTGCTTATTTTCTGGATATCAGCGTTTGTTAGTTTTAGGCGTTCTACGCATTCCCGACTCTCCGCATGAGAATCCCTTGACGTGACGCTGAGTGGGTGTTTAGTCTTAAGCAAGATGTTACAGGCGGTAATACATTGAAGGAAAACTTCCCACGAGGTTTTAAAAAGAGCGAGTCCTTTGTATTTCTTTTCAGTGTACAGTATGCCATTTGGAGTATCCGTCGGTAACTGCAATATCTCCTTTGTTGCACTTTTAATCATTTTATCGCTATCGGATAAGAATTTCTGTGCGATTTTCTTGAAACTGCATGTCAGGAAAGGGTACACCAGGGTGGGACAGATTGAGGAATTCAGTACTATGCGTTTTTGGTCTTCCTTAAGCAGTGGCGACGATGTTAGAAGTTGGAGCTTATTGTGAAGGTTTTTCATTACAGCAGTCTCGTCGAACACTAGAGTATCCCTGAAGGTAGTTCCAAGATAACGAATTTGTTCGCCGTCTCCAATTAAGTCAATCCTACAGTCTTCCTCCATGGATAGTATTATCCTTCAAGATGAATGGAAGATATTTAAGTTTGAGAAAGTTAAGGCAAATTAAAAATATGTAAGTTAAAAGAACCAGAAACCTCATATCAATCTACAACTTCCATGTGGGAAAAGGAAATATCCTGAAGTAGCAGATACAATTAAGATATGTTTCACTCTATCCTGTAGGAGTGCAGATGTAGAGAGCTTTCTCTCAGATGAGTCAAGATTTGACCAATGACAAAGCATCGCCCATGTCACCAGGAATATTAAATACAAGAATAAATATTCAGGATGCTTTTAAGAATTACTGCAGTAAAACAAACCACAACTGATCTGGTCACAACGAAGCAACTGACAATGACAAGATCTGCTCATTCTTGCTACACTGCTCATCCAGAAAGGAAAGAATGAGCACCAAATGAACTTTATGGAGAGGAAGAAAAGTACATCAAAATTGGAGAAGTAAATAAGAAATGCAACTTAAATACTGAAGAATTTGAAGATTTCAAGAAACTTAAGGAATAAAAGTGAAGAAATGGCAACTAGTGACAAGCTTTTTGAACAAGTAAAATTGAAGTTAAAGAAAGCTGTGTAATAAATGGTCTTGGCAATATAAAGGTTACTCAGGGAATGAATTTCATGGAATGATAACTTTAAAACAAGAGAAAGCTTGTATATAAAGAAGTAGAATGCATGCAGAAGAACTTAGATGGATGTCTTATCTTATAACAAACATTTTCCAGAAAAAATAGTAATTTAATGGTTCATAGCAAACCTTTTTAGTTATTGATCTAATATTCATATTATAGTACTTCTTTTTTTATTGTATTATGGTAGTATTCTGATAAAAATTAGAAATTAAGGGCAAATGACAGATTGCTGTAAGAGGTGACGTAAAGATTGTTTTGTGAAGAAGATATGCAATGTGTTTCTTTTTGTTTTATTTTAGAAAAAATTAGTATATCGATACTGAGTGGCAGCCTTGAGTTTTGTACACATTATTCACCCACTTCCAGACACAGGTCCGACAGTGAGCTGCTGATAAGTTTTTCCTTCCTCTGCCAAGTATGACTGCTATTGTTTATTAAGTGGCTTAAAGTGTTCTGTCTCCTGAATTTCCTCCATCATGACTTTGATACTGTTCCTTGTATGATTATTTCAACAAATGTAAACATCACTTATATTTTACTTAACTAGCATACCTATTCTAAATTACTTATGTATTCATAATAGGATATATTGCAGTTGATTTCGATGAGAAAGACTTTGGTAGAGGAAGGTGGTACAGTACTGTACTACAGCACCCTGAAGATAATCTCTTGCTCTAAACAGACAGTGATACAGCCCACGAGTCTATTGTAAAAGGTCCAATCACATTAAATTTTCAATTGTAATATCTTATGTAGATCTCACAAAAAAGCTTTGCCTCTTTTTCAACTCACAACCTTCTGCCCTATGAAAGGTCAACTATAAAGCAAGTAAGTTAAAAATAATTATACCCACCAAGTTATGCACAACCTCCATCATAATGTCTAATGATCCTTCAGAACAGTACTTCTGAGGATTTCAATTCAGGAAGAAATAAATAGTAGTTTGTATATGCCTAAATGTGTTTATTCATGATTAAATAAAGGACCTCAAATCTGTATCACATGTTCCTTTTTTTCTTTCTTTCCTTTTTGTGTGTGTGTAGTCCATATAGGGTTAATTATCAATGTTGGGGCCGATGACCTTCGATGTTAGGCCCCTTAAAACAACAAGCATCATCATCAAACAAGAGTTTTACAGTGATGCTCATAACTTGCTACTTTTTGCATTAAAATCCTGAAAACAGTGATTGATTAATTCTGTGTATTATTTACCTTCATACTGACTATATATTTCAAAACATTCTAAACCCTTTTCTTTACAAGAGGCCACAAACACATATCTCATCTAACACTGATATCACAACATTTTGGGCTGATGACCTAGATGTTAGGGCCCTTTAAACAAACATCACCATCATCATATCACAACATTCCAAACTACTCATTACTAACTGAAATAACAACCGCTTTTGATCTGAAACACTCAAAGCACAATGTTCATAGTCGCTTAAAATCAAATGTTGCATGATACTATACACTCACTGACATAGCTACTAGGTGTGCAAGACCACCCCCATTTAATTCACAAAAATCTAAATATTGTTGCATTATTGTTCTCAGAATTTTATAAACATTTCCTTGTTTTTCCTTCCCATTTACTTTGGTCTGAATATTCTTCCTCCATGCTCTGTCAACATGCTATGAGCAAAATAATCTCATGGTTGCAGGTCCCATGACTGCATTCCAAGCATTGTAGAAGGCTTCTGCCAAATTGGACATGAAGACCTTTGGGGATACACAACCAACCTCATTGTTAATGTAGGTGAAAAATATAGACAATATTTCCTGGTCACTTCTATTGGAAATCAGAAATGCACAAGGAAAGCCCTGTCTTAAGTCATCCAGAACTAAAAGCGTTATTAACTCAAACCCATAGCTATTAAGCCCATGAGTTCCATCAGTGCATATACAGTCACTACCATATTTCTTTAATATTTCACTTTGAGCACTGTTCATAATAATTAAAATAAAGTCATCACTAATGAGGTTTGGATGCTTTTCACTGGTGGTCCCCTGAGGTTTATAGAATAATACACAGGGACTGTCACCTGAATTAACTTCACTGACCCAGGCCTCAACACTTGTACCATCCTCCTGATGTCTGACTGATTTAGAGCTCAAGTTAAAACTACGCTCAATATTATACAAATCCTGTTTTGTGATTAAAAGAATTCTTTCAAGCTTTGAGTCTGTCACAGATTCGCAAATTTTGTCCAGAATAGCTTGAAAGGGAATCTGGTTGGCAATATCTGTTGCTAATGTTTTCCTGTTTGGCTAATGTTTACTTCACACATTCCATTTTCATGTTCAATTAGTCAAATACTTGCTGGACAGATCTCGTCAACTTTGTTGCTTCCCTGAAGCTTCAAGTGCCTGATGCCTTTACTTTCAGATACAAAAAAAGCCTGATCGATGACACACACAGTAATATTTCTTCATGTTAACTGCTGCAGTGTAAGAACCCCTTTTCTTTACATACTGTGAATATGTTTCGCTTTCAATGTGCTGTTTCCACTCTAGGAAGCTTGAGAAAGAAGGAAATTTTTTATCCTCTGTCTCAGGTCCTCCAATTAAGTTTGTGTGGCACTGACGCTCGTGCCGTTTTAAATTATAACTGTGCGTGAACTGTTTATCACAAAATTTACAGTGGTGCGGAAGAGATGTCCGCCCTTTAAACAATGCGCAATTTCATCTAGTTTCTATGGATGGGTCTTAGAAACATGTTTCCTAAGGTTTTTATTACACTCATAGCTTTTACCACATTCAGAACACGAGTATTGCTCAACGTTGCTCATTATAACGCTATGTAAGTAGGCCTACCTAAACTGAAGAAAAACTAAATAAACACGCGGCACGTAACTAAATACACACTATAGCTGGGCACACCAAACGAAATACACTAATCCCACAGGTACAGTAACGAACACTATGCACAAGTAGATATTCGAAAATATACACACGTAATTTTATTCTCAAACCACTCGTACAATAAATACACTTTCCTGGTGTCAACACGAAATCGTCACTGCCCGGTTCTCTTCGTATCTATTCGTAGTGTAGCCTACATTATAAACACTACTATAGTTCGTTCGTTCGTTCGTTCGTTCGTTCAGCAGATCTCCTACAGTTCGTTCTTTTGCACTGTCAACTCAAAGCCAGTGCGCCGTTCGGAAATCTTCGGCGTGTTCCGTAAGGGTTCGGCCGTGGTATCCAGGTGGAGCCCGAGTACGTCCCGTCAGGGGCTAACGTCGAGTGATAAGGAGCCGTGTGTATTATGTGTCTCACTGAGCCGCGCTCGTTCACGATTCTTTCGATGTGCCATGATTCACTGTCTCGCTGCAGCGGAAGCTTGGCTCCCCGTCAACGTCCAGTGAGTGCGCCACTCAGCACTGTCCGCTGGGAGTAAGCTGAATCGTGTGCCGTGAGCTCGCCGTTCCTGTGAATCGATTCACTCGGACACTTGAATGAATCGATACACTGCTTCGAATCATGCATTCAGTAGCCAACACTAGTCGGGATGGGATGCCCTCTAAGATAGTAATATGTCGAGAAGAGCAGCTTGCATTAAAACAATGTTGGAAAGGGCAGCTAGCTATAATCTATTGTAATTAGGCCCCTGACTATGCCCTGTTAGGATCGATTCCTGGTTCAAATAGTCGTCATCTTTCTCTACATTTTCAAATTCCATAGACAACGTAGTTAAGATAACAGCAGTAAGGTTAGAGTATGAGAGTATTGAGAAGGGCAGCTTGCGTTAAGATGGTAGTGTGTTGAGAAAGGCTGCTTGCCTTAAGTATAGCGAGAAGGGCAGCTCGCACAGCTCTACTTCTAAATTGACGTTTTGGCAGATTTTGGCTCCGTCTGGTGATTATGCGCTGAAACATAGGCATCCAACCAATCCTAATCTGCCATTCATATCGATTTATATCGGCAGAGCACGATCTCGAAACCCAGTTGCCAACTCTAATATTTACATTCGCCACGTGGTTAACCTATCTCACGCGAAGCCCATCAAATTATCAAGACAAGGCAACCTATCTCGCTCAGCGTGTATGGTATTTGGTATGCTTCGCGATCTTTTGCATTTTCCTTCAGTAATTAGTGTGTTTTTCATATTGTTGGAGGGTTCTAGTGACTGAGATCAGTGGACTGTTCCCTTTGTAGGCCATAACCTCCTTTCTGTGCCATCCATTAGCGGTGAGTGATGTTTTATTTCCTCATCCTCATTTATTCTTATTAATATATTCTCTTATTAGTGGCAGATGTTGTTAGTAAGTGTAGTTTTTGTGAATTTGTTTTCAATCCATATTCATTAGTTTTTCTGAGTACGGTATTACATTTAACAAGGGCTGTTTACCGCGGTCATATTTCATCAGCTGTTCTCGCGGGCGTAGCGCGCTGGCAACAGAGGAAAGGCGATGCTCATTTGTTTTGCGAAACTTCAATTTAGAAGTAAGGCCGTGCGGAGTATAAGATGGTAAGTATATCGAGAAGGGCAGCTTGGTAAGTATGTCGAGAAGAGCAGCTTGTGATAAGATGGTAAGTATGTTGAGGAAGGCAGCTTGCTATAAGATGGTAGTATGTCGAGAAGGGAAGGTTGCCCGTGGTTAGCCCCTCCCTAATTATGTCCCGCGGCGTGGCTAAGTCCTGTCAAGATCGATTTAAATTCCGCGCCATAAGGTAAAATCCATGAGGTTTCGCCCCGTTAAGATGGTTGCACGGAGTATAAAATTCCATGCCCACGTGGTTAAAGTTGGTAGCTGTCATCTTGACAGATGTCAAAAAAGCACGTAGATCAAAATTTTCCGCTACCACGTGCATAAGGTGGCAGCTATGAGGTTAGGGTCTATCATGATGCCAGCAGTGAGGTTAGCAATGTTTAAAATCACGCGCCCACGTAGTTTAGACCTGTCAAGATAGCAGATGTCAAAAGCACGTGGATTTCAAATCGCCCGCCACCGCGTGCATAAGGTGCTAGCCATGAGGTTTAGTCCCGTCAGATGGCAGCTGTGAGATTAGCGATGTTTAAAATTCCGCACCCACGTGGTTAAAGATGGTTCTACCGCTAGAGCGTGTACACATCTATCGAAATAAACTTCTTCGACTAGAGTGCACTTCCATCGCCTTTCAATTATGCATGCATCGACTATCGTACTAAACTTCTTCCACCAGAGTGTGCATCGATCGCCTGTCGATATGCATGCACATCGACTATCGCACTAAACTTCTTCCACTAGAGTGTGCAACCATCGCATTTGCGCGCGCACCTCCACTATCCACTGTTCATCGATCTGCATACCTCCCACCCGCTTACCGATGCAATAAGAAGCGGTGCACAGTGCGAATACATAGCCACTCTCTCGGAAGAGAGGTGGCTGTGCCTGGCTTCTTAGCCGGCATCCTTCTCTCGAAACTCGACTGTTCTATTCTCTGCGCATCTCCAATAATTTTTTACTCGGCCTGGTGGCTCACCAACTCTAAATTTGCTGCCTCGCCGAACCCAAAGAAGCATATAAGGCTGACACCAAGATGGAAGTCGGCCTCCCCACTCTGTGTGTTTGTCTCGCCAGGAATGTCAATCCAGCTATCCCCGAAGAAGACATTGAAGCAGAACTCCGCACGACTGGCATCCATCATGCAATACGATTCTCCGCCGTCCCAGGACCATCAACTGATGTGCTACTATATACTCCATCTGCAGATGACTTCTGGAACGCTGTAGATAATGGCGTGTATATCCATGACAGTCTCCATCGAGTAGAAGAAGTTCCGCTACCAACTACATCAGCCCAGCCATCTGCCTATACCATAACCGAGCCTACAACAACTACGCCATCACCAGAACTACCACAACTACAGACTTCTTCAAATTTCTACACCACTCCCATTACCACCAACTACACCACCACGACCACCACCGTCCCATCGACTTCTACCTTCACTACTTCACAGATCCCTGTCACAACAGTTGGCACGTGCCACCCTACATCGCTCATGTCCTCTTCAATCCTTCATTCCCTCATCCCTCCACAACCTCAACATCAATGTGCACTTGCTGTAACAACAGATTCTACAGTCGACGCACCGCCTTCCCCATCTTCACCCAGAACAGCAGCCTCCGCAACATAATCGACCTCGCAGCCATCACCAACTTCTCACAGAATGTCCAGCTGTGTGAACCCTGGAGTGGACCCGGCTCTCTCCGATAGGACCAAATTTCACCAACTACAAGCTGAAGACATCCCAGTCCGCCGAGTCTTCCGCATCAAGAATGCATCAGGGCCAACTTTTATGGTATGCATCCACGTCCCGAGCGCCGCAGATATTCAACAACTCATCGACCACGGAGCTTACATGTATGGCCAGCGTTATAGAGTAGAACCGTCCATCTCCCCTCCCCCCAATTCTGTAAGACATCCCACCAACAATTCTCACCGCCGCCTCCAGGCAGCCAACTTCCCACCTCGTCAATCTGTCAGTCAACCTTCGACACTGGATATTATCCGGTGCCTAATATCTTCCCTTCATAATCTCACTACGTCCTTGCATCTCCTCACCTTTCAATACTATCCTAATATACTTTTTGAACTTCAATCCTAGCAAAATTCCCCTAACATTCACATCTCCGTAGCCCAGAGGGCTCATATTTCCCTCTCATTTAAATTTGTCGCATCGCCCTTCCCATCTTCTTCATTCCTGGTCTCACACAGTTTTATTCGCTTCCCTTGGCCCGAGAGAGCGTGAAACGCTCTAAGGGGCCCGTCCCGCCCTCCGGGCAGGGAACGAAAACATTTTCGTCGTCTTAGCAGGGCAATAATTTTGGTAGAGGGCTACCAAGGCGGTAGACCTATAGGGAGAGGGCACATTTCTCCACCCCCTACTTTTTGTAAGGGGAGCTAGGGAAAAGAGGACTACCTTTTAAGCCCCCTACTCCACCGAATTCAATAAAGCATAAACATTTACTTATGTTAGCCTGTTTAAACTCCATGCCCACGTGGTTAAAGATGACAGCTGTCAAAAAGCATGTGGATTTCAAATTTCCCGCCACAGCTGTCAGAAAAGCACGTGGAATTTAAATTTCGCGCGCCCACGTGCATGAAGTGGCAGCCATGAGGTTTAGCCCCGTCAAGATGGCAGCACTGAGTTTAGCGATGCTCTGTTGTTTAAAGATGGCAGCTGTCAGCAAAGCACATGCCTTTCCTTATAAACAATAGCACGTGGTCGTGACGTCACCCGGGGTCAATGATCTCGGGTGCTGACGATGCTGAAAAATCAGACCAGCGGGTGAGGTTTGCCGTGCGGTTAGGAGCGCGCAGCTGTGAGCTCACATCCGGGAGATAGTGGGTTCGAACTCCACTGTCGGCAGCCCTGAAGATGGTTTTCCGTGGTTTCCCATTTTCACACCAGGCAAATGCTGGGGCTATAACTTAAAGCCACGGTTGCTTCCTTTCTACTCCCATCCCTCCCCTTTCCCATTATCGCCTTAAGACCTATCAGTGTGTGTGCGACATAAAGCAAAATGTAATTTTAAAAACAAATCTTTGGTGCATCCTTAACAGGTTTAGGACTGGGCACGGCTGCTGCAACTACTTGCGGCACAAGTAGGGCTAGATCAGCTCAGCAGTGTGATATTGCGGTGTAGAAGGGCAGAGTATCGAAAATCTTTTCCAGTGCTGCCCTCCCGTTCTTACTTGGAAGCCCTAATATCCTGTTCAGCCTCAATGCCAGGCCTTTAGAAAAAAAAACAGCAGCGGTCTCAACTCCTCACCTGCAGTCAATTGTTCACGTTTCAGTGTGTCAAGCACATCTGAAACCCGAGCAAAAATATAACTTTCTTGAAACCCTATTCCCTTGGCATCGCTCTAAGTAGCTCGAGCTTACACCCCTCATGTACTTCTTGGAGACAGTGTGTTTCCGATAGTTAGCCAATAGGACAATATTCACTTAAGGAGTATACAAACTTACAAAGTTGTTTAATCAACACATAGCCCTGGTAGAGGAAGGTTCCACTAATAAGGCAATGAATCGGTACAAATCGCACCTCGTCTGATGCTTCTTAAAAACTTCTCAGCCAATTGGAATAACTTTCTAATGTTTACCATTCTTGTTATAATAAACAGAATTCAAACACAAAGATTTAAAATGCACATTTTTCTGAGGAGAGGTTTATTTACACACCGGGAAATTATGTACCCCCTCGCCCACTAGGTACCGCCTGAAATAAACACTAGTACTAGTACTTCCCACCATTTCTTTCTGATTTCGCACCCTGGTGCAGAATGTTGACATAGGGTAGTTTTGTATTTTCATCCATTCAATGTGATTTCTATATGATTTAATAAAGCATAACTCAATAAACTAATCCTTATAACATTTTACTCAGTTTCTTATACAGTTTATATATTTCTTCTGCGATTGGTTAAATGATAATTAACTTGTATTGTCCCATTATAACATATTATAAACAATTTTACAATAACATTTTTTAGTTTATGTCCCACTAACTACCTTTCAGGCTATTGGAGGTGTTGGAATTTTGTCCAATAGGTGTTCATGGCAAGACACACGCCAAGTTAGGATAAATAAATACACAGGATGAAAATGTCCTTAGAGCTAGTTTTAGTAGAGATAATGCAAAGCGCAAAGGAATAGGTAATTACTCAAGAGAAGAAATGATTCAATTACCAACAGTTCATATATTTCTTCTGCGATTGATTAAATGATAATTAACTTTTATTGTCCCATTATAACATATTATAAACTATTTTACAATAACATTTTTTAGTTTATGTCCCACTAACTACCTTTCAGGCTTCTGGTGGTGTTGGAATTTTGTCCAGTAGATGTTCTTTTACGTGCCAATAAATTAAAAATGCGACGCTTGAATATTCGAGAACCTTCAAATACCACTGGACTGAGTCAGGATCGAAGCTACCAACTTGAGGTCAAATGGCCAGCGCCCTGCCACCTGAGATAGTCAGACCTAATTAAACGATCAGTAAATTTAATAGACAATTTTCACCACATTTTGCATGCACCAGGCGAGTTGGCCATGCGGTTAGGTGTGCGCAGCCGTGAGCTTGCATCCGGAAGATAGTGGGTTCGAACCCCACTGTCGGCAGCCCTGAAGATGGTTTTCCTTGGTTTCCCATTTCACACCAGGTAAAGGCCGAGGCTGTACCTTAATTAAGGCCACGTCCGCTTCCTTCCCACTCCTAGTCCCTTCCTATCCCATTGTCGCCATAAGACTTATCTGTGTCAGTGCGACGTAAAACAAATTGTAAAAAAATCTTTTACATGCTTCGTCATTTGGTAACCTCTGATGACAGGAGGTTATGCAAGATTGCTCTCTGCAAGATTTCAAGCTTGGAAGATGAAACCACAATCCTAATTATAAACAGAGGTGTCTAGTTCTGAGTACTGAAAGGCACAAGTGTCTAAAATGCTATGCTTCGTTTTGTTTCTTTACGTCGCACCGACGCAGGTATGTCTTATGGCGACGATGGGATAGGAAATGACTACGAAGTGGAAGGAAGTGACCGTGGCCTTAATTAAGGTACAGCCCCGGCATTTGCCTGTTGTGAAAATGGGAAAACACGGAAAACCATCTTCAGGGCTGCCGACAGTGAGGCCCGAACCCACCATCTCCCGACTACTGAATACTGGCCGCATTTAACCGACTGCAGCTATCCAGCTCGGTGCTATGCTTTTTTACATTGCACTGACACAGATGGCAATGATGATGGGATAGGACAGGACTAGGCCTGGGAAGGAAGCAACCATGGCATTAATTAAGATACAGTTCCAGCTTTAGCCTGGTGTGGAACATGGGAAAACATGGAAAATAATAGTCAGGGCTGGCGACAGTAGGATTTGAGCTCGTTATCTGCCGAATACAAGTTCACAGAAAGTCTGAAAGGAAGCAGTGTGAAAACGTAAGTAGACAAAGAGCCATATTAGATAGATAGTGATTTATTGCAATAATCAATTCCACGAGCCCAAGGCTCGTACAAAGGAGTTGTACATCGAGTAATATATTCGATGACGGATCTACAAACACAGACACTTACAATGATAAATTCAGGTGAGTTACACAGAAAAAGTAAACGCATCAATAAAGAAAGTGTTAAAAATAAAATACCATTCTATAATTCCCTTAATTATACTAAGATACTTAAACTATTTAGTACAAAAAGTGAGTAACAATGCACAGGATGATTGACAGAGAGGGTGGTTGTTTTAAACATTACCTGTTTATACCAGGTGGCTCACGGACGCCGTACTTTCTACTTATAAATGTCCCGCATGCATAAGTGATGTGTGGGGTGTCTACCAACTGATTTTAACAGGGGAACTACTGCCAGCGGGCAGGTTACGTCAGAATATGAAGAGATAAGAAACAGAGTCACACTCGCAGCATGTTATTCAGCGTTGCCGGTCGAATGCACCCCTTGCATTAGTAAACATCGTTTTCGACCGCATAGTTCTAGGCTGGTGTATGCTACAGCCGCACTATATTTGCTGTCTGCATATCGGCAGTAGCTAGTGTGATCAGCAGCGGTGAATACACAGACATTATTTTAATCTGAACAATCTGGTCGGAATGCAACAGAAGCTCCAAACAGACGTATGCATTCTACATACGTACTTCACCGAACAGTATTAGTTTTTGTTTCATACATGCAACTCTCCATCGAGTGGAATGTCTACACGTGTATAAATAAATAAGTTAATAGATTTCATTTACTGCATCTTTTTTTTGCTAGGGGCTTTACGTCGCACTGACACAGATAGGTCTTATGGCGACGATGGGATAGCAAAGGCCTAGGAGTTGGAAGGAAGCTATTTTTTTTTGCTATGGGCTTTACGTCGCACCGACACAGATAGGTCTTATGGCGACGATGGGATAGGAAAGGCCTAGGAGTTGGAAGGAAGCGGCCGTGGCCTTAATTAAGGTACAGCCCCAGCATTTGCCTGGTGTGAAAATGGGAAACCACGGAAAACCATTTTCAGGGCTGCCGATAGTGGGATTCGAACCTACTATCTCCCGGATGCAAGCTTCACAGCCGCGCGCCTCTACGCGCACGGCCAACTCGCCCGGTTTGGAAGGAAGCGGCCGTGGCCTTAATTAAGGTACAGCCCCAGCATTTGCCTGGTGTAAAAATGGGAAACCACGGAAAACAATCTTCAGGGCTGCCGATAGTGGGATTCGAACCTATCTCCCTGATGCAAGCTCACAGCCGCGCGCCTCTACGCGCACGGCCAACTCGCCCGGTACTACTGCATATTTTTGCGAGTCTACAAACAGAAGCGGAGGTTAGGGAGTGGGGTGAGAAGGGACAGTCGCTCCCACCCGCACTTTGTAGAGTAAATATGACTCGCAGCCCTTTTCTGCCTCATCGTCGCCATAAATCCTATCTACGTCGGTGCGACGTAAAGCCAATTGTAAAAAAAAAATTCAGTTGTAATCGTATTGCAACAGGAGCTAATACCAACGTTCCTATGTTATTTCTTTGTGTTATGTTATTTATTAAGTAAATGCCTCGTAGTATGTTTGTGAGACCTGGTGAACATTTTATTATACAACATTGAATCAAAATCTCAAAAAAAAACTATTATTACGAATAGGCCTAATCCACGGGGCTGATTAATTACATTTACTTATAAAAAAGCATAATACAAACGAAATAATTTAGTCCGGTGAATGTAAAGTTGGTATTCTCTCGCGTTGAAATTACAATTACAATTAAATATATCTGTTTTTACAATTGACTTTATGTCGCACCGACACATATAGAACTTATGGGAAGGAAGCAACCGTGGCCTTAATTAAGGTACAGCCCCAGCACTTTCCTGGTGTGAAAATGGGAAACCATGGAAAACCATCTTCAGTGGTGTCGACAATGGGATTCAAAACCATTATCTCCCGAGTGCACGCTCACAACTGCGCGCCCGTAACCCCACCGCCACCTCGCCCGGTATAATTACATAGAAGTACGGCATGATTATGCAATTAAAATAATTTAGTATTTGAATACTCACTAAGAAACTAACAGACACTAAAGAGACTGCCAGACTGATGAATGCGCGCGGCAAGTGGGTGAATTATAACACAGTGGCCACGACCTCGGCAGAAATTTGTACTCCTACTACCCTTCCTCACAGCACATGCAACGTCTCCACTACTTGCCGTAGCGCTATACAGTAAAGGAAAGATTTAGCACATAAGACAACAAGGCTTGTACAAATAGCTTGTTTTAAAATAATTCCTAGTTCCAGCTGGCTAAAATGGAATAAATGTCATATTTACTCTACAAAGTGCGGGTGGGAGCGACTGTCCCTCCTCACCCCACCCCCTAACCGCCGCTACTGTTTGTAGACACGCCAAAGATGCAGTAGTACCGGGCGAGTTGGCCGTGCGCGTAGAGGTGCGCGGCTATGAGCTTGCATCCGAGAGATAGTAGGTTCGAATCCCACTATCGGCAGCGCTGAAGATGTTTTTCCGTGGTTTCCCATTTTCACACCAGGCAAATGCTGGGACTGTACCTTAATTAAGGCCACGCCCGCTTCCTTCCAACTCTTAGGCCTTTCCTATCCCATCGTCGCCATAAAACCTATCTGTGTCGGTGCGACGTAAAGCCCCTAGCAAAAAAAAGATGCAGTAAATGAAATCTAATAACTTATTTATTTATACACGTGTAGACATTCCACTCGATGGAAGAGTTGCATGTATGAAACAAAAACTAATACTGTTCGGTGAAGTACGTATGTAGAAGGCATACGTCTGTTTGAAGCTTCTGTTGCATTCCGACCAGATTGTTCAGATTAAAATTATGTCTGTGTATTCACCGCTGCTGATCACACTAGCTACCGTACTGCCGATATGCAGACAGCAAATATAGTGCGGCTGTAGCATACACCAGCCTAGAACTATGCGGTCGAAAACGATGTTTACTTTTGCAAGGGGTGCATTCGACCGGCAACGCTGAGTAACATGCTGCGAGTGTGACTCTGTTTCTTATCTCTTCATATTCTGACGTAACCTGCCCACTGGCAGTAGTTCCCCTGTTAAAATCAGTTGGTAGACACCCCACAAATCACTTATGCATGCGGGACATTTATACGTAGAAAGTACGGCGTCCGTGAGACACCTGGTATATATTGACCTATGAGAATGTACGTTTACTGGATACGAAAGTACCGGTAATCACTCAGAACACAGGTGGCTCCGTGAATTCTAGCGCGTGGTGTCAAGTTGCTTCGGATTCTAGGAGGAAAAGTGTACAGGTAAATAAGGTCAAATTTGTAATTGATACCAAAAATAGATTTTCATCCCTGAGGGAAGGAAGCGATACGCAAGGACTTATCCGTATGGGAAGCAGTCAAACGTATAGCACAAACACCGTTACGAGACACGGCAAAGTTAGGCCTAATATCCCACACACTGCACCGGCAAAAGTGTCAAACATTCTTATATTTGGTGATAGCCAGGTGAGGGGAATTGCGAAGGAAATGAACGATGAAGATATTGCAGCATCGGCCGTCATCTATTTCGGGGCCCCAATCAAGAAGGTACCGGTACTGGAAAACACGGAGCAGGCAGCAAGAAATCTCGGAAGTCGTGATGGAGTTGTGATCACCGGCGGGACGAACGATGTAGCTCACAACGACGCTAAGAATGTCATTTCTCAACTTAAATGTACTCTAGGTGAGCTGACCCACACTAACATCTTCGTAGTGAACTTGCCCCACAGGCATGACTTGAGTAGAGACTCGTGTGTGAAACTGAATTGAACAAAGTTAATTCAGATATGGTTAAAATTTTAAACATTTTCGTAATACCGTACTCAGGTAATTGAATGCAGCAGTTTCGAGGGACACTGTTACACGAAGCATGGCCTTAATCTAAACATTTCAGGTAAACGAAAGATTGCAAATATTGTTCTAGATTTTATTAATCATAAGATATGTACCGGTACTGTATGAAAAGGCAACTCCCTTCAGTTATAATATTGACCAGGAAAACTAGGAGAAAGAGCCAGCTGTACTTCAAGCTGGCTCTGTCAACTAGAAAATGAAACTCAGGAAAGTAAGGAATTTCAAGTTACCTACCCAATTACAACAGTCAAGGTTTAGGGAGGAAGGGGGTCCGAGATTGCTGTTGGTAAGCTAGCAGAGTGTAGTAAATAAACAATTAAAATTCGGTACATTGATGGAATATTATGAGACTGATGTGGTGATCGGAGTGGAATCGTGGTTGAGAGAAGGGGTGGGTAATAGAGACGTATTCCAGAAGGGTATACAGTCTATCGTAGAAACCGAGGAGATAAAATGAGAGGTGGGTGTGTTTATTCTGGAGAAGGAAATGTATTGTTCGCATGAATGGGAGGAATCTATGGTAATACCAATTTATAAAGGAAATTGTGATAAAAGGGAACATGAGTCCTACAGACCAATCAGCCTGGCCAGTGTAGTTTATAAAATACTGGAGATTTTAATAGCAAAGTACATCAGAGGGATATGTGATGATGTGATGAGGAGTCAGTATGGATTTAGAAATAAATTTTGATGTGAGGCACAACTGGTGGGGTTTAAACAGGACATATCAGATCAGTTGGATTCAGGAGGCCAGTTAGATTTCATAGCCATAGATCTCTCCACAGCCTTTGATAGAGTGGAACATGGAATATTATTAAACAAATTGGAGGGAATAGGGTTGGACGTAAGGGTTATACGTTGGATAAGAACATATCTAAATTCAAGGGTTCAGAAAGTCAAAGTAGGAAATAATGTATCACAGGAAGAGAAAGTTTGGAAAGGAATTGCACAGGGTAGTATGATCGGTCCGTTACTTTACTTAATATACGTAAGTGATTTAGGGAACATTATAACATCAAAAATAAGATTGTATGCAGATGACGTAATTGTTTATAGGGAAATAAATTACATTGAGGATTGTTCAGAATTACAAAGAGACTTTGACAGTACCCAACAATGGGTTGAAGATAATAATATAAAGGTTTATGGAGGCAAATCAACTGTTACCGGTACAACATTTACAAACAGGAGCTTTAAAACTGATTTTGAATATACTTTGGATGGGGTAGTTATCCCAAAAGATGGCAAGTGCAAAAACCTAGGTGTGAGATTTGAAAGTAATTTGCACTTGAAGGGTCATGTTGATGAAATTGTTGGGAAAGCATACAGATCGTTACATGTCATAATGAGACTATTTAAAGGACGCAACAATTAATTAAAGGAGAAAAGTTACTTAAGTATGGTTCGTCCATTACTGGAATACGCAAGCAGTGTTTGGGATCCTCACAAAGAATACCTAATAAAAGAAAGAGATAGTATGCAGAGGAAAGCAACAAGATTTGTAACAGGGGATTTCAGGAGAAAAAGTAGTGAATCATAAAGGTTAGAGGAACTTGGGTGGGTAACTTTAAGTAAGAGAAGGGAAAAATCTAGACTTATAGGATTATATAGAGCCGATATAGGAGAAGAAGCATGGGGAGAAATCCGTGAGAGGCTTCAGTTGGAAAATAATTATATCGACAGGACTAACCACAAGTATAAAATTAGAAGGAATTTTAGCAGAAGTGATTGGGGTAAATTTTCATTCATTGGGAAGGGCGTGAAAAGTGGAACAGTTTACCAGGCGTAGTGTTCGATCCTTTTGCAAAATCTGTACAGATATTCAGGAAGAGAATAAACAGTCACAGAGAAAATAAATGAAATTTTAGAGGACATTCGACCAGTGAAGGTTACTGTAAATAAAAAAAATTGTGTGTGAATAAATGAATTCCATCCCCTGGTCTATGGAGATTGGACAGCCGAAGTAGGGGACTGCCTGTAGGGGTGAATTACAGTGGGGACTTCGCGGGTCCTGGGACCGCTACGGTAGCTGTGAAGGTCCTTCAGTAACTCTGAAAAGCTGTGGCAAAAGGGCCTCTGGTTAAGACGCAGCAGGTCGTTATGCTACTTAGGTTACAAAATGGGTAAAAAGTAAATAAATAAATATAATGTGCATTTTAATCTTATACCAGTTATATAGTATTATTTGAAGTAAATCCACATACTGTATATGAGTTGAATATGTTTGTAAGTACAGGAGATATTATTAATAGAATTTTGCGAACTATATAAATTCATTAAGGATGCGCTGTGTGTTTAATAGAAAGAATTGTTAGTGTAAATTGCATAATATTGTATTCTAGGAAAATATCTTCTTCTCTTGTTCATTTATTAATTTAATGCTTGACAATAATGTATTTTAGTGTACCATAGACACCTCATTTTCAAATAAATTGATTTTGATTTGTTGTGATCTATTCCATAAATTATCCTTTGCTTTTTGTTTGAAAGTTATTAAAGTAGGGGCAATTTTCACGTCAGCGGGAAGTTTGTTGTATGCTTGAACTGCCGAAAATTTACAACTATTCTTCCCATATTTTGACTGTGGATGTGATGTAAGGCCAAATCCTCTGCATTGGAATTTGTTATTAAAGTAATGTTGTGAATTATTATGTTTCTTTTTATTTTGTACATTATTATGACAGAATTAATCTCTGTAATTGTGCTGAGATGTAGAATTTTGGTCTGAATGTACAGGTCTGTTAATGGGGTGTGTAATGGTAAGTTAAATACCGATATGTACCTTATTGCCCTGAATTGTATCACCATTAGTGCATTCAAGGAAGACTTCATAGAATATGACCTAATTACACGTAAGTACTGCAAGTGGGTATGTACTAGTGAATAATAAATTTGTATAAGGATGGGTTTAGGGATTAATTGTTTAAGTCTTGTTAGTAACACAGCCACTGGGGCGGTTTTCTTAGTTATGTATTCAACATTATCATTTCAGATCAGGTTCTCATCAATAAGTAATCCAAGATTATTTTCCTATTTTCGTATTGTATATGAGTAATTTATTACTATTTGAGCGAAGTATTTTCTCTTTGGAAGTAATTATGTATTTTGTTTTCTGCAGATTCATTGTCAGTTCTTTTACAGTGGTACCAATATGAGAGAGTATGTCCTGCTGCATGTTTACCAAAACTGTGTCCTTATTCTTGCCCGTATATACGCTATTGGTGTCGTCACAGTATTATGTGATATAGCCATTTAGATTACATTAAGAAATATCATTTGTGTAAATGAGAAATAAAACAGGACCTAGTATGGAACCTTGTGGGACACGATGGGTTACATGATTGGCAGAGCTCGAGAAATATCATTTGTATACATGAGAAATAAAACAGGACCTAGTATGGAACCTTGTGGGCACCTAGGGTTACATGATTGGCAGAGCTAGAGTAATTATGCTCGGTAACATGTTGCTTTCGTCCTGTTAACTGATTTTCAAACCATTTCAGGGCAAGGCCACGAATTCCAGCGTTTTCTAATTTACTTAAAGGAATACTTTGATCAACAGTATCAAAAGCCTTGGTAAAACCTATAAGTAAGCCTGCTGCAACGTTGTTTGCTATTTACGGTGCACTGTAACATTGTAATAAGATCAACAATAGCTACCTCAGTAGTAGACCTCTCCCTGAACCAATATTGACCCTTATAGAAGAAATTCTTTTTGTTTAGAAAAGTCGAAGGCCATTCCTTCACAACTGTTTCCATAATTTTGGAAACAAATGATATAATCGAGATTGGCCTATAATCGCTTCAATTTAGTCTATTCCCTCCCTTAAAAACAGGGATCACTTGAGCTATCTCTAGTTTATTGTGTATTATATCAGTAGTCAGGCATTCATTTATGATCTCTACCAGTTATCCTATTATAGGGTCCTCTGATTTTTTAATAGTGAGGTAGTAATGCAATCTATTCCGCAGATATTCATACTTTTATGGTTAGATATGATGGACTTTACTTCTGTTATATCCGTTGGGTACAAGTAAAGGGATCCAAGCCTAGCAAATTCACAGAAAAACACCGTATTATGTTCAGGAATACCTAGAGATAGGTTTTTGGCAATGTTTATAAAAATGGAGTTGAATGAGTCACACAGAACCTGTTTATTAGTTATTAATTTGCCTTCAATTTCAAGCGTGCCACACGAGACATTCGTTAATTTTTATTATATATGACTCCGTTCATTAATTTCCATGTCTATTTTGAATTGTTATGAGATTTGAATTGGTTTGTGTAGTAGTCATGTTTGAGTCTTTTTTAAATTAGTTACTGTATTTCTACATCTGCAGTATTCTTGTCTCAGAAACCCAAGGAAATTTCCTAGGCTTGTTTATGCCCTTTAATGTTGTATTATGTTCATTAGGACAGCTCGTATTATCGTTCTTTTGTTGTATTTGGTTAATGAATGAATCATACAATATATCTATGTGGCAACTGTTCGCATGTATCTTTATTGTGTACAACGGTGTTCTTATGGTAATGGGAGAAAATTCTTATTAAAGTCTAGGGCAGTGGTACCCAACCTGTGGGCGATTTGGGTTATCAGGGGGACAATAAATAACTGGGGGGCGATTTGGGGCGATGAGTATTCAAAGGGGGGGAAATTAAAATAGTACTGTACAGTAGAAGTTGCAGGGTAGCACGAGTCGCTGGCTGTTCTCAGCCGGCAAGTTCATTGCACTCACTCCTCTCCACAGTCCCCACCTGTTGTTGCTCAGCGTGGCAGGCTGGTGACTCAACTCCCTCCCCCTCCTGACATCACAAAACACTTGCCATTGATCTACATTCGTCTTCAGTCTTAACTAGCCTTTGTGTGCCTCACTATCAGTTTTTGTGGGTGTCTTTCCTGATTTTGTGCGTTTGTTTGAAGTGTAGAAGTTCATGCACAATTGATTCAAAAAAGAAGTTTCGTCAATACTCAGCTGAGTACTTAAAATTCGGTTTTATCGCGTCACCGCAAAATGTGCACTTTCCACTTTGTCTTTTTTGCGATAAAATATGTACTTGTAATGAAGCCATGAAGTCTTCGAGAATGAAAGATCATTTATCAGAAGTACACAGTGGTAAAGTGAATACAGAAATTTATCTTCAACACCTCAAAGCTAAAGCTGATAAACTGTTGTGAATTGCGAGTGAATTATTTAAAAAACGAGCAACCGACCTTGACAAAGGTCTTCTTAGTTCTTACGAGGTGTCTTTATTGATCGTTAAATGTGGTAAACCTCACACAATTAGCGAAACTCTTGTTTTACCGGCTACCAAAAAAGGTTGAAATCATGCTAGGTGAGGGCCCTTGTAATAAATCATTCGGTTCCTTTGAGCAACAATACAGGTTCCAGGTAAATTGACGAAATGACCACGGGCGTTGAAACCAAACTCGCCAATTTGTTGAATAAAAGTAAATTTGCATTGCAGATTGATTAATCAACTGTGATTGATAACAAAGCAATTGCATTTAATTATCTTACGTGAGGTTTATCAGTAAACAAAAGGAAATTACCGAGGAAATGATGCTTGCTAGAACTTTGATAACTGATACGAAGGGATCGTCGATTTTTGAAGTGGTGCAAGGTTATTTTGAGAAAAAAGAGATTCCCCTAATAAACGTGAGCGCTTGCGCAACAGACGGTGCTCCTGCCATGTCAGGTCGCCATGCGTGGTTTCTAGGCCACCTCAAGAAAGAAGTGTCAGATGTCATCACTATTCACTGTGTGATTCATCGTCAACACTTCTCTGCGAAAAAATAGAGTGATGTTCCGCATGAAGCCCTACAACTGGTTATTACTGGTGTCAACAATATCAAAGCTCATTCTCTCAGTGACCGTCTGTTCCGATAACTTTGCCATGAAAATGACGAGGAATTCGAACGTTTGCTTCTACATGTGTCCGCGAGGTAGCTTTCCAAAGGAAACTGTTTGCGCCATTTCTTCGAATTATTTGACACTGTTACTGAGTTTCTCGACACGTCTGATCCTGTTTTAAGTGAGAATTTGAAGCAACGCAAGTTGGAACTTGCGTACTTTACACATATTTTTGAAAAAATTAACAAAGTCAATATAAGGCTTCAAGGAAATAAGATGAACCTTATCAGAGCCAAAGGAATTATTTTCATCATTCATCGCCAAGTTTGATATTCACAAGATAAATATTGGCCATAAGAGCTGATTGAGTTTCGGAACCTTAGAAGGTGTTCAGTGTCAGATAACGATACTCCTGAACTCCCAGAAGACAAAATCCTAATTTTTACTGATCACCTTGACCAGTTAAAAACTGACATGGAATCATGGTTTGAATAAGATTTGACCAAGTTACAAATTCAGGATTGGATTCTAGGTCCACTCTCGTTTGAAGCTTTAGATAAGTTTGATAACTCTTTTCAGACGGAGTTTCTATATCTGAAGTATGACTGTGAGGCGAAAATCATTTTCAAGCAGAGCGGTTATGAGTTAGCCTGGGGGAAGCTTATGTACACTTATATACAACTGTGGGGATAAACTGAACCACTTCTCATCTCGTTCCCGTCAGCATTCTTAGTTGCAAAAGAATTTAGTTCCGTTGTCCAGCTCCTCACAGAACAAAGAAATAATTCGGATATTTGCCTCAAAGGTGACTTGCGCCTGAACTTGACGAACATTAAGCCGGATATTCAATCTTTAACTGCAATCCACCAAGCACAAGGCAGAGATTGAAAAGGTAAAATAAAACAATAACAATGTTTTCAAACTTTATTTTACTTTTCAAAATTTAACTGTCAACTTTCTCAATGTTTCCAGATTCCAATTTAAAAATGAAAACACGTACTTCTGTTTTCTAAATGAACGTCAATGATTTTAGTTAATTGTTTCACTTCTTTGTTCTTAAAAATCTGTAAAAAAGGTACATTTTAATTTTTTCTATTTTATTTAAGAGTGACCGGATAAAACTGCTTTGGTTGTTTTTATAAACCGGTATGGTATTAAAATTTTTAAAATTATAAAACTGCTTTATTATTTACACTTTACTGCAAATTAAAATTAGGCATGCAATGAAAATGAGAAGGGGGCGATAGGTGTTAGTCAACCTACAGAAAGGGGAGATGGGCCACAAAAGGTTGGGAATCACTGGTCTGGGAGTTACCACGTCCTACTGAATGAGTGTCCAAAAGGATAGAGAAAGAGAAATAATCACTTTAGTCAAGATTTTTTTTCACCAAGAGTGAGGAATTGCTCCAGAACTACAGATTGATTTTCAATTACTGCAATAAGCCTCTCTGATATTTCGTTTTGTTAACGCCCATAATCGGCCTGCTGTAGCGCAGCCCTGGCCATAAGCATTGTGTCCTCGGCCTATTGCTTTGCAGCTTCGACAGTCATCAGTAAAGAAAGAGAACAATTTTAGATTAATATTTTATTCTTAAAAAAGTGACTTGCTACTGGTTTTATGTCGCACAGACTCGAGCAGTTCCTATCCCATTGTTACCACAAGACATGCCTGTGTCAGTACAATGTAAAACAAATTACAAAAAATACCCACGTGCCATTGCTAACTTGTCAGTAAAATAAACATATAAAATACATTAAGCATTAGCCAAGGAAATCCATTTGGTGCAATATGCATATGTATTAATGGGGATAGAAAAGAATGAAGTGTGTCATACATTTCATGCATACTGCTGGAGTAATATCCATTTGTCACAAAATTTAAATAGGATAACTCTGGTGTAGACATTAATCGTTAATTATGAATTCATCTCGTTTTGCAGATATAACCAGTTATTTCCTCAACACGTTAATATTTTGTATGAATAACTTTTGAAGGGTGGCCTATATTAGACTTTGCATAGCCAATCGCATCAGATGTGTGGACAATAAATATTTCAATATCTATGCTTCGCCGGTATATTTGTAACCAAAGCAAACAAAATTGTCATACACTGAATTCTTCAATCAAACTCCTGTTTATAACAAAATTTATAATGAACTGTCTTGCTATCCTTGAGTTCACTTGCCAAGAATGAACGGCAAATGTCATAGAGCTTGAGCCAACTCTTTATCATACTTCATAATTAAAATGTACATGGCATAAGCAATTACTTGATATCAAAGTGTAATCCAGCAGCAAATTTGGTAAGGACATAGCAAAAGCATACTTCTCTCTCTCTTATTGATGGTCATTTTTTTCATGCACCACAACTCAACATATCACCTATTCCTATACAGGAAAGTTCCCTTTATTCTGCCAGTCTTCTGAATATAACGTAAAAGCTTTCCAGGCTGTTGAACACTAATTATAACACCTACAAAACTATAACATACCTGTAAAAACACCCAATGATTTTACATATATGTTATATTGTTGTAGGTGTTGTTATTTGTGTTTAATACACTGAAAAGCTTTTAAGTTACATTAACTGAGTCAACACTGAAAAACATGGTTTCATTCTTTGAAACACCCTTGTAAAGAGAAACTTACCAACTGAGTTTTATTACTGTCTTTCTCATGTGCCTCAGTAAGTTGAACTCTACTTTTCTCCCTAATTGGAGTCTCGCAATTCTTCACAGTTGAAACATAAGACTAATTAAATCCAACTAAGTAAAAGGTAATGTTTCTAACAAGTATTCTAAACTAAAGCATACCATAATCCAACAGATGACTGTGTTTGGACCCTATGTAATAACTTTTGCAATTGCTACGGCCTCCAAAACTGTAAATGCGGACAAAAGTCACTGACTGAATACAGCAGAAAGCATTTCCATTAAAATTTAATTGGCACTTTAGTGTTCCTTATCATTGTTATCAAACTAAAGAATACTTACAATTCTACCATGACCCTGAGCTGTGAGTAAGTATTCTGATAAAGGGGTTTCCAAACATACCCTTGCTTCAATTGAATTTTCCATGCACCTCTAACGTCTTTTGATGATTACGTATAAATAAATCACTTACCTATTATTACTAGCTGATGTACCCGTGCTTCGCTACGGGATTCTCCGAAAGACTGACTTGGTGGCTTTCCTATCTGAATTCAACATAGGTCATTACAAAAACGTCAGTAGGAATGTAGCGATTGAAAGCAATGCTATCATATAAAATACTCGATCAAATGAAAAACCGCACACTTTTTCACATTCAACGAACAGTACTACGGTGCCGATCTAAGAGTCCAAAGTTCCAGAGCTGGAATAACCAGGTCGCAGACTGCCGTCAACACTCCTCTGTAATTATTCCCTTAAATATGCACACTACTCATTCCAATCAGTGCCTCAGAGTAACGATTGAATAGCTCGAATACTATGATAAACCAGTGTGTTACGTACCAGATATATCAGAAAATGTATGAACCATAGGAATGGCATGCTAAAGAAGAAAGTTATCTTACTCCCCAGCTACTTCCCGCCAATATACAGGCAGGCTGTTACAGTCGGTACGACCAGGCGAGTTGCCCGTGTGGTTAGGGGCGCGCAGCAGTGAGCTTGCATCCGGGAGATATTGGATTCGAACCCCACTGCCGGCAACCCTGAAGATGGTATGCCGTGGTTTCCCAGTTTCATACCAGTCACACCAGGCTGTACCCTAAAGCCAAGGCCGCTTCCTTCACACAACTATTCATTTCCTATCCCATCGTCGCCGTAAGACCTACCTGTGTCGGTGCGACGTCAAGCAAATTAAAAATACCTCGGTACGCTGCAGTAATCCTATCTATCGGGAATGAGAGGAAACAGAAGACAAAAAGCACATCACAACAAACAATGGTCAATGTAATGTTATTGTTGATAAAGTTTATGAGCTTTCTATACTGCAAGCCTTCACATTAGTTTTCATTCGACTCTGTGATATTCGGGTGTCCTACAAAATTATTTATATCGTGGACTGTAATTCCTTATTCTCTCACTTTACATACCGATTTTCACTAAATTCTGTTTACCCATTTTCTCGTGACTCGGCGCTGACATGGACTTAGTAACAAAAATCCAAATTAATGAATATCTCTGATTATATGCGGTACGGTAACAATGTATAAGACATAAGTGATCGGAAATTTAATAACTTCTTACATAACTACTACTAACTTACGACATAACTAAAGTTATGTTAGTTATGCAGTATTTATCGATACGACCACTAATAACATAAATAACTAAATGGAGAATTACATTTCAGGCCTTTCCTAAACTACCATTTCACTCAACGTGAATAACATAATTTGTTGCCTAGATTGCAGTGGTTCATCACCCGACATTACATACCGATTTTCATTAAATTCTCTTCAGCCGTTTTCTATTGATACGTGGACAGACAGACAGACAGACAGACAGACAGACAGACAGACAGACAGACAGACAGACAGACAGACAGAAATTACGGAAAAGTAAAAAATGCATTTTCTTTTTACTGTGGACATGACCGATACACAAATACCTTTCTTTTCAAATTCTGAGCAATGTACAGACAAAACTCTTATTTTATATATATAGATTACATTTCAGGCCTTCCCCTAAACTACCATTTCACTCAGTGCAAATAACATTATTGATAGCCTAGATTATAGCGACCTATTCCCCGACTTTGCATACCAATTTTCGTGAAGATACGACCACTAATAAAATAAATATTTGACAATTACATTTTAGGCCTTCCCCTAAACTACCATTTTTCTCAGCGTGTATAGCCTATATTGTATCGAATTATTTCCCGTCTTTGTCTAGAGATTTTCATTGAGACACGACCACTAATAAGAAATATATTTGAGAATTAAATTTCAGGCCTTCCCCTAAACTACCATTTCACTCAGCGTGGTTAAAATAATTTATAGCCTAGATTGTAGCGGTTCATCACCCGACTTTACATTCCGATTTTCATTAAATTCTCTTCAGCCGTTTTCTCGTGATGCGTGTACATACAGACAGACAGACAGACAGACAGACAGACAGACAGACAGACAGACAGACAGACAGACAGACAGACAGAAATTACGGAAAAGTAAAAAAAAAATGCATTTTCTTGTTACTATGGACATGACCGATACACAAATACCATTCTTTTCAAATTCTGAGCAATGTACAGACAAAACTCTTATTTTATATATATAGATTACATTTCAGGCCTTCCCCTAAACTACCATTTCACTCAGTGCAAATAACATTATTGATAGCCTAGATTATAGTGACCTATTCCCCGACTTTGCATACCAATTTTCGTGAAGATACGACCACTAATAAAATAAATATTTGACAATTAAATTTTAGGCCTTCCCCTAAACTACCATTTTTCTCAGTGCGTATAGCCTATATTGTAGCGAATTATTTCCCGTCATTGTCTAGGGATTTTCATTGAGACACGACCACTAATAACAAAAGTATTTGAGAATTAAATTTCAGGCCTTCCCCTAAACTACCATTTCACTCAGCGTAGTTAAAGTTAGATTGTAGCGGTTCATCACCCGACTTTACATTCCGATTTTCATTAAATTATCTTCAGCCGTTTTCTCGTGATGCGTGTACATACATACATACATACATACATACATACATACATACATACAGACATACAGACAGACAGACAGACAGACAGACAGACAGACAGACAGACAGACAGAAATTACGGAAAATTAAAAATGCATTTTCTTGTTATGTGGACATGACCGATACAGAAATACCATTCTTTTCAAATTCTGAGCAATGTACAGACAAAACTCTTATTTTATATACACTGACTGACAGAGCAAATGCAACACCAAGAAGGAGTGGTTCGAAAGGGATGAAAGTTGGGGAAAAAACAGAGACGGCACGGATGAATAATTGATGTTTATTTCAAACCGATATGCAGGTTACACAATGCGCACGGCATCGACTCAGTAGGATGTAGGACCACCGCGAGCGGCGATGCACGCAGAAACACATCGAGGTACAGAGTCAATAAGAGTGCGGATGGTGTCCTGAGGGATGGTTCTCCATTCTCTGTCAACCATTTGCCACAGTTGGTCGTCCGTACGAGGCTGGGGCAGAGTTTGCAAACGGCGTCCAATGAGATCCCACACGTGTTCGATTGGTGAGAGATCCGGAGAGTACGCTGGCCATGGAAGCATCTGTACACCTCGTAGAGCCTGTTGGGAGATGCGAGCAGTGTGTGGGCGGGCATTATCCTGCTGAAACAGAGCATTGGGCAGCCCCTGAAGGTACGGGAGTGCCACCGATCGCAGCACATGCTGCACGTAGCGGTGGGCATTTAACGTGCCTTGAATACGCACTAGAGGTGACGTGGAATCATACGCAATAGCGCCCTAAACCATGATGCCGCGTTGTCTAGCGGTAGGGCGCTCCACAGTTACTGCCGGATTTGACCTTTCTCCACGCCGACGCCACACTCGTCTGCGGTGACTATCACTGACAGAACAGAAGCGTGACTCATCGGAGAACACGACGTTCCGCCATTCCCTCATCCAAGTCGCTCTAGCCCGGCACCATGCCAGGCGTGCACGTCTATGCTGTGGAGTCAATGGTAGTCTTCTGAGCGGACGCCGGGAGTGCAGGCCTCCTTCAACCAATCGACGGGAAATTGTTCTGGTCGATATTGGAACAGCCAGGTTGTCTTGCACATGCTGAAGAATGGCGGTTGACGTGGCGTGCGGGGCTGCCACCGCTTGGCGGCGGATGCGCCGATCCTCGCGTGCTGACGTCACTCGGGCTGCGCCTGGACCCCTCGCACGTGCCACATGTCCCTGCGCCAACCATCTTCGCCACAGGCGCTGCACCGTGGACACATCCCTATGGGTATCGGCTGCGATTTGACGAAGCGACCAACCTGCCCTTCTCAGCCCGATCACCATACCCCTCGTAAAGTCGTCTGTCTGCTGGAAATGCCTCCGTTGACGGCGGCCTGGCATTCTTAGCTATACACGTGTCCTGTGGCACACGACAACACGTTCTACAATGACTGTCGGCTGAGAAATCACGGTACGAAGTGGGCCATTCGCCAACGCCGTGTCCCATTTATCGTTCGCTACGTGCGCAGCACAGCGGCGCATTTCACATCATGAGCATACCTCAGTGACGTCAGTCGACTTTGCAATTGGCATAAAGTTCTGACCACTCCTTCTTGGTGTTGCATTTGCTCTGTCAGTCAGTGTATATAGATTATTATTATTATTATTATTATTATTATTATTATTATTATTATTATTATTATTATTATTATTATTATTATTATTATTATTATTATTAATATTTCAAATAATGCACTGACTAAGAACAATATTTCAGATTGTGAGAAAACTTGCCAATATCAGTGTCTACCACTTCCAGTGGTAGCACTGTAGGAGCAATTGTCACATCTTGCAGCAAATGTGTTTGAGGAAGAGTCTGTAGGAGTGACATATCCCCCTCGAGTTGGATCTTTAGGCTCTGAAACACAGTCTATATTTAAAACCTTTTAAGAAGACTATACAAAAATGGCTATTATGTCTACTGTAAATAGTTACCTCTTATTCTGGCAGGCTGCCAGGGCAAGCAGTTCCCCCTACATACACAAAGCCAATCGCTTCCAACACCCTTAGCTCAATAGCTGTAAGAGGTATGGTAGTAATGGGCTTATTTCCAGTTCCATTTCTTTGGCACCTGCTATTAGCTGTTTTTTAGAAGCAGAGACTTTAAGATACCTTCAATCCTGTACATGAAAACTATATTAGTTGATTAAACACAAATACAAAAATATGACTTATAAATGTAATTAAATGCAAAAATTGCCACTGTTTACTCTCCTTGACAGTTCCTCTGGGCACACTGCTGAGGATTTCTGTCAGAACCTTCCACACACTTAGGCCTTGTTTCCCATCTTTCCCTAGAAATTTTCCACTTGCAAACAGATTGTGATTCTCACACAATTTCGTCTAACTGGCTTTCTATAGCTTTTCCAGCTCTTATAGTTTTAAAGCTGAACGTAATATCCCACATTGCTTAATCACCACAGTTTATACTGCACTGCAATATTTATTAATATCTCATTCTTGTGAACAAAGAGATATGCAGAGAAATTCTAGACTTATTTCCAGTAAGCATATCATTGTGGCCTGAAAATTACACATATTTTTATTATACTGTAGTGTGTTCAATCTGCAAACCTCTATGAATTAACTAAGCACCTCCACACTCCTTAATTTGCAACTAGCTCTGTAGCCTTGCTTCGTTCGTATTAAAACTGAACATAACCATCAATGCTTTGGTCTCCCTCCACTGCTCTTACCCAATAGAGTCTATTATCCTTCTAGGCATTCCTCTGAAGAATAATATTATAATAATTAACTTTCGGAGTCGCCAACGGGATACAGGAGAGCGTATCGACACGACGCCACAGAAGATGACTACCACAGCAGTAGTCGAAATGCCTGGAAGAAGAGAGGGGAGTGGACCACGGAATAATAGCCCGGAAGATTTTTATTATATGATAATTAAAGACTTTAAAATACTCTCTCATCAGCTATAGATACCCAAAATCGGTTACAATTTATAATATCTACATTCCGTTACCATCTTTCTAACTGATTGGCTGAATGGTCAGCGTTGAGTGCTTCGATTCAGAGGGTCCCGGGTTCAACGATTCTGATTAATTTTTCTCTCTCGGGGACTGGGTGTTTGTGCTTGTCCCAACACTTTCCTCTTCATTTTCAGACAACACACTACACTACCAAATATCAAAGAAAAACGAAATAGTGATTACATCACTTCATACAAAGTGTGCGTCAGGAAGGGCATCCGGCGGTGAAACCAAACCCACATGTGCGTCGCAGTTCGCACCCACGAACCCTCTGTTGTGGGAAAAGCGTTAGAAGAAGGAGTAGAAGAAGACTGTTACCACCCCACAGTGGAGTAATAAATTGTGTGTTGTATAATCACGTAAAAATGAATGGAAAAATATTTAACGTACCACTCACAATTAACACAAATTCATTCACCGGGATGTAGTAATATAGAAGGGAAATGAAAATTGTAGGGAGACATGGAGGGCAGCATCAAGCCAGTCTATAGACTGATGACCCAAACGACAAAAATAAATTCGGTACGGGAGCATCGTACATTTGAGTAATTTCGAATGCTTAACCTTACGAGTCTGCTTAAGCAAAGAGCGACATTTTGTTCTGGGAGTGTAATTTAGGATTATTTACGGCTATGTTTTTGAGCAAGTGTGTGTCATTTCCTCAATTAATATGCAAATCGTTAAGTTAACATTTCGCTCTGTTACCCATAATATATACGGATATTCTTCTATTCTGCCTCATATAACACAAGAAAATACCAAAATCAAACACTATTATAGATTACCACATCCAACACTCTACAATAAAAAGGAATATTCTAAACCACATGGTTCTCTAGTCCTAAAATGGGAATTCGGTACTCTTGTCAATCCTAACATTCTAGTAATTCCTATAATATTTCGCTGTTCGTAAAATTGTATTAACACTTACCTTGAATAGTTTCTTGAAAAGAATATCCATTTCAACAGCAAAAACAAACCTTCTAACGAACAATGTGTACGGTACTACCACGTTCAAGTTGGCGCTGAACAGGTTTTAAAGACCCCCGAAATGCATTTCACAAGCTGCCCTACTCAATCTCCTGTAAGAGATCATCACTTCTTGTTGGTAAAAAATTCTTGCTTTCGACCGGGGTGTGCCGAAGAAACTATTTTTACCGAGCAAGTTCAGTGACGTCACACAGCTTTCACTTGGACCGAATCGACAGATTACGGAATAACTCGGTGCCAGAACTGACGGCCCTTCAGACTATAATACTCGGACTTGCCGATCCGAACGTCGTCGTTTGTCATGTACGGAACAGCACCCCAGGTGTGGTGATATTTTGTACTGCGATCACGAGAAAAGGGTTAAAAACAGGTTACGGTAAATAAGCGGATCATCACTATTAGATATATGCATTAAGGTGCGAAAGTACGGTATTATTTTACTATTACCGAACGTTTAATTTCTGTTTACGCATAGTAATAACATATTGTAATTTGGGTACGCAGTTTAGAATTGTTGTAGCGTGCTTATTTGATTACTGCAAAGCATTTGTTTAGTAGGGGAAATATCAATCCAGATATTTAGTTTTATACTAGAAACCTATTGTTGTATTTAGGGTAGACTTACTGGAGTTTGAAATAGTTGGATAACTATGCTGATTATACAGTATCTTGCTTGCTTTCCTGCTTGATAATAATAATAATAATAATAATAATAATAATAATAATAATAATAATAATAATAATAATAATAATAATAATAATCTGTCTATAAGTATATGTATTTAGTGTAGATATACATTTCCATAGTTAGCCTGTTATTAGAAGTATTTTCAATCAATCAATCACTACTGATCTGCATTTAGGGCAGTCGCCCAGGTGGCAGATTCCCTATCTGTTGTTTTCCTAGACTTTTCTTAAATGATCGCAAAGAAATGGGAAAATTATTGAACATTTCCCTGCGTAAGTTATTCCAATCCCTAACTCCCCTTCCTATAAACCAATATTTGTCCCAATTTGTCCTCTTGAATTCCAACTTTATCTTCATATTGTGATCGTTCCTATTTTTAAAGACGCCACTCAAACTTAGTCATTTACTGATGTCCTCCCACGCCATCTCTCCTCTGACAGCTCGGAAGATACCACTTATATCTCAAATATTATTATAATATTTATAGGTCCAGCTCGGAACATAACACTTAATCGAGCAGCTCGTCTCCTTTCTCCCAAATCTTCCCGGCCAAAACTTTGCAACATTTTTCTAACCCTATTCTTTGTCGGAAATCACCAAGAACAAATCGAGCTGCTTTTCTTTGGATTTTTTCCAGTTCTTGAATCAAGTAATCCTGGCGAGGGTCCCACACACTGGAACCATACTCTAGTTGGGGTCTTACCAGAGACTTATATGCCCTCTCCTTTACATCCTTACTACAACCGCTAAATGCCCTCATAATCGTGTTCAGAGATCTGTACCCTTTATTAACAATCATATTTATGTGATTACCTCAATGAAGGTCTTTTCTTATATTAACACCTAGGTACTTACAATGATCCCCAAAGGGAACTTTCACCCCATCAACGCACTAAATAAAACTAAGAGGACTTTTTCTATTTGGGAAACTCACAACCTGACTTTTAACTCCGTTTATCATCATACCATTTCCCACCGTCCATCTCACAACACTATCGAGGTCACCCTGCAGCCTCTCACAATCCTGTAACTTATTTATTACTCTGTACAGAATAACATCATCTGCAAACAGCCTTATCTCTGATTCAACTTCTTTACACAATTCATTGATATATATAAGGAAACATAAAGGTCCAATAATACTGCCTTGAAGAATACCCCTCTTAATTATTACAGGGCCAGATAAAGCTTCGCCTACTCTAATTCTCTGAGTTCTATTTTCTAGAAATATAGCCACCCATTCAGTCACTCATTTTTTCTAGTCCAATTGCACTCATTTTTGCCAGTAGTCTTCCATGATCTACCCTATCAAATGCCTTAGATAGATCAATCGCAATACAGTCAATTTGGCCTCCTGAATCCAGGATATCTGTTATATCTTGCTGAAATTGTACAAGCTGAGCTTCAGTCGAATAACCTTTCCTAAACCCAAACTGCCTTCTGTCAAACCAGGTATTAATTTTGCAAACATGCCTAATATAATCAGAATGAATGCTTTCCCAAAGCTTACATGCAATGCATGTCAAACTGACTGGCCTGTAATTTTCATCTTTATGTCTATCACCATTTCCTATATACACAGGGGCTACTATAGCAACTCTCCATTCATTTGGTATAGCTCCTTCAACCATACAATAATCAAATAAGTATTTCAGATTAGGTACTATATCCCAACCCATTGCCTTTAGTATATCCCCAGAAATCTTATCAACTCCAGCTGCTTTTCTAGTTTTCAACTTTTGTATCTTACTGTAAATGTCATTGATATCACAGGTAAATTTCAATACTTCTTTAGTATTACTCACGTCCCCTATCTGGACATTATCCTTGTAACCAACAATCTTTACATACTGCTGACTGAATACTTCTGCCTTTTGAAGATTCTCACATACACACTCCCCTTGTTCATTAATGATTCCTGGAATGTCCTTTTTTGAACCTGTTTCTGCCTTAAAGTGCCCATACATGCCCTTCCACTTTTCACTAAAATTTGTATGACCACCAATTATGCTTGCCATCATGTTATCCTTAGCTGACTTCTTTACTAGATTCAATTTCGTAGTAAGTTCCTTCAATTTCTCCTTACTTCCATGACCATTTCAAATTCAATTTCGTTCCAACCTGCACCTCCTTCTTAGTCTCTTTACTTCTCTGTTATAATATAGTGGATCCTTACCATTCCTTACCACCTTTAAAGGAACAAACCTATTTTCACATTCCACAACAATTGCTTTAAACCCATCCCAGAGTCTGTTTACATTTTATTTACCATTTTAAACTGATCATAGTTACTTTTTAAAAACTCCCTCATGCCTGTTTTGTCAGCCATATGGTACTGCCTAATAGTCCTAATTTTTATACCTTCCTATCTTTCAAATTTATTTTTAATTACCACAAAAACAGCTTTGTGATCAATAATACCATCTATTACTTCGGTTTCTCTATAGAGTTCATCTGGTTTTATCAGCACCACATCCGAAGTATTCTTCCCTCTAGTTGGTTCCATCACTTTCTGAATCAGGTGCCCTTCCCATATTAACTTATTTGCCATTTGTTGGTCATGCTTCCTGTCGTTCACATTACCTTCCCAATTGACATTTGGTAGATTGAGATCACCGGCTACTAACACATTCCTTTCCATATCATCTCCAAAGTAGCTGATTATCTTATCAAATAATTCTGAATGAGCGTCAGCGCTACCTTCTCCCGGTCTACACTCCAAAGACATCAAGTTGCGTATTATCCTTAGAGAAGAGCCTTACACCCAGAATTTCATGTTCTTCATCCTTAACTTTTTCATAGCTTACAAATTCTTCTTTCACAGAATGAATACTCCCCCTCCTACCATTCCTATCCTAACTCTACGATACACACTCCAGTTCCGTGAGAATATTTCTGCATCCATTATATCATTTCTCACCAATGATTCAACTCCTAGTACAATATCTGGTAAGTATATATCTATTAAATTACTTAATTCGATTCCTTTGTTTGCAATGCTTCTACAGTTGAGCACTAACATTTTTATGTCATCCCTACTTGATTTCCAGTTCCCTGTTCGCATAACACCGCTCTTTACGCCACCCCGTTTCCCTGAATGTACCTGCCTATAACCCTTCTAAACAAATTTCCTAACTTATATGTACCATTGCTGTTTAAGTGAAGGCCATCTGGGCGCAGGTCCCTGTCTCCTACCCACCCATTAGGATCTAGAAATCTCACTCTCAGTTTCCCACATACCCACTCCATAGTCTCATTTATATCCCAAATCACCTTCCAGTCAGTGTCCCTCCTACGCATTATTCCTCTGATTACAATCTCCGCATCCTTAAACTTCAGCCGTGTTGCATTTACCAGATCCCACACATCCCCAACTCTGTTGGTACTTATACCTGCTTGCCTTACGTTGTTAGTACCAACGTGAAACACTACCACCTTCTTCTTTCCCTCTTCCTTCTCTTCTACTTTCCTCAACATCTGTTCATCCTAATTCCTTGATAACGCTCTACCCTATTTCCCTTTCCTCCACACACTTTTCGCACATGTCTAACGATGGAATCCCCCCATGACCAGTGCCTCAAACCTACCCACCTCATTTGATCCCCTCCCCTCCTGGTCAGCCCTATCTTCTCTCACTGCTGCAGGAGCTCTTCCTCCTCCCTTTTCTCCATCACATGACCCTGTTCCACCTGTCCTTTCCTTTCCACTACACTACATATCCCTTTCCTACTTTTTCCCTTCCTCCTACTTCCACACATCTCAGCAACAGTTCCCTTTTCCTCATCTTCCCTCGGATGTTCTACCCGCAATGACTCGTACCGATTTCTAACAGACACCTGCCCTGAATTCTGATCCTGAACAGAGCCGTTAGCCTGCAATCTCCTTCCCCTTAAAACATTAGACCACCTGTCTTCTACAATTCCCCCATTTCCTTCCCATCCCTCCTTTACACCTACTGTATCCTGTACATTATTTGAGGGAGGCCTACTTTCCTTCCTGTCCTCTGAGAGAATCCTAATTATCTCCCTCAAACCCTCCAACTCCTCCCTCATACTCCTTAATGCCTGGCCACACCCACATTTAATACAGTTGCACTGCTCAGCCATTATTTGCGGAATAATGGGAAGAAAATAAAAAATAAAATAACTTATTCTGTGCAAATAAAAGTGGAAGGAAAGAAATATTGTTTAGGATAGCTCGCAAAAGTCACACAACAACAAGATAATTAATATAAGCTACTACTACCCTACAATACTACTTAGTGGTACGAATTTTTTGTACAACACCCAAAGAGAATGAAAATTGCTGTTAATTACTGAAAACCGAAGGTAATACACAAGAATTAGCTCTACAGAATTCTAAACTGCTGTTAAGTCTGTCCTAATTACTGCAACAGAAAGCTAGTAAGAGAGTTAATACAGATACCACAGATACTATAGATACTATACTAAACAAATATTTCACAGTAATAGAATCAACATACTAACCTATATACATATAAAATAACTTGTCCTGACTGACTGACTGACTGACTGACTGACTGATTCATCATCGCCGAGCCAAAACTACTGGATATAAAGAAATAAAATTTTGGGGATACATTCATATTAAGATGTAGGTGCTCGCTAAGAGAGGACTTTTGGCTATCTCGTCGCTAAGGGGTGAAAAGGGGGGTGAAATTTTAAAATGTGTATATCTGTATCTCAAAACTTTAAAAGTTTTCAGAAGTAAAATTGGTATTTAGAATCCCCTTTAAAAATAAGGAAGCACGTATTTTTTGTTTTCTGAAAATCCCAGTAGGAGGGGTGACAAAAGGCGAAAAAGGGGTTGAGTGCCTTTAATCAGGATACCGGTACTTATATCACGGAAACTGAAGATATTACAGACCTGAAAATCTCTTTTAAAAATAAAGGAACACGTATTTTTTGATTACATATGTAAAAATTGTTATTTAGTATCTTCATTAAAAATAAAGAAACACGTATTTTTGTTTTCGTTTTCGGAAAATCCCAATAGGAGGGGTGCAATTGGGTGAAAAATGGGTTGAATGCCTTTATTATGGATACTTATATCTCAGAAACTGGAGATATTACAGACCTGAAAATTGGTGTTTGGGATCTCCTTTAAAAATAAAGAAACATATATTTTTGGTTTTTGTAAAATCCAATTAATGGGGGTGAAAAGGGGTGTAATTTTAAAATGAGTGTATGTATATCTCAAAACATGTATAGTTTATAGATGTAAAAATTGGTATTTAGAATTTCTTTTAAAAATAAATAAACACGCATTTTCTCGGAAAATCCCAATAGGAAGTGTGGAAAAGGGTGAAAAATGGGTTTAATGCCTTTAATTAGGCTACTTATGTTTCAGAACCTGAAGATATTACAGACCTGGAAATTGGTATTTGGAGTCTACATTAAAAATAAAGAAACAAGTATTGTTTCGTTTTTGGAAAATCCAAATAATGGGGGGTGAATTTTTAAAATGCGCGTATCTACATCTTAAAATTTTAAAAGTTTACACATGTAGAAATTGGTATTTAGAATCTCCTTTAAAATTAAAGAAACATGTATTTTTTGTTTCAATCAATACTGATCTGTATTTAGGGCAGTCGCCCAGGTGCTTTCCTAGCTTTTCCTAAATGATTTCAAAGAAATTGGAAATTTATTGAACATCTCCCTTGGTAAGTTATTACAATCCCTAACTCCCCTTCCTATAAATGAATATTTGCCCCAGTTTGTCCTCTTGAATTCCAACTTTATCTTCATATTGTGATCTTTCCTACTTTTATAAACGCCATTCAAACTTATTCGTCTACTAATGTCATTCCACGCCATCTCTCCGCTGACAGCTCGGAACATACCACTTAGTCGAGCAGCTTTTCTTCTTTCTCTCAGTTCTTCCCAACCCAAACATTGCAACATTTTTGTAACGCTACTCTTTTGTCGGAAATCACTCAGAACAAATCGAGCTGCTTTTCTTTGGATTTTTTCCAGTTCTTGAATCAGGTAATCCTGGTGAGGGTCCCATACACTGGAACCATACTCTAGTTGGGGTCTTACCAGCGACTTATATGCACTCTCCTTTACATCCTTACTACAACCCCTAATCACCCTCATAACCATGTGCAGAGATCGGTACCCTTTATTTACAATCCCATTTATGTGATTACCCCAATGAAGATCTTTCCTTATATAAACACCTAGATACTTACAATGATCCCCAAAAGGAACTTTCACCCCATCAACGCAGTAATTAAAACTGAGAGGACTTTTCCTATTTGTGAAACTCACAACCTGACTTTTAACCCCGTTTATCAACATACCATTGCCTGCTGTCCATCTCACAACATTTTCGAGGTCACATTGCAGTTGCTCACAATCTTGTAACTTATTTATCACTCTATACAGAATAACATCATCCGAAAAAAGCCTTACCTCCGATTCCACACCTTTACTCATATCATTTATATATATAAGAAAACATAAAGGTCCGATAACACTGCCCTGAGAAAACTCCCCTCTCAACTATTACAGAGTCAGACAAAGCTTCACCTACTCTAACTCTCTGAGATCTATTTTCTAGAAATATAGCAACCCATTCAGTCACTCTTTTGTCTAGTCCAATTGCACTCATTTTTGCCAGTAGTCGCCCATGATCTACCCTATCAAATGCTTTAGTCAGATCAATCGCGATACAGTCCATTTGACCTCCAGAATCCAAGATATCTGCTATATCTTGCTGGAATCCTACAAGTTGAGCTTCAGTGGAATAACCTTTCCTAAAACCGAATTGCCTTCTATCGAACCAGTTATTAATTTCACAAACATGTCTAATATAATCAGAAAGAATGCCTTCCCAAAGCTTACATACAATGCATGTCAAACTTACTGGCCTGTAATTTTCAGCTTTATGTCTATCACCCTTTCCTTTATACACAGGGGCTACTATAGCAACTCTCCATTCATCTGGTATAGCTCCTCCGACCAAACAATAATCAAATAAGTACTTCAGGTATGGTACTATATCCCAACCCATTGTCTTTAGTATATCCCCAGAAATCTGATCAATTCCAGCCGCTTTTCTAGTTTTCAACTTTTGTATCTTATTGTAAATGTCATTGTTATCATATGTAAATTTTATTACTTCTTTGGCCTTAGTCTCCTCCTCTACCTGGACATTATCCTTGTAACCAACAATCTTTACATACTTCTGACTGAATACTTCTGCCTTTTGAAGATCCTCACATACACACTCCCCTTGTTCATTAATTATTCATGGAATGTCCTTCTTGGAACCTGTTTCTGCCTTAAAATACCCATACATACCCTTCCATTTTCACTAAAATTTGTATGACTGCCAATTATGCTTGCCATCATGTTATCCTTAGCTGCCTTCTTTGCTAGATTCATTTTTCTAGTAAGTTCCTTCAATTTCTCCTTACTTCCACAGCCATTTCTAACTCTGTTTCTTTCCAGTCTGCACCTCCTTCTTAGTCTCTTTATTTCTCTATTATAATAAGGTGGGTCTTTACCATTCCTTATCACCCTTAAAGGTACTGTGACCTTATCGGTCATGTACATATTTATTTATTAATTATTTGGCAGTGAAAAACCTTTGTAAAGCTCCCTCGTACTTGTTACAAAAAGTTGCATTTGGTTGCACATGCTTACACAACCTTTGTAACCTGCTAAACACCACTCCGTCTTAACTAAAAGGATACACAGATAGAGAGAGAGGTAAGAAAATCTCAAGCCAGAAAAATCGATAATGATACCGTCACCCGTTGAAAAAATGGCCGAACACGATGTTGCCAGCTCGCGAATCGCATTATTATGATGAGATTTCGAGACATGCATAGTATTTAATATGAGAAACCTCGGGATGTTATATGATTTAATTATAGACATCTGCCAAAATTTTAATTCTTTATAATATATTAACGTGTGGAAGAATACGCAATCGTTGCATTATATAACAAGCTAAGCGTCCCTTGTACGCAGCACCTTCATGGAAGACATTGTAGGGGCATTATTTTGATAATTATTTTTAAATAAATGGCCGAACATTTCAGGTTCCGCACATAACCAGACTACTTAAGAATCTGAGTCACACGTTTGAGTGTATTACCGATGTCATACGACACGTGGAACTATTAATTTAAAAAAAGTAGTGGGGACTATCCACTGTCTCTTGCATGGAAGGGGGAAAGTTTATAAAAGGAACCGCGATGATGACAACAGTATCCACTTTACGCGAAGGATCCAAAGCAGAACCACGGTTTGATGGTGTTCTGATCTATTTAATGTTTCAGACTGTAAATGTACAGTTTATATCTTCGAGAATATTGTAATTGTCTACAAACAATAGTATTTAAAAACAGGTTGAAGTTATGTGATCGCAAGAACGGTATAATTGTAACTTTTTAAGTGATGCAACAAGTATTAATTTCATTATAGTGCAATTAATTGTATTTTGTGTGTTAAAGTGACGCAACAAGTCTTAATCTCATAAAAACTGTTATAAGTGTAGAAGATAACCATTGGAATATGAACGTGCTCAACGGGAGTAGCAACGGACATGAACCCGTGACCAACGTCAACACCATGGAAGCTTAAAAGGAAAGAATCAGGGTCTTACCCGGGACCCGAACCTTGGATTGTTACGACATGATGATAAGTACTAAAATGAAATAATTTTTTTAATAAATGCGCGGTTATTCATTATGCAGATCACGTAAATTAGGTTAGACATGTAAATTGCATGTATTTCTTTTTAATTAGAAAGAGAACTTGTGAGTGGTCTTCATATTCATTTATGTTCATTTCATGGAATTTATAGTCTACTCCATGGGCTTAAATATATATATAATTAACGTAATGCATGTATTTGACGTGATGATAAAATATTAGTTAGTCAGAGTGCTTAGATTAGGTAAATGTAATAGATAGTGGATTTGTTTTTGGCACTGAGCCGAGCCGTAATTTTGTATAATTTATTTACGTGATATCCAAGCTTATTATCATAATGCATGGTGATTATGCTTGTAAAAATGGATTATCGACTGTTAACATTAGGATAGCAAGGCACTCTTATTTTCATGTAATTCGCATGATGATATATTTGTAGATGGCTGTATTAATTATATGCGTAACTTGTGACATGCCTAGACATCGAACAGACGCCTTCCTATTGAGATTAGCGTTTTCCTTTAATGTCGAATAATTTCCCTTTCTGAATATGAGAATATCCTTATGGATATGTTTAAAATCCATATTTGATTTTATTGATTTGATTTTAAAATGTAGGAAAAACCTAGGCTGTATTCTGTAATCGGATGGAATCGAAGCTGGTCATTCTGAGATGATGGATATGAATATGAGACAATGAACAGTGGATTGATATTGTATTATATAATTGTGGCAGGACAGTGAATTTATAAGCCAGTGGAGCTTTGGAAATATGATATGAGAATATATAATGAAATAAGATTATTTAACAAATATGTGTTCCAAGGGAAACGATTTGCTTTCACCTTGAGATGTTGAAAGGATATTTCTGCCACACCGAGCCATTATTAGCCGGGCTTTGACGTCCAGAGATTTACGATGAGGGGAGAGTGAAGAAGGTTTGTCCCTTTTAAAGGATTACCGTATGCTGTATTGTTCGAGCTATTCCGCTTAGAATGAAATCCGTGCGACACCGATTATTGTTTAAAGGGTTCTTTGACTTTTTCATGTATGATCTTATAATAATATTTAACTAACTGGAACGCCAGTATTATCATTTATTTGTTGACCATATGATTAATTATGAAAGGCAGTTTTATTAGTCCCGTTTGTCGATGCTATCTTGGATATCATTGGTTCGAGTTTTGAGGCAACCATGGATTTTTGTTGTCACATTTTTTTTATATACTGCCTATTGCATGTGTATATTGTTATTGTTTATTTTCATATTGTGTACATATTTTCTTTTTTTTATACATTCTTTTAGTCGTATTTCACTCTTTATGTGGATGACAAATCGAGTTTTATTTTCGTAATTTTTTGTCAGTGGATTCATTGGGATGTGGGTTCGTTTTCTGGAACCGACATCAGTCATTTTATTTTGATTAGGATTATATCGACTAGCATTCATTTATTCTTTGTTTACTTTTGTATATAATTAATTTAGCTAGGTGACCACTTCAAGTTATCTTCAATTTATTTTGTTGTATAAATAATTGCTTCTGATAGTGAAGAAAGTTCGTAATGATAACCGTCGCATTTATAAGGATATTTTTAATTTCTTTTTATTTTGAAAAGTATGTTATACAAATTATGATGTAATATTTATCATCATGTCGGGAAGAAGAAAGAAGTAAAGGAGAAATAAAATTTTTTTTGACACTTTACAATTTGTATTTAGTCCGTTGGACATTGCATATTCAACATTGATATAATATAAATATTCAGGATCAACCTTTAATTAATTTGATTTATCAAGGCTCAATAAATAGGTATTTAAACTTTTGTCTGCCTGTCATTTTGCCGAATAACATTGTATCCCAGGTTTCCTTCCGTTCATTTATGCCTTTAAGCTAGTTATGTGATATTTTCTTTGATCTTCTGCCGCGAACGCACCATGGCCTTGGGAGGTCGGTGGTTTGATTCTTTGGAACGGAAGGGTGCAGTAGACCCTTGCACGGTCGGAAGAGCATTTGCTCACCCATCATTCTGAATTTTTTTTGTTCCTTCCTGATGAGGTGGCATTTGACTCTAGACTAACAAGGTCCCTTTCCATCAGGCGCTTTGGCGTATGGTGCTATATGGCGGTATCCCGATTTTTTTAGGGATTATCATGCAGTCATTTGGTTCTATGCGGCAAATGGCGTGGGGTGGAAAGGTTGCAGTACAAACCTGTTTTCGCATTCAACGATTTCTTTAAACCCATCGCAGAGTCTGTTTACATTTTTATTTACCGTTTTCCACCGATCATAGTTACTTTTTAGAAACTGCCTCATGCCTGATTTATCAGCCATATGGTACAGCCTAACAGTCCTACTTTCCAGACCTTCCTTTCTATCACATTTATTTTTACCTTCCACAAAAACAGCTTCATGATCACTAATACCATCTATTACTTCAGTTTCCCTATAGAGCTCATCTAGTTTTATCAGCACGACATCCAGGATATTTTTCCCTTTGGTTGGTTCCATCACTTTCTGAATCAGCTGTCCTTCCCATATTAACTTATTTGCCATTTGTTGGTCATGCTTCCTGTCATTCGCATTTCCTTCCCAATTGACATCTGGCAAATTCAGATCTCCCGCTACAATCACATTTCTTTCCACGTTGTTTCCCGCATAGCTGACTATCCTATCAAATAATTCCGAATCCGCGTCAGTGCTACCCTTTCCCGATCTGTACACTCCAAATATATCTAGATGCCTATTATCTTTAGAAATGAGCCTTACACCTAGAATTTCATGTGTCTCATCTTTAACTTTTTCGTAGCTTACAAATTCTTCTTTCACCAGAATGAAAACTCCCCCTCCCACCATTCCTATCCTATCTCTACGATACACACTCCAGTGCTGTGAGTAAATTTCTGCATCCATTATATCATTTCTCAGCCATGATTCAACTACTATTACATTATCTGGTAAATATATATCTATTAAATTACTTAATTCTATTCCTTTCTTTACAATACTTCTATAGTTCAACACTAACAATTTTATGTCATCCCTAGTTGATTTCCAGTTCCCTGTTCCCGTATCACCGCTCCCTAGGCCATCCAGTTTTCCTGAATGTACCTCTACGGAAAATCCCAATAGCAGGGGTGCAAAAAACGGTTGAATGCATTTGATGAGGATACATATATCTCAGAAACTTAAGAGATTACACAACTGAAAATTTGTATATGGGATCTCTTTTAAAAATAAAGAAACACTTTTTTTGGAAAATCCGATTAATGGCTGTTAAACAGGAGTGATTTCATCGGCGTCCGCCTACGGCGCAATCTCCAGGTTAATGACGAGAGCAGGAAGATCCAAACCATATCGACACATCGAGGTACATATCGCATGCATCGTCTTTCCTTTGGTATAAAAACAGCTCCGTCCGAATTTAATAGAATCATAGATCAAGTTTTATCTGGACTATCAAAAATTCATTCATATTTTGATGACATTATTATTCATCGTTTTACAATGACAGAATGTCAACCAAACCTATTTGCCTGCCTTCAAAAGCTCAAAAAATTCGACTTACATCTAAATCAAAGGAAGTGTGCTTTCTTTGAAACCAGCATCGTATATGTGGGCCATGTCATTGAATATAATAAAATCATGAAGCCACCAGCAAAAGTGAAAGCAATACTTGAATGCCTCGTCCGGTCAATACAGACGATGTTCAAAGATTTTTGGAATGATAACATATTATTCAAGGTTCATTCCAAATACTTCAACCTTGACCTACCCCTTGATGTAGCTTCTCCGCAAGAATAAGAAGTTTCATTGGACTATTTCTTGTGAATCAGCATTTGCCAGACTAAAGGACGAGATTGCAAGTGATCGAGTGCCGACACCTTATAATGCAGATATACCACTGGTTCTAGCTTGTGACGCCAGTCCAACAGGTATTGCTGGAGTCCTGTCACACATTGTTGATGATGTTGAAAAGCCTATCGCATTTGCTTCAAGGTCCTTGTCTTCAGTTGAACGTAACTACAGCCAGCTGGATCGTGAGGCTCTATCAATTATGTTTGCTGTCAACTATTTTTATATGTATCTATTTGGACGCAAGTTTAAGCTGATAACAGACAGTAGCCCACTTACCAGAATCTTCCATCAGAATTCAAAATGACCAGCTATGACTTCTGCTAGATTATTAAGATATGCTTCATTTCTTTCGGGATTTGGCTATGAAGTTGAGTATAAAAAAGGGTCAGAATATACCAACGTTGACTGCTTGTCAAGAGCAGCGATCAATCAATCACACATTTCAAAAGATGTAGTAATCAATGACGAAGTTCATAAATTCTGTTATTCAACCATCACTAAAATAGCAACCACGGAATTATATCCTGACAGTATTCGAATTTCAACAGAAAACGGTGAATTGTTATAAAAAATCAAAGCAGAGCTTATGTCATCTGAATCCATAGACAACGAATTCACGCTAGATGATGAAATCTTATTCAAGGGTCAAAGAGTCGTCATTCCGTCAAAACTCCAGCCATTAGTCCGGAAGGAATTACATAGCAAACACATAGGGATTACAAAAATGAAACAATTAGCAAGGCGTTATTGCTACTGGAGGAATATCGATAAGGATATTGAGAAAATGATAAAATCTTGTCAGGCCTGAGCTGACATTCGATCCTCTCCAGCGAAAGCACCGATTCACCATTGGGATATCCCTATAGACAACTGGAGCCGCGTCCATATGGATTATGCAGGTCCATTTCAAGGTTTCTACTTCCTTCTACTTATTGATGCAAAATCCAGGTGGGCAGAAATCAAAGTAATTCGAGAAACTCCGACATCTGTGAAGACAACTGAGCTATTAAGAGAAATATTTTCATTTCATGGATTCCCAATAGTGATGGTCTCTGATAACGCTACAATACTTTTAAGTGACCTATTCAAATCCTTCTCTAGGGAACACGGTATATTCCAAAAATTCATAGCTCCTGGACATCCAGCAACTAACGGAATGGCTGAAGGAAACATCCAGACGCTAAAACGTCGACTAAAAGCTATGCCGAATGAGCCCTTGTCTATATCCATAAAAGTGCAAGAGATCCTTCTGAAATATCGTGTCACCCCTCTAGATTGTGGAAAATCACCAGCTGAACTGTACCTGAACAGACCATCACGGATCTAACTAGACGTTATTCGCCCAATCAAACAGGAAGGAAATCAAGAGGAGACTCATGGACATCGCAATATAAGCGTGGGAGACAGAGTCCAAGTGAAATTCTATGACGGAAATAAGATGTCATGGATGTATGGAGTAGTCATTGGAAAGTTCGGTCATTTACATTACCAGATTCAGCTATACGATGGTTATAGCCTCAAAGGACATATTGACCAAATACTTAGAACGGAGGTTCCGTAGAAGACGGGAACAATCACTGATCAGAAATTAGGCCCAAGTCAACAAGAAGAACATCCTGAATATTGTGACCGTTCACCGTTATGCCATGGAGATGTTAGGAGGTCTGGCTAATTATATATGCCGTCTTCCGCAACATCCTGTGACATATAACGCAGTAGTTAGCATTCTGGTTGCTTAACCGGGGTATGATCCGCGACGCGCCAGTCCGGAGGGAGCAGTTTTCCTACGCTGTGACGAGAAGAAGACAGCGCAGTATTGTTAACCTAGAAACCGCGCTCTCTTTCCGAGCGAGTGAGAAGAGATGATAACGCTACGCACGGAGATGGAGGTTTTTTGGAGACCGGGCCGAATTAAGGTGTGTTAACTTCTGAAAAATAAACGCCCACTATAAATTCAACACCGCATTCATTAGTACCACTTCACCATAACTTACGAAAAAGAGGAAGAAGAAGAATACTTCTATATGAGATAATTTTTCTAAATTTATAAATCAGGTCTCATTCGAGCAAACGTATTTTATGCTGATTGTCAATACATATAAACACAATACTTTAAATATGGATCAGTAATGACGCCTATCATACAGTAGTATGCAGATCAAAGGCGACTACTGAAATCTGACATGTGAAAAAAAGTGGGAGATATTGCATGATGAAACATGACGCATGATTTTCCAAAAGGACGCTTTGGAAATTATGAATAACCTACTGATCGCTTTGGTTTCACAGATGTTCAGTAGAAAGTAGAGGTCATGAGCTTTAATTCGATTATTATCACGTCGTTCAAAAACTTCGATTACCGGACCCATATTTTCAGCAGCGACATATTTCACTTCCCCCCTGACCATTTTTCCGAAGGTTATAAATATAGCCGGGACCGAGACACTGTATCTCATTCTCATCCGTGTAGCTGCAGTGGTAACACGTTACTTAATTGTCGTCTGTATAGTGGCAGCCCAACATATTAGAAGCGGACTTGGATATCAGTTACTTGGATATCAGTTACTTGGATATCAGTGTATCTAGTGTTGTGCCATTGAAGAAACACATCAATGTGATTTAATATTTTCACGGAATAAGCCGTGTGGTACAAGTTAATGTACATAATTGCCGAATAGAAGCCCTAATTTGGCATTTCAACATCACAATCGTCGAAGATAGTTAATTATGACTTATGGTGCAATCACCAACGGAGGGCAAACGCTTCAGGTTATTTATCGTGGTGAGACAGTTAATTAATATATGCAGGGGTTAATTACCATCGCTCTTGAGCATTTAAGAACGAGTGACATTTAGCAAAAATTAAATAACTGTTCTTGACAAAATTAATATTCGCATCCTCCAGGGACATTCGTTGTGATAGTCTGTGTGACGGTCAGGGAATGAACAGTGATTTTTACAAACGTATCACTACTTATGTTAATCTGTTTGAACTTAAGAGTGGATCTTGTTACAAGTAGGCCCCCTTTGAAAGTGCATAAAACAGTATTTGATAACTCATTCTCCATTTTTCTGTATGTTCGTGAGTGGTCGTCGAACCCAAGACTCGGAGCCTGCAAGAATCGCGCCTCAGTGCCTGCAATCAGCTTTACAAGGATCGTCCCGAAATTCAACTGAGAAAACAGCAGTTCGAGTCATCGATCGTCGTATGAAGAAAAACCAAGGACTACTAGGAACAAGAATATTCATCATGTTCGTGTAAAGATCTAAGATGTACCCTAGATGACAGCAAGCCTTACTCACCAAATGTTAAGTACATACTTTAATATACCCTAAACACGAGAGATGCATGCCAGTAATAATAATATTTGTAAATATTATAATGTCATAATTAAATATTAAATATATAGGGAACATTATGCGCGTATGATTGGGGAAGATTTATTATTATTAGTTAGGATCATCAAGTGATTTTTAAGATAATCATTGATATTTAACAAAATTCATTTGCATGAATTATTATATAGACTTCAAAGTTCTTAGCTTATATGAACTATCTTTGGGAAGAACGGCAAGTTAGCTAGATTTATGTTTCTTCGTCTGGTAAAGATCTTCAGAGTTGTTTGGATATAAATGATACTTTGAATTTCGGGTATTTGTAATCCCGGATAATATTAGATAATCATTGGAGTTGATCCAACTCGAGGTGTAATTAATTTATAATTATATATGAAATTGTGAGAATAAAATAACCTGGAATAATGGGGTTTTCTCTGTGAATTAAATGAACGGATTGAGATATGATGCCAAGACATGAGAGGGCGAAGCTGTAACATGTTTGTTGTTGGAGTGATAAGGAAGAATAAATAATTATAGCTGTTGTGAGATATAAAATTGGGCTGAATATATAGCCAGATAACGAGTAATAAGAAATAATGGCTTTCAAGTGAGTGCATACTTGACAATGAGCCGAGATGATATGTAAGAGAAATGAAAGGGAGAGTGACGGATGATTTATGGTATCCACAACCCAGGACTAGTCACAGCTGTTATTGTGATGAACAGGTATATGCTGGTCGACCGTAGGCCGAACAAACTTTGCAGTCTCTAGCAAAGCGATGTTAATGGGCCAAGCTCTTTTCATTTACCAAAGTAATCTCAATCCCATTCTAATTATACGTTGCAAGTAACACGGATAATTTCCGGATTTTGTGAAGGATAGATCCCTTCCCGTGCTAAGCATTAATTTAGTCTCTGATTGGAGTCCAAAAATTTTTACCTTGGAAGCCGAAGCCTGTTGGTTCGAATGATGTTGGAGCGAAGATTTAACCAGATATTATGGCTTGGTTAAGCCATATCTTCAAGATGTGTTGTGTAAATATATTTGATATTTTTATATATATATGTTTCTGTGTGTTTTATTATTTCCCAAAATAATATGGTGATGGGTTTGATTCCAGCTTCGACTGAGTTTCTTTAATATATAATTTGTTAGGTAAACCCAGGATACGCACATATATGTTCAGCGTGTATGTTCATCGTAAGTGTTCAATGTAAATATACATTTGTCGTGGTCAAATGGATCACTTGTTCGATACTCGGCAATGCAATCTCGTGTGTATATCAGATGTGCTTATATTGTGTTATAATTTCTTTTCTCCAAATCATGACCGGTAGACAAAGGATACTATTTAATATCCATTTATGACTAACACAAGAAGGATATCTGGTTCTTACCCAGGAGTCTCGAGTTCGATCCTCGGTACCGGAACCATATTTAATATCCATTTGTGATTAACAAATAAATTCAACATCCATTTTTTTAATATCATGTATCAGTGTATGTTGATCGAATGAATTGGTGTACATCAAGAATTAATTATGCCAAGACAATTTCAAGAAAAGAAGGCATACAATGTATATAATTATGTCAGTTTAATTGTTTCTTTTATTCATATGTTGAGACACAACATTATTTGTGTGGTTCATATCAGTATAATAAATATGTTTAGAATATATACTTGAACGGAGATTCCTCTCATTTAACAAATATTAGCACATTCCTCTCATATTATAGAATCCTACTTTCATTATTTTAGATAGTGCCTATTTATTTCTTTATCGAACATTCCATTACCCATATTGCTCTACGAATTCAGCCGGTGATCTTATGAAAGTAGGGGGGATGAGACTTCAAGCCTGGTAAGTGACTTCTGGCGGTTCTCATCGAAATGTTCCATCTGTATATCTGTTTGTGAAACCAAATTAAATAATATTGCCTTGATATACCTGATGTAAGCCTTATTTTTGTTGCCCAATTTTGGGGGACAGTTTCATTTTGTCGCCCGATGTGTTCACAGCTGGTTCATACTTAATTTGGTGCGACGACTAAAGCCCTAACGGTTGCAATATAAACAACCTTTCATCTTCACTGACTGGATGAATGAGCCAATCCCTGGGAGTAATCAAGGACTCGAGGCAGAAGAAGACATGCAGAATCGAAGACTTGAAGCAGAAGAAAACGGACCTCCACCCCCAAACCTAACCTGCCGACCAGATAGTACACGCCGTCCGCCGCAGTACCTTAAGGACTATGTTACTTAAATGATCACCAAATTCTCTTCTTCAACAATAAGCGTGGGAGACTGTTATATCCCATTAGAATGCGGGCTTGTCGACCACAGCATTTATATAGAAACTGTGTTATTTTTTGTAGAGGTTGCTTTATGTCAGTGTATCATGAGACACTTCAATACAGTATTTGTGTAAGCAAGGTTTTCTTGTTTAAGTATAAAGGTCATTCGTGTATGGTCATAACAGAAACACCATGAAAACAGAAGGAAGTTTAATTTATGTGCTTACACTGAAATCTGTTTTATGAGAAGAATTGCTAGGTACCCAAAGAGATCTTACTATATCACCTTGCCTAGAAAAAGTTTGCTTCCATTTCTCCCTTAAACCGCACTCGGAAGGGAAACTATGGAACGACAGTTTTCATGCTTTTTTTAATGTCATCCGAAATACAGAGAGGTACACAACAGTGCACCTTCTTCTCAACCTCACAGACACTCACCGACAGAAACAATATTGACAATAAATTGCACAAAATCAACACAGCATCACAATTACTCCGCATATCACAACGTTAAAGTCCGGCAAGAACAGAAAGGATACTTGACATCTAGCGGCCAAACCGTGAACACGGCCGGGCCGGCTGTTCAGCGACAAATTAGTAGCCAAGTCCCGGCCTTGTATATCTCGTAGGCAACGGTGAGACTGATGAACTTTCAAAATTCATTCTGGGTCACTTTCGATCGAAAGGTTTGTGTTCTTCCTTGCCTCTTCCAATAACTTTGCTTCAAGTGGATTTTTGTAACGAACTTCCCCTTGTAAAAATCGCATTCACTATAAATTTTATATCTTCCTCCTTAACATTAGTGTAACTATCAATTTTAAATTTCCCATTGTGAAGCACTAGATAATGCGTTGATGTTATTTTGAACATAATTGAATTTTAATTCCAGTGAATACAAAGCTTTCCGTGTTTTTAAAGTCATTATAGGGTTATCCTGAACTAGTACCAATAGGTAGCGCGCGTGTACTACTCGGACTACGCCATTCCACCTTCATTTGTTTCAGTGCTTGAAGGTTAGAAAATCGCTGTCCTTTAATTGACTCATAAGTACTATTGTGGTATCCTGAGTTCAGCAAAATGCCGGATTACTGTTGTGTGCCATTGTGCAAAAACAGAGGCATGCCATTTTCGTTCCATCAGTTTCCGAAAGATGTTAAACTTAGAAAACAGTGGATACATTCAATCAGAAGGAAGAATCTTAAACTGAGCCAGATTACGAAGAATGATAGAGTCTGTTCAGCACATTTTAGGAGCGATGATTATAGAACGACGTTATTAGGTACGTAGATAAGTATATAAATGATTACTAGTACGCCTATGGACTATTTAACATTAAATGTGTTAAAGTGTGTGTAGAGGTACAGCAGAGAGGTACATGCCACTTGCAATTATATTATTGTTCGAATGACTATGAATATTTTGATTTTGTAGGTAAAAGGTCGCGGTTGAAATTACATGCAGTGCCATCTGTATTTCCCTGGACTCCTGACACCGGCTCAGATGTAAAGATGAGAGAGGTTAGGGCACGTAACAGAGGAAAGAAGGAGGATGATCTGATGACAAGGCAAGACACAGCTGTGCTTCTGGACACCAATGACTTAGGCCTACCTATAGCAGCATTTGAAGAGTGTCAGTCATCTAGTGTTAATGAAAATATGAACCTTCCATTATCAAGCGGTACCGGTAACTTATTTAAGGATGTTGCATGCCAAAACAAAGACAGTGAGGGTGTATTTGATATTGAAAGACTTCTAACAATATCTGGTGCAGTGCAACTCTTCACAGGTTTTGACAACAGAGATCATTTTTATTTAGTGTTTCAAGCCCTGGGAAGGGGTCGATTTAGTCTGCAGGTATTTCCAGTTTCACCAGAATACTGTTTCTTTTTAACAATGATGAAATTGAGAATGGCCAAAACAGATAGGGAACTTGCATATGATTTTGGTTTAAATGTAACAACAGTAGGGCTAATTTTTTCTGTATGGATAAATTTCATGTATTGCCAGTTCAAAGAATTAAATATTTGGGTTGATCAGAAGACTGTGAGGGAAAACTCCCCTACGGTATTTAACCCTTTATAGGGCAGGAATTTTTTGTTGGTTATGAGTATATTTTTATGTTTCTCTTAATCCTGAGTTGCAAACGAATAGGTTAGGACAGTTTTTAAGGCAATTTGCTCCTAAATTTGTTATATACGAATATAAATATTTACAATAAAATGAAGCCTACTAAAGCAAAACATGGTAGGTAGACTATATTATGTTACAAGTGAGCAGTTGCTGGAAGCATGATATAAAAACAATCTTCATTGTTCATTTATACCAGAGGCTCATGGAGCTAGTTCTCCATTAAAGCTGGAATAAAATACTCATAGTAAAATTTCTCAAGCTGTGGTAGCATTTCTTGAATAAACTCCTCATTCCTCTCAATGTTTATGATTACCATATCAACAGCTGTGTAGACAGCAAAACTACAGAACTGTCTTTCAGTGATAAACAACTGTCCTTGCACTTGAAAATAATAGTTGTGTGACTGCTTTAAATGTATGCAATCTTTGTCCTCAATTAAATAAGGTGCAATACTGGCAGATACTTTGTCATATTCATGGCTTGGCACACCTTTCAGTTCCAGCACTCTATCATTCCCAATGAGTCCATCACAACTTGCTGCTAGATAGTTTTTGGTGCGATGAATAATCAACCCACAAAACTATGATCTGTAATTTCTTCATACCTCCTCCTTGCCAGACATTCCTTATCCAAACCCCACTTCACAAATTTATTTTGGTATTGACTACCTGCAATTATTGTATGGGCCAAAGTTTTGACATCTTTAGTGTGGCATATTCTACCAAAATAACTTGCAGTTTGCCTGTACTTCCTTTCCTTGTACCATAGTGCACATCTGGATTGCCCTCTTGTTTCCCTTTCTATATCTTTTATGGCATCCTCAGAGACAGACACTAACTCAGATAGATAATGTGAGTTTGTGTCTGTTCCATAAAAATGATCATGTGCAACAGACAAGATGTTAACATTTGATTTGGGAAGTGATGACAAATAAGTTTCATTCCTGAATTTTCAATTAAATGTCTCACATATGATTCATAACCTTCCTCTTTTCCGAGTGAGGCTGGTCTTGGATCAAAATATAACCGTGAACCTGTGTTGCTATGGGTAGATTTGACACTTTTACGGGACTTCCATGTACTTTCCTTTTTCGTGCAGGCTGGTGAAATGTTTGTAAAACGTCAGTTGGTGTTTCTGAACATTTTATAAAACCAGTTTTGCTGAAGTACTCAAGGGCATTACAAAGGGCAGCAGTATGCTTACAACAGGCTTTGGGTCCAATACCTGCTACACACTCACAACTTGCTGCTAAAATGCCAGAACCACAGCGATCTGGTATCAACTTCACGGTGCACTCTTTGTTTTTGGTGAATTGTGATCTCACAGAAGACAGTACCAATACCCTATCACTCTCAAACACACACTTACTGATTTTAATGAACTTTTCATTAAATAAATTATATCCGGCATCACATAACGACTTATAATTCTTCACTGGAGCTCCATCGATCACGGGTTTTCTGAAAACGAAGTAGTCCATCAAGTGAATATGTGATAATTTCACATGAGGCAGAAAGGAGATTGATAAATCTTTAAAGTTCATGTCACTTGGAAATATAGGCCTACTGGTAACCCTATTTTCTGATGGCGTCTCCGTTGTCCGATGTATTCCCATTTTCATATAAGCCCACAATCTAAAAAAACAAACATTCATAGATAATTGTAGTACCAGTGTGTACGGTACTGATGATATCCCTGTATTTATTATTTAAAATACTTTCGAGCAGACAGCGTGTAAAACATCTCTATCGTACCTTTGACAAGGCTCTTGTTTATTACCACCAACTCTCCCTCCTCGCTTCCTGAACTCTTCTTTTAAAGTGATCATATTCATTTTATCTATGTTCGGATAAATATTAAATACGGCAGTATTGGCATCATCCATATTCTCATTCATAACTTTACTATGCATAACCTAGGCCTAATCACGTACTACATGTATTGAAAAACATTCTCATTATAGTCCGAGTAGTACACTTATGCCATCTAGCGGCAAAAGTTTTCATAGAATAACCCTACAGCAGTTATTTAGTTTCGCTTAGTAACTGGGTTGGTATTACTTAGTAAACATGGGGAATGTTTAGTTGTATAAATTGCCGTTCGATATGTCAAGAGTGACATCTATTCATTTGTTATAGGTTATGGTGCTCTTAGTGGGATGATTATTCTCGGTGAGTGGATTGTTATAGCTCTGAAATGTCATTTGTCTAGTTTCTATTATTGTATTCAGTTATTTGGACGCTGGACGTTAGAAAGAGATGTAGAATCACATATTTGGACTGCTGCTATTTTGCTTTGTGTAAGTGATGTATTGTTTGTTATATTCTGTTGAAACATGGGACTGATTTTTGCGGGTTGAAATTGATGAACAATAGAAGCGGATTGTGTTGAATGTGAAGCTGCTGAGGAAGTGCCTAATGGATAATATTTTTATATTAGGTTTGTGGTGGAAGTGAATGCGCTATATGCATTTGTTACAATTTAGTGTATACTGAGAGTTTACTTACGTTCATGGTAACCTTCGTGGGATTTATTACCTATTACATATTATTACATACTTATACTGAATTACATATATATATGTGTGTATTTTTGGAAGAGGCATACTCTTTGGTAATTTTCGGAAGAAATTTAGGCTAAATGTTTAGGCCAGTGTATTCACTTCCACTTTTGGGTGGGTTTTTTTATGTGTGTATCACAAATGGTCTATTCTATCAGAACAGTTTATCTATTGTCTGCTTTACTGTTTTTGATAAGTACTATTTACAGAATTGTTCTAAGGTAGGCCTATTTTATTATCGTGCATAGAGCTGTTCAAATGGTCAGAGGATGTACTGTACATCACTCCGAAATGGAGATTGTCTTTGAACTTTATTTCCCCTTAAAACACTAATCTGTAGTCAGTTACCTCTCTTGAACATCATATCAATTTGTAGACTATTCTGGACCAAATTTAAGGCCAGCATGTTCACCTACCATGTGATTGGTATGATATGGTAGGCTTTCTTTGTAAACAATTCCACCACACTGTGTATGTAGGGAATACATTTGGGAACTTCATGAATTGGAAGTGTGGTTAGTGATGTGAGTGTTATTTATGTAGAGTTTGCTGGATTTTTGAGGAAATGATATGAAGTATATGTCTTGTATATTAAAGATAAGTGTAGAAGAGAGAACAAGCTTCCACTTACAGTACACTTTATGCTAATTATATTCATGATGATGGTCATGATAATAGAATACGTTAACACTTAGAAATTAATGTTATGATGCATTAGCATTGCCAGGATCAACTGAGGGGGAGGAGGGTATAGTTACAAAATGCCGATAAAACATAATGAAGGTGCATGTACGGTGCTCGCATGCATGACTTGTCTATATAAGACCACTGATACAAGTGAATTATGTTGATATTCAGATTGAAGTACACTACAAAATCTTATATTAAAATACAGAACAATACGATCAAGGTCAATAGTTTTACAGTGAATTTTATTTTCAGTTTACAATCTAAAATCCATTTTTCGAGGCTTCTTAGAAAATAGATTCAACAGATCTGTCGCTTTTACAGTTATGTCTGTGTTTGTTTAGTTTATAGTTTATTGAGAATTTCTGTTGATTTTCTCTTTGTAAAAATTCCATGTGGGTGGATGGGTGGGTGTTATAACCCCCAGTAACCCTACTGGCTGTGCCCCTGTTATGATGGCAAGGACTGTAACAACTTGATGTAATGATTAATACTAACTTACTTACTACTTAATATAGGCCTATCAAATTTTAAACTTTTGATAATGCATAAATTGTGTGCCTTAGGTGATGGACATAATTTCAGATGTTGCAGCCAAAATCTAGTTTCATTGTGTATTCTGTGAAGTGGTGAGTCGTAATGTAGAAATAGCTGAGAATGATTTAAAAATGTAGCTTCGTAGTGATCACCTGCCAATTAGTTGTCACAATGACAGAAGTTAATTTTTTGTAGACAAGTGTGTGTTATCTGGTTGTAGTATAAATCCTTGTTAGCATAATTCTTTCAATAATTCAGTTCCCTACCAATCCGATCACACATTCATCTTTAGTGGAATGATGCACATCTTTTTAATGATTTGATAGGTTTTTTTAAATTTTACAGGTTTGTAAAGAAATCTAAACAAAGGTGGAAATATGCTTCAGAATTATTGAATACTCATGCAAATTTATGAATTATTATTTTAATACTTTGTTCTGTTCGGTATCAAGACATCTATTTTTTAACTTTATTATTTATGGCTAATAAAACCATGTAATGTCAAATGTCAGGTAGGCTATGAAAATCAAGAAAATGACCTAACTTATGATAGAAAATTTTATTTGTGACAGAAATAAAGTATACATTAATATTGGTACCTACTGGTAATCTTAACTTTTGAAAATAAAATTAATTTAAACATTTTAGAAGAAATATAAATAGAGTCAAGAAGCACAGTTGCAAATATAGATTATTTTGCTATTCATTAGACACTAGTTCAACCTAATTGTTTATAAACATGAAATCTTAGTGTATCCAGTGTTGAGAAAAGACAATGGGTCTTACAGGCTTTTACTTGTTATGGAAACATCCCTACATTGTTACTTGTCCTATTGTAATAAAACAACACTTTATTAGTCTTAGTTATTTTAAAAGTTTCAGGTTTACCACTTTGGAAAGAAGAGCCATGTCCTGTGGTGTACGATCGTCTATTCAGTTCCCCTGATAGCATAAGTTATGAAGTGCTGTCTGACATTGGTGTTACTGTTGTTTGTATGTGTATTTTATTTTGTGTTTCATCAAAATGAAATGGCTGTTGTTTTGGTGAAACAAAAAAAAAGTGGCAAAATATTGAGAAGTAAAAAGGGGACAATAGTTGTAAACATTTTCAGTTATTTAAAGAGTAGGAATCCCAGCAAAATCGTGAGTTGGAATGCTAAAGAAATGGCTGTTGATAAAGGTACATCCAGATCATTAGTGTTCAATCAATCACTACTGATCTGCATTTTTTAGGGCAGTCGTCCAAGTGTCAGATTCCCTACCTGTTGTTTTCCTAGTCTTTACTTAAATGATTTCAAAGAAATTGGAAATTTATTTAACATCTCCTTTGGTAAGTTATACCAATTCCTAACTCCTGTTCCTATAAATGAATATCTGCCCCAGTTTGTCCTCTTGAATTCCAACTTTATCTTCATATTGTGATCTTTCCTACTTTTAAAGACACCACTCAGACTTATTCGTCTACTAATGTCATTCCACGCCATCTCTCCACTGACAGCTCAGAACATACCACTTAATCGAGCAGCTCATCTTCTTCTCCCAAGTCTTCCCAGTCCAAACTTTGCAACATTTTTGTAACGCTACTCTTGTTGGAAATCACCCAGAATAAATAGAGCAGCTTTTCTTTGGAATTTTTCCATTTCTTAAATCAAGTAATCCGGGTGAGGTTCCCATACCCTGGAATCATACTCCATTGATGTATGCTGGGATCAAAACTTGGGCTACAACTAGACTTAGGTTTTCCCTATTCGATTGTTGCTTTAGTCAACATCAAGCCTTCAGCGTTTTGAGCTGCAGCCAATAGGCAATGGAGAAGCCTGCTGTGTTGTCAAGGCTGCTTCACATGCTATTGCCCTGGCCTCTGCCACTGCCAATACTCAACACCTGATCAGTGGAGGTGGTAGCCTAAGGTTTAGCAAATTAAAGTCCGGCTTTGTGGCTTATTGGATAGAATGCTTTCCTTTGGTCCAGTACCCCTGGTTCAATTTTCAGATTCAACCCCCTCATACTGTTAATTCCCCTGGCTTGGGGACTGGGTGTTTATGATGTCTTTGCCATTCATTTATCCTCATTAGGTCACCACCAAGCCTATATAGATACCATGCACTATTATTAGACTATTATTATTATTATTATTATTATTATTATTATTATTATTATTATTAAATAAACATGTTGAATTTTACAGTGATTGTACCCATCATTCCTCTGGAGATCAGTGGTGGTGTCCGACCCATGGTCACAGGTTCGATTCCAACCAAAAACAGAGAACACTAAGCCTGAAAGAATGCATTTCATTTTAGCATATCTACCTACAAAAAGAAAACTGTATCACTCCAATAACAGCAGCCGTATAAGGATGTAGAAGTAAACGGGAGTGAAATACCAGCGCTCTGCTATCTATATGTCAGAAGTATGAGGTGAGGAAGTGCGATGAGTAACGCATGGTTGATAGTTAGCAGTGGCGAGCTGACGGAACAAAGCGTAGCACAGCTATCATCCCGGTCCCAGCACCTATCGGACATACATCAGCAAGCCACATGAGGTGGGTCGAGGGGAGGGGGACGAGAGTCCTCGATGCCTTGCTCTCAGAAATACGTATGATGTTTTTTCTCACTGCTTTCAAGTTTTGTAAATGGAACAGTGTGTCATGCTTACATTATTATGTGGTTTAGAATTCCATCCTTCCTCAGTTGAGGTTTGGGCTTCACCAATAGCCTTCATAGCCCTCAGTATTTGCCACTGCCATACTCTGTTTGGGGTCGTACCAGAGACTTTCATGCCCTCTCCTTTACAAACTTACTACTCCTTAAACAACCTCATAACCAGGTGCAGAGTTCTGTAACCTTTATTTACAATCCCATTTATGCGATTACCCCAAAGAAGATCTTTCCTTATATTAACACCTAGGTACTTACAGTGATCCCCATAAAGAACTTTCACCCCATTAACGCAGTAATTAAAACTGAGAGGACTTTTTCTATTTATGAAACTCTCAACTTGACTTTTAACCCCGTTTATCATCATACCATTGCCTGCTGTCCATCTCACAAAATTACCAAGGTCATTTTGCAGTTGCTCACAATCTTGTAACTTATTTATTACTCTATACAGAATAACATCACCCGCAACTTCACAGTGAATCAGCTTGTGGCCCCTGGTGACACCTTATAGGAAATAGGCAAGAAAAGTGAAAATTAGTGAAATTTAGTGAGTGTTGAAAGGGCTATAAGGTGCATGATTTCTTTTTAAGAAATCAACCACAGACATTATTGCCGGTGTTAATGTTCTTGAATTGTGACCCCAACCCTCTGAATTTAAAAATAAGTGCATTTTTTTTTTCCCCTTTGGCTTTACTTCGCACCGACACAGATATGTCTTTTGGCGACGATGGGACGGGGAAGGGCTAGGACTGGGAAGGAAGCGGCCGTGGCCTTAATTAAGGTACAGCCCCAGCATTTGCCTGGTGTGAAAATGGGAAACCACGGAAAACCATCTTCAGGGCTGCCGACAGTGGGATTCGAACCTACTATCTCCCGAATACTGGACACTGGCCGCACTTAAGCGACTGCAGCTATCGAGCTCGGTTAAGTGCATTTTGTGCCCCCTCTAAAAGATCTTGGTTTCATTTACGAAAAGTAGGACAACGAAGTTCTTATGTTGGAAAGAGACTATATAGTTGCTTGGCACCATAAATATTTTCATCAAGTAAAGAAATTTCGAGGGGCGAAGAATATTGTTTATTTAGACAAAACCGGGGTAACCGCGGGATAATGTATCAGGGGAAAGAAGTGGATGATAAGGTTCTGGAACAAGAAGAGGCTATTGATGCTGATGATATGGAAGACCCAATTTTGAGATAAGAATTTGATGGAGCTTTGAGAGATCTAAATAGGAACAAAGTACCTGAAATTGATGACATATCGTCAGAATTACTGTCTGGTTTAGGAGAAACCGGCAAGATAAGGCTGTTTCATTTAGTGTGTAAAATGTATGATAGAGGAGAATGCCATCAGATTTTAGACAGTGTTGTCATACCTCTTTGCAAGAAAGCAGGTGCTGTCAAGTGTGAAAATAGCACACTAATAGTTTAGTATCTCATGCTTGCAGAATTCTAACACATTTACAGAAGAATGGAAAAACATGTTGCAGCTGATTTGTGAGATGGTCAGTTTTGCTTCAGAAGAAATGTTGGAACATGTGAAGCTTTCCTGACTTCATCTGAATGTAGAGGACTCCCCTGTGGGTCGGGGATGCAGACGAAGAATACACTCACGGTATCCCCTGCCTTTCATAAGAGGTGATTAAAAGGGGCGACAAGAGATGATGAAATTAGAACCATAAGAATACTTATGATTAGTACCATTACGTGCGGAACACCATGGGTCAACGTTACTTGCGACTAGTATCGCCTTGCAAGGAAAACCATGGATCTACGTTACATAGGAGCACTATCATTATGCGAGAAACCCTACGGGTCTGGGTGTTGTTTGTGATAATGGTCATCACGTGTATTCCACTGGTCGGTTCCACTGTGTCCAGAATGGGTCTGCGTTGCCTGTGAGTAGTACCACCTTATGAGAAACACCATGAGTCTACGTTGTCTGTGACTAGCGCCACTAAGTGAGAAACACCATGGGTTTGGCTAGTGCCCGTGATTAGTACAACTGTGAGTAAAACCATGGGTCTTTGTTGCCTGAGAGTAGTAGTACCGTTATGTGAGGAACACCATGGGTTTGTATTGCCTGTGGGCGTTGCCAAAATGTGTGATACACTGTGGGTCTTCATTGCCTATGATCAGTACCACTATGTGGGCAACACCATGAGTATACGTGGCCTGTGATTGGTTCCACTAAGTGAGGAACACTAGGGGAATACCAGTGCCCATGATTAGTCCCACTATGTGAGGAACTCCACAGGTCTGCGTTGCTTGTGAGTAGTACCCTTATCTGTGCAACACCGTAGGTTTGTGTTACCTGTGAGTGGTGCCACACCATGGGTCTACATTACCTTTGATTGATACCACCATGTGAGAAACACCATGAGTCTACGTTACCTGTGATTAATACCACTATAGGAAGGAACATCATAGTTTTGCTTTACCAGTGATTAGTACCATTATGAGGGGCCGTTGACCTGGATTCTGTATCCCTTTAGATAATGAGTATCATCCCAGTAATGAAGACATAGTGAATCCACGGATTGATTTGTTTCACAATCATTTTTTCATCATCATCCATTTTAGATTCTATCCAGTGGATGCTTTTTGAAGTTTTAATTTTCATTTCGTTCACCTCGTACCATTAGGGGCCGATGACCTAGTTGTTAGGCCTCTTTAAATAGCATTCGTCATCATCATGAACTTGAGGGTCGAATTAAGAAGGGCAAGGCCATGTGTATGGCATTCCGTAGATCTAGGAAAGGCATTCGATATGTTGATTCCACCAAGCTATTTGAGATTTAAAGGTGATTGTGATGTGATACCGAGAAAGGATTATCCACAGTCTGTAGAAATATGTCTGCTGTGATAAGAATCAAGGACTATGAAAAATGAAGCAGTCCACAAAGGAGTGGGGCAAGGCTGCAGTTTGTTCCCTCTCCTTTTCAATTTTTACATAGAACAGGTGGTAAAAGAAATCAAACCTCATTAGATTTGCTGATGATATTGTTTTGTTTGAGTCTGCAGAAGATCTGGAGAAATTGCTTGAACGGTATGGATACAGTCCTGGAGGTGGAGTACAAAATGAAAATAAATTAATCAAAAACAAAAGTGATGGGGTGGAGTTGAGCAAAGTTGGCTGATGCAGGAAATATTAGATTAGGAAATAAAGTCTTAAGGGAAGTAAATTAATATTGTACGTTTGTAGTATATTAACTAATGATGGCAGAAGTAAAGAGTACATAAAATGCAGACTAGCACATGCAAGGAAGGCCTTTCATAAGAAAAAAATAAATAATAAATTTGCTCACTTCGAACATTGATGTAGGAATTAGAAAGATATTTTTGAAGACTTTCGTCTAGAGTGTGGAATTGTATGGAAGTGAAACATGGGCAGTACCTAGCTCAGAAACAAAGGGAATAGAAGCTTTTGACATTGGTCTTACAGAAGAATACTGAAGGTAAGATGGGTTGATCGAATCACAAATGAAGAGGTAATGAATCAAATTGATGAGAGGAGAATGATTTGGCAAAATTTGACCAGAAGAAGAGAGGGAATGATAGGACACATCGAGGACTTGTTCAGCTATTTTCTGAGGGGAGTGTAGACAATAAAAACTGTAGGGGTAGATCAAGGCATGAATATGAATAACAGATTAGAGGAGATGTAGGATGTGGTAGTTACGTAAAAATGAAAAGGTTAGCACAGTACAGGGTGGCATGGAGAGTTGCATCAAACCAGTCTATGGACTGAAGATCTGAAGGAGAGCAACAATGTATTGGAAGGCACCGGCAAGACAGTAGAGTTAAGTCAACAAAGCAGGCTTTTTTTTTCAGGCCTAAGGGCAGTAACAGATCATGGGCCCTGATTTTTTTTTTTTTTTTAAATCCATGCAGGTAATGAGAGTGGATTTGTGGACAATGCAAAGTTAGGAATTATAAGTTATTCCTGTGTAAAAAGAATACCAGCAATGCACACAACAAAATGGATGGGGAAGGTAATGAACAAAATCATTGAAATGGCAAAGCATGCAAGAAATATTTATGTCCAGAGGTGTCCGTTATGAAGACTACGTACTTAAGGAGCATTTTGTGGAATTTGTGAATTTCGTTAATACCATCAAATGGAAATGTGATGCCTATAAAATAGACAAAAAGAGCAGGGACATGAAATGCTTTGCCAACCTCTATATCACTGTGAACTGAACCCATTGAGCTCATATGAAATGTTATGTAGGAATGAATAACACAATATACAAAACAAAAGATGTAGAAAATTTTAATCATGACTTTTTCAGAAGAAATTAGGCCTTTTATAATTCAGTTGGAAGAAAGTTGATCTGAAAATGACTGTGATAGAGACATCGATACTGAAGGAATCAAACCACTGGCGACCGAGTGAAGGATTACATGGTAATTAGAACGACTTCTTCTTCTACCAATTTTCCCACACTTGCGGGGTCGCTAATGCGAACTGTGTCGCATGTGGATTTGACTATGTTTTGTGGCTGGATGCCCTTCCTGTTGCCACCTTCATATTGAGGGATGTGATTACTAGTGTTTATTTCTGTGGTGGTTGGTAGTGTGGCATGTTTTCTGAATATGAAGAGAAGAGTGTTGGGGACAAACACCCAGTCCCCCAGCCAGAAGAATTAATCAGACACGATTCAACCCCAACCTGGGCGGGATTCGAACCCGGGACCCTTTGAACCAAAGGTCTCAACGCTGACCATTCAGCCAAGGAGTTGGACATAAGTAGAACACCTGAAAGGTCTAACTATTTATTATTAATAAATGTTTATTATATTATTATATTGTCACAATAAATTATTAAATAAATAAATATTGTTTACTGCCCCTCGTAAGATTACTAATACTAATGGGGAGATTAAAATCTTTAAGATATTCTTATTATGCACAGGCTATTAAAAACTAACTCTTGTTGCAGTATATCTGTTACATCAGATGATTTGTGCGTGGCATAGAATACACCTGAGAAGGAAGTGTTGTGTCGTCGACATCTGTCAAGAAGTAATGCGTCAAATCCTTATTAGTTCACTTTGATTATGTTTAATATTAACCCATTTCTTCAGAACGTATTTCAGGTACTGGTAGCTGTGAACTTGTGAAAGAAAGCACAATACTCGTAGTGGGTAGATGCTCTATAGGGTTTACAATACAGTTTTTGCAATGGTTCTCTGTTGTACAGAAAACTGAATAATGAACAGGACCACCTGTCAAGCTTTAATTACTTTTGACAGTGAAGTCCTGCCCAAGATGTAAGCTCTTTTAATGACAGGAACATCTGGGGGATTTGCAATATTCATATTAGAACTCTGTTATGAACTATATACTATAATCCAAAGCAGACATTTCAAGTGGTTTGGCCACATTTTGTGCAATAAGAGCTTAATACATCGAGCCCTAAATGGACAACTACGTGGTAGACCTAAAACTTCTCTGGAGAGACTGAGTAGCTTGGAAATTTAAAAAAGTATGTGGATCTGAAGAACGAGTCCTGGACAGTTCATAATACCATACAGAAATCTAAATGTAGTAGGTATCAAAGATATTTCTTATTTTCATGCTGGCTATCACAGAAGACCAGTTCGTTGATGAACGTTGTCAGTGACATCATCCCATAAAGTAACTTCTGTGCAAGAATGAGTTGTGGACAGTAAGGCTCTGGAAATATACTGGTCAGCATAGCTCCCTAACCTGTATCTGGCATTACTTCGGTGGGATGAAATAGAATACTGACTTTATTCCAGGCCCCAACGACCCATCTTAATCTCATTTTACTACAGCTTTCCTGGAAGATTGGACTGTCACTCCACCAAAGACATTTAGACACCTGTAGAAAGCCTCCCTATGGAATTAGAGCTATCATAAAGGCGAAGGTTGGTTCTACCCTGTATCAATATTCATTACTAAGAAATGTGTTAAGCGGAATTATATGATTAAGTTTGAGTATGTGTTTGTATACTTTTGGTGGGTACCGGGCAAGTTAGCCGGGCGGTTAGGGGCGCGCGGCTGTGAGCTTGCATCCAGGAGATGGTGGGTTCGAACCCCACTGTTGACAGCCCTGAAGATGGTTTTCCGTGGTTTCCCATTTTCACACTAGGCAAATGCTGGGGCTGTACCTTAAGGCCATGGCTGCTTCCTTCCAACTCCTAGGTCTTCCCTATCCCATCGTCGCCATAAGACCTATCTGTGTCGGTGTGATGTAAAGCCACTAGCAAAAAAAAATTTTTTTTGGCAGGATAGTAGAATTCAAATGTTAATGGAATGATGATCCCACACATCTCTGGAAAACAGACCATTTTACATGTTGCAAGTTCACCAGCAAACAGATAAAAAAACAAAAAGCGACAAGATTTTTTTGTAAAAATTCCTCAATTTCACTGTTGACAATACCAATATAGGAATTGTTCCCCAGATATTCACCACACCGAATCCTCACATCGACACAACATTTACAATGATTTATCACTGAAATATGCATTTACAGTAGCTCGCTGTGCCGTGGCATCACTCTTTACACCATGCTAGATGGTATTTATTGATACGTAGGAGAAATGTTTGATTTATGAGCATCTGTTTGAGCATGGAACTCCCATTCCCTTTAACTCATGATTAGGCTTACCATATATTTTTTTTTTTTTTTTGCAAACCAGGACACATTGTAGAAATAACTCTGGAGAGTTAAATCATCAGCAAGCTTTAGGTTCGGTTTTTAAATTTAAAATAACTTATTAATTCAAGTTATTTTATATGATGTAATGTTATTTTCCTTTTTTAAACTGATAGGCATTGTGTATTTGGATACAGAATGAGTATAATCATATGTAATTACCAATTATATATGTACTTTATTGTAGAATTAACACATTTACTGCTGTAACCTAGTTGTATAATTGAATGAAAGCATGTTTTTTACTGGCGTGGATTTTTGTTAGAAATGTCTTTTCATTCTTAATTTTGTTATAAAATTCACTGTAGCCAAGTTCAGTGTTTAATTTACATAGCATATGACATTTAATTGTTGAAACTGTCATTCTGTCCCGGTCTTCAGATCATACATTATTCATTGAAAACATCTTTTCAACAGAAACTGAAGAGCCAGATAGATAGGAACATGTTCTTGCCAATTACACAGGTTAGATACAGAAATATTTTAATCCTTGACATATCAGAACAGTTGAAGACAATTTTCTTCACATTTTTATTTCTTGGTTTTCCAGTTGTCGAAATTCGATGATCAATTTGCTTGGCAAACACTTCAACAAACAATTCATCCAAGATTATTGCTGGTTTTGCTCAAGTGTTTCATTGATTTGTTCAGTTGATGTTTCAGTTTTGGGCCAGGTAATGGTGTTGTTGCTTATCCTCATAAATGATTCTGCTCCGCACAGATCAATATAGGAAAGATATTGGCCATAAAAATTATTTCATTATATTAACAGAATTAATACTTCCATTCTCCTCAAGTCTCTTAAACAGATTTCGAACTTCTTGGTATACATATATTATCGCGCCTTTTTTTTATAACACTAGAATTAAAAACATGACGACAAATAGTCTTAGTACTGCAACAAGCGAAACTAAACAAAAAAGCATGAAACGGAGGGACACATTCATCCTTAACGTTGCAGTATAAAACACATCACGTCTATGTAATAATTTTGACGTCCCTTTAAACCAAGCTTAATAACAAATTGACCAGTAAATACAGGCTGACTCAAATCAATTGAAGATTGTGATGACTACAAGTATGAACATCCAATGAACCATCCCTTAATAATGGCGTAGATCTCAACTAACGAAAACAACGGAAAAATACAGCAAGTTTAACCTTTTAACTTTTACTATTTTTGTATGAACATTGAAACTTCGATAAATACACTGACAGTGTTTGGAAAAATCAAGAATCAAACGATAATTAGCCAAATCTTCCAATTTAATTGGCATATTAACTATGACTTGGACATCAATATTATGTTATTAACGTCTAGTCCATTAATGATACATTTTAATTGTCAAATTCTCTTGTTTACTTTTTAAGTAGTGGCAAAATTTTATCAGTATTATGTAATTAACATCTAGTCCATTAATGAGACATTTAATTGTCAATTTTTCTTGTTTTACTCTTAAAGTGTGACTACATTTTATTGTGTAAAACATTTTTAATGTGCAAATTTATTGTAAATAGGACTTAATGAATGACGTAACCTTTAGACAATCGTATAAAAGATGGCTGATGATGCTCGATACAGCGAGCGAAACGTGTACCAAATAACGTTAGTATTGTAATGTCCCTTTAGAAAACAGATCAGATGTAAGTAGAGATGGTCGATAAACCACAGCCTGCTACTTTGTCACCAATATTTTTCTGTCACCGATATATCAGATACGCTGTGGCGGAAGTATCTGTGACAAAATATCGTTTACGTCGTGTACTTGCGACTTGAATCACATTCACAGGTCTACCAGCGCTACCTAGGTTATAACCACCAACTACTTGAGTAAAGTGAACTTCTGTTTCAGAGGTTTACCTGAGAGATAGCGCGATTGTACTTTTTAAAAACAGAAAACAAGGCGGCATTTTAAAATGAGAATAGGGTAGTACGTTCGATTGTTTTTACTTAAGTACTGAAACCTATGGTTTATAAATATATTTATAGAATAGGAACTCTATTAAATAACTTTTCGTTAATGTTAAATTTATTTCACATTGAGTTAAAAAAAAATTGTAACAGCCGGGAAAATCCGGCAGTTGCCTCACAGATCAAGGGAATCACCATTTCCATTCCTGTTTTATGTGGTTGCTCTTTCAGTAAATAAGTGCTATTTTACTCACAAGTGCATCGTGTAGTGAATAATTTAATTAATTATTTATAATAGATAAATATAATACAGAGATAGGTAGATTAATAATAATAAATAGATTAATACATAAATATGTTTAGTAAGAGACAATGTAATAGTCCTGTGTGGAGTTTTTTTCTCTTCTATTGACAATGAATATGCCAACTGTAATATCTGCAGCCAGAAACTGTCTTACTGTTCATGTTTGTGGGTTACTGTAGTCACGTCCTAGTTCGTGAACCATGGGCAACGGCTGAGTGGCCTAGTAAGTGGTCCCGAGAGTCGGGATACCAGTTGCTATGGAATGGGAGTGGGCATCTCGGACATATTCTGAGTCGTGGCCCTCCTTGTGCTCAGGCGGCTAGGACTATATAATTCACCGGTGGTCCATAACCCGTTAGAGGAGAGATCCTCACTTGGACTATGTGCAAGTAGGGCAGCATCCTGCTTCATGAATTTACAGAGCTCAGAACACTTTAAGCAAGCCTCGGACCTATGGGAGTAATGGAGTCCCACTCCCATTTGACAGGCGAGGGACTCCTTGGAAACAACTTGGCGAACGAAATGGAATTTGATGGGGAGCTATCAATATTAGTGGGGCTTATGGAAGAAAGAAAGTAGAACTGGCTGAGTCAGTAAAGAGGATGCATCTGGATGTGCTAGGAGTAAGTGATATTCGGGTAAGGGGAGATAATGAGGAAGAGATAGGAGATTATATACTTGACGGGTGTTAGAAAGGGAAGGGCAGAGTCTGGGGTAGGGCTCTTTATCAGGAATATCATTGCACGCAACATAGTTTCTGTTAGGCACGTAAATGAGCGAATGATGTGGGTAGATTTGTCAGTGGGAGGAATTAGGACAAGAATTGTGCCCGTGTATTCACCATGTGAGGGTGCAGATGAGGATGAAGTTGACAAGTTTTATGAAGCATTGAGTGACATCGTGGTCAAGGTCAACAGCAAGGATAGAATAGTGCTAATGGGCAATTTCAATGCAAGATTTGGAAATAGAACTGAAGAATACGAAAGGGTGATTGGTATGTGGGGAAGATATGGAAGCTAATGGGAATGGGAAGCGTTTGCTGGACTTCTGTGCTAGTATGGGTTTAGCTGTTACGAATACATTCTTCAAGCATAAGGCTATTCACCGCTACACATGGGAGGCTAAGGGTACCAGATCCATAATAGACTATATCTTAACAGACTTTGAATTCAGGAAATCTGTTAGGAATGTACAAGTTTTTCGCGGTTTTTTCGATGATACAGACCACTATCTGATCTGTAGTGAACTAAGTATCTCTAGGCCTAGGGTAGAGAAAGTGAAATCTGTCTGCAAATGAATAAGGGTAGAAAGTCTCCAGGACGAGGAAATTAGACAGAAGTACATGGATATGATTAGTGAGAAGTTTCGAACAGTAGACAGTAAGCAGCTTCAGGATATAGAAAGTGAATGGGTGGCATACAGGGATGCTGTAATAGAAACAGCAAGGGAATGCCTAGGAACAACTGTGTGTAAAGATGGGAAAAGGCGAACATCTTGGTGGAATGATGAAGTGAGAGCAGCCTGTAAACGTAAAAAGAAGGCTTATCAGAAATGGCTCCAAACAAGGGCCAAGGCAGACAGGGACTGGTACGTAGATGAAAGAAACAGAGCGAAACAAATAGTTGTTAAATCCAAAAAGAAGTCATGGGAAGATTTTGGTAATAACCTGGAAAGGCTAGGTCAAGCAGCAGGGAAACCTTTCTGGACAGTAATAAAGAATCTTAGGAAGGGAGGGAAAAAGGAAATGAACAGTGTTTTGAGTAATTCAGGTGAACTCATAATAGATCCCAGGGAATCACTGGAGAGGTGGAGGGAATATTTTGAACATCTTCTCAATGTAAAAGGAAATCATCATGGTGGTGTTGCAAACAGCCAAGCTCATGGGGAGGAGGAAAAGGATGTTGGTGAAATTATGCTTGAGGAAGTGGAAAGGATAGTAAATAAACTCCATTGTCATAAGTCTGCAGGAATAGATGAAATTAGACCTGAAATGGTGAAGTATAGTGGGAAGGCAGGGATGAAATGGCTTCATAGAGTAGTAAAATTAGCGTGGAGTGTTGGTAAGGTACTTTCAGATTGGACAAAAGCAGTAATTGCACCTATCTATAAGCAAGGGAACAGGAAGGATTGCAACAACTATTGAGGGATCTCATAGTATACCAGGCAAAGTATTCACTGGCATCCTGGAAGGGAGAGTGCGATCAGTCGTTGAGAGGAAGTTGGATGAAAACCAGTGTGGTTTCAGACCACAGAGAGGCTGTCAGGATCAGATTTTCAGTATGCGCCAGGTAATTGAAAAATGCTACGAGAGGAATAGGCAGTTGTGTTTGTTTCGTAGATCTAGAGAAAGCATACTACAGGGTACCGAGGGAAAAGATGTTCGCCATACTGGGGGACTATAGAATTAGAGGTAGATTATTAAAATCAATCAAAGGCATTTATGTTGACAATTGGGCTTCAGTGAGAATTGATGGTAGAAAGAGTTCTTGGTTCAGGGTACTTACAGGAGTTAGACAAGGCTGTAATCTTTCACCTTTGCTATTTGTAGTTTACATGGATCATCTGCTGAAAGGTATAAAATGGCAGGGAGGGATTCAGTTAGGTGGAAATGTAGTAAGCAGTTTGGCCTATGCTGACGACTTGGTCTTAATGGCAGACTGTGCCGAAAGCCTGCAGTCTAATATCTTGGAACTTGAAAATAGGTGCAATGAGTATGGTATGAAAATTAGCCTCTCGAAGACTAAATTGATGTCAGTAGGTAAGAAATTCAACAGAATCGAATGTTAGATTGGTGATACAAAGCTAGAACAGGTCGATAATTTCAAGTATTTAGGTTGTGTGTTCTCCCAGGATGGTAATATAGTAAGTGAGATTGAATCAAGGTGGAGTAAAGCTAATGCAGTGAGCTCGCAGTTGCGATCAGCAGTATTCTGTAAGAAGGAAGTCAGCTCCCAGACGAAACTATCTTTACATCGGTCTGTTTTCAGACCAACTTTGCTTTACGGGAGCAAAAGCTGGGTGGACTCGGGATATCTTATTCATAAGTTAGAAGTAACAGACATGAAAGTAGCGAGAATGATTGTTGGTACAAACAGGTGGGAACAATGGCAGGAGGGTACTCGGAATGAGAAGATAAAGGCTAATTTAGGAATTAACTCGATGGATGAAGCTGTGCGCATAAACCGGCTTCGGTGGTGGGGTCATGTAAGGCGAATGGAGGAGGATAGGTTACCTAGGAGAATAATGGACTGTTATGGAGGGTAAGAGAAGTAGAGGGAGACCAAGACGACGATGGTTAGACTCGGTTTCTAACGATTTAAAGATAAGAGGTATAGAACTAAATGAGGCCACAACACTAGTTGCAAATCGAGGATTGTGGCGACGTTTAGTAAATTCTCAGAGGCTTGCAGACTGAACGCTGAAAGGCATAACAGTCTATAATGATAATGAATGTATGTATGTATATTACATTAAATTAAATGCGGCTAATTACATACCAATAATGCCATGGCATGGGTAATCTTATTTTTCATTATTTTTATTCAGCCACTGTCATTAAGCCCAGCAGTCGCTACTCGCACTCCATCAACCAGCACAGTTTCAACAGTACCTACTCCGTCAACCAGCACAGCTTCGACAGAAATCCAAGAAGTCTGTCAGGTTCTGCCATGGTTATGTCAAACTTCAGTGGCAACTTACATACCAAGAAAAGTGACCTTCTCTTTAAAAAAAGAAAAGGAACTGGATGAACTACTTGCTCAAATGGTAATATATGACCTTCAGCCTTTTCAAATAGTTGAAAACAAGGGTTTAAAGGCATTTGTCACAGCACTTAATCCAGGACATGTACTACCAAATCGACAGACGATTTCAACAACTTTGGTACCTTCGTTACATGAACGGTGTTTGAATAAAAAAATATTATGGAAGCTGTTAAGAAGGTGTGTATTACAACTGATTGTTGGGCTTCCATAAACAATGAAAGTTTTTTGGCCATTACTGCTCATTTCTTGACTAATAATTTTGAGCTAAAATCTGTTCTCTTAGAATGTTGTGTTTTAGAAGGAAGCCATACAAGTGGGCATTTATCACAGGAATTACAAAGGATTATTCAGGAATACAAATTGGAAAATAAAATCATGCTTGCAATGTATGATAATGCAGGTAACATCACAAGAGCTATTACAGACCTCCTTCACTGGAAACATTTTGGCTGTTTTGCTCACCAGCTCAATATTATTGTTACAAAGACTATCCACCTAATCGATGGGCTCCTGAAGAAAATGAAAATAGTGAAATTTTTGTAAAGGAGTTCTCAAGCAACTGAATAATTACTGAATTTCCAGAGAAACAGTGGAGGCACTCAAGTAAAGAAGTTAATTCTTGATGTCCCAACAAGATGGAATTCCACGCTCTGCATGTTAGAACAGTTTTGTGACATCAAAAGCACCACAGCAATCATTGACAAAGATTTATACCTGTTCTGAACTCCCAAGAGTGGAAAGTTATCCATGAAACGTGTAAAATATTAAAGCCCCTTGAAAGTGTGACAAAAACAGCTAGTGGTGAAAAGTACATATCTGGATCACTTGTCATAGTTTTGGCCAATGGGTTACAGTCAGTTTATGAAAAATTTAGTACTGAAAGTTTACTGACTTGTCAGAAAATATCATTCAAACATTGAGCTCTGGGCTCAAGGAGAGATTTGGCCATGATGAAGACAGCAACACTCTTGGATTATGTACCTTTCTTGATCCAAGATTTTAAAACTTTGCTTTTCAAGATCACGCAGCATTGGAAAACTGTAAAAAGAAGCTACAAAATTTGATAGCTTCAAAAATTACCGTAGGTCTCTGAAGGGTGATAAACCTCAAAGCCCCACTATTGAGAACAGAGATGAATTTTCACCATGGTCACTAATAGACCTCAAGCACTTCCACAAGGGACTCCTACATCCAGGTTAATAATTGAAGTACAGAGATACTTAGATTGTGATATTCTAAGTAGAACTGAAGATGGATTAAAATGGTGGTGTGAACACAAAGTTCATTTTCCCTTCTTGAGTGAAATAACTCAAGAAATTTTGTGTGTTTCATCTACTTCGGTACCCTGTGAATGAGTCTTCTCTAAGGGGAGCTTAGTCTTCAATGACAGGAGAACGAGACTGCATGGATAAAAAAAGGCACAACAAAACTTGTTCCTCAATAACAAACCTTGGAGTGTAGGAAAGGGTTCTTTCATTGTCTTGTGTAGGTCTACACACTGCAACTTCCAAACCTACAAACATCCTACATTTGCAGCTTTAGTTTCTAATGTGTGTACTTCAATGTATTTTATGCTTCCTACTAAGTATGTGATAATAAATGTTTATATTCTGAGCGTATTCTTTTCATATTATTTTATTCTATAAAATCATGTTTGCTTGAATATTCATTCCCCTATGCTTCAGTTATTATTATTAAGAAGAAATTTGCACAATGTACATAAGCTTATAAATAATGTTTTCACAAGTCTCTGGTACAGAACTCGGTTATGGGCACTTGTCTTTTCTCATGCATCATGCTGTGGCAACGATCACAGTGTTTGTTGCCCAATTCATCTAGGTTGTGGTGCTTCCTTGTTGCAGCAGCACCTTTGCTGTTGTGGTACTGGTTTTTTGAAGCTAGGTATTGTTTTGCAAGATTAGCAAAACAGTCAGTTCAGTGACTGCTTTTGTCATCATGAAGAAAGTGTCCTGAAAAAGAGTAATGAAACATGCTAGTGTTCTTCCTATGTTTTGTGTACATTTGTAAATATGAACATGTACTATATGCATTATCCTTGATATGCTTTTTTAATTATGAATACAACCTCTCATTGTACGAGTGTTATTTTTCTCAAAGAGCTGCTTAAGTGATCTTGATTGTTATTTGTTTCTTATACTTGAAATTCAGTTCATAAAGAACATGTCCTATTGTGTAATGCTATTTTCTGATTTTACAAGGGTAAAGTAGCAGCTTCGAAGTGCAATGTTAGTTTTGTGCATTTATGCACCATGTCATCTTTTTAGATAGTTGCTACATTATAAAGCACATTTATTTCGATTCAAATAAACCCTATTTTGCAGAACTAAATGCAAGAAAGGGCAAAATTGGCTGAATTTTTTTTTTTGCAGATTGTAAGGGGGAAGTCTAATTACCAGTACTTGCAAAATTGTACAGTGTTATAACTTAATAGGTTCCGGTACACATTTAAAATTTTTTTTACAATCCATAAATGTATATGGAAAGTACAGTGAATTTTCAATTTATGTTGGTGTTAGGACTGATTTTTTAGAGTGCATGTCATAGTAGTTACTAACGGTGCTCGTACCTTCTGTGATAAATTAGGCCCTATAGGCCTATTGGAAATGCACAGTTAACAAGCTAAGAGTACCTGTAAATGTTGTTGGCTTATAGAGATATAAAGAGAAAAACTGCTTTGTGACAGGACTTAAATTATCCTGCAGAACAGCAAGTGTGTCCAATTGTAAGCTGATGAATGTTTGCTACAGTACTTTGCAACTGTGATACGGTAAGCTTGAAGAAGTGTGCAACAGTTTACACTGTAACACAGTATTGAATGATAAATATATATGGGAGGAATCTTTGTATTAAGTTCATCAATTCCTTATTCGTTGTTAGCGAAGAAACTATGAATATAATATGCCTTAGTTTTTCAGTTTCTTCAATCGTCATTGCACTTAACATAAATAAGGTTAAGATTGTTTCTGTAACGAACACAAGGTTGAGTATCAGCCCCTGTTGTATGTTGTACTTGTATGACATTATATTGTACGATTAACACGCGTCATAAAAGTTAGTCATTTTATTCTTAAACCTACATTAAGTACTGTAAGCAATTGGTATCCCGGAGACAGGACATGGGTAATTACATTCCGTTTGTTAATTTATTGCACATTAGGTTAACAACCTTTTCCCTATGCATTACTTAAATCTTACAATAAATTACAAAGGTGAATATTATTTTTCCCACTTCTAATGTCCCGAATCTTCCGAAAAAATACTGCCCGATGATATAATTTATCATATCAACTACCGTATAGTATTTCCATACTGGCCACCCGCGACCAAAGAGTGACTGTGACGCCCGTTACGATAATCATATGCTCGCGCTACCTGTGACAGAATCACCGATAAAAGTCACAGATTATTTTGTGTCACAGATACACCTCACACCGATATTCTAAAATATCGGTTAAGCTCATCTCTAGATGTAAGGCTTTTCAGGCGTTTGCTCTATTAACCAGCGTTTCGTCTTATTTCTGACACTAGACTAAACTCTTTTCCATTTAATTGCCTCATGCTGAAGATTGAGTCCACTGTAGATCTGCCACTTGTAAAGCCATGCTGTTCCTCTTGCAACTCTCCTTCTACCTTTCTTCTCATTCTCCTCTTTAATATTATTTCCAGTAATTTTTGCTAATTGTGGTAACAGACACCCATTGTAGTCAAACAGGTCCAGCAGCCTTTATCATTTCCACAATAAATTCATCCATCCCTTGTGCCTTCATTTTCATTTTACAGATTGCTAATTCCACCTCTAACATTGTTGTATCATCTTCTTCTGTTGAGTCATCACACTGTATTGCTAGTCTCCTCTGCACAATTTCTGCATAGTTTATCAAAATACTCCATCTTTTTATTTCTTCTGGATGTGTTATCATCTCTCCACCTTCCACTTCCATCAGCTTTGTATAAATTCTTTCTTTCCTATAACCCCTTTATAATTCCTTGCAGCATTCTTTTACTGGCTGCTCCATCCGTTTCCATCTTTTTTGAAAATTATTCTCAACTTCTTTTACCAATTTCTTACGTTTCCTTTTATTGTCAAGATACTTCCTTTTGCTTTCTTTTCTTAATCTCTATTCCATTCTTGCCTTGTTTTCTTCTTTTCTTTACCCGCTGCGGGTGGAGGACGCACATGTAGAATACACCCGCGGTATCTCCTTAGCCAAGTCCTGGCATTGCTTCCACTTAGTTGTGCCGGGCTCCTCACTTTCGTCTATCCTGTCCGACCTCCCTTGGTAAACTCTTGTTCTTTTCTGACCCCGACGGTATTGGAGCATTCGAAGCCTAGGGAGTCTTTCATTTTCACTCCCTTCACGGCCCTTGCCTTTCTTCGTCCGTTACTTCATTTTTCGAAGTGACGGATCCCTTCTTTCTTCTTCTTTTCTCTCTCTTTACCCCCTGTGGGTGGGGGACACAGATGAATAATACACCCACGGTATACCCTGCCTGCCGTGAGAGGCAACTAAAAGGGGCGACCAAGGGATTATTGAATTAGAACCATGAAACTACTTTTGATTCGTACCACCACGCGGGGAACACCATAGGTTGCCTGTATTTGTGAGTAGTACCACTATATTAGGTACGAAATAGGTTTGTGATTAGTAGCAGCCTGGCCTGGGGTTTTCCAGTACCTGTGCGTCGTACCCTTGTGAGCAACACCGCGGGTCTGGGCGTTGCCTGTGATTTGTACCACTATATGAGCGACACCGTGGGTCTGTGTTGCCTGTGATTAGTACCCACTATGTGAGGAACACCACAGGACCCGTGGGACTGGCACCTGTGACTAGTACGCCTAGGTGAGGAAACTCATCGGTTTGCTTTGGCTCCGAGTGGCGCCATTGTGTGAGAAACACCATAGGTCTGCGTTACCTGTACGATGTACAATACTTGTGAGTAGTACCATCTTGTGTGGAACACCGTGAGTCTTCGCTGCTTTTGATTAGTACCCCAACATGACAAATACTTTACTCGCGACATGTACCATTCTGTGGGGCCTTAGATGTGGATTTTGCTCCCTTTAGACATCAAGCATCATTGTGCTTTATAAGTGGTCCCTTGGTCAGTAATACTATTCTTTACGATCTTTTTTTGAGTCTGATCCACTGGATTTTTTTTTTTTTTTCATGTCCATTCATTCATTCTTCATGACATTTTTAATTTTATTTTGGTCAGTGGATGAATTTGAACTTTTTGTTTCGTTTCGTACCATTAGGGGCCGATGACCTCGATGTTAGGCCCCTTTAAACAACAAGCAAGCACCTTCTTTTCTTTCATTGCTTCTCTCACCATGGTGTCTCTTTTTATTTCACTCTTGTTGATGTTCTACCACAGGCACGCTCTGCCCCACTTAAAAATGCCATTTTGAACTTGGACCGTTCATCTTCCACATTTCCTACTTCAGTAACTGGAATTTGTTTCAGCCTCTCCAGAAATTCTTCTTGTACATTGTTATACAGGGTCTTTATTTATGCTTGGAAGGGAGTTTATCGCTCGAACTTGGCCGCCGATGACAGGCCGCTACCGATGCAACCGCTCGCGCACGGTTTCTGCCACTCTGCAGTTGTTGAGAGCTGAACTCCGAGATAGTAGGGTGTTCAATGAAGCTACTGCGTACTGTATGTCGTATTGTATAGTGTTTTATTGTGATTGTGTATAGTGCTGTAATGTATGTGAAATATTCGTTACGTGAACGTGTATATCTGCATAATACTTGCATTAGGTGCAGAAAATCGTGCGCTAGGACAAGGCAAAAGTTTCAAGCGAAATTTCCAGGGAGACCCATTCCTGTCAATCGGACAATAAATCAACTGGCCAAGAGATTCAAACCTACAGGTTCAGTAAACAATAAAAATAGACGTAAAGGTTGCTATCTCCTTACTGAAGCGTGTTTGGTATGAGGCTCATAAGTAAAAATCTGTGGCCCCCTCGTAGCCCAGATTTAACGGCATGTGATTTTTATTTGTGGGGAATGTTAAAAAATGTAGTTTATGGGAACAACCTCCGCACACTAGATGAACTTAAAGACAATATACGAGTTGCAATTGCATCCATCAATGCTGAAGAATTTGGTAGAGTAACCAAAAACTTCATTAGGTGATGCCGATTATTTTGGCAGCGCATGGGGAACATTTTCAGCATAAACTGTAAAAATGGAGAGTAAAATGCATGATAATGATTTTGAGCACTGTAGCGGTAGCCGGCAACTGAACCCTCACTGGCGGCCAAGGTCAAGTGAGAAAGTCCCTTCCAAGCATAAATAAAGACCCTGTATATTAATTTCCATCCTTCCATTTTACTATCTCTTATCTCCTTCTTTTTCTATTTTTCCCATTTTCATTTTTGGTATTACAACTCTGATCTCCATCGAATGCTTCTCCTGGTAAAGCTGTTACATCCATCAACTGTCTGTGATTTGTCCTTTCCACCAGAAAGTAATCGATTACTAATTTTATTCTTCTGTCACCCCATCCATATCTTGTCATTTTTTCCTGCTGCTGTTTTTCTTCTGAAACCATGTGTTGCCCACAATGAATCCATTCGTCTCACAAAACTGAACTAATTTCTCTCCTTCATTCTTTTTCCCATATCCCTATGGTCTGATTACTTCCTCCTTTCCTCGTCTTTTGTTTCCCATCTGTGCGTTGAAGTCTCCCATGATATTCACCTCCACATCAATTAAGCCCTATCTACTTTCCTAGATTTTCCAGGAATTTCTCAATATCTTCCTCTTTGTTCCCTATCTGTGTTGCATACACTTGTTTTATTTGGGTTCATTATTCTCTATATTCAGCGTCTTACTGCAAAGAAACAAAAGATACGGTAAATTTTGAATTGAAAGGAGAAAATTGGTGACTACAGTATAGTACAGTGCACTGTGGAAAAGAGAAAAAGTGAACATAGATGGAGAACAGTTAGAGAATGTAGAACAGTTTACATATCTTGGTACTATTATTAATGGATGTAATGAAATCAACCCTGAAATTAATAAGACTAAGTAAAGGTACAACATTTTATCAAGTCAGAGAACTTTTATAGTGTGACAAAATATGCAAGAGAACGAAATTAGCATTATATAAATAGTATTTCCTACCAATTGTAACATACGGAAACGCTGGTAACTAATAACAGATAAGATAGTAAGATCCAAGCAGTAGAAATGAAATTTCTAAGAACACCGGTTAAAAAGACAAGAAGAGATGGAATTCAAAATATTAAATTCAAAGAAGGGGTAAATATGGACCTGTTAATACAGAAGATACAGAAAGAAAGACTGAGATAGTTCGGACATGTAAAAACAATGGGAAAGGAACGGGTAGCAAGAAGGGAATTGGAAAGAGAAGTTAAGGGAAAGAGACCAGTTGGAAGACCGAGAAGAAGGTGGATGGATCAGATTTGGAAGGACATCAGAGAAGCTGGATCAGATGTGGCAGAAGTAATGGAGCAGGAAAAGTGGAAGGACAGAAAGGAGTGGAGGAGGCTTGTTAACCACACCCGGGTGACAGGAGTGGGATGATGATGATGACAGTGAGAGGGAGGGGAACTGACAGGGAGTGCAGAGGTGAAGGACAATAAACGTTCATTTAAGTGCTGACTTTATTTAGTTTTATTTTCAGTGGACAGAAATCCACATCATTTTCAATTTACGTTGTAAGAAATAAGTTATTTCTGTTCAGTGCAGTTTATGTATTTTGACTGGTTACAATAAAGAGTTACAATCTCAAATAATTTTGTACTGTATATAATGAGTTACAATTTTCACTATTGTATTTTTAGAGGTGCTTCAGAAATATTTCTTAGATAATATCACTTCGTTTCTTTTTATCTTGAAAATCGCCGGCAACGTGTAACAGTTGGAAATTTGAGTTCAGGATGGCAAAGGAAGACCCTCGGCGTCCCTCAGGGGTCGGTTCTCGGACCACTGCTATTTATCATCCAAATGAATGATATATCAAAAGCTCTTAAATTCTGCAAATTGCAAGTGTACGCGGATGATATACAGATTTACTATCATTCAAAACCGAGTGATATTGATACTGCAATTACTAAAATAAATTCTGACCTTCAACATCTTAGTGACTATGCAAATAAAAACAGCTTATTAATGAATCCAAATAAGACTCAAGTTGTTATTATCGATACCAGTAAAAACCTTTATTCCCTCAAGCAACAGAACATTCCCCCAATAATTTTAAACAATAAAATCATACCCTACTCTACTTCAGTGACCAACTTAGGAATTATCATGACTGAGACTCTAAACTGGACTCAACAGGTAATAAGCACATGCAATAAAGTACATAAATGCTTATATCCCCTGAAACGGTTCGCTAATATATTCTCTGTTCGACTTAAAGTGCAAATAATTCGCTCTCTTATACTACCTATATTTGACTACTGTGACACTGTGTTGACTGGATTAACCTGGGACAGTAACAAGAAACTGGACCGGAGCCTGAACAGCTGCATAAGATATATCTTTAATCTGCAATATGATGCTCATATATCCCCTTATTATAAGGAGCTGTCGTGGCTTCGAGTGCACCAGCGCCGTGAACCTCACATGCTATTGCTTCTGCACAAAGTTCTTTCCACTAATACTCCCGACTATCTGTCTTCATCTTTTTCTTACCTCTCGTCCTATCATGAACACAATACAAGATCTGGTTCCTCTCTTGCCATACCTGTAAACCGCACTGCTGTGTACAACCGCTCCTTCATAATCTCTGTGTCTAGGTCATGGAATTCGCTACCTGCGAACATTGGAGAAAATCCTTCTCATCGCAAGTTTAAAGTGGCTTGCCAGGAGCATTTGCTGGGTACATCCCGCTGACTTGCTGGATAATTGTTGAGTGAATGAAGGAATGAATGGAATGAATGAATGGATTACTGCAGTTACATAATTTAAGTGTACATTATTTTGTGTATTTTAAAATTAAGGATTCTTTCATTATTATTATTATTATTGCTATTTCTATTAGTATTATTTGTTTTATTTGTATTTGAAATTATAAGTTATGTATATGTATACTCATCTAGTGGTTAAGTGTAAGAGAGGGCCTTGAGCCCTAACTTCGCCACCAATAAAGGCATTATCTATCTATCTATCTATCTAAGGTGAATAAGCTGTGGCTTGTGGTTGCTTGGGTTTTAATTATGTGAAATATTCACCAACAATCCAGTCATGCTTGCCAGGAATAACTTCAGTTAGGTTACTTATTTGAAGGCATACTGTGTATCTTTTTGGCAGGTACATGTACATTGGCCATGCGGTTAGGGACGCACAAACGTTGAGCTTGTATCCGGGAAATTGTGGGTTCTAACCCTACTGTTGGCATCCCTGAAAATGGTCTTCCGTGGTTTCTCATTTTCACATCAGGCAAATGCTGGCTGGGGCTGTACCTTAATTAAGGCCATGGCCACTTCCTTCCCACTCCTAGCCCTTTCCTATCCCATTGTTGCATAAGACCTCTCTGTGTCGGCATGACATAAAGAAAATTAAGGAAAGTTATCATTTACATTGTTGTTTTTCTTAAGTAAATATCTGTGTGTTCACTCATGATGAATCTCACTCCGTATTTAGGGGCTAGCTGTTTATCATCGGATGCCTGATAAGTTTCAAATACTACTGGATTTTCAGAAATTCAGTGAGCAGGGAAAGTCACATAACACTACAACACTGTGCAAAATCAAGCATTGAATTCATTGAATTGTTAAATATATTACATATTGCTGACTGAATAACAGGAATTTTACCTTTTTTAATGGAAATTCTGTCATTCCCATCCAAGGAGTTTTAAATCACAGCTTGTATGCTTAAACCCCATATCTTTGTAACCTGTAACACAAAAATTGTGACGTGTCAGTTTTTATTGAATGTGTAAATATAAGAAAATAAAATTATGACTGTTTATATTGAGTGCAGTACTAATGAAAACGGAATATCTTGAAAAGGCCTCTTTTCCTTGCAATTATAGTGCCTTAAAAAAAAAAAGATACGCCAATCAATATTTCGCTCAGTATCAGGAGGAGAGCTTCGTAATCGCAATCGAATGTCAGTACTCCACTTCCCTGCCATGTGTGTTCTGTCTCTTGCTTGACTGTGACGTATGCTTGTTACGTAAGCTGCCCACCTTTATGTCAGGCCAGCCCGGCTGCACTGGCCTGTTGAACTGAGAAATAAAATTTTATTTTGTTGCTTTATCAGTACTATACCTTATTGTTCTTCTGTTACAGCTTCCCTATAAGTGTCCAAGGCAAGGAGGCCCTGGTTTTTCAAATGGATGTGGGGTTCCATTACTTCCACATGTCATCAGAACTGACCTGGCACAAACATTTTGTAGATGGCTCTTTCCTGTATATTTTTATACTAAGCTGACTCTCTGATCTTAAAAAAGGACATGGCTGTTGAAAGTATTCACTTGAGAGTTGAGGTAAGCAGTATTATTAATATTTATTCTTATTTTCAGGTATCCTTGTTTTCTTCTTTCTGCAGGTCTTGTAGATACAAGCTTGCACTCGTGAAATGGGTTTGAACTGTATTTTGCAGCCTCGATTATTTCTTATTTTCTCACCAGACAAATACAAGGACTGTTTCTTAATTAAGGCCATTCTTAGCCTTTTCTCATTCCTGTGTCACCAAAAGTCTACCTGTGTTATATCAACAGAAGACCAGCTACTGACCGACATTAAATTGATCATTAAGAAGGTGAACCACCAAACGCGTTGGCTATGGGGTTTGGGTCACATAAGTGTTGGTTGTTACTGTTGTTATTATTATTATTATTATTATTGTTATTGTTATTATTATCATCATGCTTGGATTAACTGATAAGCCTACCCTGTTCTGAAGTTACCATGTTGAAGGGTGTGAATTATTTCTGCTTCATTCTGTACCAAACAATTCCAAGTACCTCCCTTCATAACAGAAGAGTGAAGTCATATTCTGTGGTAGGACAGCAGAAGTGCATGTTTTGAAGATCTTACGTGCAAATAAATCTCAGTCCTAGGTCTGGATAATAATTGTAGACACCCTGCCTCAGGTCAAGTAACATAGGTTATCAGTGTCTTTCCACACATACTTAGGTTGCTGAAAACCTTCATTATGTTAGTGCGATGTTAAACTACTAATAAAAAAATGCACGCTTTGGATTTACTAAGTCCCCAATAACTGCCATGACATCAGCAAAGAGTTGGGAGAGATTTGTCCTTGTTTTCATGCTACAGTCAAACCATTCTCTCTGTTTGGTTATGTTGCATAAATTCCCAACTGATGTACAATGCGATTGTTAAGAAAGGACTATGTGTAATTTACTGCCAGACACACAATCCTACAGATGTATCAGTTTGTTTTTCAGAAGTTAAATCATTAACGATATCAAGCATTACTACTCAAACCACTCATTTCAATGCTTACAAGTTGGCAATTATATTATTATTATATATATATATTTTTTTGCTAGTTGCTTTACGTCGCACCGACACAGATAGGTCTTCTGGTAATGATGGGATAGGGAAGGACTAGGACTGGGAAGGAAGTGGCAGTGTCCTTAATTAAGGTACAGCCCCAGCATTTGCGTGGTGTGAAAATGGAAAGCCACGGAAAACCATCTTCAGAGCTGCCGAGAGTGGGATTCGAACCCACTATCTCCCGGATGCAAGCTCACAGCTGCGCGCCCGTAACCGCACGGCCAACTCGCCCGGTCAGCTATACTTATTCGATCGTCACTTCTGTTTGCTACCTGTGAGGGTTTTGAAATTGATTGTGAATGATTGAGCTATACTCTGCTCTTCTCAAGTACGCGTAATTGTGGTATGGTATCTCCTTGTTGTGTGTGTAGAAGTGGGTTCTAATTATTCTAGTCTTTGATTCCAAAAGAAGTGATCGGTTTTGCAAAATGAAGCGGAGCCATTGTCACATTGCACCTACTTTTCAGAAGACAGCGGTGCATGTTGTTACAAAAATTTAGAGACAGTTACACAAAGAAATGGTCTTGCTACTTGCTTCATGTGTTAATAAAAGCCACATATACAGAGAATCAGTATTATGAAACAGGTCTATTTCATCATTCTTCATAAAAAGTAATGAAACTGCTGTACAATAATGAGTTGCTGTTCACATCATTTCTTTTGGAACATAATATTTTAGTATTTTTAACAGGAAATTCACTTACGGTGGGGGGAGTGTGAAAGGAAGTGAATTATGTTTATGGGGATACTTATATCTCAGAACTGAAGGTAACAGACGTGAACATTGGTATTTGGAATCTCCTTTAAACATAAGGAAACACACCTTTTTTTTGGGGGGGGGGAGGTGGAGAGTAAATCAACTTAACGGCGATGGGGTGAAAAAGGAGTTGAGACGAATTTATTTTACTGTTAATAATGTACTTATACTGATCGTTTAAAATCTTTCCTGTTTTCGTTTTCAAGAGCCATTTTTCCTTTGGAGAACTTATAGTTAGATTACAATAGATACTCCTAGCATATAAATAAAATCTAAACACATTTGAAATAAACGATAGGAATGAAATTGACCGTGCAATTGTTCACCTCTATAATAAGGTCAATAATACACGGAAGTATATCATGCGTATCGCCAGAAATCCAGCGCACTTGCTTACTCGCGACAATGGTTTTGGTCACATTGTTAGCAATGACATTGGCAGCAGATGTAATTTACCGCCAAGTAGCGATCTTGCATCATGCTGTGGGTTCCAGACCATCAATAATAATAAAAATAATAATGTTCTGGACCGTCGTCAAAACGTGCAGACCGCGCTGGAAACGGGACCTGGCCGGGTAATGACTACGATTGCAGTCCGGCCGCGGGTTCAGCACCGCCAAAGCACCCATGGCGACACCACGCCGTATCTCCTCAACGATTTAATCCATATTAAAAATGCTTATAGGAAAAGATGGCAGAGATTTAGGGACCTAACTGACCTGGTGGAATGCCTGGACTTAGCCCCGGAAGTACGAAATCGATTGCTGGAAAGAAAGATTGAAAAATGGGAGGAACTATGCCGTAATCTCTCAAATCACAAATTTTGGCGGATTCTCTCAGAAAACTGGTAGATCGCGAATTTCGGCGGATTATATATAAAACATTAAGCATTCAATTATAAATCTATATATATATAAAATAGCTTGTCCTGACTGACTGACTGATTCATCATCGCCGAGCCAAAACTACTAGACATAATGAAATGAAATTTTGGGGATACATTCATATTAAGATGTAGGTGCTCGCTAAGAGAGGATTTTTGGATATTCCGTTGCTAAGGGGGTGAAAAGGGGGGGTGAAATTTTAAAATGAGTGCACCTATATCTCAAAACTTTAAAAGTTTACAAATGTAAAAATTGGTATTTAGAATCTTCTTTGAAAATAAGGAAACACGTATTTTTTTGTTTTCAGAAAATCCCAATAGGAGCGGTGAAAAGGGGTGAAAAAGGGGTTGAATGCCTTTAATGAGGATACCGGTACTTATATCTCAGAAACTGAAGAAATTACAGACCTGAAAATTGGTACTTTTGATCTCTTTTAAAAATAAAGGAACACGTATTTTTTTGTTTTTGCAAAAGCCAATTAATGGGAGGGTGAAAAGGGGGTGAATTTTTAAAATGAGTGAATCTATATCTCCAAACTTTTAAAGTTTGCAAATGTAAAAACTGGTATTTAGAATCTTCATTAAAAATAAAGAAACACGAATTTTTTTGTTTTTGGAAAATCGCAATAGGAGGAGTGAAAAGGGGTGGAAAAAGGGTTGAATGCCTTTAATGAGGCTACTTATATCTCAGAAACTGAAGATATTACAGACCTGAAAATCGGTGTTTGGGATCTCCTTTAAAAATAAAGAAACACGTATTTTTTTGTTTCTGGAAAATCCAATTAAGGGAGGGGGGAAAAGGGGGTAATATTTTAAAATGAGTGTATCTATATCTCAAAACTTTTAAAGGTTATAGATGTGAAAATTGGTATTTAGAATCTCCTTTAAAAATAAAGAAACACGTATATTTTGTTTTCGGAAAATCCTAATAGGAAGTGTGGAAAAGGTTGAAGAAGGGGTCGAATGCCTTTCATGAGTCAACTTATATTTCAGAACCTGAAGATATTACAGACCTGAAAATTGGTGTTTGGGATCTCCTTTAAAAAAGAAACACGTATTTGTTTGTTTTTGGAAAATCCAATTAATTGGGGGGGTGAAAAGGGGGTGATTTTTAAAAATTTGTGTATCTATATCTCAAAACATTTAAAGTTTATAGATGTAAAAATTGGTATTTAGAATCTCCTTTAAAAATAAAGAAACACGTATTCTTTTGTTTTCGGAAAATCCCAATAAGAAGGGTGTAAAAGGGTGAATAATGGGTTGAATGCCTTTAACGAGGCTACTTATATTTCAGAACCTGAAGATATTACAGACCTTAAAATTGGTATTTGTAATCTACTTTAAAAGTAAAGAAACACGTATTTTTTCGTTTTTGGAAAATCCAAGTATTGGGGGGTGAAAAGGGGGGGGGGGTGAATTTTTTAAAATGAGTGTGTCTACATCTTAAAACTTTAAAATTTACAGATGTAAAAATTGGTAGTTGGAATCTCCTCTAAAAATAAAGGAACACGTATTTTTTTTTGTTTCCTGTAAATCCCAATAGGAGGGGTGTAAAAGGGTGAAAAATGGGTTGAATGCCTTTAATGAGGATACATATATGTCAGAAACGAAAGATATTACAGAACTGAAAATTTGTATATGGGATCTCCTTTAAAAATAAAGAAACACGTATTTTTTTAGTTTTTGGAAAATCCAATTAATGGCGGTTAAACAGGAGTGACAAATTGGGGTGAATTTTTTGAAAGACTATATCTACAGAATATGTTTGAAACGTAAAATGTTACAGACGTAAAAAGTGGGTGTTTGGAATCTCCTGTAAATGTAAAGAAACATAGGTGATTTGTTTTTGGAAACTCCACTTAAGGGGAACTCAAAAGGGGTGAAATTTTAAAATGAGAATTTTTACAGTATATCTAAAAAAACTTAACATGTTACAGAAGTGAAAAATGGTATTTTTTATCTCTATTAAACATAAAGAAACGTGTATTTTTAGTTTTCGGAAATATCACTTTGGCGGAGGGGGGGGGGGGGGCGGTAAAAGTGACTGAAAATGGTGTTGAATTCTTTTAATTAGGCTACTGATATATCAAAAATGAAGATGTTACAGACGTGAAATTTGATATTTTCAATCTGTTTTAAAGGTAATGAAACACGTATTCTCTTAAAATCCAATGAAGCGGGGGGGGGGGGGGGGGTGAAAGAATTGAAAAATTAATTGGCTTAATTGTATGAGAATACATACATCTAATAAAAACTAAAGTTGTTACAGACGTGAAAATTCGTATTTGGATCTCCTTTAAAAACAAAGAAAAACGCGTTTTGGGTGGGAAACCATCTTGGAGGGCGGGAGTGTAAAGGAGTCGAATTCCTTTCATGAGGACACACAAATAAAAAACTGAGGAATTTAGAGTCGTGATAATTGGTATTTAGAAGATCCTTTACTATTAAAGAAACAAGTATTTTTGCTGGAAAGTTCACTTAGGTGGGGGGGGGGGAGAGTAGTGTGAAATGAAATGAAAAAAGTAAATTACTTTTATGGGGATACTTATACCTCAAAACTAAAGGTAATAGACGTGAACATTGGTGTTTGGAATCTTACTTAAACATAAAGAAACAAGCCTTCTTTTAAATTTTTTTTTTTGGGGGGGTGGTGCGGTAAATAAACTTAACGGCGGTGGGGTGTAGAAGGAGGTGAGACCAATTGATTTTACTGTTATTAATGTACTTATAAGGATCCTCCGTTGCTCAGGCGGCAGCGCGCCGGCCTCTCACAGCTGGGTTCCGTGGTTCAAATCCCGGTCACTCCATGTGACATTCGTGCTGGACAAAACGGAGGCGGGACGGGTTTTTCTCCTGATACTCCGGTTTTCCCTGTCATCAACCATTCCAGCTACACATAATAGTAATAATAATAATAATAATAATAATAATAATGTTCCGGACCGTCGTCAAATGTGCTGACCGCGCTGGAAACGGCTCCTGGACGGCTAATGACTAAGAATGCAGTCCGGCCGCGTGTTCAGTGCCGCCAAGGCACCCAATATGACACCACGCCGTATCTTCTGAAGGATTTTATCCATATTAAAAATGATTATAGGAAAAGATGGCAAAGATTTACGGACCCAACTGACCGGGAGGAATACCTGAGCCTAGCCCGGGAAGTACGAAATCGATTGCTGGAAAGGAAGATTGAAAAATGGGAGGAGACACGCCGTTATCTAATAGAAAACGAGTCAGATCGGGAATTTTGGTGGATTCTCGCCGAAAACGAGTCAGATCACAAATTTCGGCGGATTATATATCTAAAACAATAAGCATTCAATTATAAATTTCAGTATAATACCGTAGCGAAGCACGGGTATCTTGCTAGTTTCATTATAATACTGTAGCGAAGCACGGATATCTTGCTAGTTTAATGTATTTTACAATATGTTGAAGGGTGGAACATCCCTCAAACTCTATTATATCATCTAACTCTTCGTTTCATTTATTATTTGTGTGTTGTATGATCTTTCTTCTGTAACAAAACGTGTGGTTATGCCATGGTTATGTATGTCTATCAACAAGAATTTTTTTAATGTAAGAACATGTAATGAATATTGTACCGGGTGGTACACCTCCACGCCGCTAATTCAAACTTTGCGCCAGTTGAAACTCCTCTACTGGAGGAAGTCTGAACTTTATCTACTGTGTTAATTTTCAAGTTTCTCAGAAGATGTCACTACTTGTAAATTTTGAAGTTTCCGAACTGGGTCGTTTTCGATGTATTTTTGTTTTGCCTGTAGTAAGAAGTGTGGACATTCTCTTCCAGATGGCACTACTGAAGAACTACAATTGTGCACCCTAGTGCGAAGTGAAAGAACTATGTTTTTGGAGAAATTTTGAATTCATAAGTTTGTTCTTTGTTAAATTTCTTTCAGTTATTGTTTAAGATGGCAATATTAGCCCTTTCTTTCTGCCAGTTTTGAAACTGGCCAATCATAATTTTCTGTAATTAATTTTCCACCAATAAGGTGTTTCTTCCTCATCTAGTGTAGGGGTTTTCGTCGTTAACCAATAAAATTTTTGTGGGAAGGTGTTCTCATTCCTGAAACGCCTCGAACTTTCCACGAGGTTATATAAACTGCTGATTTTCGGGTCTCCGGGCCACTTCAGTAAAATCTATCAGTGCGTAAAGTACGTAGCAGGGGGCGGGAAGCGCCTCTTTCTTCGGGCAGCAGTTCATCCACCAGGTAATGGCCGTTTAATAACTTCTTTTCTTGTCAGCTCAGCAGTTGAACTCTTGGGGCAGGTCTGAAGCCTTTCCACCATGTAACTTTTCCCCTAAAATGTAAAGTCACTTAGTATCAATTCTATCTTTTAAACTACATATTGGGATAGAGAGTGCTTAACCCTCTCGAGCTCCCACTCATATTGCATTGAGGTGAACTTATTTTCACAACCGTTTCTTCCTTTTTTGGAGATGGCCTTCATTTAAACCGCAGTGGTACGTATAAGTTAAGAAATTTGTTTGGAAGGGTAATAGGGAGGTACATTCAGGGAAACGGGATGGCCTAGGGAGCGGTGATAAGGGAACAGGGAACTGGAAATCAAGTAAGGATGACATAAAATTGTTAGTGCAGAACTGTAGAAGTATTGTAAAGAAAGGAATAGAATTAAGTAATTTAATAGATATATATTTACCAGATATTGTAATAGGAGTTGAATCATGGCTGAGAAATGATATAATGGATGCAGAAATTTTCTCACGGCACTGGAGTGTGTATCGTAGAGATAGGATAGGAAAGGTGGGAGGGGGAGTTTTCATTCTGGTGAAAGAAGAATTTGTAAGCTACGAAAAAGTTAAAGATGAGACACATGAAATTCTAGGTGTAAGGCTCATTTCTAAAGATAATAGGCAACTTGATATATTTGGAGTGTACAGATCGGGAAAGGGTAGCACTGATGCGGATTCGGAATTATTTGATAGGATAGTCAGCTATGTGGGAAACGACATGGAAAGAAATGTGATTGTAGCGGGAGATCTGAATTTGCCAGATGTAAATTGGGAAGGAAATGCGAACGACAGGAAGCATGACCAACAAATGGCAAATAAGTTAATATGGGAAGGACAGCTGATTCAGAAAGTGATGGAACCAACCAGAGGGAAAAATATCCTGGATGTGGTGCTGATAAAACCAGATGAGCTCTATAGGGAAACTGAAGTAATAGATGGTATTAGTGATCATGAAGCTGTTTTTGTGGTAGTTAAAAATAAATGCGATAGAAAGGAAGGTCTTAAAAGTAGGACTGTTAGGCAGTACCATATGGCTGATAAAGCAGGTATGAGGCAGTTTCTAAAAAGTAACTATGATCGGTGGAAAATGGTAAATAAAAATGTAAACAGACTCTGGGATGGGTTTAAAGAAATTGTTGAGGAATGCGAAAACAGGTTTGTACCTTTAAGGGTGGTAAGGAATGGTAAAGACCCACCTTATTATAATAGAGAAATAAAGAGACTAAGAAGGAGGTGCAGACTGGAAAGAAATAGTTAGAAATGGCTGTGGAAGTAAGGAGAAATTGAAGGAACTTACTAGAAAATTGAATCTAGCAAAGAAGGCAGCTAAGGATAACATGATGGCAAGCATAATTGGCAGTCATACAAATTTTAGTGAAAAATGGAAGGGTATGTATAGGTATTTTAAGGCAGAAACAGGTTCCAAGAAGGACATTCCAGGAATAATTAATGAACAAGGGGAGTGTGTATGTGAGGATCTTCAAAAGGCAGAAGTATTCAGTCAGCAGTATGTAAAGATTGTTGGTTACAAGGATAATGTCGAGATAGAGGAAGAGACTAAGGCCAAAGAAGTAATACAATTTACATATGATAACAATGACATTTACAATAAGATACAAAAGTTGAAAACTAGAAAAGCGGCTGGAATTGATCAGATTTCTGGGGATATACTAAAGACAATGGGTTGGAATGTAGTACCATATCTGAAGTACTTATTTGATTATTGTTTGGTCGAAGGAGCTATACCAGATGAATGGAGAGTTGCTATAGTAACCCCTGTGTATAAAGGAAAGGGTGATAGACATAAAGCTGAAAATTACAGGCCAGTAAGTTTGACGTGCATTGTATGTAAGCTTTGGGAAGGCATTCTTTCTGATTATATTAGACATGTTTGTGAAATTAATAACTGGTTCGATAGAAGGCAATTCGGTTTTAGGAAAGATTATTCCACTGAAGCTCAACTTGTAGGATTCCAGCAAGATATAGCAGATATCTTGGATTCTGGAGGTCAAATGGACTGTATCGCGATTGACATGTCTAAAGCATTTGATAGGGTGGATCATGGGAGACTACTGGCAAAAATGAGTGCAATTGGACTAGACAAAAGAGTGACTGAATGGGTTGCTATATTTCTAGAAAATAGATCTCAGAGAGTTAGAGTAGGTGAAGCTTTGTCTGACCCTGTAATAGTTGAGAGGGGAGTTTTCTCAGGGCAGTGTTATCGGACCTTTATGTTTTCTTATATATATAAATGATATGAGTAAAGGAGTGGAATCGGAGGTAAGGCTTTTTGCGGATGATGTTATTCTCTATAGAGTGATAAATAAGTTACAAGATTGTGAGCAACTGCAACGTGACCTCGAAAATGTTGTGAGATGGACAGCAGGCAATGGTATGTTGATAAACGGGGCTAAAAGTCAGGTTGTGAGTTTCACAAATAGGAAAAGTCCTCTCAGTTTTAATTACTGCGTTGATGTGGTGAAAGTTCCTTTTGGGGATCATTGTAAGTATCTAGGTGTTAATATAAGGAAAGATCTTCACTGGGGTAATCACATAAATGGGATTGTAAATAAAGGGTACCGATCTCTCCACATGGTTATGAGGGTGTTTATTGGTTGTAGTAAGGATGTAAAGGAGAGTGCATATAAGTCTCTGGTAAGACCCCAACTAGAGTATGGTTCCAGTGTATGGGACCCTCACCAGGATTACCTGATTCAAGAACTGGAAAAAATCCAAAGAAAAGCAGCTCGATTTGTTCTGGGTGATTTCCGACAAAAGAGTAGCGTTACAAAAATGTTGCAATGTTTGGGTTGGGAAGAATTGAGAGAAAGAAGAAGAGCTGCTCGACTAAGTGGTATGTTCCGAGCTGTCAGCGGAGAGATGGCGTGGAATGACATTAGTAGACGAATAGGTTTGAATGGCGTTTATAAAAGTAGGAATGATCACGATATCAAGATAAAGTTGGAATTCAAGAGGACAAACTGGGGCAAATATTCATTTATAGGAAGGGGAGTGAGGGATTGGAATAACTTACCAAGGGAGATGTTCAATAAATTTCCAATTTCTTTGAAATCATTTCGGAAAATGCTAGGAAAGCAACAGATAGGGAATCTGCCACCTGGGCGACTGCCCTAAATGCAGATCAGTATTGATTGATTAACGTAATGTAAATTGTTTCCTTCTAAAAGTCACCTCTTTAGTGTGGGATTAGCCCTTGCAGTAACGGCCTAGTGCCAAGTAGGTTTTATATAAAGTGTATTAGGAGTGCAAGAACGCCTCCTCTCAAGTTGGTATTTTAGAAGCCATGTAATTTACCTGTTTCTTTACTTAATAGGCCTCAGTAGGTTGGGTATTTTTACCCCTGTTTTCATGTCCTTGGAGGACAACTTGAATGTGGAGTTTGGTGTGGCCTTTGATAGGCTTAAATTTTGAGAGCGAGTTGCTCTTTCTTGAAAATTGAGTTGTATGCCTCGAGGAGGCTTTACCTTGTAAAGAGGAGCAAGTGCTCCTAGGCATGATTGGGGTCTTCTGCCCCTTTGTTGAATTCTGTATATCGTAAGGTTGGGCTTATAGCTCAAGAATTGTGTGTCTGGCTCTCGGAGCCCAAATCCTGTAATCACTGTAATTGTACATTTTCGAATTGTGTTTCGGCTACTGAGTACCTGTTCTATTTGTTATTTCTTAATCTTGAAAAGAAAATATAACCTTGTTAAATTTTTATCTTAACTTTAATTTCGTATTTTGAGACCTGTTCACCCCCGCACCTTCTTTCACCTCTGCTAATCCACCAAACCACGGTAACAAATAGTATATAATTTATTATTACCTGTAAATATGATGTATAAATCTGATGTAATGTTGTGCAATACGGGGCGAGATTCTAGAAAAATACACCTTCGTCACTTGAGTTCTACTGTGTTTTCTATTAATTTGTACATAGGTTATTGGAGACTCGTGAAGATATGAGAAAGCATGTTGTCATACTTTTTTTAGAAGCCTGGCAAGGCAAGGTATATAGAGAGATAGTCTTGGGAGTTGAGTTGTTAGTGAAAGTTGCTAGTCTAATTCAGTGTGTGAACTCGTGTTGTGATTTTGTTGTGTTGGTAGTTGGTTGACATGCTAATGTAGCAGTCACGTGTTTTGTTCATAATGGTGGATCATTAATGTGTGCGTACAGGGCTTTTTTTCTGGTGGAATGCACCGGAACGGCATTTCGGTACCTCTTTATGGATACAAATCTCTAAGTAATATTTAGACTTCAAATATGATTTTTTTCAGGTTAAGGAATTTTAAAAATATTATTTTTACTGTTCCCACGCTAAATGACCTTAATTGAAAAGGAAATCTCACATATCGCCTTGTTATTTCTAGAATCAAAATGAATCAAAATCGAAAATATTCTTCCGGTTTGCAGGCAGCATGGATATATGGTATTCGTTCTTGTTCTTTCTTTGCTCACTTTGTAGCTGTTTTGTATATTGGTCCCAGTTCTAGTTACGTTTCATCTGGATTGCCCTCAGTATAGAGAACTGTTGTTCGTTGATGTAGATAATTGCCTGTGTTTGTTGCATTCTCAGCCGTAGTTTATACTACTTCTTACGCGGCAATAGACATAACCTCAATCTGTTGACCATGAGGCGAGAATGAAAAGAATTTCAGAATATTTTTGTGTGCCTACCACCGATTGCAAAAATTGCCCAAGCAGTTCGTCAGTCCATCAAGCTGGAGTATCATCAAACTCAAGTGTGGAACTTGAAGAAACAGATGTGTCGACGAGTTCCATAACGGTCTGTAAAGTTCAAAGTGAATTTCAAAGTCTGTGGCCTAGTTGTTGGACTGTAGAACAAAAGAACAATTTTGTAAAGAAAAACAATTGGTTGTATTTTCATGACTGCAAGTTAGGTTGCTCAGTGTGCAAAAACATTGGAAGTTGAGGTGTACAGAAGAATGTGGGTAGAAAATCATAAACAGAAGCTAACATCTCTCAGGAAAAAGATTGTTGACCACAAAGAAAGTGCTGGACATAAAAGTGCTAATAAAATAACTGAAGACGGGGGAAGAAAGAAAAACTTCAGACAGTATGTCTTTTAAAGTCATTAGAGAGAGAAAAGGAAATTACTTGTGAAATATTTCGTACTGCTTATAAGGTGGCAAAAAAGAAGCAAGCTTTCTACAATTTTGAAACTGAAATTGATTTACAAGAATTGAACAAGATTGATATGGGGAGAATTTTGCATTCAAGTAATGCCTGTATAAATATAGTGTACCAGGAAATGATTGTGGGGTTTGAGCATGGGAAGGATCTCGGGTAGTGTTTGGTGTATTTTGGAGCAGGTACGGAGACGGATAGTATCGTAGGGCGAATAATAGATGGTAATTCTTTTTTGTAAAATTTATTAACAATATCCACAGATATATTGCCCTGCAATCTGAATGGAGAACCCAAATTTGTAGTTAATATTTGTCAAAAATGTAAAATCAAAGATTTATGTTATGATCTTCTTGAAGTCTGTTTGCTTGAGAATATCAAGAATAATTATCACTCTTCCATAGAACATGAATAACCTACAGTCTTTCTAATTTGAATGTAAACACAAAATATCAATTTGCACCAGGGATCAGTTCATTATTTATGGTGCTGACGTACAGTCTTTTTAAATTTTAAACCACAAAAATGAACACACACTTGTCATGGACAAATTGAATAAAATATTTAATCTCTTGTTGAATGTCTTTCAGTTCGTTTGAATTTTTAAAAAATGGAATTAATAAAGCACTTGAAAATCCTAAAGTTCGTCTAGGTAATGTGAATTCAAATTAATTAATAACTTTGAAAATGAATTTATAGCAAAATGTGAACTTCTTTTAAATGATAAAATTATGAATTGATATCCACTCGAAGCACTTGTAAGAGCACTGTACTGGACTAAGTGCTTTGTAAAAAGTCAGTTGTGATTACTCACTCAGAATACGAGAAGATCTGCTTACGAGTGTTGGAGTTGGAGACTTGGTGTCTGGAACATTCCGCGGAGTGCGGGCGAAGACTCGAACTCAGCACCGGCGATGTTCAGTGAAGATACCACGTCAGTCTCCCTCGTCGACGTCCCTCGATGGGTACCATAACTGAAGAAACCATGAAAATCCTTCGTTGGAAGCGATGTTTGATGTAACAGGATCTCGTAGCACTTTTGCCAAGATTTCTGTTGTTCTTGGTGGAAATACCGGAACACGGAAAGTTCAATTAGCACTATTGAATTCACAAATATCACGGATACTAATACTACACACTGTCGTAATGCACAATTCTATTCTTACACTGATTTTACGATGTTAAAATGAACATTCACAGTCCATGCTGCGGAAAACACAGTTCTTATATACACAGTTCATGGATTTGAGAATTAACATAGTTCATAATCATCACTAATTATGTCTGAAATACGATTGTAAAGTAGTGAGCACAGTCCATAAGCACTTGAAAATGTGATTTGTAACGGTCTCTATCACAGTCTCTGAACAAATATTATTAACAGATTAAGGCGATTTTATGGTTGTATTTACACCACACTAGTTTGTTCTACTTAATATTATTGTAAAAAGTCCATTTGCCGGGCTGAGTGGCTCAGACGGTTAAGGCGCTGGCCTTCTGACCCCAACTTGGCAGGTTCGATCCTGGCTCAGTCCGGTGGTATTTGAAGGTGCTCAAATACATCAGCCTCGTGTCGTGGATTTACTGGCACGTAAAAGAACTCCTGCGGGACTAAATTCCGGCACCTCGGCGTCTCCGAAAACCGTAAAAGAGTATTTAGTGGGACGTAAAACAAATAACATTATCATTATTAAAAAGTCCTTAATGTTCACTGGGTTTCTCACAGTGGTGATTGAAAGATCGAGAAAGTGCACTAGGAAAATAGTTAAGTCTTGCCCTGTTATGGGACGAATGTCGAGTAGATAAAGTTACACACAGTTCACTGATATAGTCTATTATCGTAAGAGAAATATGTTTTACACTGGTTGAAGTGGTTTTAAATTATGATTTCAGTTTACCACACGTAATGATGTAGGATATTGTCACAGTTCGGAATTATGTGGAATTAGTACAGTTCACGATGTCGTAGACTAGTCAGCAAAATATTGGACACTACAATTCTCACTTCAAATTATAGCTTTACTCTGTTAATAAATTCACAAGTATTATATTACGATAATTCACCTTGAGAAGCGTCTAGAATTTTACCGTCGGCGCGGCGGAAACTTCACGTACGGTATGACGTTCTTTCACTATTTCAACAGCGTTCGATTACAGCCATGATTATGTCCTCGCGAATCGCAACGGAGCGTACTTTCTGCACACACTGTGCACACACACTAGTCTGTACACGGGTCTGCACTGTCTATGGCCTTGGCCCAGTGGCCTATATATACACGTCTGGTGGGCAGTGCTCGAAATCAGGCGATGAAGGGGTGAGTATTCCTCCCAAACTTTAAATTGTCATATTTCGGAAACCGCTGGATGGATTGATTTCAAATTTGCAGGGTTTTGTTCCCAGAACATTGGGTACAATTCATTGGTCTCGTGTTAATCGGTCCAGGCATTAAAAAGTTCATGAAAATAGCCGAGAGACTTCTGTAGGGGAAGTAAGCTGCAAGCAGCGGTGACGTCACTTGACCTTGCTTGACTTGCGTTCTCGCTCATGGAGAGCAGTAGGTACGGGAACATTCTCTCACACAGCTGTTCACGGATTGGAACTGAATTGTATGTTAAAAAAGAACATAATACTCATGTTCACTCATGGGAATTGGGGGGGAGGTTAGGTGTAGTTTAACCACGTTCATTGTAAAAAGTTGAAAATTAATTACATTATTCTTGCACCACCATTTTAAGATTAATTTAATATAAATAATAAATTTGGTCATGATTTTCCGGATCTTTTAGGGACTGATTTAATTTTCTTTGTAGCAAGGTACGTTGGCTGATAGGGCAAATGCTAGGATAGGCATCATTAGTTTTAACTTCGGAAGTTTGGGCGGCACTCAGATTAGATCACCACCTTCTATGGGTGCATAATATCTTCCCTAACAATACATTTGATTTCAAAAATGATGAAATGATTAATGCACACAACATTATTAGGCCTATCATGCGGTTTGAAGTTTTCCTTAAGAGTGCTCTTAACCCAATTTCTTTTGGAAACGGGAACACTGAAGCTTGTGCCCTACCTTTTATTGACATCCAAGCACACAGCACATTAAACTATAAACATATTGCATAGGTAACTAAAAATAAAGAAAACACTTTCAGAGAAGAACACCAGAATCAACATTAACCTAATCACCACCGATATTGTTGGAATAAATAAGCTCTCTGAGAACAAACAGCTTCTTACTGCACTGAAAGAGGATCTGTAACCTTCTTAAGGCTATAAATAAATATAATGTACGATTAATAATATTCAAATTTCCGTAAATATTTGGTAACAACACAACTTACACAATTCGAAACAAACGCATGATAGCACTCCAGCTACCGCCATTATGGACAGTTTCGATAGGTTGGTTAAGGTCTGAGGTATTGTAGTTGGTCTTGGTTCAGATCAGTCTAGTCAGTTCCATTCTCCTTTGGTCGATTCTAGAGACTAGTCACTAGATATTGAGTCTTTCTTAGTAATTTACTGACAGAATTTCAATGATAACGACTAGTGACTTTTCTGGAGATTTTTGGAGCCATTTGGAGACAATTCTAATTTTAATTTATCTCAATATAAATAAGAGTTTTGTCTGTCTGTACATTGCTGAGGAATGAAATGGCATATGGCTTTTAGTACCGGGAGTGTCCGAGGACATGTTCGGCTTGCCAGATGCAGGCCTTTCGATTTGACTCCCGTAGGCGACCTGCGCGTCATGATGAGGATGAAATGATGATGCAGACAACACACACACAGCCCCTGTGCCAGTGAAATTAACCAATGATGGTTAGAATTCACGACCCTGCCGGGAATAGAACTTGCGACACTTGTGACCAAAGGCCAGCATGCTAACCATTTAGCCATGGAGCCGGATACATTGCTGAGAATTTAAAAAGAATATTTCCGTACCGGACGTGACCATACTAACAAGGGGAAATGCACGTTTTAATTTTCCGTAATTTCTGTCTGTATGTATGAATGTATGTACGTACACACGCTTATCACAAGAAAATGCCTGAAGAGAATTTAATGAAAATCGGTATATAATGTCGGGGAATAAGTTGCTACAATCTAGGCCATAAATAATTTTATTCACGCTGAGTGAAATGGTAGTTCAGGCAAAGGCCTAAAATTTAATTCTTGAATATTTGTTATGGTGCTATCGATAAATACCACATAACTAAAGTTATATATTTTTAAATCTCCTATCATTTATGTCTTATACATTTTTACCGTACCAGCTATTATAACAGAGATATTCATGAATTTTGATTTTAAAAAAATTGTTTAAAATGCTAAATCCATATCAGCCCCGAGGTACGAGAAAATGGGTGAACAGAATTTTATGTAAAGTCGGGGAATAAGGAACTACAGTCTACGCTGTAAATAATTTTATTCACTCTGTTTGAAATGGTAGTTTAGGGGAAGGTGCCAAAAATTTAATTTTTAATTACCTACCTTACTGGTCATATTGAAAAGTACTACATAACAAAAGTTATAGAGAATGCAATTTCCGATTACTTATGTCTTGTTCAGTTTTACCGTACCGACTATAATAATATTGGTGGTGATGGTGATTAAATTTTAAAGATGATTATAAGAATGTGGAAAAAGTCATGAAGGAACAATCACTTGAATAATAACACAAGAGGGAATCATGGAAGAAAGGACGACTCACTTTACATTAGATGCTCTAATATCACAGATTCGGAAGAAAACTAAATGTGAAGGGCTCCAATATAGAAAGCTCATAAAATTGATCAACAATAACATTACATTGACCATTGTTTGTTGTGATGTGCTTTGTGTATTCTGCTGCCATTTATCTCTGATAGATTGAATTACTGCTGCGTATCAAGTATAACAGCCTGCCTGAATATTGGCAGGAAGTAGCTGGGCAGTGGGGAGTTAGATCTCTCTCTTCTTTAATGTGCCACTCCTCTGGTTCATACATTTTCTGATACTCCTCGTACGTAACACACTGGATCATCATAGTATTCCAGCTATTCGATCCCTACTCTGAGGCAGTGATTGGAATGAGCAGTGTGCACACTTAAACGGAAAAATTACACAGAAGTGTTCACGGCTGTCTGCAGCCTGGTCATTCTAGCTCTGAAACTTTGAATTGTTAGATCGACACCGTAGTACTTTTCACTAAAAGTGAGAAAATGTGCTCTTTTCATTTTATCGAATATTTCATATGACAACATTGCTTTTATTCGCGACATTCATACTGGCGTTATTGTAATGACCTATGTTGACTTCAGTTGGGAAAACTATAAGGACAGTCTGTCTGAGAATTCTGTTGCGAAGCACGGGTACATCAGATAGTTATTTGATCCAAATAGCATTGCACTTTGCATAATCACGCGGGCGCTTGATGCAATATATTAAACTATGCATTTGCTAAGTAATGGCATCTAAGTTCATGACTGATTCACACGTGGAGCATGAGTTCATACTATTTTCGGTAGGCTTATCAGAGACCGATCATCTCACTCACACACTTCCTGTGAGGGAATAGAGATGTGTAATTTTTAGCCTTGTAGCCTCGTATAGCAACAGTTGGGCTTTGAGACAGTAAGTGTTATAAATATATCGTAGCACTGTATTGCGCAAGACATGTAGAATAAGCAGTTTTGACCAATTGTATGTCCTGATTTTTCCTGATTTTCATATCAAAATCTCTTGATTTTTGGTTTTGTAAAGTTGGCAGGTATGTAGTCTTCAATGACCTTTCGGAGCACTTCCACATTTATTTTTCTCTCTACCCAGCCTCTACAGGTCTTCTTTACAAATACCCACATCTCTACTGCTTCCGTTTACCTTTTGTTCTCTTTCTTCAGTGCCCAACTCTCATTATTATATAGCTGCTCCAGAAAATGTTTTTGAAAAAAATGATTTCTCAGGTCTATATCCATGTGTCTGCTAGTCAATAAGTTCCTTTTACTTACTTTCTTTGCTACTGCAATTCTCTTGATTTTTTAGGTACATATGTTATTCTGTGTAATGACATAACTGAGGTCTCAATTGTAACATTAGCTTTCAGTGATTAAGCGTTTTTCTACCAAATATTGCTTTTGCCTTCTTTATGTTTATCTTCAGTTTCCATCGAGTTAGAGCCTTTGATAATTTCTCGAGCATCCTCTTCATTCCTATCTCTTGGAGTCGGCTATAGCTACAGCGCCATCCAACAATCCAATACATAGAATTTCTTTGTCCGATCACCATTACTATTTGTCTTCACCTTTGAGGTGTCAGTGTTCATTTTGTCCTTTATGTTTGAATATAAGTAAAATATGTTCTATATAACATACCATCAAGTGTTCATTTTGTCCTTTATGTTTGAATATAAGTAAAATATGTTCTATATAACATACCATCAAATTAATAATTTTTTCCAAAAGTAAGAACCTTGAGATTTGTGATAATCTTTATGATTAAGCATAATTAAGAAATAACTGATTTTCAGTAATTAACTTCATATTAGTATTAAAAGAATGTGTTCATATTATTGATCACCCTTAATAAATTCTGAGAGGCTTTAAATTTTAAGTAAAACTTTAAGTAACATTTTATGTAAAAGTTGAAAACATGTCTCTTGGTATATTTCTGTATCAAACAGGAATTAGGTGGTAACTTGCATAAATTTTATACATCATTGGTGAGAATAATCTAAAAGTTTGATGTAAGAATAAGTTTTGAAATCAAAAACAAATGAGGCATCTAGTATTATCAAAACCGGCCAAGTCACTGAAGGCATATTTCTGAATGTTGACGAAAGACCTATAGAGACAACGCAATGATAGTCACAAACGATTTTTTTCATAGTTATATCCTTAATGGTTTAATATTTAAGTTCCGCTGTTTTGAGAAATCTGACTCAAAATGAACCCATCCTTTTGTTGATATAAATTTTTACTTGGCAGTTTTTGTTGCAATTTTGTATAATTTTAGGCAATTAAATGAAAATAAATGACAGCGTAATTACTTTTCTTCATTGCAATAAAAACATTCAGCATAAATGGAATAACAATATATGAAGAAGAACATCATAATGCTGAGGAGAATACAAAATAGGATTTCTCTCACTAAAAGTTTGTAGTTCACTTAGATCTTGAACACAGTAAAAGAAAATGATCAGCAGTAATAGTCACTTATATTAATAGAATCATCATTAAGATGGGTACTGGTCACACATACTAAGCAATAATGTTGTTTGAAGTCTTCAATTTGTTCTTATTTATAATACGTCAGGCATTTCACGTGGACTATTGATGCAGACTTCAGAGACGGTGTTGGAACTCTCTTGACCAGTGAAAGCTGTTTCACTTGCTAATATTTTAGTTTTATAAAACTGTAGTGAAGGATGATCTTGCCATGTTGAACCAAAGTGATTCTGCAGGAGAGATATTTTATGTCTTTTGTTTTAGACAGAGGAAGAGTAATGCTTTTGATCACTGTGTGAGGTGTCATTTGAGCCAGCGATTTTCCTCTTTTACACAGACATCGGTACTTCCCAGGATCAGAATTTTGTGCGAGGAACTTTTATAATCTGTAGTAAAATAAAATGAAATATTATTCTTACAACTTTTGCTTTCGCTGTTGTGATTTCCACTGTGATGTATCTCTTGTTTTCTTTCTTGCACTTGATCTGGGGGCTTCACCCATTTATGTTTGCATTATGTAGGACAAGGTATGAAAGGAAATTTTTCAGTTCACCACTTGGAAAAGGGCTCTATTCAGGATCAGAATTCAGGACAGGTGTCTGTGCGAAATCGGTACGAGTCACTCCAGGTAGAACAACAGAGGGAAGATGAGGGACAGGGAACTGTTGCTGAGATGCGTGGAAGTAGGGGGAAGGGAAAAGGTAGGAAAGGGAAATGTAGAGTAGAGGATAGGAAAGGACAGGTGGAACAGGGTCATGGGAAGGAGAAAAGGGAGGAGGAAGTAGCTTCTGCAGCAGTGAGAGAAGATAGGGCTGACCAGGAGGGGAGGGGATCAGATGAGGTGGGGAGGGTTGAGGCTCTGGTCATGGGGGTTTCCATCGTTAGACACGTGGGGAAAGTGTGTGGAGGAAAAGGAACCAGGGTAGAATGTTATCCAGGAATTAGGTTGAGGCAGATGTTGAGGAAAGTAGAAGAGAGGGAGGAGGGGAAGGAGAAGGTGGTAGTGTTTCACGTTGGTACCAACAACGTAAGGCAAGCTGATATAAGTACCAACATAGTTGGAGATGTGTGGGATCTGGTAAATGCAGCACGGGTGAAGTTTAAGAAAGCGGAGATTGTTATTAGTGGAATACTGTGTAGGAGGGATACTGACTGGAGGGTGATTGGGGATTTAAATGAGACTATGGAGTGGCTATGTGGGAAACTGGGAGTGAAATTTCTAGATCCTAATGGGTGGATAGGAGATAGGGATCTGCGCTCAGATGGCCTTCATTTAAACCGCAGTGGTACATATAAGTTAGGAAATTTGTTTGGAAGGGTAATAGGGAGGTACATTCAGGGAAACGGGATGGCCTAGGGAGCGGTGATAAGGGAACAGGGAACTGGAAATCAAGTAGGGATGACATAAAATTGTTAGTGTTGAACTGTAGAAGTATTGTAAAGAAAGGAATAGAATTAAGTAATTCAATAGATATATATTTACCAGATATTGTAATAGGAGTTGAATCATTGCTGAGAAATGATATAATGGATGCAGAAATTTTCTCACGGCACTGGAGTGTGTATCGTAGAGATAGGATAGGAAAGGTAGGAGGGGGAGTGTTCATTCTGGTGAAAGAAGAATTTGTAAGCTACGAAAAAGTTAAAGATGAGACACATGAAATTCTAGGTGTAAGGCTCATTTCTAAAGATAATAGGCAACTTGATATCTTTGGAGTGTACAGATCGGGAAAGGGTAGCACTGACGCGGATTCGGAATTATTTGATAGGATAGTCAGCTATGTGGGAAACGACATGGAAAGAAATGTGATTGTAGCGGGAGATCTGAATTTGCCAGATGTAAATTGGGAAGGAAATGCGAACGACAGGAAGCATGACCAACAAATGGCAAATAAGTTAATATGGGAAGGACAGCTGATTCAGAAAGTGATGGAACCAACCAGAGGGAAAAATATCCTGGATGTGGTGCTGATAAAACCAGATGAGCTCTATAGGGAAACTGAAGTAATAGATGGTATTAGTGATCATGAAGCTGTTTTTGTGGTAGTTAAAAATAAATGTGATAGAAAGGAAGGTCTTAAAAGTAGGACTGTTAGGCAGTACCATATGGCTGATAAAGCAGGCATGAGGCAGTTTCTAAAAAGTAACTATGATCGGTGGAAAACGGTAAATAAAAATGTAAACAGACTCTGGGATGGGTTTAAAGAAATTGTTGAGGAATGCGAAAACAGGTTTGTACTTTTAAGGGTGGTAAGGAATGGTAAAGACCCACCTTATTATAATAGAGAAATAAAGAGACTAAGAAGGAGGTGCAGACTGGAAAGAAATAGTTAGAAATGGCTGTGGAAGTATGGAGAAATTGAAGGAACTTACTAGAAAATGGAATCTAGCAAAGAAGGCAGCTAAGGATAACATGATGGCAAGCATAATTGGCAGTCATACAAATTTTGGTGAAAAATGGAAGGGTATGTATAGGTATTTTAAGGCAGAAACAGGTTCCAAGAAGGACATTCCAGGAATAATTAATGAACAAGGGGAGTGTGTATGTGAAGATCTTCAAAAGGCAGAAGTATTCAGTCAGCAGTATGTAAAGATTGTTGGTTTCAAGGATAATTTACAAGTAATATTGTAATAATACTTGAGACATTCAAGGATAATGTCGAGATAGAGGAGGAGACTAAGGCCAAAGAAGTAATAAAATTTACATATGATAACAATGACTTTACAATAAGATACAAAAGTTGAAAACTAGAAAAGCGGCTGGAATTGATCAGATTTCTGGGGATATACTAAAGACAATGGGTTGGGATATAGTACCATAACTGAAGTACTTATTTGATTATTGTTTGGTCGGAGGAACTATACCAGATGAATAGAGAGTTGCTATAGTAGCCCCTGTGTATAAAGGAAAGGGTGATAGACATAAAGCTGAAAATTACAGGCCAGTAAGTTTGACATGCATTGTATGTAAGCTTTGGGAAGGCATTCTTTCTGATTATATTAGACATGTTTGTGAAATTATTAACTGGTTCGATAGAAGGCAATTCGGTTTTAGGAAAGATTATTCCACTGAAGCTCAACTTGTAGGATTCCAGCAAGATATAGCAGATATCTTGGATTCTGGAGGTCAAATGGACTGTGTCGCGATTGACCTGTCTAAAGCATTTGATAGGGTGGATCATGGGAGACTACTGGCAAAAATGAGTGCAATTGGACTAGACAAAAGAGTGACTGAATGGGTTGCTATATTTCTAGAAAATAGATCTCAGAGAGTTAGAGTAGGTGAAGTTTTGTCTGACCCTGTAATAGTTGAGAGGGGAGTTCCTCAGGACAGTGTTATCGGACCTTTATGTTTTCTTATATATATAAATGATATGAGTAAAGGAGTGTAATCAGAGGTAAGGCTTTTTGCGGATGATGTTATTCTCTATAGAGTGATAAATAAGTTACAAGATTGTGAGCAACTGCAACGTGACCTCGAAAATGTTGTGAGATGGACAGCAGGCAATGGTATGTTGATAAACGGGGTTAAAAGTCAGGTTGTGAGTTTCACAAATAGGAAAAGTCCTCTCAGTTTTAATTACTGCGTTGATGGGGTGAAAGTTCCTTTTGGGGATCATTGTAAGTATCTAGGTGTTAATATAAGGAAAGATCTTCATTGGGGTAATCATGTAAATGGGATTGTAAATAAAGGGTACTGATCTCTGCACATGGTTATGAGGGTGTTTAGGGGTTGTAGTAAGGATGTAAAGGAGAGGGCATATAAGTCTCTGGTAAGACCCCAACTAGAGTATGGTTCCAGTGTATGGGACCCTCACCAGGATTACCTGATTCAAGAACTGGAAAGAATCCAAAGAAAAGCAGCTCGATTTGTTCTGAGTGATTTCCGACAAAAGAGTAGCGTTACAAAAATGTTGCAATGTTTGGGTTGGGAAGAATTGAGAGAAAGAAGAAGAGCTGCTCGACTAAGTGGTATGTTCCGAGCTGTCAGCGGAGAGATGGCGTGGAATGACATTAGTAGACGAATAAGTTTGAATGGCGTTTATAAAAGTAGGAAAGATCACAATATGAAGATAAAGTTGGAATTCAAGAGGACAAACTGGGGCAAATATTCATTTATAGGAAGGGGAGTTAGGGATTGTAATAACTTACCAAGGGAGATGTTCAATAAATTTCCAATTTCTTTGAAATCATTTCGGAAAATGCTAGGAAAGCAACAGATAGGGAATCTGCCACCTGGCGTCTGCCCTAAATGCAGATCAGTATTGATTGATTGATACACGTTATACTACACATTAATGTCAAAATACGACCACACAGGAAATAGGATTCCTTTCCCGCAAATGGCGTAACAAGCCTGCGAATACGTAAATCAGTGTTGCAAGCGAACAAAATAGGAAATATTATGACTTCAAGGAATATACAGTATAAGGAACGATTTTGCCTACTGATATCACATTGTTGCATAATGTAACAACATAAAATTCCAGACAATAATGCTGCAACATGACATGGCTGGTTATGAATTCACTGCCTACATGACTTATCCCATTCTGTTGCACAACCAAGAATTCAGTGCTCTGTAACATGATGATATGGATGATTTTAAAGCATGTTCTTGTTTCACGTGATAGTGCTATACTTCTACTTCAAACTGATAACCTTAACTCATTTTCGTAAATTTTGTGACTTGACCAGTTTTGATACTAGATGCCTCAAATGTCTAGTAATAATATAAAAAGAATGTTAGGGCTTGCTTGGCCCATCCACGAGTCAGAATTTAGCACACTAATGATTCAGATGAGAGAGAGAGAGAAATGTGTGTGACTAAATTATTTGTAATTCATTTGGAGGTAATTTCTTCATTTACTACTTTTGTACTTGGTGTTCCAAAATATTTTTTTTGCTAAAAATTCTCTTTAAGTGTGCAGTAACATTTCTTTAGGGTAGATGTTTGTGTTTTGTAGATGTTGGTATTCATACTACTTGAATAAGACTTTCAAATAGTTGCTCAGCACTATATTAATACATTTAAGTTCTTATATGATCATCATTGTTAAATATAAAATGTTATCAGTAACTTTTTGTCAGATTTGAAACTTCAGCTATTAGTTTTATAATACTGTATGCTGATATAAGATTTGGAAAACCAAATCTATATTGATATTTTCTTATTTTTGTCTAATCTGAGTCACATATTTTTCATTAAGGTGTTCTTCAACTGCAGTACATCACAATGAGGAATGGTAAAGGAAACACCATTTTAATGGTTTGGATATGGTTTTCCTTGTGAGGAAGATGAATCGTGCATGGTAGCCAAATATGTGATAATCATCTTCAGGTTCATTCCAGTGTGACTGAAATATGGCCATTCTGTGTATACTTCTATCTCTGCTGCTGGAAAAGCAATTTCTTTATGTGAATGCACAAGCAGGTATGTTTCTCTAAAGTAATACCGTATTTACACAAATAATGCCCACATATTTTTTAAAAACATTGAGGCATGAAATTGGATTGCGGGTTTTATTTGCGTAAATGTTGCCATTTTTCTTTCAAAATCAGCCTTCCTAAAGTTAGGGTGCGGATATTATTCGGTGGTGGGAATTATTTGCATAAATATGGTATTAACTAGTTGACATTTATGATTAATCAGCTTTGTGTATCTAAGATATCTCTTTTGTAAATAAAATCCATAACTTACTCTGTCCACTTTTACTGAGTTTTACTGAATTTGTAGCCACCTAGGAAGTTCAAACTTTGAATAATTATTCCTTATACAGTGTAGTTTTGTTCAAAAGTATTAACATTTCTGAAATTGACAGAAATTCTCTCAGTTCCTGCTAACTCCATCTCTCTTGCACGCAAGAACAGTTTATTTACTTTTTACGAAATCTTTAGTTTATTATCCACTTAATCAATGCAATTTACTCTCAGACAGTACTAGTTTCGACCCTACATAGTGGTCATCCTCTGCTATTAATCATAAAATTAGAATTAGGACATAGTGACATCTTAAACAAAAGTTTGGGGGGTGGGGGGGTTAAACCTCCTGAGTTGAAGCTACAAATACAAAAACATTAAATACATTAGAGTACACATTAAAAGTCTAAACATTAGACATATGATAAATGGTAAAGTGGATTTGAATAAAAACTAATAGGTCGCAAGATTAATGACACTTAAAATGATTTCAATACTGCACTTATGTTGAAGAAAAGATTACATAAAAAAGTCACTGTCTATTAGTTAGTTTTTTTTTTGCGCTATTTGCTTTATGTCGCACCGCACAGATAGGTCTTATGACGACGATGGGACAGGAAAGGCCTAGGAATGGTAAGGAAGCGGCCATGGCCTTAATTAAAGGTCAGCCCCAGCATTTGCCTGGTGTGAAAATGGGAAACTACGGAAAACCATCCTCAGGGCTGCCGACAGTGGGGTTCGAACCCACTATCTCCTGGATGCGAGCTCACAGCTGCGCGCCCCTAACCACACGGCCAACTTGCCCAGTACTGTTTATTAGAACGCCCATCATGGATCATAGTAAAATATGCATTACAGGTGAATATCACAGTATTGATGAAAATAAAATTGATTAATTGTTGATGTGCCTGTCAACGCCGTATCCTTGAAGGAACAATCTTCTTTTGTTACAATAAATGAAGGATATCTAGTTATGAAAGTAAGTCTATCCGTCCGTAACGGCGTTAATTGGGGGATATCCTTCTAGGTTGCAGTGGTGCACCCAGCACAGCTGTCAGTGTCGACTACAGCTTTTGGACACAAGTGCATTGTATTTTGTGTGTTTGTATTTGTAGCTTTAACTCAGGAGGTTTAACCCCTCCCCACCTTTCGTTTAAGACGTCGCTATGTCCTAATTCTAATTTTATGATTAATAGCTGAGGATGACTGCTATCTGCGGTCAAAACTAGTACTGTCTGAGAGTAAACTGTACTGATTAGGTGGATAATAAACTAAAGTTTTTGTAAAAAGTAAGTCATGTCCATCAATATGGGCCCAACCATGAAATTTATTGCTTATAGAACAGTTTGTCAAGCCCACTTGGTGTTCATTATCACTAAAGCATCAAGTCTTTACGAACCAATGCCATGGTTAGCTTTCTCAAGTCTTGTTGGTCAAAAGAATAATTAGCATGTGAATGTTAGCCAGGAGAGGCAGTGGTACATAATTCCTAATGACCATATTGTGTGTCAAAAGCCCTCTCCACAGTGCTCACATGAACTGAGGACACATAATACCATTGATGGTCATTCGCCCTCCGAATGGAGCAGACCTCTTGGTGTTATTCGACAGGTGTAGGCTATGTGCCATCACAGAGTTCCACCCTCTCCGTACCTCATTATCATCAAACACTACCCAGTACCCAACAAATAACAAGCAGTTATCACAACAACAAAAAACAACTTACACGCGTTTAATGAACTTAGTTTCCCTTTCTGAGGAAACTCGTAACTAATTTCATGATCAAAGAGATGTGGAAAAATAAATGAAGATGGCAATCTGCCCATCATCACTGCCAATGGATCGTGCCTGAGCATTAGAACACTAACACATGCAGACACATTCACTCTTCTCTGACTGACTCTACAGCTAACATGAGAACTCTTCGCTATCAGTCAGCTATCGCCTCAGTGGTACGGTGTTGACTGGCACATCAACAATTAATAAATTTTATTTTCATCAGTGCTGTGATATTTTCTTGTAAAACATATTTTACTATGATCCATGATGGGACTACTAATTGACAATGGCTTTTAAGTCATCTTTTTGTCGACACAAGTGTAGTTTTGAAATCATTTTAAGTGTCATTCAAATACATTTGGCCATTTATCAAATATGTAATGTGTGAATTTCATTGTGTACACTAATGTATTTTATGTGTTTGTATTTGCATTCTTAAGCCCTCAGCGTGGGAGGACTTTCACCTCGCTGCTACTCTGTGCTGTGGGAGGAGAAGAGCACAGAGCTTGCTTAGAAGTGCACGTCATCACATAAAACGTTATAACAGAGACAAGATTCATTGGATTTAAACCAAATTTTCAGTTTGTTAATGACAAATGTAGCCAGTGATAACATAATTTACTGAAACCATACTATCATATTTTAAAGACCATGCTTACCTTAGAAATGTAATTTGGTGTGGTAAATTTTAAAACATTCCTCTGTGCAGAGACCAGTTACGCAGTCTGGGCACCAGTACACTGATTCCTTCCTTTTGCCCTGTTTGTAGCACACCACACACTTCTTCTGTGGCCTAGCTTTGCAGTTGGAGGGATCCTCTGTAAAAGGTGCCTTTCGGTGAGACGAGGCACAGTGTTTTCCACTGGATGACGACCAGGAACATTTCTAGTTACATCACTCCCATACCTGGTTAGAATTCCCTCAACCAAATCTATCCTGAACTTCAAGTGGTCAACCCTGTTGTTCTGGAGGTTACATTTATATATTACAAAAGAGTTGTAAACTGTAATATTTAAAAGCCTCCTAAAAAAGTTTTATGTACAATTTACTAATTTTTTTCCTTTCTATCAAATAACTTTGCAGCATTTGATCTTTGAGGTCAACTCCACCCATGTATTTATTGTAGTCAGCTGCACAAACTGGTTTAGCTTTTCCCTCTCCCCTCTTCTGCACAATACTTATCACGACCTTTTGTTCATCCATTTCAGAACAGATATTGGTCCTGCATGCTGAGCTACAGTTTCACGTACTTTCAGCTTTGTGTCTTTCACTTTCTTTGATACATTCTTTCTATATAGTCTCAATGTACTTACACAATCTGTTTTATTGTCTTTCAAGAGTTTGGCTAACTGTGGGCTGTTATAAAAATTTTCCATCCATAATGTGTGGCCGCAATGAAGTAGAGGTTCTATGAGGTGCATAACAATTGCAGTGATCTTGGATGTATTAGAAGAAATTAAGGAAGAACTAAAAATAGTGTCTTTTCCTGTATACACCATGAATGACCATTAATATCCAGTTAGTGATTCAGAGTTCATATGTTTTTATGCCAAACTTCGAAGCCTTCAGAGGAATATACTGTTTGAATGAGAGTCTGCCTTTCCTCAATGTGAGGGATTCATCTATTGTAATGTTTTGATCCGGGAGGTACATTGACTTGAATTTATTATTGAGATAGTCTAGAACAGGTGAAATTTTGAAGAGTTTCATGGGACCCTGAATAAGGGGATTGGTGATATTGTCAGTGAAGTGAAGAAATCTTGTTATGCTTTCTAATCTATCAAGTGAGATGACGGAATAAAATTTGGGAGTAGCCAGTAAATAGCTTTTTTTGAGAAATAGGACCTCAGTTAGGTCAATGGGTTCCAGTTACTCTGGGGGAGATGTACATTGTCTTCGCATTATATATGCTGATGGGCATTGTTCAGAAACCCACACAAAGTGCCGGAAAGGTCATGGCCTCAGTTTTCTGGGATGCAAAAGGCATTCTGCTGATAGATTATCTTCCTACTGGTCAATTACGGGGCAATACTATGCAAACCTCCTAGACCAACTACAGGAAAAGATATGCAAAACAAGGTCTGGTTTGGCAAGGAAAAATGTCATCTTTCATCTTTCATCAGGACAACGGCCGAGTGGACTAGTAAGTGGTACCAGTTGCTACGGAATGGGAATGGGCATCTTGGACATATTCTGAATCATGGCCATCCTTGTGCTCGGGTGGCTAGGACTATACAGTCCACTGTGGTCCCTAACCCGTTAGAGGAAAGATCCTCACTTGGATTATGTGTAAGTAGGTTAGCATCCTGCTTCACAGTTTACCGAGCTCGGAACATTTTAAGTTAGCCTCGGACCTATGGGAGTAATGGAGTCCCACTCCCATTCGACAGGCGAGGGACTCCTTGGAAACAACTTGGCGAACAAAATGGAATTTGAAGGGGAGCTATCAATATTAATGGGGCTTATGGAAGAAAGAAAGTAAAACTGACTGAGTTAGCAATGAGGATGTATCTGGGTGTACTAGGAGTAAATGATATTCGGGTAAGGGGAGATAATGTGGAAGAGGTTATAAAGTGTACTTGACCGGTGTTAAAAAGGGAAGGGCAGAGTATGGGGTAGGACTGTTCATCAGGAATACTTGGGCATGCAACATAGTTTCTGTTAGGCACGTAAATGAGTGAATGATGTGTGTAGATTTGGCAGTTGGAGGAATTAGGACAAGAATTGTCTCAGGGTGCAGATGAGGGTGAAGTTGACAAGTTTTATGAAACATTGAGTGATACCGTAGTCAGGATCAACAGCAAGGATAGGATGGAACTAATGGGCGATTTCAATGCGAGAGTCGGAAATAGAACTGAAAGATACGAAAGGGTGATTGGTAAATGCGCGGAAGCTATGGAAGCTAATAGGAATGGGAAATGTTTGCTGGACTTCTGTGCTAGTATGGCTTTAGTAGTTACGAATACTTTCTTCGAACATAAGGCTATTCACCGCTACACATGGTAGGTAGCAGATCCATAATAGACTATATCTTAACCAACTTTGAATTCAGGTAACTGTTAGGAATGTACAGGTTTTCTGGGGATTTTCTGATGATGCAGACCACTATCTGATCTGTAGTTAACTAATTATCTCTAGATCTAGGATGGAGAAAGTGAAATCTCTCTGCAAACAAATAAGCATAGAAAATCTCCAGGACAAGGAAATTGACAGAAGTACAGATATTAGTCAGAAGTTCCGAGCAGTGGACAGTGAGCAGGTTCAGGATGTAGAAAGGTATTGGATGGCATACAGGTTTGCTGTAGTAGAAACAGCAAGGGAATGCCTTGGAACAACTGTGTGTAAGGATGGAAAAATGGCAACATCTTGGTGTAAAAAGAAAGATTATCAGAAATGGCTTCAAACAAGTGCTGAAGCAGACAGGGAACAATTGTCAATATGGACCATAATGAAATTCATAACTTATGACAGGAAATTGTACATTGATAAAAGAAATAAATAGTTGTTAAATCCAAAAAGAATTGTTGAGAAGATTTTTGTAATAATCTGGAAAAGCTTGGTCAAGAAGCAGGGAAACCTTTCTGGACAGTAACAAATAATCTTAGGAAGGGAGGGAAAAAGGAAACTAACAGTGTTTTGGGTAATTCATGTTAACTCATAATAGATCCCATGAAATCACGGTACAGTTAGAGGAAATATTTTGAAAATCCTCTCAACGTAACAGGAAATCATCTTGGTGGCGCGAACAACCGAGCTCATGGGAAGGAGGAAAATGATGTTGGTAAAATTACATTTGAGGAAGTGGAAAGGATGGTAAATAAACTCCATAGTCATAAAGCAGCAGGAATAGATGAAATTAGACCTGAAATGAAGTGTAGTCGGAAGGCAGGGATGAAATGGCTTCATCAAATAATATTAGCATGGAGTGTTGGTAAGGTACCTTCAGACTGGACAAAAGCAGTAATTGCACCTATCTATTAAGCAAGGCAACAGAAAGGATTGCAACAACCATTGATTGGTACACCACGCAAAGTATTCACTGGCATCTTGGAAGGGAGGGTGTGATCAGTGGTTGAGAGGAAGTTTGGATAAAAACCATTGTGGTTTCAGACCATAGAGGGGCTGTCAGGATCAGATTTTCAGTAGGGAGCAGGTAATTGAAAAATGCTACTAGAGGTGTAGATATGTTTATGTTTCGTAGATCTAGAGAAAGCATATGTCAGGTTACCAAGGGAAAAGATGTTTGCCATTCTGGAGGTCAATGGGATTAAGGGTAGATTATTAAAATTAATGAAAGGCATTTATGTTCACAATTGGGCTGTAGTGAGAATTGTTGGTAGAATGAGTTCTTGGTTCAGGGTACTTACCAGGGGTTAGACCAGTCTTTAGTCTTTCACCTTTGTTCTTTGTAGTTTACATGGATCATCTGCTGAAAGGTATAAAGTGGCAGGGAGGGATTCAGTTAGGTGGAAATGTAGTAAGCAGTCTGAACTATGCTGATGACTTGGTCTTAATGGCAGATTGTGCTGAAAGCCTGCAGTCTAATATCTTGGAACTTGAAATAGGATCAGTGAGTATGGCATGAAAATTAGCCTTTCCAAGACTAAATTGGTGCCAGAAGGTAAGAAATCCAAGAGAATTGAATGTCAGATTGGTGATACAAAGCTGTAACAGGTAGATAATTTTGAGTATTTAGGATGTGTGTGCTCCCAGGACGGTAGTATAGTAAGTGAGATTGATTCATGGTGCAGTAAAGCTAATGCACTGAGATACAATAGAGAGAAATTTTGATTGATCCACCTTTTTTCAGTACATAATACGTAGGTGGTTTGAAAAGTTCTCGGAATATACTAGAATTAAGTATCTTACCTCGGTGGAACTGCTTTTATTTTTCAACATAGTCTCCCTGTAGACTAATGCATGTGGTCCAGCGATGTTCCAATGCCTTGATCCCATCTCGAAAATGAGATTCCTCCAGGCCTGCAAAATACCTGTCCAATTCGGCTGTCAGTTCTTCCCTTGTAGAAAATCTCCGTCCACCAAGGAAAATTTTCTGCTTGGGGAATAGATGAAAGTCTGATGGTGCCAAATCAGGTGAATAAGGTGGATGTGGCAACACTTCGTACCCCAGTTCATGAAGTTTTGCCATGGCAATAACATTTGTGTGCGGCGGAGCGTTGTCCTGATGAAAGATGACCTTTTTCCTTGCCAAACCAGACCTTGTTTTGCATATCTTTTCCTGTAGTTGGTCTAGGAGGTTTGCATAGTATTGCCCCGTAATTGTTTGACCAGTAGGAAGATAATCTATCAGCAGAATGCCTTTTGCATCCCAGAAAACTGAGGCCATGACCTTTCCGGCCGAACGCACTGCCTTTGCTTTCTTTGGTGGTGGTGGTGGTGGTGGTGAATCAGCATGTTTCCACTGCTTTGACTGCTGTTTTGTCTCTGAGGTATAGTAGTGGATCCAGGTTTCATTTGTAGTCACAAACCGGCGCAAAAAATCTTGTTGGTTGCACTGATAACGGGCCAGACTTTGTTCGGACATTTCCAATCTGGTGCGTTTATTGTCCATTGTCGAGAGCCGCGGCACCCATCTTGCAGATAATTTTTTCATACCCAATTCTTCAGTTAAAATATAATATACCCGTTCAGAAGACATCCCTACAGCTTCAGCAATCTCCCGCACTTTCATTCGACGATCCTCCATGACCATTTTATGCACTTTATGCACCGTTGAAAATGGAGCAGAGTCCCCCAATGTGTTCTGAAAGTCGGCATGAATTTCCTTTGCTTTCATACCTTTCTTAGTGTTATGTAAAATGGTAGCATTATTACGTGTGGTTTTATAAGCTATTCTTAAATTGTCTCTCTTGAAAATGTTAGTTATGGGGTGGATGTGGGTGTTGTTGAAAGTAAAAAGTGTGAAATCTTTCTTGGGTTTGTTGTCTCTACTTAATTTAGATTTCGTTTGGTGTTTTATTTTATGAATGATTTTATTGCTCATGTCTCTATTGTAACCGTTTTGCTTCACTATTTTATGGATTAAATTTAATTCTTTTTTTAGTTCTTCTTGAGATAGAGGTGTGTTGAAAGCTCTATATATCATACTGTAGTATGCTGCTTTTTTATGGGTGTAAGGGTGAGTAGAGTCTATTTTTATTGTATTGGATGTTTGTGTAGATTTCCTATAGATTTTGTATGTTAAGTGGTCTTCAGTCTTAGTAACAGATATGTCAAGATAGTTCAGAGTGTGATCTTTCTTAGTTTCCATTGTGAATTTTATGTATGGGTCTATTCTGTTTAGCTGTTCAAGTATGTTATTTTCGTTTGTAAACCTGCAGTCCACAGTACTTTAGAAAGCAACTAGTGGACATAATGTAATCAATAAAACACGATATTTTTAAACGTCTCATAAGGATGCCAAAGACTTTTTAGATTTTAAGAACTGTACCCTGAAGTAACACTTCAATGAAATTTGTGTCACTCAATTTTAGACTAATATTGTTTTATACTATGCAATCGTTATAAATAAGCAGATTCATCAGCAGCTGATGGTGACCTTAATAATGGGTCGAAACCGGTACTGTGTTTTTAATGTGAATGAAATATTTTAGACACCTTATATAATAAAGTATTGATTAGGTGGAATATTCTCGACTTTATACTTGTGTACTCGAACTATTAATACAGACAATTAAGCTGATAGATTATAGTAAACTTTAAAGTTACATTAAAAATGAACAGCTGTGACATAACATTTTTCTTCTAGTTTGGAGAAGATCTTTGAATTTTTTCTTTATTTTTTCCCCTTATTTCTGTGTATGATCTGCTGTTCACCTCACAAACTCAAAGTTTCAAAGTTCTGATCTTCAGACCACTATGTATCCAAAATGTCCAAAAGTCAGATTTCTGCAAAATTAACAACAGGTTCATAAAAATATATCTGTGAGAAACTTTAAGACAACATTTCTAAATATTTCTAGCTGTTACTTTACAATTGTCTCTTGCATTGGAGATTAGTTCGTAATTCTCTTTTAAAATTAAAATGAAATACATTTAATTTTGAATAAACTGAACCATTCTTCAGATAATCAGTGCCAAACTAAGGTTCAGATACTTTCTGCACTGACAGAGACTGTTCTTAATAATCTTACGCCCATTATTTTGAATTAATTTGTTTTTATTGTCCATATGGACTAAAAAGCATTGCATTGAATGTAAGATAACCAGAATCTCTCTTTTTTTTTTTTTTTTAAATTCAGGGGAAGGTGTAACATCATCTCGTGGTGACTACTGTGCCCCGTACAGAGGAAAAATTTGCAAGCACTACTTGGAAGGTACTGGTCAAGTGTGGTTCAACTTTTCCCAACTCGGTGGATTTATAAATGAACAGATTACAACTGGCTTGTGGGAAGAAATGATTCAAGGACTCAAAGAACCTTGTAGAAGTGCTGCAGAGGTTTGTATTATATCTACAGCTGTGGCATGTTTTATTATGTTCAATCTTCTTGAAGTGGTACTTGGTGAGAAATCTCTGGATTTCTCCCTTGTTGTAACCAATGAGATAATTTTATACTTGCTAATATACATTGGAGGACTTGAATAACTACCCACCCACAAGGTTGAACTTCGAATCCTGGTCGATCCTGAGTTGAGAGATCTCAAAACTCGGTAGCATCAGGAAAGATATCTAGCCTTAAACCCTCAACTAAAACCAAAATGAACCTGGGTGGCTCCAGTGTCCCCCAGAAGCCAGGATAACCTGAAAGAAAATGAATTCATTATATGTGCGGCTTCTTCGCTGAATGGTCAGCATACTGGTCTTGAGTTCAGAGGGTTCTTCCATTCCTGGCCAGGCCGAGGATTTTAACTGCATATGATTAATTCCTCTTGCCTGCATCTGGGTGTTTTATATTGTATTTGCCTCAATACACTTCCCTTCATCTACATACAACAAAACACACTACCAACTGCCACAGAAACACGTAATAGTGAATACATCCCTCCACATAGGTTTGGCATCAGAAAGGGCATCCAGCTGTAAAACTGGGCAGAATCCACCGTGGGTAAATGCACAAAGAGGCCAGGAAGAAGATGACATCATCTTAATTTGCATTGATTTTTTTTAATTTTTTATAATCTTCATAATTGTCTTGTTTGCCTTCCAACATTGTTTCTCATCCTTGGCCTATCCTGCATAATCTGGTATTCAGTACCAACTGTAAATGTTATTAGATTTCTCATCTGAAAGTCATCAAAATAATCTTAAATTAATACTCTAATTAAACCTCTTTACTCATATCCTTTGTAGTTATTTACATAAATACCATGGATTTTCTCTACTTTATCTGCCCAGTGAACAAATATATAATATCGGTGAGCTTTGGTGCCCTACATGTACAGTGTGTGTTCTGTCTTCAGCATAAACTTTCTGAACCATGTCGGGCTGAGTGTCTCAGACGGTTGAGGCACTGGCCTTCCAACACCAACTTCGCACTTCGATCCTGGCTCATTCCGGTGTTATTTGAAGGTGCTCAAATATGCCGCTCTTGCGTCGATAGATTTACTGGCACATAAAAGAACTCTTGAAGGACTAAATTCTGGCACCTCATCATCTCCAAAAAGCATAAAAAGTAGTTAGTGGGATGTAAAGCCAATAACATTTTTCTCCTTCAGCTTCTTCTCTGAACCATTTAGTGTATATGGCAGTTTTTCTGACTCTCCTTGCTGGCTTCCTGCATAACTGTTAGCAGAGAGTAGTATCAGGCACATCATTTTCATATTTACCTGTCACCACCTTTGTCCTACAAGGCAGTGCTCTCGGATGTTTGCTATTTTTCGTGTTTTTGGACGGTCTAGAGCTGATACTCTACCCCTTTGTGACAGTTGCAAGATATTTAGATCAGGAACTCAGCTGATGCAACTCCTCTACTGTCTTAGTTCAACGTTCTTTCGAACAGGTACCATACTTGGAAACTTGAAAACAAAACTAAGTATGGAGTTGACATTGTGGACCAAATATCCCGAATGTATTTTGTCAAGCCAGTGGTGTGTAGGTGGCCATTGCAGACATTCAGTAACATTCTAGACTTGACAGGCATAAATGCTTGGGTGCTGTACTAGTAAGTTACAAATATCAGGATCTTGTGCCAAAAGTTTGTTACAACTCCCTAAGTAACTTACCAAGACAATGACGCATAATAGAAATAAAGGGACCCAAATTGCAGACTGTGAAGATAACAACAATGTACCTCAAAGTGACCAAATACACAGGAAATGTAAATGTAAGGAGGACATGAAGTGTGTGCACATGTGAAGATAATACTGAAGGATTGTCTGTAAGAAATGCTTTGGAGTGGAGAAAATGATTCATCACCTGCATACATATGTTTCTGTAAATTATGAACTTCTAGGGTGATATAACTGACTTAGCATATGTCATGGGATAGTCACCTAATAGCGTGTGGGGCCTCCTCTGGCCCTGCGAACTGCAGTGAGATGCCGTGGAAGTGAGTCGACAAGTCCTTGGTAGTCCTCTGGACACAGCTGACACCAAATCGTTTGCAGAGCGGCCGCCAATGCTGGTCTGATAATACCAATATAATGGTCCGTTATTGGACATTATAAATTTTGCAGCTAACTCCTTCTTGGTTGCCTGCGTTTCGCCCTCATGCGCTAAGCTGGGCCCATCAGTTGGTACTTAGCACAGCTACCAAGACGCAAGGCTAGTGCATACCGTGGAGGCCACTGCATAGGCTACTTGAAGCCACCAGCAGCGCCAATGCACTATGAGAGACTATGTCTCTCTTCCAAAAATTGATGCCTGCCTGGCCATCAGATGATATAGATGTTGATTCTTATAGGGAACATGAAATATCTGTCCTGAATGAGTAAATTTATGATAATTTATAATAAATAGTAAATTTATAATTAATTTGTAATAAATTTACTCATTCAGGACAAATATTTCATGTTCCCTATGGGAATCAACATCTATATCATCAAATGCTGGTCTGTTTATGGGTACAGGATCCATGGCACAGAGCTTGCATTCCAGGACATCCCAGATATGCTCGAAAGGGTTCATATCGGGGCTCCTGGGTGGCCATGACTGTCGTTGGACCTCCGCTGCAAGTTCCTGGAACCATTCCCGGGTGACGTGGGAGCGATGTGGCGGCGTGTTATCATCTTGAAACACCGCAGAACCGTCTGGGCGCTGGAAGGCCAAAAATGGGTGGAGATGGTCTCTGAGCAGGTCAACATACCGCGTACCATTTAAAATCTCTTCCAGAACAACTAGGTGGCCCATTCCATACCAGGAAAATGCACCCCAGACCATAACAGAGACACCAGTGCCCTGGACCACACCTTCGAGGCAGGCAGGATCAATTGCTTCATGTGGTCTGCGCCATACACGGTGCCTCCCATCGGCATGGTGCAGTTGAAATCTTGATTCGTCCAACCACATCACGTTATGCCACTGTTCCAGTACCCATCCCTGGTGACTGGTGACAAATGTGCGTCGTCATGCCCGATGATGTCGGGTTAACAGTGGCACCCGTGTGCGGCGCTGGCTCCCATACCCCATAGAACCCATGTTCCTACGGATTGTCCATTGGGAGACGTGTCTAGCACGGCCTGTGTTGAATTGAGCCGTGATTTGTTGCACGGGTGCCCGTCTGTCACTATTGACAATCCGTCTCAGATGTCGCCAGTCACGGTCATCGAGGGTGGCTGGACGGCTGGTCGTTCGTCTGTTGTGGGCGGTGACACCCGCACTCAACCATTCACGATACACCCTGGACACGGTTGATCGTGTGAAGCCGAATTCCCGCACCACTTCCAAAATCGCACTTCCCATCTGTCGGGCACCGACCACCATACCCCGTTCGAACGGTGTCTGCTCACGACAACGTTCCATGTTACACCTATCACATGCACAGCCATTGCTCACAAGGTCTCCTATACATCTGCCTCTGGCACAGGGGGCGTGTGGTGCGCAGGTAACACACCTGCGCATTAGTGCTCCGCTATCCCTTGACATTTGCTCAGTCAGTGTACTTAGGTCAGACACGTATTGAACTTATACACGCACTGTTCATACCGTAATATATCAGCATGGTTGAATGTGGTGAGTGTAGACTTGTGTAAGAAGTAATAAGAAAATAGACAGTGTATTGATATATCTGCCTGAGAGTTTTGACTGGACTTATAATGTGACTATTGGTTTAGAATATAGTATAATGATAATGATAGTATAATGATCAAGAAGTGCATTTCCATCATAAAAAACCTATCTCCATCTCTGTTTTTTTTAAATTCATAATCAGACTCCTCTGCGAACCATGTGACCTTGCCGCGGTGGGGAGGCTTGCGTGTCCCAATGATGCAGATAGCCGAGCCGCAGGTGCAACCATATCGGATGGGTATCTGTTGAGAGACCAGACTAACGAATGGTTCATCGAAAGGGGGGTAGCAGCCTTTCGGTTGTTGCAAGGGCGGCAGTCTAGATGATTGACTGATACGGCCTTGTAATAATACTCAACATGGCTTGGCTGTGTTGATACTGCTACACGGCTGAAAGCAACGGGAAACTACAGCCGTAACCACCTCCCGAGGACATGCAGCTCTCTCTGTATGAAAGATGTACTGATGATGGCTTCCTCCCGGGTAAAATATTCCGGAGGTAAACTAGTCCCCCATTCGGATCTCCGGGTGGGGACTACACGAGAGGGGGCGATCATCAGGAAGATGGATACTGACATTCTGCGAGTCGGAGCGTGGAATGTTAGGAGTTTGAATCGTTGTGGTAGGTTAGAGAATCTGAAAAGGGAGATGGATAGGCTAAAGTTAGATGTAGTTGGTATAAGTGAAGTACGTTGGCAGGAAGAAGAGGATTTTTGGTCAGGCGACTACCGAATTATTAACACGAAATCAAACAGGGGTAATGCAGGAGTTGGTTTAATAATGAATAAGAAAATAGGGCAGCGGATAAGCTACTACGACCAGCATAGTGAAAGAATTATTGTCGCCAAGATAGACACCAAACCAATGCCCACCACAATAGTGCAGGTCTATATGCCTACTAGTTCAGCGGATGATGAAGAAATTGAAAGAATATATGAGGAGATAGAAGATTTAATACAATATGTCAAAGGTGACGAGAATCTAATTGTGATGGGAGACTGGAACGCAGTGGTAGGCCAAGGAAGAGAAGGTAGCACAGTAGGAGAATTTGGATTGGGACAAAGGAACGAAAGAGGAAGTCGGCTGGTTGAATTCTGCACTGACCATAATTTAGTCCTCGCCAATACTTGGTTCAAACACCACAAACGACGGCTGTATACGTGGACGAGACCTGGAGACACTGGAAGGTATCAAATAGACTTCATTATGATTAGGCAGAGATTCAGAAACCAGGTGTTGGATTGCAAAACTTTCCCAGGAGCAGACGTGGACTCTGACCACAACTTGTTGGTCATGAAATGCCATCTGAAGTTGAAGAAATTGAAGAAAGGAAAGAATGCAAAAAGATGGGATCTAGACAAGTTGAAAGAAAAGAGTGTGATGGATCGTTTCAAGGAACATGTTGCACAAGGACTAAATGAAAAGGCCGAAAGAAACACAGTAGAGGAAGAGTGGAGAGTCATGAAAAATGAAGTCAGTAGGGCTGCTGAAGAAATGTTAGGAAGGAAGAAAAGATCAACTAAGAATCAGTGGATAACTCAGGAGATACTAGACCTGATTGATGAACGACGAAAATACAAGAATGCTAGAAATGAAGAGGGCAGAAAAGAATACAGGCGATTAAAGAATCAAGTGGATAGAAAGTGCAAGGTAGCTAAGGAAGAATGGCTGAAGGAGAAGTGCAAGGATATCGAAGGCTGTATGGTCCTGGGAAAGGTAGATGCTGCAAACAGGAAAATCAAGGAAACCTTTGGAGAAAGGAAATCTAGGTGCATGAATATTAAGAGCTCAGATGGAAAGCCACTTCTAGGGAAAGAAGACAAAGCAGAAAGATGGCAGGAGCATATCGAACAGTTGTATCAAGGTAACGATGTAGATAATTTCGTTCTGGAACATGAAGAGGCTGTTGATGCTGATGAAATGGGAGACCCAATTTTGAGGTCAGAGTTTGACAGAGCTGTGAGTGACCTCAATAGGAACAAGGCACCTGGAATTGATGATATTCCCTCTGAATTACTGACTGCCTTAGGAGAAACCAGCATGGTAAGGTTATTTCATTTAGTGTGCAAGATGTATGAGACAGGAGAAGTCCCATCCGATTTTCGGCAGAATGTTGTTATACCTATTCCCAAGAAAGCCGGTGCTGACAGGTGTGAAAACTACCGCACCATTAGTTTAGTATCTCATGCCTGCAAAATTTTAACACGTATTATTTACAGAAGAATGGAAAAACAAGTTGAAGCTGAGTTGGGGGAAGATCAATTTGGCTTCAGAAGAAATGTAGGAACACGTGAAGCAATCCTGACTTTACGTCTGATCTTAGAGGATCGAATCAAGAAGGACAAGCCCACGTACATGGCATTCGTAGATCTAGAAAAGGCATTCGATAATGTTGATTGGACCAGGCTATTTATGATTCTGAAGATGATAGGGATCAGATACCGAGAACGAAGAATTATCTACAACCTGTATAAAAATCAGTCTGCAGTGATAAGAATCGAGGGCTTTGAAAAAGAAGCAGCAATCCAGAAAGGAGTGAGGCAAGGCTGCAGTTTGTCCCCTCTCCTTTTTAATGTTTACATAGAACAGGCAGTAAAGGAAATCAAAGAGAAATTTGGAAAGGGAATCACAGTCCAAGGAGAGGAAATCAAAACCTTGAGATTTGCCGATGATATTGTTATTTTATCTGAGACTGCAGAAGATCTCGAAGTTGCTGAATGGTATGGATGAAGTCTTAGGTAAGGAGTACAAGATGAAAATAAATAAGTCCAAAACAAAAGTAATGGAGTGCAGTCGAACGAAGGCAGGTGATATAGGAAATATTAGATTAGGAAACGAAGTCTTAAAGGAAGTAGATGAATATTGTTACTTGGGTAGTAAAATAACCAACGATGGCAGAAGTAAGGAGGACATAAAATGCAGACTAGCACAAGCAAGGAAGAGCTTTCTTAAGAAAAGAAATTTGCTCACTTCAAACATTGATATCGGAATTAGAAAGATGTTTTTGAAGACTTTTGTGTGGAGCGTGGCATTGTATGGAAGTGAAACATGGACGATAACTAGCTCAGAAAGAAAGAGAATAGAAGCTTTTGAAATGTGGTGTTATAGAAGAATGCTGAAGGTGAGATGGATAGATCGAATCACGAATGAAGAGATACTGAATCGAATTGGTGAGAGGAGATCCATTTGGCTAAATTTGACGAGAAGAAGAGTTAGAATGATAGGACACATCTTAAGACACCCAGGACTTGTTCAGTTGGTTTTTGAAGGAAGTGTAGGTGGCAAGAACGGTAGGGGTAGACCAAGGTATGAATATGACAAACAGATTAGAGCAGATGTAGGATGCAATAGTTACGTAGAAATGAAAAGGTTAGCACAGGATAGGGTGGCATGGAGAGCTGCATCAAACCAGTCTATGGACTGATGACTCAAACAACAATCAGACCTAAAAGTATATCTAAAGTGAGGGTCATTTTTGACCCCTTCATATTTCCAGCTGGTAGGAGTGATACAGTCTTTCTAGATTTGATTCTTGTTACCTTATATCTTACTATCAAAATTCACGTCTGTTAATTCGTCTTTTGGCAGTACTAGCAAGATGTGCTCAGTGTAGTTGTATGTTGTGGTTTGAGTAAATAAATTTTACATTTCTGTTGGTCGCAACTGCTTTTTGCTGATTCTTTATTGCTACACTTATTAGTACAGACTACAATACCATATAATCCCAAATATCCCCCGCACTTTTTTGTCGAAAATATCGCTTCTGAAAATTGGGTGTGGGTCTTATTCAAGCCTTTTATTTCGCGGCGCAATACTTCACACATCTTAGGGAATATTACTTTTTTATTGTATGTTAGTTTTAAGGGTTGGCACTGAGTGAAAAAAGACAAAATTTACGTTTCACTGCTTGAATCCATTTTTGCTGCATTCTGCCTCAGTTATCCTCTTAGAAAAAGAATAGAATATAACATAAAACTAAATTTCCACCTGATTGACACTATATATTTGCTTTAAGCAAATGAATTATTTGTAGCACATGTTTCATTCCCTTAGGACATCTTCAGCTACATTACATTGCATAGGTGAATTCTTTGTAATTGTATCTCTTCATTTGTGCTAGTATACGTTATAAATGTGATTTAGGGGGAAGGAATCTGCTGGCAATGAATTGGCACTTTGACTCAGAATAAGTAGCAATAATATGGATATATTTAAGTCTTATAAAATGTTATTTAGGCATAATATGAGATATGTGTGTTACATTTAAAACTTTTGTCGAAGAAATTGCAAAGGTTATTTTAAATTTTACTTATAATACTTGATATTGTGTCTCTGGTCTATGTTTACCTTTGACTTATATCTTTTGTGTATGAATTTTGAGTATTTGCTGAAGTCATACACTATTATTTTTCTGTTTAGAAGTTGCTGTGTACATATGCATTCCCACAATGTGTCGTGCAGGATGGAGAAGCAGTGGGCCTCCCTCTCTGTGCTGAGGACTGTGTTGCAGTTCGTCAACTTTTCTGCTATAACAACTGGGCCCTTATTGAAGATAACAAGCAGCGGGGGATTTATTTCAAATCTAGGGGACATTTTCAACTTCCCGTGTGTGAAAATCTTCCAAAATTCAGAGATTCACCAACACCTACCTGTTCCTATGCACGATTAACAGAAATGAAGTCTGAAGAAATTACTTGTAAGTTTTAATATTCTAGTGATTAACAATTTATTACTTACTTACTTACTTATTGAAATATGTGTATTGTAACCGTAATTATTGATCTGGTTCGCTAGCTGACCATCAGAGTGACACAAGATGTGTCCAGTTCTTAACTGAAGCATTATAGAGAAGGAGAGGTTTGCATGAAATAAGTACCAGGGTTGGAACTTAAATAGTGGCAACACTGCTGTGGAGACGCTGTGCAATGGAATCTAATATTGTCGCTGATAGCAATGTTGGTTACATGCCTGCCTTTCCTCTGAGCAAATGGACTTGCCCTTCCCACATCACCTGCGTGCGCACAAGTGAGAGAAACACAGTCACATGTGAGCTAGTGGTCTAACATAACGTTGTCACTATGTTTTCCAAACAGGAACAACGGAGTTGGATCAAGATTGAATGTGCCAGAGGTCATACAGCATGACAGTGTCATCAAGGTCTTCAAAAGGCTTGCGGGGAATCTGCATTGCCTTTCAGAACAGTGGCACGTTGGGTAAAAACCTCAACGATGGTCGGCAAACTGTGGCGGACTTTCATCTGGCAGGTCGTCCTACGAGTGAAGAAGAAGTTACTGGACTGTGATCGAAACCAGACGATTCATGAGCATTCGCTTCAGAACTGTTACAGAGATTCGACATTCAGTAGACCTCTCCATTTGCACCATCAACAGAACAGGCTCTTCTAAAGGTATACTACAACTTTCACATCGCTGGCAACGGTTTATACACAACGATGGTGACTACATTGAAGGACAGTAAAGGTTGCTAACATGTAACTCTTTTTGTATCCCTTGTAAATAAATAGGTGCCACTATTTAAGTTCCAACCTTCGTATAATGAATTATTTAAAATTGCTGATATACACTTCAGAAAATGGAAATGGCAACACCATGAAGGCATTGGTCGTTTGTGTTGAGTTTCAAGATATGGAACGATGCCATGTAGGTATGTAAATAATCAAAGTTTCAGACCCATTGTATTGTTGCTACAGGTCTCCCCACGTGATTGGTCGCGGAGGAATCAACTCCAGTATACGGACTCTGGTGTAGCGTAGTTGACTTGCAGTCTGTGCAGTGAAGTGTTCCTCGTCAAACATGCCTCGACGACAGAGATGAGCACACTATCAACAACTGTCGCCGTTTGAGAGGGTTCGGATAATTGGGCTATGTGAGGCTGGATTATCGCTGCACGTGTTGGCTGACAGGCATCTATGGTACAACGTGTATGGCAGCAGTGGTCAAATGAAGGTACCCACACTCGTAGACCTGGCACAGGTCCAGCGCGACAGACAACTGTGAGAGAGGATCGCCGCATCATTCGGATGGTCCGGATGGAACCCCATGCAAGAGCAGCGCCAATTCGAGCAGCTGTGGCACCCCACGTTACACAACAAACAGTGCAGTGCGTGCAGCTGGCTTACGAGCCCATGTCCCTGCAGAAGGTGTTCCATTGACCCCACAGCTGCGACGTGTAAGGCTGGCCTGGTGTCGAGAAAGATCGACATGGGCCGATGAATGGCATAGGGTCATCTTTAGTGATGAATCGCGCTTCTGTCTTGCCCGCAGTGATCGCCGAAATCGTGTGCGCCTACGTACCGGGGAGAGGGGCCGCCCAGATGTTACTGTCGAGAGGCACACAGAGCCAACACCAAGCATTATGGTCTGGGGAGCTATTGGCTTTAATGTGAAATCGCAATTATTGCTTGTTGAGTGCTCTATGACTGCTCGACAGTTCGTTGATAGGGTACTCAATCCAGTGGTTGTCCCTATGATGGCGAACATTGCTGATGGGATGTTTCAGCAGGACAATGCCCGGGTTCACACTGCACGCATCTCCAGAAAAGCTCTCCACGACATCACAACCTTAGAATGGCCTGCCAGATCCCCGGACCTCAATCCTATTGAGCATGTGTGGGACATGATGGGTCGACAACTGGCCAACCGTCCTCAGCCACCCACAACTCTGGAACAACTGACCCGTGCAGTGTAGCAAGCATGGGCCACAATTCCTCAGGAAGCGATCCAGGGCCTTATTGACTCTATGCCTCGACGAATTCATCAATGTATTGCAGCTCGTGGTGGGCACATACTATGTTGATTGTTGTCCAAACTTGCGGTCAGAGGGACCTGAAAGTGTAATCATCGAATCACAACCGAACACTCGTCCTGCATGTTCAATTGCAGCAATGTAGCACCACTCCTTTTGGGTGTTGCAATTTCAATTTTCTTCAGTGTATTAACAAAATAGATGTTGGATTTCATATCACCTCTGTACAGAAGATTTTGAGAATGCCCACTCCTTGGACTGGTAATATCCACTGCGGTCCTGCTGTTATACTCGTTCACCCCTGAATCGTCTTCCGATGGAGATGTAGACAGTTTGGGGATGTCTGGAAGTTCTTGAAATTCTAGACGTTCTCGAAGTTCTCAAAATTCTAGGTGGTCTAGAAGTTCTTGTAGATGTTGATATAGAACACGGCAATTTACTTCTGCCCGAGATATATTTGGTTAGCACTACGTTGGTGGATTGTACACTCAAATAATAGTTAATGAATTCTACACAACAGAATGTAAATGAAATCTGATAGTGTTTGCAAATCAATCACTTGAGAGAAATTAAATAAGGTTGAGTGTTACTAGAGTTGAACATGCAACTGAGTTATACAGTTGAAAATGTTATTAGACTGAGTCGAATGTAAAATGAAACTGAACTCTTAATGTAAAACAGCCACTTAGGAAATTGCAAAATTATGTCACTTATCACTGTCGAATGTTAATAAAATCGAGCTAAGAATAATGTAATACTTGGAAAAAAAAAAAAAAGTACTTCACCTTGTGATTATAAGTTCACACAGTTTTCAACTAACTTCAATGAAGATTTTTATCGCGTGAATTTAGTTCCGTTCACTTAACTACAAGCAATAACGTCGCAACACAAATATAATCTGTTCGAAGACAGTCCTTAGTTCAACTTATACAAAAGGTAAATATTATTTACAGACACAAGTTCTATTGAGAATCTTAAGAATGTTTATGAAATATGGGAGAAATATCCTCCACTCGCTAAACACAAGTTTAATGGAGTAATCAGAAAGTCATGACAATTTATAAAGTACTACTTGGAATGTTATTCACTCGAAAAATCCTAAGTTCAATTGTAATGTTATACTTAGTCAAATATTTCAATCACTTGATGAAACTAAACACACAGTTCGAGGTTTATTATCGGAGAAATATTCCTATCACCTTAGACTGTGATTACTGAGTTATTCAAAATATTTCAATCACTTGAAGAAATGTTGCACTCGTGAGAAAATATGACAAGTTCTAATAACAATTTAGTTCGTCTCAGTAAGTCACTTAAAATAAAAGTTAAATTGAACTGTTTAAATTCGCGCTGGAAATTTTTCTATCACTCGCGAATGGTGTTGAGAATTTCTAAGTCCGACACAGATTATCACAGAGTTAAAGTTTCCTTATCACGCAGAATTTGTCAAACACTTGACGCGAACCGAACCCGTACTTCACATTACGACGATATAGGACCACCAGTCGACTGTCCGGCCTCGACTGTGGTACTTAGTTGACTGACATGGACATGCATATTTGCCTTCCTTTTATACTAGATTCTTGAAAATTAAGGCTGTTACATTTTATTGAATATCTCCCTTAACCTTGGTTGAATTTTCTTCAAACTTGGGGACTATGATGATAAAAAAATCGGTTAACATGATGATGTGCTTTTAATTGTACTCCGATCAAAAAAAAAAAAAACCGTTATTATTAATAGAACATTTAGAATGTTCTCTCGGCTGACATAATCTAGCCTTGGTAAAGATATGCAGGACGTGATGTCACATGTTCCACGTTGCTCTCAGCTGACCTGCTGTGGTGGGCTGGGTGCTAGCGCACGGTGCGTAGTTTGACTTCAAACATCGGGAACTCTTGTCGTGGACCAGCGTTTCTGGTACAGTATGCTCATGTAAGGTACTTTATTTTCTTCAATGGCAGTAGATGAAGTATGGTAAAATATATCAAAGGAATGTGTTTTGAACTACTTGTGAAAAATATGAAGAAAGGAAAGAAAAGTTCTGAAATTCAGTACAACCCCGCTTTTACATTCCTGGAATTTTTCATGCAATTTAAATAATTTTTTCTCTGTCCCTTCAATTCCCTATGATCACAATGCTTTCCAGTTCCCACTGTTACATTAATGAAATTTTCAATTTCCTACCATTTACACCTTGTAGACCATTAAACGTTATGGGAAGATTGTGGTTTCAAAGCAAACAACCAGTAACACAGTTGGTATACAGAAAGAACAAAATTCCCTTGTGGTGACCTTAAGTGTCGCAAGGCTGCACCAGGTGAACTATCTTTACCGAAGTGGAGCCGAACTGTATGGAGGGCAGGGTATGGGACCAACCTGCAGACAATCGTGTGGCCAGTGTTAGCACAGCTTCAGTTTATCAGTTGCTTGCATCTTTGCTGTGTTGTTGCTCTTGAAGTCTATCCTGCTGGAGTGTTTCTAATAAAAGTGAGCAAAAGTGAGTGTACAAAAATGGACCGAAAAAGAGACACTGTGTGTTTCAATCGAGAAGTTACAAATCCTCAAGCATGTTATCGTCAAAGAATACGTGTTTAACTCTCTGTAACCTTGGGGTTATCAGTTTCAACGTTGAAGACTATGAATATAGACACAGCAATGGAAGTGGTGAATAAAAGGGGAATCATCTTAGTCCTGCCCGGCCTGTGCTACGTCAATGTTGTTACTTCAACTGAAAATGGATCCACATTGAAACCCAAGAAGTTCAGTTCATCCTCTGAATTTGTCAAATTCAGTTTTATATCATCTTGCTGAAGTTGAACATTGATCGAGTCATCCCTGTTCACTACAATATCAAATGTTTCCATTGTTGACACGTTTCTCTGCTCTTTCGTCAAAATTCAGATCGCCAATTGTCTCAACAATATCTGGTCATCTCTTCTGGGTGAAAATCTTCATAACGACAACCATCCAATTTTGGAAGATCCTTCAGGAACTGCTCATCGTATGAAATCTCCACTCAATGTTCCTCAGGAATCCAAATTCTGAAGGCGTTGGAATCCGCAGTGAAGCCCAAGAACACGCTCTTTCGTGCATGTGGCTCAAACTTGCCTGTGATCTTGGTTTGATTTAAACAGTAGACCAATGAACCAAATTCCTGAAAGTTCCTCACGTCAGGTTTTTCTCCCATCTATGCTTCAAAGGGGGTATTTCCATCTAATGCAGCACTTGGGCTGCAATTCTTGATGCGATTCGCAGTTGACACTGCTTCTGCTCGGAATGAAGGTGGAAGGCCAGATTGGATCAGTAGACACCGATCTATTTCAACTGAGGTGCAGTTTTACCGCTCAGCTACCCCATTCTACTCAGGGTTATTCGGGACCGTCAATTGAAGTTTAATGCTGGAGCTCTTCAATATGTTGTCAGACTGCCTGTTGACGTACTCCGTTCCATTATCAGATTGCAGGAACTTTATATTCTTATCGAATTGAAGGCCTAGAATTCATCAAGTACTTCGGTCTTCTTTTGTAGAAAACAAACTTCACTCTGAGTAGAGTTGTCGATGAATGTAACAAAGTATCTGGCACAACCATTTGCCTTCGACTTTCGTGTGCCCACAGACATCCGTGTATATGAGTTCACCAAGAGCAGATTTCGTTCAACACGATTTTGGAAACTGCTGACGTGTCATTTTCCCCTGAAAACAAACCTTGCATTTAATGACCAAGATAATGTCACAAATTTAAAGTCCTTGCACTGTGCGGTTTCTTGCTGCTTCTTGAAAATCTTTAATGTTCATATATCCCATCATACTGTGCCAGTCCATCAATGATTTCCCATCTTTACAGCTTGCCGGAACAGTTATATCCGACTCGATCATGCGTGAATCATTCACAAAGTATATTCCGCCGATCCGTGTGCGAAACTACACTGTTGTCCTTTTTGTTCATTGATAACTTCAGCCTTGTGTTCATCGAATGTCACACAATATGGAAAATTCTAAGTTCCCATGGAGTGAAGTAGATATTTTTTACCAATAGAGCTTGTCAAAAACAGATCAGATGTAAGGCTTTTCAGGCGTTTGCTCTATTAACCAGCGTTTCGTCTTAGGTCTGACACTAGACTCATCAGAGTGGGATGTGTCAGACCCTACCCACTGACGCTGGGGTGTATAACCCTTGTCAACAATCCTCCCGACTGACTGAAGATTGGTTCATAAATCCAGCACATGCAGAACTTCACTCTAGTGTCTTATTGCGTAGGTTCACACTTGTCACTGGTTTTTGTGGAGCTGGAGTTTGCCAAGTTCAGCATTTCACAAAAGTTTTGATTCAATGCCCTTAAAACTGTCAAATGTCCTTGGCCATGTGTGTTATCCAAACACCACTGTTTCTTGTCTGTCAAATGAGCCAGCAAGATACTTGCTTCGTAACACTCAAAACCAATGCAGCTTACAATGCTGTGTTTTCTGTCTTGTTTTTATTTTGATCACTTTTCACTTTTGATTGATAATGCACTGCTTTGTGACTCAGCTCTTTGCTCTTGAAACACCTGAATGTGTTACAGTCATGCTAATCCGATTTACCTGTTTTGCCATAGAGTTAACTGTTGTTATTGTTATGTTTCTGCACCAACATCATATTCTGCACGAGTTTGTCACACTTTCGGGCAGTCTTTCTTGGATATCTGTTGCTCGGGACAAATGAATCAAAAAGTGTTCCTAAAATTCTGTAAACCATCAACATGAAAGATGTTTACTGGTGGGCTCAAACCTGGGACAAAATAAAATCAACCATAGAAAAATGTTGGAATAAACTTTTTGTTGGAATTTTAATTGAGGACAATACTAAAACAGACTAAAACTTGGCAAACTAATTGGAAAAATACCAGGATGTCAGATCAGCAAAGGTTAAATAAGTGAATGGTAAAATAGTGATGACTCAGAACTTAATTTCAATGACCCAGGCATCATTGACTTACTTCCTGAATTAGAGGAAAACAATAATGGAACAGATGATGATGATGATGATGATGATGATGATGATGTGGCAGAGAGCATCAGCCATGACACCGCACACGAGAGATTGGAGTTTAAAATATGGGATAGATAATTAGGCTGCGTGAAGTACGCGTTTTCTTCAAGAGTTCTTTGTTTTAATTTTCAGATGGCATTATTATTCATTGAATGATGTGACAGATCAAAGCCTCCTGGCATTCTACTAATGAAACAGTGGTGTGACATAGCAGCTAGGAAACGATATGAAAAGAAAATGGAAGATTTCTTAAAAAAATTTGTACGTGCTGTATAGTCAAAGTATATCCAATATGGAACATTGTTTTTTCAAAATATGTACAGTAGTTTGGGTTTATTAAAGTACTTATTTAACATCTTATATGTATTATTTTCATTTACTTTCATCTAGCTTCAAATGTTTATCTTCTAAAGAAAAGGACATTTTAATTATTATCCAAAATTTTGGTTATCCAAAACCATCTCCCCCCCCTGTTCTGGTTAGCAGAGTTTCTACTGTATACGTACATAACCTTTGATGGTGCTATTTGGGGTTCCAACCAGCCTTTGAGCTGATGACCTAACAAAAAAAACAGACTGACTGGCAGATAGTGTATCAAACAGCACCTGCAGTATGATGAAGCTAGTTACATTTTTTGGTCGCAAGGACACTTCAGCATATACAGACGCTTTCCTATGTAAAAATAGATCTGATGACTTGACATAATCTTTAAAATGCAAGAGAAAATAGGAGACTATTTGTTTTGTCACACCAAAGTCTTTTGTTGATGGTGGGATAGGGCAGGGCTTGGACTGTGAAGGAAGCTATTGTGGCATTAATTAAGATACAGCGTGGTGTGACTTGTGGAAATGGGAAACCATGTAAGACTGTCTTCAGGGATGACAACAGTGGGGCTAGAACTGATCATCTCCTGAATGCAAGTTCACAAGTGGCCCAGTTTGCGCAGCCAGATCGCTTGGTATAATATAGGACAGTTCTTGCAAACCGTTTATTGTGAATCCTGATAAACTGCTTATCAACCAACTACTGAATTCCTGTCAAAGAAACGTTCCGGTGTAGAACTTCATGGCCTAACGCTGTCGGTAATTAAACCAGTGGAATCCTTGTGGTTTTGTAATACTGAGATTAGTTACTGAATGTCACAAAACTAATGAAATATAATGAGCCAATTATCAGAAGACCGAGCATGTTTCCACGCGGCTTGAGTCACATAGCTATCAGCTTGCATTTGGGAGATAGTGTGTTCGAATTCCACTGTCGGCCACCCTGAAGATGGTTTTTTGTGGTTTCCCATTTTCACACCAGCCAAATGCTGGGCCTTTACCTTAATTAAGGCCACGGCTGCTTCCTTCCCACTCCTAGGCCTTTCCTATCCTGTTGTCACCATAAGACCTGTCTGTGTCAGTGCAACGTAAAGCAAAAAAATAAAAAGGCTGAAGGAAAAGCAATAAAACCACAAATATGCCATCTAGAAGATCAAAGCAAGCCTTTATTTCTAGCATGTTGAATAATATAAGAAACTTTTTTTTTTTTCCCTAGAAAAGGCAATAACAGACGGATGTGAAGAAATAATAGGCAGGCATGAAGACGACTTGTATGAACTGTAATCAAAGGAGGTAATTGCACCTATGAATTTCAAGATGAATGTAAAAAGAGCTAAAGAAATATTCTCTATTGAGGTCATAACTGCTGTAGAATATTTGAAGGAAAATTCTTTCCTCTTGAAGGCACAAGCTTTCCAGAATTTCCTTTTTTAAATTTGTGAAAAAATGGTTTGATATTTATGGTGTAAACTGTACTAATTCACATTAAGTAAACATGCACTCTCTTAATATAAGCGACTGTCCTGATTGGGAAATGAATTTCGACAGTATCTGGCAGAAATGAGGAATTGCTGTGAAGGAAAGCTGTTCTAAGTAAAGAAACATACAAAACTGTTCTATTGACTACTTCTGCTGTTCAGTGCTTCAAGCACCTTCTTTCTTCCGGATTTAATTTTGTACTAACTAGAACATTTAATTGCGATTCAATAGAGAACTACTTCAGTAAAGTAAGACATATATCAGGAAGTAGATTGTAGGGCGGTAATATTCTACATGAACAGGATAATGAAAACAGGTTTATTTTCATTATCATTCTACATACACAGGAATAATGGCCAAATGGAAATGACAGTCACACCAATGAAGAATGTTCAGAGGAAAATAGTTTTGTAGAGTCCATGTGACAGATATCCTAAACTACCTTATTATTATTATTATTATTATTATTATTATTATTATTATTATTATTATTATTTATTTTCCACTAATTGTAGGTACAATTTATGGATGGTGAATGGAGAAAGGGCATAGCCCCACATACACGAAAGTGCCCCCATCACCACTTAAAATTACAATATTCAAATATACAATTGCATTCTACATAGTGTGCTTATATACAGTTACCGTATTTACAAGACATATTTACATAATACTCACAAGACCTGTTCAACATTCAAGTAATTCGACACCCCCCCCCCCCCCCCCCACACACACACACAGAGTCTCTCTCTCTCTCTCTCTCTCTCTCGCTCTCAATCTCTATCTCTCTAGAATCCCCACATATACTTTAGCTAGGCCGACTCACTCATACTCGCATACAGTCTCACTCACTCGGGATCCCATAAACTTTCATCCGTCCTCTCACTCATACTGAAAATTCACACAGTAGAGAATTTTTCTTATGTACAGAAGGTTTCATTATATATACATCCTTTTTACCTGTTTACAAAATTTCTCTGGAGGTAGTTCTTTTATCTGTGGTGGGAGTTCATTCCACAGCCGAGCAGAACGATTAAAGAAGCCACTGTGGTATGATACTGTTCTTGCAAATGGAGGGAAAAGGGACACACCTCGACCTCTTTGAGCGGAACAATAGTTCAACTGCAAGCGGTTGAAAGGGTTTATATGAATGTTACCTGCAAGGGATTTTCTCAGTAAAGCAATATCTATTTGTTTACATAGGGTTGTTATGGGGGGACAGTGACCTGGCTGTGTTTAAATGACCGTGTTGAGTAATTAGTCGTTCTGCTCGGCGTTGAACTCTCTAGTTTCGTCATGTTCTCTACTGTAGTAGGGTGCCAGGAAGGAAGCCCGTACAACAGTATTGGCCGTACTAATGACAAATAGGCTGTCTGAACTGCTTTCTTCCTGGCTCCCATTAGAGATCTGCAGATGAATCCCAGGACTCTGTATGCTTTGCACTTTAATGAACCTCCTTATAACTGGAATTATGCATAATACTTTCCCAGATTCTTTATTTATATTATGTTTACTGTAATATTATGCACTCATCATTTATCTAAATTTCAGGTCTTGGATTCGTGACTGTGGAACAAGCATCGATGACGAACAATGGAAGTTTGATAGTAACTCGAGTGCAAAAGGAAACTCAGTGTAAATTATGCTATCAGCTGATCAGTAAAAGTAAAATTAATTCCCCTCTGACAGATTTAATTTTCATAAGAGATGTTTCAGATAAGCTGCATTATCCAGCAGAAGAATAAATGTGAATAATTGACTATAATTTTTTATTTCATGTGTGAAGCTACGATGTTTTAGCCTACCGCAATGTGCAAAAATGTGACAAATTTCTCTGCCTGTACTGAAAAAATTCCCAATCTTCTTATTTTACTGAGCTCGATAGCTGCAACAGCTTAAGTGCAGCCAGTATCCAGTATTTGGGAGATAGTGGGTTCGAACCCCACTGTCAGCAGCCCTGAAGATGGTTTTCCGTGGTTTCCCATTTTCACACCAGGCAAATGCTGGGGCTATACCTTAAGGCCACGGCCGCTTCCTTCCCAGTCCTAGCCCTTTCCTGCCCCATCGTCGCCATAAGACCTATCTGTGTCGGTGCAACGTAAAGCCAATAGCAAAAAAAAAAAATCTTGTTTTATGACTGCATAGAATCACTTTAGTCAGTTCATCGTTCAGGTCTCTTTGAAAGAATTGTTCGGGCTTTGCGGTCCTCCCAGTACTTCTTAAACTCCCCGATCTTCGTCCCTTTCCTCGGTTGAAAATGTGCATGTTGTTGGTTTGTTCCACGTAAGGGTAAAGCGGAGGTTTGTATTCTTGATTTTTATATTCAATTTTATCTTATTTGTGGTGTATTTTGTTGTAAGGCCAATTTCCTTCAGATCCTCTCTTACTTCTCTGATCCATTTACATCTTGCTGTGGTATTTTTTAAGACGAGATTGTGTTCTACTAGTTGTTTCAGAAGTCTCGAATCCTGCATCCTCGTGATATGTCCAAGGAATCCTGGTCTTCTCTTATGCATAGTATTTGTTCTAGCTCTTTTTACACAACTTTTTTTTTTTTTTTAAAGGTATTAACCTCCTCTGTCCATCTTTCTGGTATTTTTTGTTGATGCAGGTTCTTCCAACCCTCCTTTAAATTTCTGAAGTCTGTCAGTCTTTGATTGTTGATTCAGGTAAAAAAGTGTTTCTGCTGCATATGTAGCTTCCGGTTTTATAACTGTGTTGTTGTGTTTTATTTTTGCATTTTTTGATGGACATTTCTTTTTGTAGATGTCCCATGTTAATTTTGTGCTTTAGCTAATCTATTTGTTCTTGTTTGGATTGAGATTTTAAAAATTAAGGTTATGCTTTATTACTTCTCCAAGATATTTAAATTGAGTTTCTATTTTGATTTTATTACCATTTACGGTAACTTCTTTTAGTTGTGTTGGTTTATGGTGCATAATTTCTGTTTCTTCAAATGATATTTTGAGACCTATTTTATTTGCAATATTTTGAAATTCTGATACTGGCTTTTTGCTTCTCCTTTAATAATGTAAAGCTGTCATAATGAGCAGTTATGCGGCTAATTCAAAATGTTTAAATTCGAAATATTAAGGATTTAATTTACCTGCAGCAGATGCCCTGACAGCCAGGGACATTGTTACAGCGCTCTGAGCTGAGTAGTGGAGGATTGTAACACTGTTGCATGTATGGGGTTCTGGTTGAAATGGCGAGGTGTTGTAAGCATAGCAGATGGTCAGACAAAGATGACAGACTTGTTACCTTTCACACTGTATATGACTGTCATAGAACAAATACTATGCATAAGAGAAGACCAGGATTCTTTGGCCATATCACAACAACAGGAATTGCCTCGAATTTTGGTGAGAAATATGGGTGTTAAGATAGTGGGATAAAGTTTTATGGGAGTCAGTGCATTGGGCTGGGTAGCTCAGTTAGTAGAGTGTTGCCCTCCTGAGCTCAAGTTGGTGGGTTCAATCCCAGTTCAGTCTTGTGGTATTTGGGCTTACTCAAATACATCAATCTTGTGTTGCAATATTTACTGGCATGTTAAAGAACTCCTGTGGACAAAATTCTGGCTCTACAGCATCTCTGAAAATCATAAAGGTAGTTAGTGGGATGTAAAGCAAATACTTTAAGTTAGCTACTCTGTAGATTAGCATGACTGAAGTTTGGGAGTGATCATTAAATGGGAATGACAGTTGTTTCTGCCTTGTCTCTTTGATATTTGTGAAAAGGTTTGGAAGAGCCCAGAAGAGTGATATTCATCTCCCGCTTTCGGCTCTGCCTCATCAAGGGTATCCTTACTGTGACATGGTGGTTGGGGTTATGTGATCAGATGATTCTGAATATCTTAGCTACTATTTGGGCTTCCCGAGCTGGACAACTTGAATGTGATGAGCCTGATTACTAATGACCCAGACTGAAAGGGATGCCCTCGTCCTCCAGATGGGGTGCATGGTTAAATACTCCTACCACTTAAACTAATCTAATTCTTACAACAGAGCAAGTTGGCCATGTGGTTAGGGGCACACAGCTGTGAGTATGCATTCGGGTGGAAGTGAGTTCGAATTCCACTTTCTGCAGCTCTGAATATGGTTTTTATGTTGTTTCCCATTTTCACACCAGGTACATGCTGGGGCTGTACCTTACTTAAAACCACAGCTGCTTCCTTTCAACTCCTAGCCCTTTCCTATCCCATACTCGCCATAAGAGCTATCTGTGTCAGTGCAGCTTAATGCAACTTGGAAAAAAAAGTTATAAAACCTAAAGAGAATAGCTGACCAGATGCATTATGATCACAAACTAGGCAAAGGACTATGGGTAGTTATTTATGTCCTCCAACCTAGAACATCCAAACTTCAAATAAACTAGGAGCTATCAGCAGACTGAAAGAACAGCTAAGGAAATTTTGAGTTAAAATAGCTGCTCTACCCAAGGTGATATGGAAAGGAATTAATATCAACTCTGGGAATCGCAGGATATTTTATAGTGAGCGAAGTACTAATATCTTCAGCACAGAAATCAGAGTTGATAAAACTTATCAGCGATAATATTTGATTGTCTGTAGCAGTTCCTGCTGTCTGAGAATTGAAATGAAGTTCTTCAATATCACCAAAATCTGTGTTTATACTCCGACTGAGCAAGCAGAAGAAAATGTGAAAGGCCACTTTTGTGAAATCCTGATTAGAATACGTGATAATGCCCCAAAATGTATTAAGATTGTGTTAAGGTATTTAAATGCTAAAATTGGGGAAGAGGAGGCATTTAAGGCAATTATTGGTCCTCGTAGTCTGCATCACGAAAGCAATGACATTGGCATTAGGTTTGTGAATTTTGCAACTAACAAGAAAATAATCATTAGCAGCAATCAAATATTAATTCTTAAAAAAATGAAACTGTTTGTTTGCAATCATCTGCAGCATGTACTTTCTGCATAGGAATGTACACTGGATGGAAACACTCAAAATCGGATAGATCATGTTGTTATAGATCAAAGAACTGTGTCAAGAAATGTTATGGCTGTAAGAAGTTATCATGGAACATATATGGTTACCAACCATTTCTTAAGTCAAAATGAGATGTCACTCACCCACTCACTCTATAGGCTTCTGAGGGACGTGAAGATCCCGTGCCAATCTCACAATCCTCTTCCATCCTGTTCGATCTTGAACCTGCTCTTCCCAGTTATCATTTTGGAGGGTCTGGCGTATTTTGTTGATCTCCTTCCAGGTGCTCCAGGGTCTTTCTGAAGGTCTTTTCCCATTAAGAGATCCCTTGTATAGATCTACTGGTGCTCTGTTATCCTGCATCCTTGGTACATGTCCAGCCCAGTGCAGTATGTTGGATACTATCACACCCATTATAGTGTGTTGTTGTGAGAGGGTGTAAATCTCATAACTAGATCTTTTCTGCCAGCTTTGAGACATAGGATTGAATCATAGGCCCAAATATTTTTCTATAAACTTTATTCTCGAAGACTTGCAACTGCTGCTGCTCTTTTGTGGTTATACTCCATGTCCCAGAACCATACAGAAGTACTAGTCGAATGATTGTATTGTAGATAATTAGTTTTTGCATTCCTTGTTAAAAACTTGGAGCCTAATATAGGGCTTACAGATTAAAATGCTTTATTTGCATTCTTAATTCTAGCTTGGTGTTCCTGTTTCCTTCAGTTTTGCTCGTCGATTAATACACAAAGAAATTTAAACTCCTCTACTCTTTTAAATATTCATATCCCAATCTTCAAAGGCAATCTGTCAACCTCCTCATGATTTGGTCTCTGTACAACCATGTAATGTGTCTTTTTATCATTTACCCGTAAGCCAGTTTTTGCTGCCATTTCCTCTAGTTTCACAAGTAACTGCCTAATTGCTAATTTCCTGATAATCTTCTCCAGTGCAATGTTGAATAGAAGAGGAGATAGTGCTTCCCCTTATCTCAGACCAGTTTTATTCTGGAAGGAACTTGGTTTTTTTGCCCTTGAGCAAAACACAGCTAACATGTCCATACACAGTTTGCACATGTCAATTAATTTTATGGGAAAGCCAAACTCCATCATGATGTTCCACAGCCCTTCTCTATGGATTGAATCATATGCTTTGAAGAAATTTATAAAGAGATAATGAACCAACTCCTTTTGTTCCCACACCGTATCATTAATAGTCTTAATTGCAAATATGCTGTCTGTAGTGGATCTGTTACTACGAACACCGTTCTGATAGTCCCCAATAACATTTTCAGCAAATAGTTTTAAAGGCTGTAAAAGAATAAGACAGAATTTTGTAGGCCGTGTTCACAAGAGATATACCGCTATAATTTTGAAGTTCTTCCTTATCCCCTCCTTTATGAACTAGGACAGTAAGTGATTCCTGCCATTCTTTTAGAATAACTTCATCCTTAATCGTGCCATATCCTTAGAATGATCTTATGTATGTATTTATGTAATCTTTCTCCACCATATTTAATAAGCTCACCGGGCGAGTTGGCCATACGGTTAGTTCCGTGCGTCTGTGAGCTTGCATCCGGGAGATAGTGGGTTCAAATCCCACTGTCGGCAGCCTTGAAGATGGTTTTCCGTGGTTTCCCATTTTCACACCAGGCAAATGCTGGGGCTGTACCTTAATTAAGGCCACGGCCTCTTCCTTCCAACTCCTAGGCCTTTCCTATCCCATCGTCGCCATAAGACCTATCTGTGTTGGTGCGACGTAAAGCCACTAGCAAAAAAAAAAATTAATAAACTCAGCAGGAATGTTGTCACTACCTGAAGCTTTATTGTTTTTTGTAATACCTCTTGATATGAGGGCTCTGGTATTCGTTCTTCTGATGGGGAACTAGATGGTTTACCAATATAGGTTTCTGGATCAGCACAATTCAGCAAGGAATCAAAGTATTGTTTACAGTAATTTAATCATTTGTCCTGATCAGCAATTAAATTTCCAGACTTTACTCATAATACTCGATCTTGGTTGAAATTCCTTTTTGTGTTGACAGTTCCATACATCTTGTGGAGTCTTGGGTAGGCTTTTTTCTTTCTACGAATTAATTTACTACATTCTTTCTGTTTTTTCTCTGTATAGTTCCTCAACATCTACATTCTTATTAGACTGCAGCCACTTATTATGCCATATTGCCACTTCATTAACTGCATATTGGCATGCCTCATCAAACCATTTCTTTTTCTTACCAACACCTTTTGGTATCCCTTTCATTGCTACTGTTGTCATGATTTGTTTCTCGTTATTCCTCATTCGTTCAAGAACTTCATCATTTGTTTCATCAATGTAGGATCCTCTCCCAGAATATCAAAGCTGTTTGTAATTTCCACATTGTACTTCAATCTTTCATCCTTCTGCTTCAGTTTCTCAGTGTCAACTTTGCATCTTTCCTCAGTCTTTGACTTACTAGAGGTTTTCAATTTAATGTTAACAGAAGCAATTATCATGTTGTGATCAGATCCTATCTCGACTCCTCTGTAAGCTCTGATATCAGTTATGGAGCTTCTATGCCTGTTATCAATTAGTACATGATCTGTCTGATTGGCAGTCTTGCAGTTACACGAATATCATGTCAACCTGGAAGTAAAAATGGGAAACCACTGTAAATCATTAAAGAAAAAAGAAAGGAAAGGAGTATATCTAAATGTCTCAGGACAACCGACGGTGAAGTTTGAACCCACTCATCTCGTAAATGCAGAATGCTCGGCTCCACAGCTGTAGCACATTAACACTTGTGGCCACTCTGCTCTGTGACAAAACACTTCAATAATCCTAATTAATTCACCAACATGTCCAGAAGCAATTAAATTCACCTTATCTATCTCTTCTGTTATTTTGAAACCAGCAAATGGGAATATGGATAATCAGTCCCTAATCTAATTACAAAACATCTGCATTAAACACACTTTTCAAAAACAAATGCTGCTTGGGGATTTTACCAGGTTGCAGAATTCGGCATCTTCATTTTTCTGACAACCGCTTTGCATTGGATTGGAATTTTAGTGACATTTGTTAAAAAAAATAGAATATGTCTAAATGTGCATCTATGTGAGAGATGGCTTTGAACCAATTTCCCCACCTAATCAACACAGGTTCAGGTTGCAGTGATTGTGACTATCTAGGTAGTTTTGGTCTAGTAGGTGTGAACAAAACCTGTACAGTGAAACCTCGTTAGTTCATTCCTCATAAAACATTTTCCCGCTTAGCACATCGTAAATTCAAAGTCCTAATTCTCACTTTATTTTGCTTGAACCAGAATTCCATTATAAATTCATAAACCCTTCAAATAAACAGTTTAAACAATATCAAAAGATCAGAGTACATCTGGCAATAGATGTCATTAAGGATTTCTGAGAATTTTAGCTTCACTTCACTTGGCAAGAGGTCATGGCCATACAGTGGGCAATATTTGTGTCAAGTTACTTAGAAACCACTCCACGTTAACCCTTTCACTCTATATGGTCATGCCATTAAGAGATTTCCTAGAATACTAAAGCGAACAGGTAATTCTATTGAAACCGAGCAAGTGGCTGTGCAGGTTGCGTCATGTCACTATCAGCTTGCATTCGGGAGATAGTGGATTCAAACCCCATTGTCGGCAGCCCTGAAGATGGTTTTCTGTGGTTTCCCATTTTCACACCATGCAAATGCTGGGGCTGTACCTTAATTAAGGCCACGTTGCTTCCTTTCCACTCCTGGCCCTTTCCTTTCCCATTATCGCCATAAGACCTATCTGTGTCAGTGCAACATAAACCAGATTGTAAAAAAAAAAAAAAAAAAAAAAAAAAAAAAAAAAAAATGCACCAGTCCTTTCATTCATTTTTTCTCTCTCTCTTCAGTAAGTGGTAAAGGGGGGAGATTTTTTTAAACCTATTTTCAGCTCGCAGGCTGGTTGTATATTCAAGCTTACCCCATCCAGGAAACATACATGGGCACTAATGAGTCGAACTACATCAATGGAAATCGGGATGACTATGTCACTTAATGACTTGCTACTCCAGTTAGTTAATTGTCAAGATTTTTTTGCTTTCTTTGTTGCTGTAACCTTTGTCACACTGACTGACTGACTGACTGACTGACTGGTCTTATGGCAACAGTGGTATAAGGGAAGGCTAGAACTAGAAAGGGAAGAAGCGATCATCTCCTTAATTAAGATACAGCTTTTGCTTCGAATTAATATAGAGAAAGCATGAAAAACCATCTTTGGAGCTGCCAGAAGTGGGTTTCCAATCCACCATCTCCCTAATGCATTCTGTACTACCCCATATTAGACAGAGTTTGGAATTGAAACAGAGGCCAGCCTAATTATCTGTATATGGATCTTGAGTTCTTCAATTATATGTATAAGAACATTGGTGCCTTTGCTGGTGAGACCTAGTGTTTACAGGGCACTTTGTCTTCTTGTGTGAGCTAGATCAAATTTGTTACTTTCATAGAACTGTCTCATTATCATCCTTGGCTTTGGTATGTAAGTGATTGAGGTATGAGCGAAGCTAGTAATGCCATTCCTCATGCAGCCAGCCCCTATTATGAAAATGTCACTCATAGGGTTGGTTGGTGCATGCATTTCATTTCATGCACTTTTGGCTTAGCGAGGAAAGCAACAGAAAACTACCTCACTCCTCCTTTCTAGGACACCTTTTCAGTGACATCTAGGCCACCTATGAGAGCTGATGGTGGAGCTGTTGACGATCAAACCAGTATTTGTGCTGAATACCCAGCATACAAAGAACGTTATCTACCTTAACAAAAGATACTTCATAGAGCGAGTTAGCCGTGTGGTTAGGGTTACGTAGCTGTGAGCTTGCATTCAGGAGATAGTGGGTTTGAACCCCACTGTCGGCAGCCCCGAAGATGGTTTACCATATTCTCCCCATTTTCACACCAGGCAAATACTGGTGTATCTGAATTAAGGCCATGAACACTTCCTTCCCATTCTTACCCCTTTCTTATCCCATCGTCGCCATAGGACCTATCTGTGTCGGTGCAATGTAAAAAAAATAAAAGAAGAATAATTGAGAAGCTGTTTGACTTGAAAGGCAACGACATGATGGTCTATGAAACCAACCTTAACATTGGTAGGATTTGTCATCCTGACTACATAATCAGTCCAGGAACCCAGCAGTCGGTCAGTCAAAATCGTTTGTCATTTTCTTTAATACTGTAAATCATATTTTTCTCTTTTTCACTTTTTTTCAGATGATTGTATAAGAGGTCGGGGTCGTTTTTATCAAGGAACAATGAATGTTACGAAGTCTGGTTTACCATGTCAGTACTGGGATATACAAGAACCACACTCTCACAATCGACCACCTGATGTATTTCCAGAAATGCAAAATGCAGAGAACTATTGCCGTAATGCAGGTGGAGAAGAGCCTTCTCCATGGTGTTATACTACAGATCCAAATGTTCGCTGGCAGCGTTGTGATATTCCAGTTTGTGGTAAGCTTCATTATTAATTACAGTATTAACATCAGCAATTTTGGCAAATTATTTTCCTACCTTTTTCATGTTATAATTCTGCTGTATTTATTTCTTTGAGTTTTCATTTAAATATGGTACAGATTTTTCCAGATTTTGGATTGACCAGGTAACTCGAATATAGGAAAAATTCAGGGAAATTAATGTGGGCTCTAGCAGTCTCCAAATAATTGGGAAAAGTCGTATACTTACTTACCGTATTTCTCCGAATCCAAGACGACTATCCTTTCTGAGAATCTCATATAAAAAATCAAGGGCCGTCTTGCATTCACGTCCTAATAGTAATAAACAACACTGGCAGCTACCATGGTAACCACGCTGCTCCTTTTCACCTCCCATGCACAAGCGCGCACAAAATCTTAACAATCAACGTCTGCCTCTTTATTATACATTGCTAGCTGTGTCAACCGGTTGTACAGTCTCTGTATAATGTCACTGGATCTCAGGAAATAGTAAAGAGAGAATGACATTCTGTTAGCCTCTACAAAAATGTTTCTCCAATCTGCAGAATGGCATCAAAACATGCAAGCTTTTGAATTCTTAGAAAGGGGACGGCTACTCAGTGGCAGAGTTATAATGCATCTACTGTACCTGATGCTTAGTAAAATAAAGTTTTATAGGCAGCAGGAATTTTTTCGTGATGGATAGTCGTATTGTAAAGATACGTGGGACAGGTATTGCTGGCAAATTTTCAACGGGTTCTCGTCGATATTATGATGCCAATTTTAAGTTAATGGTTATTAAACACCCAGAAATGAAGAATATGTGTGCAGCCGCAAGAAAATATGGCATAGGCCTAACTGAAGCCAATATTCAGCCTTAGTATGAAGACAAAGATAGGTTAAAAAATGCATAGTGTACAAAAAATGAATTCAGTGGCCCGTAACAAGGACACTTCAAAGAAGTCGAAAATGAAATTGTGAGGTATGTGTGCAGCTGCACAATTATTCTACATTTCCGAGTGTTTAATAAACATTAACTTAAACTTGGCATCATAATATCGACTAGAACCGGTTGAGAATTTGCTATCTTTACAATACGACTATCCATCACGAAAATATTCCTGCTGTCTATAAATCTTAATTTTACTAAGCGTCAAGTGCAATAGACGCGTTATGATTCTGCCACTGAGTAGCCATGGCTTTTCTAAGAATTCAAAGGGTCGCATGTTTTGATGCCATTCTGCATATTTGAGAAACACACAGGCACTGTACACTGTACAACCGGTAGCGATGTGTAGTAAAGAGGCGGTCGTTTATTGTCAATGCTTTCCGAGCGCGTGTGAAAAGAAGCAGCGTGGTTACCGCGGCAGTTGCCAGTGGTATCCATTAACTTACTGTTAGGCTGCGAATGCAACAACCCTTGAGTTTTCGCATGAGATTCTGAGAAAAAAAGTCTTTGAGTCAGAGAAATATGTTTTTTTTTGCTAGTTGTTTTACGTCGCACCGACACACATAGGTCTTACGGCGACGATGGGACAGGAAAGGGCTAGGAGTGGGAAGGAAGCGGCCGTGGCCTTAATTAAGGTACAGCTCCAGCATTTGCCTGGTGTGAAAATGGGAAACCACGGAAAACTATTTTCAGGGCTGCCGACAGTGGGGTTCGAACCTACTATCTCCCGAATACTGGATACTGGCCGCACTTAAGTGACTGCAGCTATCGAGCTCGGTAAATATGGTATCACTCCAGAGATTTCTGTGGCAAACACCTGATCTTTCTTCTTCAAACAGCGTCACCTAACCTAACCGTATATGTAGCCTATCATGAAAACATATTTGAAACGCATGTAGAGAAATAACCTCCTCGCGAAAAATTTACATGTAAATAGCCGTAACTAGACGCGAGAAGTTATGAAATATCCTCTGAAATCAGTGATGTACTCTGCCATATCTTGAGGTGTATGACATTCTTACGTAATTTCCGCATATAACATTAAAATTAAGATATCGTTTATTCAGTCTTTAATTTTACGAGTTAACAACTGCTATCGGCCATGTCATTTACGCATTTATTACGAAAACGTGTTATCCCCTTTTTCATTTCGAATTTTCTTTAGAGAACAGCAGTCGATGGGTATTACTAATCAACTCCAACATCGCCTTTGAATGGCAACGAGAGAGCTCGCAAATGCACAAAGTGAGAAAACTATACTGTACCGAAGATGATCGATTGCATTTTGTTGCAAACTTTTCAGTTTTCTTATTCAAACAGCGTTACGTATCCTAACTTAACCGTACTAAACGTATGATGAAAACACACTTCAAGCGCTGGTAGAGAAATTATACCTTTCTCGCTATAAATTTTCATAATAGCCTTTCCGTAATTTAACTAGACGCAACAAAATACAAACTAACGTATGAAATCAATTAAGCACTCTGTCATATCTCGAGGTGTATCCCATTCTTACTTAATTGCAGTATTTAGCCTCAAAATTAAGCGGTCGTTTAGTCAGCCTTAATTTTTAACGAGTTAACGACCGTTATCAGACACATTATTTATGCATTTATTACGAACATATGTTCTCTTTCATTTCGAATTTTCTTTACAGAACAGCTGTCGACGGATATTACTAATCGACTCCGACATCGCCTTTGAATGTCGACGAGAGAAATCGCTAGTGCACAAAGCGAGGAAACTATGCCGAAGGTAATCGATCGCATGCAATATCATCGCTGGGGTGCATAAATATCGGTAACGGAAAAAAACCGGGCACGCTTAATCGCTCGTAATAACGGATGCGCCAGTGATAGGGTTCTCGCTGTAACCGAAGGACGATACACAGTTTAATATAGGAATTTTGAAGGGACAGAAAAAAGTAGACGCTATAACGGAGTTCTCGTTATATGCCGTACTCGCTATAGCGGACTTCTACTGTACTTGTTTCTTGTAAGGATTAGATATGTAATATTATTTATTTCTCAACGTAAATATATTAGAATAGTTTAGATACTAGGATATTAGACTGATTGAAACATTGAAAAGAACACGTGTAAATATTTGCCACTGTAATTGGGATTAGAAATCCTATAGTGTGCCGTAAATAAATAAATAAATGAACGAATAATTATTATTATTCTTATAAATGAGGAACTTTATAAATTTGAACTATTTAATTGACAAAAGCATAGTCACTCCTTCAATCACACATAAAAACAATGTAATTTACAATCTGATGCACTCATGGTGCAAAAACAAAATGCCGAAGACGTTGTACATTAGAAATTTAGGTGACTATGTCGATGTGCTGACGAATGAACTAGTGACCTGGTCCTTCGGTGTACAACACCATTGGTCCTAAAACAGATCATATGCTAGGATTAGCGACGTTCTGCAGAAATAAATTTACCATTTAAATTTATACATAATCAGAAAAAAAAGTGAGCGCTGTAAAACCCAACCAAAACAAAAGAACACAGAAGCTACTTGTGGCACGATTCCATTAAAATTGAATGAGCGTTAACTCACAACCCCTGGGTAATCTTCCCGGTTACCAGACAATCTAACGATCAAACCTAAATCAAATAATACACAAAGATATTACACATACTGTACACACAAATATAGACAAGCAAATGAAAAGAAAAATCTGTCAAACAAATAAATCTCATCTGGAAAGGAAAGGTACGAACTACTGCATGCGGCTTTTAAAAATGGCCGCTCACCCTCTGGGGTGCGGTAACTATGTCAACGACCTGGCCGACGGGAGTATGAGAGACTCCAAGACTCACAAAAAATCATAAACACTGACTTTGTCTCGGCAGCCTTTCCGCTCTCGAAACCAAGCAAGGGCTTTTTACTTCCATCTTATCTCGTCGAACATATGAGCCTACACAAAACTTCTTACGACAGGTAAGGAACCAATTCTCTTTCTAAATATCAGGCTCAGTTACCAGACCGCTTCTTGGGTCTAACTCGTTTAATTCAAAGTACTATCCTGTACTATTTTCTCATAAAAACACAGCGCTCTACACATATGGTGCAACTTCACGCCCCCAAGACCCAGGTTCGAGTCTATATCTTTGGCAGTGTGAAACTCGGTCAGAAATTTTAATGACATTGCCTACAACGTGGTTTTAGTTTCCTCAACAGACTTTAATCATGGTGAAAACATGCAGATAAATCATGTGCGTGCAGCATAATATAATTTAACATAATATAACTATAAGTTTTCTATCCTTCCCGATATCAGAGAGTGACAAGCTCTCCTTAGATGATTATTATTTACAGCAAAAATTTAAGTCATCATACTTGAGGAATATTCTGACCTACCACTAATATAAACAACCTTAAGTTAATATAGATGTTGATTCCCATAGGGAACATGAAATATTAGTCCTGAATGAGTAAATTTATAATACCAATATAACGGTCCATTATTGGACATTATAAATTTTCCTGCTAACTCATTCTTGGTCGCCTGCGTTTCGCCCTCGTGTGCTAAGTTGGGCTCATCAGTTGGTACTTAGCACACCTACCAAGACGCAAGGCTAGTGCATACCATGGAGGCCACTGCATAGGCTACTTGAAGCCACCAGCAGTGCCAATGCACTATGAGAGACTATGCCTCACTTCCAAAAATTGATGCCTGCCTGGCCATCAGATGATATAGATGTTGATTCCCATAGGGAACATGAAATATTTGTCCTGAATGAGTAAGTTTATAATACCAATATAATGAGTTAGCTGGAAAATTTATAATGTCCAATAACGGGAACATCTCAGCGGTCAAAGGGAATTTCATCACACACTTGGCTACCTACCAACTGACAACGTTCCCTTTCGACTAGTGCGCTCACCTCAACACGTCCAACAACAAAGAGCCACACCCATCACAATCTCTTTCCACAAATACATCAAAGAAGATGGCCTAATGATGTCTACACAGACTTCAATATAGCGTACGGCACCAGCATTCCAACTAATATTATCTTAAAAAGAACCAGGCCATATGAAAATTCTTCAAAATTTATAAGCATATAAATGAATATCAATACGTATTAACTTCAAGAACCAACCACCATTACCAATGCTCAGCTTTTCTCAAGTTTTTAACATCACGCCATTTGACAATTAAATGGAATGTGCTTTCTGATTTTTATCTTTATTGTAATATCTTTTAATATAAAGAACCAACAACCTATGTTATAATCCTCAAATAATTGTCATGTTTTTAGACTCAAATATTGTTAAGTAATAGTATACTACATTTTATATTGTAATAGTTGTTTAACGATCTCTAATCCATTTTACAAGACATAGTTTTTAACAGTATTCATAAGTCATTCCCAATCAGGTACCTGATCTAATCCTAAGGTAAAAAATGGCTGATGATGCCTACTATTGATCGGCGAAACATGTACCATCCAATATTTTATGTTAACATTTTGATAAGGACAAAGTCCTAACTTTTAAGATTGTATTGTATAACATTTTGATAAGGACAAAGTCCTAACTTTTAAGATTGTATTGTATTGAATAGGTGGGAGAACAATAAAAACATACTAGTGTTATTTGATACAAATACTTTCAATACGGACCCAAAAATAAATTTTATCACATGTAACATGTCTTTCACATCGAAATCACCACGTTTAATTTGTCAAAACCATGTCTCAAATGTTCTAATGGTGGATCATGTTAAAACCATGTCTCAAATGTTCTAATGGATGGATCATGTTCATATGTTTCTACCAGCAAACGATGACATTCCACAGCCTTTCTCTTTTGATTAAATAAGAAAAGCTATGTGTGCCGCAAATATTCTTTTTCAGGCACAAACGTCGACATGATCACCAAATGATACAACACAGACGCTAGCGTTTGGCGGACTCAACTTGTGTGTGTTGGTAGGTTAATGTCAGATGAACAAACTGATGTGTGTGTCAAATTTATGCGCTGTGTACTGTTCGCTGGTACTATCTCTTAGTGAAATCAGAAAAGACTTATACATACACCTGGAAATAGGACAAACACAGTGGCAGGTCAGTTTGAGAAGAGGGAGTGACAGAAATGGCATACAGAGACAAACATAGAAACAAAAGGACAAAGACAGTTTCCACAACTTCATACACGGCCATCTTCAAATTGATAGGTGCTCTCGTAATCATTCCTGTTTCCTCTACATCCATCTCTTCTCAGTCCCTATGAGCTTGTTTCTGGTTCCCAGTTTATCAGGAGGGCGGGCATCAACACTCACTAAGGCGCCATCTTGATAGATCTTCATTCTTGATGTGGGATTAGTGTAGAATAAGAAGAAAGTTAGATAAGTATAGGAAAAAGGAAGAAACATAGACAAAGATAAATACAGGTGGTAAATGAATAGGAACACAGGACAAACACAACAGGAGAAAAGGAACGCAATGAGGTGATAAGTAGTTTGGGATTTAGAATGGGTTGCACTTGGCCTTAGGTATTATAATTACTAATTAGCATCCGGGAGATAGTGGGTTCGAATCCCACTGTCGGCTGCCCCGAATATGGTTTTGCGTGGTTTCCCATTTTCACACCAGGCAAATGCTGGGGCTGTACCTTAATTAAAGCCACGGCCACTTCCTTCCCATTTCTAGGTCTTTCCTGTCCCATCGTTGCCATAAGACCTATCTGTGTCGGTGTGACATAAAGCAAATAGAAGAAAAAGTTTTCCCAAGGAGAAGGTTTGCAAAATCATTGTCAAAAAAGAGACTCGGTAAATGTACTGTAGAAAAGGTGCAAGCAATGTACAACTGTGTCAGCAGCACACAGACTCTGGTTGGAAAGACGGAATGGTTTAGAAATGAAACTGGGCCAAGACAGGAGTGTACTTTCGTCTCTTTCTTTTCTTTTTTTTCTAATGGTTATGGGTGAAATTGTAAAAGAGACAAAGGAAGCATATGGGAATAGGGAGATGAAGTTATTACTATTTGCAGATGACATTGTGGTCTGGGGAACAAACACCAAAGATGTGCAAGGACAACTTGATGTACTGAACAAGAAAATTAGTGCAGAGAAAAGCAAGACGGTGGTGATATCAAGAGGAGAAAGACAAGGGAAATGTAATGTGAAAATTGGTGGTCAATGCCTTGAAATTGACAGTTTCAAATACCTAGGGAATTATTGAATGCAGAATACAAGGCTAGACATGGAGATTAGCAAGGCAATGCAACAGGGCAATTCATTCTATCAGAGTGTAAGAAACCTTGTCTGGAATAAGGAAGTACCAAGAAAGTATAGAGAGATACTATACCTGTACAAAATATATTTTACACCCATATTGACTTATGCGGCTGAGACCTGGACAATGACAAGTAGGGAGGAGAGTAGAACTCAAGCCAGCGAAATGAAATACCTAAGAAGTATGATAGAAAAGACAAAGAAAGACAGATTTATAAACGAAGATGTGAGAAAGGAGGTTGGAATGGAAAACCTAAACGACGAATTGATAGGAGTAAACTAAGATGGTTTGAACATGGAGGAGGAAAGAATGATGGAGATGAAGTTCGAGGTAGAAGAAGAAGAAGAAAGAAAAAAAGAAGAAACCTGGACTCAACCATAATTTTCTCTGAAAAGGTCGAGTGTCTACGGATAAGCTGAAACTTGTTCGCTTATTTAGACCCCTCTTCCACTGAGCGAAGTTTCTGGGAAATTGGGTTGTTACGTGTGGCGGGTTCTCCTCGTAAGATAACATCGTGAGGTAGTTAAAATTCATCAGAATATAATTTTAACCATTTAGGAATTGCTATGTGTTCGCAAAGTGAAGGGTTCTCAGGTGATGCTGATCATTTGGGGTAATTTAGTGGCACATTGAAATGGTTGAACCATGAAATGAAAAAAAAAAAATCATTGTGTGTCAACTTTAAAACGGTCGTAACAGACGAGTTTACCTTGAATTATTTAACCTGAGATTGTAGTAGTGGTGGTGGTGGTGCAAATATTACAAAATTACATCATCTCATTTGTAGAAATTTACAGACATAATTGTTGTATAAATGTTAATATTGAGGTGTATTACTAGGTACATTCATGTTGTCAGTTATTTCTTAATCATGAATTTTCTCTTCGTATTGATTGTTACAGATGATATGAAAGACCTATCAATGGAAACCTTCTTTACACCTATGTTCATCTTGATTCTGGCAGCTATTGGATTTGTTGGTATTATGGTGATACTACTCTTATTTCTTTTGTGCCATCGGCTCTACAAACATCGATTAGGGTACAATCCTACAGCTACAAGGGAGGTAATGCTTTTCTCTCTCACATATGTGTACACCCTACCCACCTACCCCTATTAAATACCAATATCCTGTTTTTTAAATTACCTTATTACCCATTGTCCATTAATTTATTTCAATTAAGTTTATTGTTTAGTTCCCTGTGTTCGGAAATGTGGAAAACCCACCTGTAGAGTTTTTAGTTCTAAACATTTTTCTCTACCTACAGTGAAATTGCTTTACATACAGCCATTATAAGGAATGTGAATGACCTCAGTAGGTTTCTGTGATGCAGAAATTGAGACTTCAACCACCGTTCAAAAATCCTGTAGGTACCACTAAAAATTGTATGTTTTTAAAATAGGAACTATACTGGTAGTTAGCGTGTACCTAAATTTGTTGAAGCAGCAACAGTGTGTTCATTGTCATTGTACACCTCCTGTAAGCTGTTCTTAGATGAAAGCTATCCTAGAACATTTTTGGTGCCGTGACTGTTTATAGTTTTAAGTCGTGTCTATCACTTTACAGTAATGTTGATAATACTTTGCTCACATCATGACAAATGATGTAAATTATCCTTACTGATATTATATTGGAATGAAAGAGGTGGTTGACAATCAAAGTGTTCCTCAGTGACTATCCACTTGCAAAGATTGTCATGTCAGAGTGTAAGCTGAAGTATATTTGCCACTTCATTTCCTGAATGTAGCCGTATTGGGACTATGCCACATCATATATCGTATTTATCTGTATAATTCTCCCACTCTTTATTTTGAAATGGAAATTTCGGTAAAAGTAAAAAATTTGTATCATTTTCCTGCCATGATTATGTTAAAGTTTTCAGTCATAATTTGAGTTTTCTATTTATTTTTTTTTGCAAAATGTGTGGTCATGAAAATGTTAAGGCTACGGCTAGACGGGTGTTTTTAAATGTATCATTCGTTTGTTGAATAACGCAAGAAATACACAGTGGTGTGCAGTATGAAATGGCTAGACACTACAGAAGTTGTTGTGTAACATCGAAGTACAAAGCTGTTCACGATATAAACGGATGAATAGGGATGTATCACACAAAATTTCTCTGCTAGGTGGCGTAATAGTCATACACGGTATGCGCTTTACGCTTCTCGATTGTTTTACATGAGACTTACACAGAGTATTTCTAAATGTATGATAATCGAAACAAAACTGTTACTTTAAATGCATGAAAATGAAGTTACCATATTCTGCTGATGTTTTGAAAGAGATGGGAAATAATATAAGGTGCAGTAACGATAGCGGATTTCAAAGCGCAATTGAAGGAAAAGAAGTTGACTGAAAGAGAAGGACTAAAAGTAGCAACCTTTTCTTTTAGTGTTTTTGTTAAGATTAAATTCTTTAAGTGCAAATAGCCTTTTAAAAACATATATATATATTAGGGTAGAGGCATACATAAAGTACAATATTGGTACGATTGCAGTACCAGAGGCTACATCCAGTACTACTGAATTGAATTTCCCTGCAGCGCACGAATTTCAAGACCTTGTTTCAGGTCATAAGACATATATAAATATTTTAAGTTTGGAATTGATGAATTATTTCATGTTCAAGAAGTCTGGAATTGATGGTGCTCCAGTGTCAAATTATAGGTTACTTTGTTATTCAGGGTGTACCACGCACACAGTGTTATGGCTGCTTCCCTACTTCTAAATCTTCTTGCTCTCGGGATTATTTCCAAGGTGCCAGTGCCACTCCATGAAAGTATCGAAGGTACAGCGTTCTCCTTAAGCCTTCGTCTTTCACCTAAAATTATTGAATAATAGTGAAAATGAAAACCCTCAGCATGTTTCTGGTCATTCTACCAGATCAGGAATGGAATGAATGAAGCCCCCATCTAGCGGCGAGTATAGCCTGTCACACTCCTCTGGGGCAATGATTAATGGCTGACAGATGAAACGAAATGAAATTGAAAGTGTGTTACAGGAATGAACGATGACAGGGAAAACCGGAGGACACGGAGAAAAACCTGTCCCGCCTCCGCTTTGTCCAGCACAAATCTCACATGGAGTGACCGGAATTTGAACCACGGAACCCAGCGGTGAGAGTCTTGGGTGATGTCGCATAAGCCACGGAGGCTTATTGAATAATAAAGAATGTTATTGTTTTTACGTCCCACTTACTACTTTTATGGTTTTCGGAGACGCTAAGGTGCCGGTATTTTGTTGAGCAAGAGATCTTTTATGTGCCAGTAAATCTACCGACACAAGGCTGACGTATTTGAGCACCTTCAAATACCACTGGACTGATCCAGGATCGAACCCTGCCAAGTTGGTCTTAGAAGGCCAGTGCTCTACCGACCGAGATACTCAGCCCATCTGAAATGATTGAAATAGGTGATATTAACTAATCAGGACGTCACTAACTTATTATAAAATTATTTCTTGAACGGAATGAAATTATCTCATTCACTCGTTTCAGTATTGACAAAATTTTAAACTGCAAAATGCTTCAATCAGACATTAATATTATGAGTCACAATTTTATTTCTTAGGTCCTGTCTACGAAGTGCATGCAATCACTTTTTATGGAATGGCTCCTCCTTAGGAAATTGATGGTATGATTACAATTGACCTTGATTTTGGAACATTGAAATAGTGCAATAGTCAGGCAAAACAGTTTTCTTGCGTTCTTTTCTGCCATTGTGATATATTAAAACTTTAACTTCATCAATTAACTAGAAAACATCCATTAAAAACATAGAGGAACCAATGATGATCGACAAGCACATACCGTGTACCACTCGTGAGACATCTGTCAGTAGTGTTTCAGTACATACGAGGAGCAACACTGCAGTAATGGGACTAGTCGGCATACTATGCATAGTTTTGGTCTATGAATGCATCACTGGTACGTTTGTAGTAACCATTTGGGTGTCACACACTTGGCCTTTAACATATACTGGTCTCTATACTAATATTAAACTTGCAAACCAGCACATACTGGACTGGGCAAGTTGGCCGTGCATTTAGGGGCGCTCAGCAGTGAGCTTGCATTTGCAAGATAGTAGGTTCGAACCCCACTGGCGGCAGCCATGTAGATGGTTTTCCGTGGTTTCCGATTTTCACATGAGGCAAATGCAGGGTCTGTACATTAATTAAGGCCATGGCCGCTTCCTTCCCACTCCTAGGCCTTTCTTGTCCTATCATCGCAATACGTCCTATCTGTGTCGGTGCGACGTAAAGCAAATTGTAAGAAAAAAGTACGTACTGGTAAGTGAATAGTGGTTAGCGATGGGTAAGAAAAACTGGAATTGCAATGCACGGTTTAAATTAACGATTGCATTCACAGAAAGTAATGGCAGTCATGCTGCAGCATGTGAGTTTCCTGTCGAGTTATCACCTGTACGCTGCTGGCAAAAACAAAAAAGAACAGTTTTAGTGTGCCAAAACGACAGCCTTATCATTTTGGTGACTAAAATCCAGGCCAGTATTCATAAATTGGAAAAGAACTGTTATATAATTGGATTGACAGCCTTATCATTTTGGTGACTAAAATCCAGGCCAGTATTCATAAATTGGAAAAGAACTGTTATATAATTGGATTAAGAAACGACGGCCGTTCAGTTTTGCAAGAAATGCTACAGTTTAAGGCGCTGGAGATTGCAAAGGAAAGCAATATAGGAATCTCATGGTTTAAAACAAGCAGAGGGTGAAAGTGTAGATTCATGAAGAGGAAGGGTACATCTCTGTGCCAGCGATTGCTAAAAGGACAATTCTGAAGAAGTGGTGATTTGGATTCAATCATCTAAAACTGGAGGTCCTGTGGCTATTATCATGGTATCACACAGACCAGGAGCAAGTATAGTATAGGCTGGGAACTGCGCGCTGCATGTCAAGCCTAGTAGTACCTCACATGGCAAATGCGCGGTGGGACATGTGATAGTGGACGGTGCTCGAAGGTTCGAATCCCATATCAAGTACTACATACTTACCTGCCATTGCATGTTTGTGACATGTTTCAGTTTTATGTATGATAAAAAATATTATTATTATTATTATTATTATTATTATTATTATTATTATTATTATTATTATTATTATTATTATTATTATTATTATTATTATTGGAAAAATGCTATCATTCATCCTCTACACAAAAAAGGTGATAGAGCAGATCCTAACAACTACCGCGGCATTTCCATCACATCTGTAACTTATAAGACACTCTCTAAAGCACTACAGAGGAGACTTGTGGAACAAGTGGATCATCAACTAGGCGAGTATCAAGCGGGATTTAGGAAGGGAAGATCGTGCGTTGATCAAATCTGGAGTCTGAAACGTGTACTAGAGAATCATCTCTCAAAGGATCTGGTAGTCGTTTTTGTAGACTTTAAAAAGGCGTATGATTCAGTCGACAGGGAAGTGCTATTCAATATATTAGTGGAATTTGGAATTGACGCCAAAACAACAGCAATTATTAAGCAGACTTTAACTGGGACACATTCGAAAGTTAAGTTCATGGGAGAGAACTCCGAGCAGTTCGAAATTAAAACAGGAGTCAGGCAGGGTGGTGGATTGTCTCCAATTTTTTTCAGCTGTGTGTTGGAGAAGATTATCCGGGAGTGGGAAAAAGAACTGGACAGAAAAGGATTACTTAACCAAGTATACATTGGAGGGTCAAAAAGTGGTGTCATGATTAATTGCCTTGCCTTTGCTGATGACGTTGCGCTGCTATCTAGGAATACTGACACAGCAATAGAACAGCTGAATGTACTAAAACTACAAGCAGAAAAAGCAGGACTACAGATTTCTTTTGAAAAAACTAAATATATAACAAACATCAAAACAGCCCCTCGGTACCTGAAGACAGAACACGGTAAAATAGAAAGAGTTGATAGCTTTAAGTATTTGGGTGAAATAGTGCAATTGAAAACAAATGAAAGAGAAGCAAACAACACCAGACGGGAGAAAATGGCTGCAGCTTTTCGTAGGACATATCCTATATACAAGAAGAAAACCATCTCCAGACGAGCTAAACTAAGGCACTACAACACAGTGATTAAAACGGAATGTCTTTATGCTAGTGAATGCCTCCAAATGACAGGAAAAGCGGGACTGAGAGAAGCTGAGAAATTTGAAAGAAAGATCCTTCGCAAAATAATGGGTCCAAAGATTGTGGATGGACAGTATAGGCTGCGAGGAAGGGAAGAACTTTACCGAGACAATGAAAGGCTAACTGAGTCCATGAGAAAACGGAGACTTAAATTCTGTGGGCATTTATTTAGAATGGATGAGAAGAGACTAACGAAAAGGATTTTCACAATACTAGACAGCAGACCTAAAGTGTCGGACAAATGGTTCAGGGAGGTAAGAAAGGATCTCAGACAGGTGGGACTAAATTCGGAAGACATCTCAAACCGAACAAAGTTTAGGTCAGTGATCGACAGATTTCAGGGATTCCATGACGAACCAAAACTTAACCGTGGGTGGACGGACGAAAGAAGACAGGCTGCCAGAGAGAGGATGCTGAAGTTCTGGGCTGTGAGGAAGGCTTCCAGAAACATGTAATTGTTATCTAACGTGGTCTCTAATGGCCGTAAACGAATATATATATATATATATATATATATATAATTATTATTATTATTATTGTTATTATTATTTTGAATTTAGAAAGTACACTTTTTTGAACAGACTATTCATTTTTCTAGTCAAAACATTTATGAAATTTTTTGTCAGCACAACAATCCTCGTGTATTGGCTTTGTGTAGATATATAAAACTTTGCCGGACTGTGTGGCTCAGGCGGTTGAGGCGCTGGCCTTCTGAACCCAACTTGGCAAGTTCGATTCTGGCTCAGTCCTTTGGTATTTAAAGGTGCTCCAATACGTCAGCCTCGTGTCGGTAGATTTACTGGCACGTAAAAGACTCCTGCGGGACAAAATTCCGGCACTTCAGCATCTCCGAAAACCATAAAAGTAGTTATTAGGACGTAAAGCAAATATTATTATTATTATTATTATTATTATTATTATTATTATTATTATTATTATTATTATTATTATTATTATTATAAAAGTCATGGATTTATTTTGTACATCGTGAATATTTAATATTTTATTTAGACAAGTAAAAGCTTCCAAATATGGCTTCCACCACAAGATTTAGTATTGCCATTCTAGTATTAAATCCCAATGGAGAACCTGTTTGTGCAGCACAAGGGAAATATACTGTTAGGAGAACCATACTGTACAAGATATTAACCTGAATTTTTGGCAATAGTTGATTTAATAAATCTCACCGAAAATGATGTCTCGGAAAAATTTGGGAGATATAATGGAGTTCCGCGTTTCTTGCACTATTGCTTTGTCTCGTTTCTTTTCTTCTGTTTTGAGCACACAAAACGTCGCTTAGATGTATTGTTCTTTTTCCTTCAGCACTAGGGATGTGCATGGGGAAAATGAGCCCAGTTTATAGTTTGTAGCTGAAGAGGGTTTGTAACTAGCTGAAGGTCACCCCTTGATCTTGTAATCAGGCAGCTGTACAGTTGCCAGTAACTGTGTCACAACAGCCCATGGAGGTCTGTGTAGTATGGTCTCCTGCACTGTGACTATGAGATAGTAAAGAACTACACTACAAAGGAATTGAAAACACAAATGTCTAGAGGATAGAAAAATATATTTCTATACCTTTTGACTGTTCACCTCATGATGAGGAAAAAGGGCAGTGACCAGGTCTTGTAAATCTACTCCTTTCATCTCATCTGGGAACCCAAGGAGTAATGTTGGTTTTTCAACTTCTTCCCTTGGTACTTGCTTCTCCTGAGTTTTCCCATTGATCTAATATTTGCTGTTTTGTGTTTCGAGAAAGAAAGTGAACATCTGTTATCCTTCCACTTGAGGCACAAAATGTTGTTGGATGACCACGTTTCATATTCCCCTCTTTCCAGTCCTTCAGATGAAGTATCAGGTGGAATGTGTTCCCTGTTGGGCCCAACAATCCTACAGTAATAGTTCCTTTTTCAGTAACCTTTTTACAAATGTCTGGAGACATGTACCAGTTGTAGAGGTACAGGGCGTGACCCTTGTTGTACAAAAAGTCACATGCACATAATAGCATTAGTCAGTCAATCATGTAATTTCGTGTATTTATGCTAAAATGTTGTAGTAGCCTGTATTTGTCACAAATTTTGTATATTTTAGTGTTAAATCTAGCCCACTTCCTGCGATTAAATTGTACATATGGTAGCCTACCACACAGTTTCATGAGGGATCTTTCTAAGGCAATGTTTTCTGACAGTTCAAATAGCAAAGAAAATTTGTCTGAGAAATGCGTAGCTATAGGTCTGCTTTTTCTCAGTTTGTCACTAGCATTGCCTTCAACATTGTCATCAGTGAAACGGAGGAAACTAGAAATGTGGAGAAATATTTCCCTGCTTGTTGTTCTTGAAAAGTAGGAGTCTGAATGCACCCATCTTTATTTCAGTGCAATGGATATGCAGTTTCCAAACCCGACTGGGATACACAATGCAAAGTGCGTTTCTATTTCATCCACCATTGTGTCAAAGCATTTCTCTTCACCTGTTCACTTTTTTCTATCCTCATCTGCACATTGTTTTTAGCATAATTATTTGTCTCTGATGCAGTTACAAGAAATAACAGGTTCAGATAATCTATAAAAGCTTTGAAACTGTGGCCATATTCTTCCAGAATAAAAACTCAGAAATCCACCATTTGATTTTAGGGGCGAATGACAGAATTATTATCTCCACTTATTCACACCCAGTCTTCCTCTTTCCCATGTTTTGGTCCTGGAGCCTGACATGAAAGTTATGCTCATTATCACTCTGCGAGTGACTGGTAATATTTAAATTTTCGGACTCATTATGAAAGTTATGTTCACCATCACTCTGTGAGTCACTGGTGATATTTACATTTTCTGACTCATTTACACCATTTACACTCAACTCTTCCTCATTATCGTCTTTTAGTTCCTTAAGATCTTCACTTACTATATCCTTTGAATCACTATCTAAAACATTATTAATTAATTCCTCTAACTCCTCTTGTTCAGAAACTTACACGCTGCTAGTTGCCATAATGGCTTGAAAGGAATGTGCGATATTTCCTAGTCTTCTGTGCATGTGCTATGAAGATCAAACAAAGAGGAACTTGGAATTACCCGTGCCGCAACCTTTTAGTCTACAAAAACCTTAACACAACAGCCATCTGTTACAAACTGGGCACTCTATAAGAAGATGTGTGAGGTTCGGCAAATGCACGGGTCCACTTTGTCATCAGAGTTCTAGGCCATGTGAGCACAAGCGGGTATGCCTCATCATCTGAGTTCATTGGGTTAACATCTAGGACATAGAAGGGACCATTACATGAAATTTTAACTTAGTACTTTGAACGGTCTTGAAGAATTTAATGTTCCCATAACCTGGAAATCAAACTATAATAATGTTCAAAACATCTAGAATTGATTTTATGTTTTCATTTGTTTTTATCATGTTGTAAGTTTGACTGTAAACTATGGAAATATTTTTAAAATTGGCAGGTACTAGTATAAACCGTGACCTTATTCAGGATAAGGAAAGTGGTAATGAGAACAGGAAACACAAGTATAGGAAATATGATAATGGTTAACTAGATTTTGGTTTCGCGTGCACTCTTGTGAACAGTGAAGAGCGTCCATAGGGTATTTTGTGATAGAGTACTCTATTGAATGTATGGTGCTTAGCAAATTGAAGTGCTGTTTATGAAGTTTTAATTGTAATACAGTAGAAGTCCGCTATAGCGAATACGGCATATAACGAGAACTCCGTTATAATGACAGCTGTTTTCTGTCCCTTGAAAATCCCTATATTAAACTGTGTAGTATCCTTCGGTAACAGCGAGAACCTGATCCCTGGTGCATCTGTTACTATGAGTGATTTAGCATGCGTAATTTTTTCCATTATCAATATTTATGCACTCCAGCGATTTTATTGAATGTGATCAATCATCTTCGGTATAGATTTTTTGGTGTGCGCATTAGCAAGCTCTCTCGTCGACTTTTGAAATCGAAGGCAATATCGGAGTCGATTAGTAATACTCGTCGACTGGTGTTCTATAAGCACAATTTGAAATGAAAGAGAACATCCTCTCGTAGTAAATGTGTAAATAACATGGCCAATAGCAGTAGTTAACTCATTAAAAATAAAGGCTGAAGCAAATGATCGCTTAATTTTAAAACTATGTACTGAAATTAAGCAAGAATGTGATAAACCTCAAGATGAGGCACAGAGTGGATGACTGATTTCAGAGGTTAGTTTATTCAGTAAAACCTCTTAGGTGTTTCTGCAGGGGACAAGGAAAGATAATGCATTAAGCAAGAAAACGTATATTGAATACACGAATAAAAACTAACACAAATGTAAAAACACTTCTTTTTTTTTTTTCCGACATACGTGCATTTTACGTCGTGTATGTATGGGTACAGAGAAAGATATAGGCAATCTACCATTTCTGAAGATGCGATGAGAGTTTTAAAAGGTGTGAAAAAAGGCGAGAGATAATACGAAAACCTTTCCCAGTGGGGCATATTTTAAAAAGTGTGTAAAATACCTGATAACCAGAGCCCGGATTTCCATGCAAATGCATGTTTTTAAATAAGCTAGTTACACTTCTCAAACTTTGCAAATATTCGTTTTATGGCTTAACAATTCCAAATAACTGTTCTTTTTCTGTGCATGTTTGTATGTTTTGGCCCTTTTAGGAGAAAATTCATGCATAATGCATATTTGGAAGATTTTGGATTTAATAGAGAATAATTGGACGTTTAATATTAAATAATATGACTCTTCTCCTGACTTTGGCAAATATATATTGTTAACTTACATGGCAGTGCCTTTTCTGAATGTTAGTTTGCAGACTTTGGGACAATTTTTCCTCGTTATAGACTACAGTATGTCTGTTACTGAGAGATGGAGAGCATGCATTCCTGGCACCCTATGTGACGGTAGCCTACATATGGTAGAGGTCCTATAATCCAATTAACAAAACACTTTATTTTTGTTGCTTGAGTAAATAATGACGTAAGTCGGAAGGCCCCACGTTGATCTCTAATTCTCAGGAATAAGGTGTGCCAGTTTTACAATTGTACATTGCTATAAATTGAACCGTAAATTGTGCTTTACTCATTGACGGCTCATTTTTTCATCTGTGTTAGACGAACAAAACAAAACTTGTATCACACTTCTGTGACACCGCGTTTCTGAGATAGCAGCTTACAAACTCCTGTTTTGCATTGAACCCCTTTCCATTGTTTTCCTGGAATTTCCTACCCGTAATTCTCACTTGTCTCACGTCTTTGCTATTGCAGCAGGCAATCATTACCAGTTATTGAGGACATTCGAATGTGTCTGCAATCATCGCATGGAGAAGTAACTGCAGCAGCTAGAGATAGGATGAACAAATTAATTCGTTCAAATCCTGATTTTGAATTCGTGAAGCTTATAAAAGACGTACAATTTGACCTCACTTTATCCCAAATGTCTTCATTTAAGTATGCATGTGTCACTTCTTGTGATGTAGAAAGATAATTTTCTGTGTTGAAGAATGTGCTGACAGATAAACGGATGAGCTTAAATCAAGACAATTTGGAGAAGTTACGGTAAATTTTGTACAATGTTTTGATAGTGCATATTTTTCAGTTTATTGTGCATGTTTTGCTATATGATAGTGCATGGAAATCCGGGCTCTGCTGATAACAAATAGAAAAACATTTGCAGTGGGGCGCCATAAAATATCACCGCATTATTGCAGATCAACTCTTCGACCATGAATTATTTTATTATTTTACATGTAACTAATCTCATTATTAGACCTGTATTGAACTATGCTATGATATACTAACAATTCGTTGGTTGTTTTGATCCACCTTTTCAATACAAATTACAGTTTGTGTTGCTAAGTTGTAATGTTACAACACTAATTTACCGGGGCATGTTTCGCTTTTATTCACAAGCATCATCAGCCTATACAATTGCCTCAAGGTTTGTCATATTGGGATTGTTGTTACAAATTTCATTACATTGAATGTAAATCTAATTTCAGTGATAATAATTTTTAAAACACAAGAATAATATACACATTAAAAATTATGACAATATGATTTGCAATGTTAAATTGGAGTAACTCTTAATTCTAAAACACACTGACGTCCAAAACACAGTTTTTACAATTTGAAAATTTGGCTAAAAATTGTTTGCAATGTTAAAATAAAATTGATTCAACTATAATTTGGCATTAAAATTTGAGTCATAAATATAAATATTGGATGTTAATATATAGGAGCCTTAGTTTCTGAAGTGCGTTGGTTTCTAGAATACAGTAACATTTCAGTATTATTTAGAGAGCACAATTCTTAACTAAAATTCTCAATACTGAAATGTTACTGTATTCTAGAAACCAACGCACTTCAGAAACTAAGGCTCCTATATATTAACATCCAATATTTATATTTATGACTCAAATTTTAATGCCAAATTATAGTTGAATCAATTTTATTTTAACATTGCAAACAATTTTTAGCCAAATTTTCAAATTGTAAAAACTGTGTTTTGGACGTCAGTGTGTTTTAGAATTAAGAGTTACTCCAATTTAACATTGCAAATCATATTGTCATAATTTTTAATGTGTATATTATTCTTGTGTTTTAAATATTGTTATCACTGAAATTAGATTTACATTCAATGTAATGAAATTTGTAACAACAATCCCAATATGACAAACCTTGAGGCAATTTTATAGGCTGATGATGCTTGTGAATAAAAGCGAAACATGTCCCGGTAAATTAGTGTTGTAACATTACAACTTAGCAACACAAACTGTAATTTGTATTGAAAAGGTGGATCAAAACAACCAACAAATTGTTAGCATATCACATGAATTATTTGGCGGTTAAGCTCAGCCATGTGCTGGGGAAATGGCTTTGACCGTCATCTTAAATTCGACAACACTGTGATCGACTAGAGTCGAAACTCGACGGTGCGAGTTTCAACATACGCACCACCGTTGAAAGATGCAGATGCCTGTCCACTTCCTGGATTTGTCGTTGTAAATAAACAATTTCACAACTTTTTCATTATTTATAAAGGGGCTACCACAAGACAAATATGCACCACGCTAGTCACCTTCACACGATTATGTTCCTAACCCTTATGAAGTCTTTACAAAGGAAAAATTACGTAGTCTATCACGTGACAAATATTTGCTGCTCTTCACTGCATCACTCAACACAGAATACATTTCTAACTTCTGAATGGAATGCGAAATATAAGCTCAAACAGGTTTACTGGGTTATTCAGCAATATCAACGAAAACTGGAGAGGGAAAACTGAACTTTCCTGAGGCTAATGGCTTGCTTCCCAAAGCTATAATTTACTCTCTAAAGTTCCGGAAACCAAGACCATTTCCCGTTCTCGTGTAACTTTCTTCGACCTGCCTCCTCTGGGGAGGGCTCTAATCTGTGTTGGGAATCATGTTCCTTTCAGAAGGGATGATAAAGAACAATTTCAGGGCTGGGAAAAATGTGATCGTACTGAGCAATGATAATGAATTATGTGACATGATAAATGAGGTATTTTAAAATAGATTTAATACTGTATGAATCGGAACTTCGAATTTACAACGCGCTAAGTGAGAAATCGCTTTAATGAGGAACGCGCAATACGAGGTTAGATTCTATTTTCTGGCATCTGGTTAAATTTTGGAATATGTTATTTGAGATTTGTTGATAATTTAAAAAAAATGCAATTGTACGGGGTAGAAGTTGTTTTTTTGTTTTTTTGTCAGGAGGTGATAAGTGCAGGTCGACGGGCATAGATTTGTTTGAAATTGTGGACAACCTCATGGTCAAAAATTAAATAGATTGGGCTCATTGTGTTGGTGGGTGCACAGCTGGTGGCTGTTCAGTGTCGGGCCATTACAGTGGTGTACAAGCACTCATACATGGCAAAGCTTCTGATGCAGTTTGGACCCGCTGTATTATCCATAGAGAAGTACCTGTTTCATGGGATTTGAGTGTTGAGTTCAATGATGTCCTGCAAACTGTCATAAATTTGGTGAACTTTATTAAAACTTGAACTCTTGAAGCTAGATTTTTCAGTAAAATGTGCCAGGATATTGGGGCTGAGTATACATCTCTCTTACTTTATTGCAGCACTTGATGGCTTTCCAGAGGAGATGTACCTACTCTGCTCAACAAAATTTTGGAATAACATGGATACGACTATATTGGATTCTTAGTCATCCCTTGGTAGTTTTACAGTTAATATTTAACAAAATAAGCATATTTCGCTCTGAATCAAATATTTTGAACAATATATACCAAAACAAGCAAAACAAAAGGCATCTTCTGAAATTAAGTCCAGACAACTACACTTTGGAACTTGATCGCACCATGTTAACAGTCTTTAGTAATGGGTACGACCACTATGTATACAGGTGAGTTTTTCCAGCCTGTGCTACATGCTTCAAATGAGGTCATCAATTTTTTTGTGGGACAAACAGTCCCACTCCTTTATTGTAGCTTCAGTAAGTTCCTGAAAATTGTCCGGTGGGTTTGGATGCTGTAAAATGGCGACTTTCAGCATGTCCCATGCACGTTTGTATTCATCTACATGGTATGTCACTGCAAGGCTGATCACAAACCGACTGTAGCATTTGTTGATAGGGGACAATGCACCATCTGATACAGCACTCGGGGTAAGTTCACGTGTCTAGTATACAAGCAGAAATCATGCCTGTAGTAAACACTGTCGAATTTCAGGGTCATGATAGTCTAATGAATAATGTATGTATGTCAACACAGCATAGAATATCTCAGAATACTCATTTTGGCGGTATTCCAAACTCTTTTTTTCAGGTGTATATTATCATGTGTTTTTGAACTTAGGTGGGAAATTTATTTCTATTTAGAAGAAGGAAACCATGCCAGTGCTAGGTGCTTTCTGGTCACTGTATTAAAAGTTGCATATTTAAGTGATCTTTTTGCAAAATCGAACTTATTGAGTAAGTCTCTGCAAGGAAGTGTAACTCATTTCGTTTAGCTTGTTGACAAGGTTTTTGGCCTTAACAAAGAAGCATTATTCTTTGGGAGATAAAAATCAATGTATTATCTTCACTATAGACTGTTCTGTCTTTCAGCATTCAGTCTGCAACCCTCTGTGAATTTCCTGCCATAATCCTCTATTTGTAACTAGTTCTTTGGCCTCGTTTAATCTATACCTCTTATCTTTAAATCGTTAGAAACTGAGTTTAACCATAGTCATCTTGGTTTCCCTCTACCTCTCATGCCCTCCACAAGAATCCATTATTCTCCTAGGTAACCTATCCTCCTCCAGTCGCCTCACATGACATTGCTTCATCCATCAAGTTGATTCCTAACTTATCCTTTATCTCCTCATTCTGAGTACCCTCCTGCCATTGTTTCCACCTGTTTTTACCAGCAATCATTCTCGCTACTTTCATGTTTGTTACTTCTAACTTATGAATAAGAAATTCTAAGTCCATCCAGCTGTCACTCCCGTGAAGCAAAGTTGGTCTGAAAACAGACTGATGTAAAGATAGTTTTGTCTGGGTGCTGACTTCCTTCTTATAGAATTGTGTTGATTGCAACTATGAACTCACTGCAATAGCTTTACTGCACATTGATTCAATCTCACTTACTATACTACCATCCTGGGAGAACACACACATCCTAAATACTTGAAATCCTCTACTTGTTCCAGCTTTGTATCCCCAGCCTGACATTCTTTTGGATTTCTTACCTACTGACATCAGTTTAGTCTTGGAAAATGTGAACTTGCATTCGGGAGATAGTGGGTTCGAACACCACTCTCGGCAGCTCTGAAGATGGTTGTTCGTGGTTTTCCATTTTCATACCAGGCAAATGGTGGGGCTGTCCCTTAAGTAAGGCCACGGCCGCTTCCTTCCAACTCCTAGGCCTTTCCTATCCCATCGTCGCCATAAGACCTATCTGTGTTGGTGCGACGTAAAGCCCCCTAGCAAAAAAAAAAAAAAAAACCTATCTGTGTCAGTTCGACGTAAAGCAACTTGTAAAAAGAAAAATTCCACCCGTGTACTTCAGAGACCTCGAGACTGGCACATGTTTGCTTAGATCACACAGCCGACAATGTGATAAATTACCCCAAGCTGTAGCAAAATGTTTATTTGCTCGCTATCTACCGTCATACTGATATACTGTGTCATCTAACATACATTTGAACATTAAAAGTTGGCGTGAATGCTAATCCGACTTAGGTCAAATATGGTATTTTACATGCGTGAAACCTAATCCGACCATGGTCAGATATGGGAGTGAATGTGTTAATGCAAATTGTTAAGCACCTTAAAAACTAATGAAAAATTTTACAGAATGAATCTTCTACAGTAGTAACTTACTTCGTATGACAAGATATAAAGTGTAAAATGTAATCACTATGTGACTGATGATTGTAATATGTTTATTATTAGGGCCCAGATGTTGGTGACATGTTATCTTTTTATTCAGTGGACTGGTGCAGTGCTCCAATATATATGTAAACTCTACTCAAGGCACTCTGGTTACGTATATACCCTTTCTGTTTTGCATGTTTTGCTGAGTTTTTTTAATTTTGGAGAATTATTCAGTCATATTTAGGAGAAATTTGTCTCTAGGTCATTTTATCAGTTTTGTCATGTTAATTATTTTGTGAAATTATATCTGAAAGGCTTAACTAATAATTTATACAAAATATTGAAATGAAACATTTCAACATATTATTTTGCTAATACAGTAACTGGCAATGGAAATATTTTTCGACACTGAACGTTAAATGGCTGCACAAATACAGGCCTGAGTTGGTTTTTCAGGAAACATGTTTCTTGGGGACAGGATTGTCTGGAAAGTTACCTGGAGTTGCCAGTTGCCAAGAATTCTCTGACAGCTGTAGCTGTAAATGAAGAGGAAGGAGTGTGTATGGATTTTCCAGGAACAGTGTTGCCTCATTTTCGCACAGTTCATAGTGTGCAGTACACGGAAACATTCCAGTACCACTTTGAAAATGCCTAAATTTAAACCACATTTGTCAGTTCGTAAAAAATTAGTAGCTTGGCGACGATGTGTTTTGTGTTGATGGAAGCATACTACAGTATATTGTAAGCTGTGCAAAATCAAAGTGTCGACTGAAAGGTGGTGCGTGCTCTTGAGCTTTCATCAAAGAAAGCTGCAGTTCAGTGCTTGCTACCTGCTGATGCTTCGACATTCATCAAGTCCTCACATTTTAATAAGGAAATGTGTGATGTGTTAGTGTTAGCAAATATTTCAATATTTAAATTTTCTAATCCATTCTTGGAAAAATAAACCTAGAAGTACCAGGCGTGTCGACTTTACGAAAGAATTATTTACCACAGTGCTACGAAAAAATATTCAATTAAATAAGGTGCGGTACTCATGGAAAGAAGCTATGGGTTTCTATTGATGAGACCACTGGTGCTGTGGGATGCTATGTAGCCAACGTGGTGATAGAAACATTTGAATTGGATAGATCAGGTGAAATATTTTTATTGATTGCCGAAGGGTTAGAGAAGACCAATTACTTGACGATATCCAAATTGTTTGACAGTGCTATCTTTCTTCTGTTGCCTCAGGGAGTAAAACATGAAAATGTGCTTTTATTTTTTAAGTGATGCAGCGCTGCATATGGTATGAGCAGGTAATTCATTGAGGGCACTTTACTCTAAAATGGTATGCGTTACATGCCTAGCGCATGGCTTACATATTGTTTGTGAAGACATGTGAGCAAATTATCCCAACATAGACAGGCTTGTGGCAAATATTAAAAACGTTTTCTTAAAAGCCCACTCACGAGTTACACAGTTCAGAGCAGAAGTTCTGGACACTGCGTCACCACCGCAACCTACAATCGTACGCTGGGGCACATTGTTAAATATTTGCCTTATTATTGTGAAAATTTCCAGGTAGTGAATATATAGTACTGTGAAGAATTTTCTTCAATACAGATTGTTTAAGATACGCTCTCTGAACCAAACATGGAGGCAGTTCAGCATTTACTAAGTCAGACATTGCATTATTGTCAACAACTATCACATCACTGGTAGAAGAAACAAGTAAAATCATTTTTAGCATCTTTAAATAAGTTTTAAAATATTCTTTATGTTGTCAACATCTGGGCCTTATTGTTTATATTGTGTTAAATGATATGTGCAGGAGTTTGGTGAAGAATTTTATGTTTTTGTAACTAGCAAAATTTTGGAAACATTCACTGAAGCTTTAACTTTTCATACAGTCTTATGACTTCACGTCTCCTCACATGACAGTCAAAGGTACTGGAAAACTTAAGACATAGCAGTTAATGATCAAACTTATAATACATGTCAGAATGTAGATTCCGATAGTATATTCTAGAAATATCAAAGGAGAAATGCAGTGGATTTTTTCAGGAGTGTTTGACATGTCTAGTGGTAGGGTCTGCTATGGGGTTCCACTGTCTTCATTTCATTCGGTTGTGGGTCATGTCAGGTTGTCGATTACTTTCTTCATGTCATTGTGCAGTGGGTCAACCTGTCGTTGCACAGATTCTTGCCTAGGTTTCCTTCTGACGGCTTGCAGCATGTGTTGAAACCATTATCATCTACTTTTGTGCATTTTCTCCTGGATTGGCACAAGCCCAAATCTATTATGTCTACGTTGGAAACTGTCCAGTCTAGTGACATTGCCTGACCATCTCAGCATCATTGTTTCCATGATGCTTTGTCAGTGTTCCTCTTTCGTAGTTTGCCAACATTTGGTACCATAATGTACATCACGATGTACGATGGTGCGGTTGAACGGAACTGGTGATAGCACCGAGCTCTTGTGGATATCAGCTGTAATGTCAAAGCTATTGAACGTTCCTGTGGCAGCTTTGGACATAGCTTCTTAGCACTGCCAAATGACAAAGTACTCTATGACACAGTTTTGTTGATATGCTAACTAAATCGGACCTTGTGGAACACAGTTAACGTGTGCACTGCTGCCTGACACAGATGTACGTTAACTGGTTCCTGCGCTATTCACCAGTGGCATGCATGCGTGTCATTTTAAGTGATCCGGTTTGGGAAATAAAACTTATTGGCTTCTGGTGCAATTTAGAGATTTAACTAAGATGTCAGTAAACATGTTGGATGCGTTCTCAAGATCAGGAAAGTAAGATGGAACTGTTCATTCTTCTCACAGTGTTTATCAGCTAGGAGTCTTGCCACATATAATTAATCTATTATGCTGCAGTTCTTCTCAAATCCAGCTTGTATCTTTGTGATTTTGATTACCTTGCAAATCCACTTGCCCAAAACTTGTTTGTTGGAAGAAAGAACGGTGAAAACCATAAATTTACAGATTGATTCACAATAATAATACAGTACATTTGATTCAGAATGCCAGGTACATTTGTGGTCAGTACGAGCCCTTCGTTACAGAAGCGTATACTTAAGTGATGTCAGATATCAGAAAATGTAGCCAACAATGTAAATGAAACCAACACAAACGTTATAATTGGACAAAAGACTTGCAGATCAATAAAAAAATATGTGTTCAAAGAACTGACACCTCGGAATGGAACATACTAATACATCCTAACCCACCTCTGTTTGAATTATTTTCTGTTTGGTGAATTTAGCATAGACTAATATGTGGAGGTGTTTACAATGACAATGATAGAACTGACCCTATCATAAGATGGGTGAAACATTTGACTCTGTAAGTAAATTTATGCACTCTGCACTGGAAGAGGCATCGGATAATATCAGTGGTCCTGTAAGTTTGCAGATGAATATCCATAGTAATTACAATCTCGGAGTCTAATGGACTTGAGTACTTGGATATAACTAACTTTCTTTAGGGTATAGAATATGATTTATTGCAAATTTTTGTACTAAATGTAACATATCAGGCATTGCAATAGAAAACAATGGCTTAAATTTGATAGTGAATGGAGCATGACTGTTTTTATGTTGAGTATATGTTTCCTTATATTAGCTTTGTTATATGAATTGATAAACACATAATATTTGGTTTCAGGAAGTTAATATAGACCTGGAGAAATTACCAAGCAATGTGGCATATCATTCAACTGGAGCTCAATTGAATCCAAAGCTAGAGAAGTTGGAATTTCCAAGGAATGACATCATATACATAAGAGATCTGGGTCAAGGTGCTTTCGGTAGAGTGTTTCAGGTAATAATTAGTGCTGAAGTAAATTCATCTCCTTGTCCCGCACCTGTTTTCAGCCGCACCCTCGACGGAGGGGAGATTCGTGTACCATTTTAACCACATACCACCCCTCCTGCTATTCTTTAATTTCTGCAGTACCAGGGACCAAACCCAGGTATCGAGAGGATGTAGTTATTAATTTGAATTTGATCAGAGATTTATAGGACTATCATGGCTTGTTACCTAGTTTTAGGAACATTGCTTCATTTCTGTGTTGCAATTTATTGTTTAAACATATATAATACTTTGTAATATCTGACTCAGTTAATCTGGTTAAAAGGTAAATGGAACTGCAACGTAAGTTGCACATGAATGCGCAATTTAAATACGTGTATGGTTTATGGGCAATTTGGCAACACAGTCACGTTTGCGACATGTTGCACAACGTATAAATAAATAATACCGGTATATGTACGACGCATGGCTTACCGGTAGACTATCGGCAGTTTGACAACGTGGTCGCGAGACAGTGTACTATTTATTCACCACCTACATATTATGAGTTCCCATTTGAAATACGTAAGGCTGTAAGTTATCGCTTATCGGCAACGTCGCCAGGAAATACCGGCTAGGTAGGTTGAATGGACCTCGAACCAGCCCTCAGATACAGGTAAAATTCCCTGACCCGGCCGTGAATTGAACCCGAGGCCTCCGTGTAAGAGGCAAGCACGCTACTACACCATGGGTCCGGCTCCTGTGTTATTGCGCACGAAGTGAAATCCAAGACGATAACGCAGATTTCCATGGAATTATTCAGCCGAATTATTTACGATGTCTCAGTTGTCATCGCTAGACTCTTATCTTACTACTACGTCATAAGTGTCCGGGCATGGGATGAAAACTTTTATCCAAGCAGTCAAGATAATTATTATCCAATGCTATTAAAGTTTTATTTTATAAACTCGTCAGTAATGTAATGTAAAATCATCAATAACTGGGAAGAAATATTAACCTAATTACCGTATGTTTAAAAGAAATTGAAAAAAATTAATGTTTGTTACTGACGTCTCGGAATACAGTCAACTATACAGTAGATCTACACCGCGCTAGCTAGAGCTCCGGTTTGCGAGCTTTGCGCAAGCGCAGTAGTGTGTCGTAACCAACGAGCTAAACTGATAAATTGTTGCATGCTTCCTTGCTGCCTAACAGTATTGGCTGCTCTGGAATGGACAGATCACAGATGCATTCATTTGTTTCAGATTTACGTGATTACTGTAGACATGTGTGCGTGAGAATTTAAGTTTTTAATTTGTGTTTTGGGTGTTTGCAGAAATAATTTGTTTTAATAGTGAACAATTACGGAAAGTCATTTATATTGCAAAACATTAACGTGTGAAGCATTTATAAGCGATTATGGGTAAATATAGAAACTATTCTGCGGGCTTCAAGCTAAGCGTAATTGCCTTCGCTGAACAGCACGGGAACAGAGCTGCAGAAAGAAAATTTTCTGTGAGTGAAAAGTTGGTGCGTGACTGGCGGAAAGTAAAAAACAAGCTAGAAAGCACAAACCCTTCTAGACGCGCGTTTAGAGATCCTAAAACAGGGAAGTTTCCTATAATTGACGAAGAAGTGTTTAGGTACGTCAGTGAAATATGTAACAATGGCTGCAGTGTATCATATGAAATGTTACAAATTAAGGGACAGGAGGTAGCGCGCAAACACAACATACCGGTAACTCAGTTTAAGGCGACTTGTGGGTGGATTAAGGGGTTCATGCGACGACACAATCTGTCAGTGCGAAGGAGAACAACACTAAGCCAAGAGTTGCCTGCTGATTACACGGACAAGATTGTAAATTTTCACCGATTTGTCATACGTTTGCGCAAGGAAACTTCGTGCTTGCTTTCTCAAATCGGTAATGCCGATCAGATATGCCTCGCAACAGCACTATTGCGCTAAAAGGATCACGGAGTGTATTAATGAAAACCAGCGGTAGTGAGAAGTTGCGATGCACGGCAATGCTAGCCATTACAGCTGACGGGAGAAAGTTGCCGCCTTACATCATTTTCAAGAGGAAAACGATGCCTAGGGATATACAGTTTTCCCGTGGAATTCATGTACGAGTGCAACCAAAGGGTTGGATGGACGTAGAACTCATGCTGGACTGGGTTAAAACTGTGTGGAATAGAAGACCTGGTGCACTACTAAAACAACCAGCTCTGCTTGTTTTAGATAGTTTCTGAGGTCACCTCGTGAACGAAGTGAAGCAAATTCTCACTACAAATAAGACACGACAGATAGTCATTCCTGGTGGCCTAACATCTGCTTTGCAGCCACTAGACGTATGTGTTAATAAACCCTTTAAAGACCACTTACGTCGATTTTACAACAAGTGGATGATGAGCGGCGATCAGCAATTGACGCCCGCCGGAAATATCAGGCGTCCACCCTTGGACTTGTTATGCTCGTGGGTGAAGAAGAGTTGGGATCTTATACCACCTGAACTAGTCTCCAAGAGCTTCAAAAGGACTGGGATTTCGAATGCACTAGACGGTTCCGAAGATGACGCAGTGTGGCAGGGAGACGAAGAATCTGATACTGGTATTAACAGAGGCGAGGACGGCGCATCAGATAGCGAAACCTGGGATAGCGACACCGAAGTTTCGGAATAAATTACGTACCGGTAAGTCCGCATTTCACAACAAAGCGATAATTTTTTGCAAGTGTAATATTTTAACTTTAATACTCAAATTAATGACAAATTAATACGTTCATTTTTATTTTCAGGTTGGAAAAACGTTCGCCGAATTGTTGCGAAAAATTATGAATTTTGTTTTAGACTATTTTAATTATTTTGATGTATAAACGCGAGTATTACGTGCATCTTAAATTTGTATCAAATACAATTTAGTTATAAATACATTTTTTGAGTAATACAAATACTGGTATTAAATATTCATCGTATAATGGTCGCACCCTATATTTTTTTTCGAAAATTTTGGTATAAAAAGTGCGACGATTATGCCGTGAAACACGGTAATTAAAACACAATGGCAATTTCTAAATCATAAACATTTTACCAGTTACACTACTGTTCACTAAAATCAGAACACCTAAATATGTTGCACTATGATATACTGCAAACATGAAATGGTAAATTCTTATAGATTGGAAATTTAAATGAGTCCCCTTTTGATTATTGGTTTGAAAATTACATCTCTCTCTCTCTCTCTCATAATGGACATGGCCCTTTTAGGAGGGCAAAATAAAGAGCACATTGAGAAAGATCTTAAGATTCTGAGTATTTAATCCTAACTCAGATTTGCAGTTCAACCAAACTGATATCAAGTAAAAGGAGAGCCAAACACTTTGATAGTATGTGTTATATATATATTTTTAAATATGATGTTACTCTGCATTCATTTCAGATGATGAGGGACATCTTTGGTCTCATTCTCAGTTAGGACTACTCTTGTGTGTAGAACCTGTCTGATAACTGGGTGATTTTGGTGGCGGTAGTTCTGCGAGTGATTGTAATAGAAGGCATCAGAAGCAAAGCAGCATATGTCCACTGAATGTTGTTTTGAGAAAATCAGTTTATTTTTAGTTATTTCATTTTGGAATATAAATAATGTAATTTTTTTGTCTAGTGGTAGAACGTATTGTTGGAAATGTGTGAATTGAAATGAAATGTCGTATGGCTTTTAGTGCCGGGATATCCCAGGACGGGTTCGGCTCGCCAGGTGCAGGTTTTTCTATTTGATACCCGTAGGCGACCTGCGCGTCATGATGAGGATGAAATGATGATGAAGACAACACATACACCCAGCCCCCGTGCCATTGGAATTAACCAATTAAGGTTAAAATCCCCGACCCGGCCGGGAATCTAACCCGAGACCCTCTGAACCGAAGGCCAGTACGCTGACCGTTCAGCCAACGAGTCGGACATGTGTGAATTTATTAGTTTTCTACATCCAATGTTTTTATTTTTTAAATTGTAAAGAACTTGGACATCTGTTGTTTTGCAATTCAGTACATTTTATTAGTAATACAATTTACATTTGGAAACTCTAAACATAAACTGTTTTACATAATGTATTATTGTAGGGGATAAAAACTATATTGTTAGACCAAGGCATAAATATGACAAACCGATCAGAATGGATGTAGGATGCAATAATTGAAAACTAAAGTAGATCTTACCTTTCATCAAAGTAGCTGTTGAAAATGATGTCCATACAAATATTGAAAATTCTGAAATACTTCTTGTATCTCCACCTCTGTAATTCCACACATCAAGCATCTGATTTCATTCTGCAGGGCATTCTGCAGCACCACAAAAACGACAGAAATTTGCGAACAGTTCTCTGATATATTTTCTTCTTTAAGATTTTATTTATCATATGGCTTTTAGTGCCGGGAGTGTCAGAGGACAAGTTCAACTCGCCAGCTGCAGGTCTTTTGATTCGACATCCGTAGGTGACCTGCGCGTTATGATGAGGATGAAATTATGATGAAGACGACACACAGCCCCTCTGCAAATGAAATTAACCAATTATGGTTAAAATTCCCGACCCTGCCGGGAATCGAACCCGGGACCCCTGTGACCAAAGGCCAGCACGCTAAACATTTAGCCATGGAGCCAGACAATCTAGTGATTAGAAATTGTATACCACCACCTCTCCTATCCTGTCAGCCAACATTTTGATGGTGAAAACTACTTCCACCAATGGGACTTGAACCGGATAACCATGGTGTTAGACCATATAGTCTTGACGCCTTAACGATCGTGTCTTCTTTAAGAGAAATGTCTCGACTAGAAATATTCAGTGACCAATACTGTATGTCACCATGAAATGAAATGGCGTATGGCTTTTAGTGCCGGGAGTGTCCGAGGACATGTTCGGCTCGCCAGGTGCAGGTCTTTCGATTTGACACCCGTAGGTGACCTGCGCGTCGTGATGAGGATGAAATGAGGATGAAGACGACACATACACCCAGCCCCAGTGCCAGTGAAATTAACCAATGATGGTTAAAATTCCCGACCCTGCCGGGAATCGAACCCGAGACCCCTGTGACCAAAGGCCAGCACGCTAACCATTTAGCTATGGAGCCGGACTGATAGCTAACACAAATAACATGCCACAACAAGTGTAGGAATGCAACGCTAATAACGTGTGCTCAACAAGAACCTCACTCGTAAACTAAACATTCATTGTGTATGTGTACCGCTAACCATGCTTCTGCAATGCCTGATCATGCACTCTATCCCTGCAACTCGGGAAGAAAGCAAGCATTAACCCAGTCCACCTGCGTGGCAGCACCAGCTAAACAGCTGGTAACTTTCTGCTGCCTCTCTCTCTATGATATATTCATTCTCGCTACTTTAGTGTCTGGGCCCATCAGCCGGCCTCCTCCACATCCACCAAGATGCATGGCTAGTGCACATAGTGGAGGCCACTGCATAAGCTACTTGGAACCACAGGCAATGCCAATGCACTGTGTGAGACTTGGTGTCTTTTACAAAAACTGGTGCCTGCTAGGCCATGAGATGATATATTGATTCCCATAGGGAATCTGAAATATTTGTCCTGAATGAGTAAATTCATAATTCCAATATAAATGGTCCGTTATTAGAAATTATTTTGGGTACCCGCAGTCGAATTTTTACGCTTTGCTGTTTTGTCTGAGAGTACATTTTAATAATCTGGAGGAGGCCAGCATTGTATTTTTTAACATAGTTGAACTTCCTAATACATCAACTTAGTGCATTTACGATTCTTTAATGACTTCTCTTCTTCAGCATTTTTCACGAAAGTTTCTATTTTCAAATTTAATACCATATGTTTGTGCTGGAGAGTGCCTCTGAACTGGCAGCAAGACTCCAACAAGTATTCCTCCAGCCTATTGTTTGGCACAGTGTGAATCACTGCCTTGAACTAATAGATGGTGGTGTTTTGAAATTGACATAGATCAGCCATATGAGGAACTTATTTTTATCATGCTTCACCAGAAAATAGGAACCAGTTGCGGGAATGTGCTGAAAGCTTGAGTGTTAAAATGCAGGCAGTAGGAAGGATTTTAGGAGTTGGATGGATTTCAGCAAGTGCTAGGTCAGTTAGGGGGCTATTTGGAAGGATTATTCAGCACTTTCAGCTCATTTTATGAGTGCTGTGGGAGACCAAACAAGAAAATCTAAGAAAAGAGTCGTGTATGAAGGACTGCTGGATCATCCAACTAATGTCGACTCTGTCCTGAATTGGGTTTGGTAATTGATTCTTTGATCAATCAATCAATCAATACTGATCTGCATTTAGGGCAGTTGCCCAGGTGGCAGATTCCCTATCTCTTGCTTTCCTAGCCTTTCCCTAAATGATTTCAAAGAAATTGGAAATTTATTGAACGTCTCCCTTGGTAAGTTATTCCAATCCCTAACTCCCCTTCCTATAAATTAATATTTGTCCCAGTTTGTCCTCTTGAATTCCAACTTTATCGTCATATTGTGATCTTTCCTACTTTTATAAACGCCACTCAAACTTTTTCGTCTACTAATGTCATTCCACACCATCTCTCCGCTGACAGCTCGAACATGCCACTTATTACATGTAATAAATATCATTTTTGGTCCGTATTGATGATATTTGATTGAAATAATAACATTAAGTCATTTATTAGACCACCTAATCAATACAAAATCGTCTTGGATGATTTACATAAATTTGTTAACTAATAGTGGTACAGTTTCGCCTTCCCTGAAGGCATCATCAGCCATAGTCTTAACCTTAAATTAAAAATAAGCGTCTAAATAACATGTAATAATGAAATGAATTTTAAAATCTTGAAGAGATTTGAAGTAAAATAACATTAAAAATAACAATGATGGTTTAAAAATACAATGTGATGAGATATAATAGTGGAAGTATTAACAAAATTAACATTGGAAGGCTGCTAAAATAAGTGCAATGGATAAAACAACAGATTGTTATACAACAAGTAGTAAGATTGTATAAAAATAAAGTTGATAGTCTGGCGGTTATAATTAGACGATGGCAAAAAATCGTATATAATCAAAGTAAAGAAGAGAGAATAAAAGTCAAAGTTAGTCGAGAGATCCGAAGTTAATCATGATCTTGAAGATAAGACGAAAGTCAGAGGCATATGGTGAAGTTGTAGAACACGTTGAGGATATGAAGTTGTAGAAGTTGTAGAACAGTTTCAAATAGGATCTCTATGGACCATCTCAAAATTTGAAGTAATGCTCAAATGTTGTAAATTGTGAGTTTGTAGATTGTGGTCTCGTTTACAAATTCCCAAGCACACTTAAAAAATGCATGGCATCCAAAATTGAGATTTTACGTGAAGCCATTTCCAGGAAAGCCAGCCTGTTCTGCATGAGCATCTTTTTATATTTCTGCACTGGATGATGCCGTGGTCCAGTGGTTGGAGATGGCCTGTACAGTTCCCGGAAAGAAATGCTACATGTACATTTCTTAAATAAGATAAACCAATTGTGTGCGCAGCACATTGGTCAGTGAACAGTAAATTTTCCTCTCCTGCCCACCCATTTTGGCATCAAGTGATTGCAAGAAATTTTCAAAAATTGATGTCGTCCAAGCAATGGTATTGGCCGTGTACTGGCATGGAAAGGTATGTACATTCTTGAAACTGCGTGGATTCATCAACTTCCCTATTATGAGCAGCGTCAATTTCTCCTTACCGCTCCCGTTGCAGCATAATAGCACTTATAGTCTCTCTTTATTGAGTTTACCTCTATGGTATTTCTCACCCTTGAATGCAAACTTTTTATTAGGAAGAAGCTGGAAAAATAGCCCTGCTTTATCTCCATTAAAAACCTTATTAGTCTTTTAAGATTTCCTGCAGTGTCGCATCTCTCTAAATCTGAACAGAATCAATATCGACATGGGCAGTCTCCCCAATTACGGATTTGTATGAAAGTTAATTCCTTTCCTTTTTTATACGTAAAGCCTTCTTTTTGGTGGCTAAATGTGGTGCCTTAGCCTGAATCATTGTTCTATCAATAGGAATATTTGAAGCCCGGGCTTGTTTAAACCATTTCACCAGAATATCTTCTAAATCTGGAAACTGGCTTTTTACAAACGCATTTCATTTTGCTCCTTCCTCTTGGCTGACAAGCATCCTCAATCTTCTTCAGTGTTTAAAGTCATAAGAATGTCCAACATCTAGATGATTTGCACTCATTTTAGGTGTGGATTAGCATCCACTTTCTGAGTGAACTTGTTTGTGTCATTTTTAAACTGTCTAATTTTGTTCTTCTCCATTACTGAATGCGTAAGTACAGTAGGCCTAATTTACATACGTTGTTACACAATTCAATTTCAAATATAAAATTAAGCACCATCACGTCAGCTTTATGCATAAGAACAGTAGGACTAATTTACGTACAGAGTTAACTTTTCTACCAAATTCTTACCCAGGCCGGTTGTCATTGGCACATCGTGCAAGCAACATGGCCGGGAATGCTAATTTAAGTTCTCTTCACAGCGGGAGTTACGAATGTACTAAAGGGCGACATAAATGCTCTACCTGAATTTCTTTAGCATGTATTTAATAGGACATGGACTGGGACTTTCGAATAATGGTGTAATAACCCGAGGGGCTCTTAACGAATTTAGGTTCCTGTAGGGGAACAGTGACAGCTTTTAGGCTGTATGCGTCAGACAAAACAATACCAGATGATTTGAAATCTCTGCTTCGAGGTGTGAACATTACTATATCCACTGCAGAACGTAAACGTTCCTTCAGCTGAATGAATATACTGAAAGCAACCACAAACACAATTGAAAATTATCAGCAACTTGCTGTTCCTGAAATTGGACCCCAAGTACACTATTTCAAGCCAGATAAGTATGTGAAGAAATGGTTCAGAAAGGGACCTTGTAGTGCTGATGAAAACAGCTATATGAAACAGAGGGAATCAGAAGTTACACCTTCAGAATTGAAAGTAGTCTAAATAAATAAATGATTGTTTGCTCTATTAACCAGCGTTTTGTCTTAGGTCTGACACTAGACTCATCAGAGTGGGATGTGTCAGACCCTATCCACTGACGCTGGAGTGTATGCAGGTGAACTTATCAGAAGCCTATTTAAGAGGCACAGTCTGATAACTGCATAAGGGAGATAAAACTCCACAATGGAATTAATGCCCGCCTAGCAATTCCGAATGGAAATTCTAAGTTCCCATGGAGGGAATTAGATATTTTCCCACCAATAGAGCATATAAAAAATCAGATCAAAAATTAGATGTTTGGCTTTTCAGGCGTTTCCTCTGTTAACCAGCGTTTCATCTAATTTTTTAATCTGATTTTTTATATGCTCTATTGGTGGAAAAATATCTAATTCCCTCCATGGGAACTTAGAATTTCCATTCATAATTGCTAGGCGGGCGTTAATTCCATTGTGGAGTTTTATCTCCCTTATGCAGTTATCAGACTGTGCCTCTTAAATAGGCTTCTGATAAGTTCACCTGCATACACCCCAGCGTCAGTGGGTAGGGTCTCGCACATCCCACTCTGATGAGTCTAGTATCAGACCTAAGATGAAACGCTGGTTAATAGAGCACACGCCTGAAAAGCCAAACATCTAATTTTTGATCTGATACACTGTGACAATTCGGAGAGTGATGTGTCATCTGATAGTGAGACTAATGTTGAAATGTCAGGAGATAGCGAGTGCAATGGTGTAAGCGACTCAAGTGAACGTGCCGGTAGCACTAGCGGTGATATTCTGCTCGATGTATGGACAAAGATAGGATCTGAACAGCCAAGATTTACATTTACGGGGCAACCTGGACTGAATGTACAAATTGAAAATGTAAATAATCCGCTAGAATATTTTCAACTGTTTATAACGCCTGTACACAAGAGTATGTTAGTGTAGGTTTCCTTTTTCTTTCCTCACTGAACCAGAATCTCTTTCCTTGCCCTTTGCACTGTAATCATGTTAACAGCTTAAATGTGAGACTGTTTTTTCAACCTGATTAAAATACGTGACCAATTAAAAGTATCTCACCATAAGTTCACGTTGCTTTGCCGTGCGGTTAGGAGCGCGCAGCTGTGAGCTTGCATCCGGAAGATAGTGGGTTCGAACCCCACTGTTGGCAGCCCTGAAGATGGTTTTCCGTGGTTTCCCATTTTCACACCAGGCAAATGCTGGGGGCTGTACCTTAATTAAGGTCATGGCCACGCCCTTCCCACTCCAAATCCTTTCCTGTCCCATTGTCGCCATAAGACCTATCTGTGTCGGTGTGACGTAAAGCAACTAGCTTTCCTCAGTGAGCCAGACGCCTTGCCCTTCGTACTATGATCATTTTTGACAGCTTGATACATATTCTGTACTTTTGAACCTGATAAAAATACTATACTTCACAAGAATATCGCACTATATGTTCGTTCCCAGTACCTTATGGAAAAGGTGCCACTGCGTTAGTAGCTCCTCAAAAGAAACGTACCGCTTGATAGGTTAAAGCCAAATCTTAAACATAGTATTTTATAATTTTTATAGAGGTATGCCAGGGCAAATATCTTCAGGTGATGTACTATTTCTGTTTTTTTTTCTCGCTTCCCTCACTAGAGATAAGCTTGCAACTCTGCACAGGAATTAGTTTTTCCCAGAACTGCAAGGGCTGTGCACCTACCTTGAAAGCCTATGACATCTTTCTCAGAAACCCAAATGAAGGATTCTCCTGTGACATTCTTAATTTCCTTGAAGGTGTAAAAAATGGTTTCAGAATATCAAGAACTATGTAGTTAGCATTCTGCAGTCACTGGAGAAATAGAAAGTACTAATATACAAAGAAGTTATATTCAAATACATCACATTCAGATATATTTTTTCCCCTTTAAGTTGATGTATCTCTAATTTTTATACACACAACAGAAATACATTAGTGTGAACTGTTAAGTTTCTTCCAATAAATATGTTCGGTGTAGAGAATTTCATGATGCCATTATGTTAATGGTTGTTAGTTTGTGAAGTTCATTTTTAATTACATTATGAATAATTTAGAGCATTAGTATATTACAAGTACCTTGAGAGGCTATAGATCATAACGCACAATACAAGTCTTATTAGTTGTTCGACTTCAGAGAATAATTCATTGTTATGCTTCATTTTTTCAGGCTAAAGCACCTGGGTTAGTGAAAGGTGAAGAGTTTACCCTTGTTGCTGTAAAAATGTTGAAGGATGAAGCATCTGAGGATCTACAGGTTGATTTTGAGCGTGAAGCATGTCTCCTGGCAGAATTTGACCATCCTAACATTGTGAAGTTGTTAGGAGTTTGTGCTATTGGACGTCCAATGTGTCTTCTCTTTGAATACATGGGTCGTGGAGATCTCAATGAGTTTCTTCGTTCTTGCTCGCCTAGTAACTATATTGTTCGCAGTTCAGAGGGAGACGGTGAAATGTTTAAAGATGTGCAATTGACTCATGTCGACTTGGTCAACATTGCACGTCAGGTGGCTGCTGGTATGGTGTATCTCTCAGATCGTAAGTTTGTTCATCGAGACTTGGCAACTCGTAACTGTCTCATCAATGATGAGATGGTTGTAAAAATTGCTGACTTTGGTCTTTCACAAAAAATATATTTGCAGGATTATTACAAAGGTGATGAACATGATGCTATTCCTGTACGTTGGATGCCTCTTGAAAGTATTCTTTATAATAAATACACGGTTGAATCTGATGTTTGGGCTTTTGGTGTATGTTTATGGGAAATATTTTCATTTGCTCTTCAGCCATATTATGGTATGACTCACGAAGAAGTAGTCAAGTACATCAAGGAAGGAAACGTCCTTCAATGTCCGGATAATACTCCAAAATCTGTGTATGAATTAATGAAATTGTGCTGGAACCGTAAACCACCTTCTCGTCCAGGGTTTAGGACAATTTATCAGACATTGGAAGATATTCAGAATGAAGTTGAAAAAGTGCAAAATTGTCGTGCAAGCCCGTATATTCGAGGAGTACATGTGTGAAAGTGTTGTGTGAAGTGAATGGTGGGAATAACAGTGATTGTTGTTGCTGTTGATTTTTTAAGCAATTTCGTTTGCTGTTGTGATTGTCGCTACAGGAGAAGAATTAGCTAGTCCTGTCTGCTTGTACATAAGAACAAGAAATGAAAACCTGTATTTTGATTTCAATCATATTTTCTATAATCGTTGTTGTTTGTCATATTCATGTGATGGACCAATGTTGTGTGTCTTTAACTGTCCATACCCTTGTATGTATTTTATGACCATGATGCAGATTGATATTAGATTTTGTATTTTGTGGTAATGCTTATAAAGCAGTGCAATATGAAAATGAATGCAGTTGAAAACCAAAGTTTTTAATAATTTAAGTGCTTTGATAATTCAAACTCTCTGTGGTATACCCATACCTTGTGCAACCTATGAAAGATTTTATACATCATTGTTGAAGTAGAACACCACTTGTGTTAATGGAATGGCATGTTGTGAAGTAATTTTTTTGCTTTGTTTGCTTGGTAGTATGTTGATTAGAGTAAGAATTTGTGTGCATTGACATAAGGAAGGTTTGGCATGCTCTTAAGAATATGTCATGAAATGCACAAAACTGTACAAATGTGCACTGAAATGTATGTATTTGTATCCTTAGAGAATCCTTTGTTACTTTTCCACCCTTCACCAGACCTCTTTGTACAGAACCTTCATTCTCTCCTTTTTGCAAACTATGGAAGTGGTAATTCATGCAGCTACCTCAGCTTCCCCTTTCTGGTATGTATGTATGTATGTATGTATGTATGTATGTATGTATGTGGTTATTGAATGTTAGTGTTGAATTAAGTTGATAGCATGTAACCTCTGTTTCAATTCTTAGGCTAAATTGAATGACTGAAAGAAAGAAGAGGAGTATTTGTCAGTATACCGGGTGGGAAAATTGAAACTGAGCCAGAAAACATTTACAATAGGACTGACCCTTGTTAATCAGTATCACTGAAGGTGCTGGAAATGGCCTCATCTGAAGAAATGAAAAACTGAGGTTCCAAAAGTCCTGACTCCACTTCACTCAGAAACCACCAACAGAACTCAACACACACAGTTTTGTCTGGATACTTTAATGCATACACAACAGAAAATTTGTAAGGATACAGATGCAGGTCCTGTTGGATAATGATTCGACATGATGATTTCTTAATTTCCACTTACACAGATAAACGGTGTCAAGATTTCGTCAAACTTCTTCAAGGTTTTCCTTCACTCGAGCAATGTTTTCTGGTGTTCAAACTCTTTTCGGAGGGTTGCAATTTTTATTTGCTACAAAGCCCGTTTCATGCCATTTAGCCACTAAGTTTTGCCAAAACACTTCCAGTCTTAAACTCTTGCGGAAACAGTTCCGCACAGTTTTTCCACGAATCGTGCTTCATATAACACTCAACACTGAACACTCGCTTTTTGTGTTACATTGAAGTAGTCACTAAACACATCTGCTCTTCTCACTCACTTGCATGTAACGACACAGCGACGTACTCGGGAGATCAGAGTGCGCAGACATGTGACAGTAACCAATTGGTGCATCGAAATCACGGTTTCCAGCGTTTCCTGTGATGGGTAGTTCTGTTCATTAACGTGGGTCGATTCCGTGTCGTCTTATAAATATTTTCCTGGCCAGTTTTATTTTGCCCACCCTGTATTTGAGTTCCAGGAGCTGTAGAAACTTCCCAGCATTATGACAGTAGCATTGAATGAAGAAACAGACATATTCCATAGACTACAGCTCTGAGAGTTTTAAGGAAGTATACCAAAGTATCAATTTGGTACAATATGAGAATATTAAAAATACTTTGGTGAGCATTCCAAGATATGTTTCCTGGGCAATTATTGCTAGAAAGGGAAACAAATGTATTTGAGGTGCATTTATATCTTTCAAAGTAGTATGTTCATCTCTGACTGGGTAAGGGAGAGCAATATCCTCGTTAAATAAGCATTTTATCATGTAAAATTAAGCGATAAATTATTTGTTGCTCACTATCCAAAACTGGCTGCTATTGAGCCGTAGTTGATTGGTTCATATTGCGTTCGTTTGCGTAGTGTAGAGACCAAAGAATTAACCTCCAAACATTGTACGAAGTGCTTTTATTTTATCAGTGCCATTCAGGAAGGGGTTTGATGAAATTCAGACTTTTTTTTTGTGGTAAATTGACCTAATGATATTCCAACATAAACGCTCAATATAGATTTTGAAACACGAAATAATTTGATCGTCCTCAAAAGAACAATCTACCATGTCTATTTTAAGCAATTGTTAAAGATTTTTTTGAGGAAAAATTCCACCTTTACAATACTTAAAATTGTTATTCCTTTTCAGAACAGCATCAGAGGGACATGTTTTGTTTCTCTGTAGGAGACATCTTCAGGCAAAGAGCAAAAATAGTAAAGATACACATAAATTTCTAAAAACTAAGCTTTCTTAAATGACATGTCTAATCTTCTTGAGTTATAAACTAAGAACTCAAGTCAAATCGCACAGTTAAAAATATATGTTTCAAGTGACCTGCGTACATTAAAATAAAAAATAAAAAAACATTTTCTAAATTATTTAAAAGGACATCTTCAGAGAAGATCATAAAGTTAAAATGAAACTACAAGGTATAAAATTGGTTACATAGGCTTTTGGATCATATTGGTGGTTCTTTTTAGACCCTGTAAATGCTATTTAAAAATACTGAATGATAGTCCACACTTAGCTGATGAGTTATTATTCTTGATGGTGGAACTTCTCAAGTTATTGTGGATGAATTGCTGGGCTAGTCTAATTAGTGGGTCCATGTGTTATATGGAGAAGTCTAAAAGAGAAAAAAGAGAAAAAAAAAAGGAAAAAGAAAATTAGAAAGGATCTGAAAAGAATAAAAATATTATAAATATCGGAGTACTTCGTCGCCTGTCTCTTTTTGGCCTGGCTGACCTGTGTGCAGTCTTGTGTTGAACTATGGACAGCTGATCGTTTGCTGGAAGTAGCGAGCGTGTGAGCAGAGGCAAGAGGGAGGGGTTGAGGGGAAGGTAAAAGAGAAGGGGTAGAAAGGCTATGCATATTTGTAGTTTTTACAAAAAAAATGTATTAATGATCTCTCTGAAAAGAATATTGAAGGTTTCTGATATTTCATTTAAGTTACCATTTGGGTTACTTCTGTGATCTGTATTAATAAAAATGTTCTCATATATACACTCACCAGCAAGAAAAGTTAAACACAATGTATTTCAGACAAAATTTAATGTTAGTCCATTTGAAACATGGTGAAAAAATGAAAACCTACAAACTGTTTTCCAGTCATTGACCGGGTCAGGGATGGAATGAATGAATGAATGAATGAATGAATGAATGAATGAATGAAGCAGATATAGGCTGTTAGTATGATGGGGTCGCCACTCCCAAAGTAATTTACTAATGACTGATAGATGCTATGAAATGAGAATGGAGAGTGTTGCTGGAATGAAAGATGATAGGGAAAACCGGATTACCCGGAGAAAAACCTGTCCCGCCTCCGCTTTGTCCAGCACAAATCTCACATGGAGTGACCGGGATTTGAACCACGGTATCCAGCGGTGAGAGGCCGACGCACTGCCGTCTGAGCCACGGAGGCTTCTCTTGAAACATGGTAAAAATGAAATAATATGACATTACAACAATATGACAATGTGTTTTAAATTGTTTTAAATTAAATAGCCCATTTGAAAAGTTTCAGCTCACTAATTGAGAAACATCATTGATCATGAGTCACAACAGTCCACCAACACAAATTTGTAAATGTCGAAACTGGAGCTCTGCACCGTTTCGTATGCAGTCCATTTGTCAACAGGTTTTCAACACATTTCCATTGCTTCAGTAACAGATACTACAACCTGCAGCCGCAGTTACAGCTGTCAGATGTGCCAACTTTCCTGATTTAAGCGGGAGACTCCCGATTTTTCATCGTTCTTCCCGCTCTCTCAATTTTCAGAGCAGTTTCAGTAATTTTCGTATTATTTTAAACTCCCGCGTGTTTCCTCATTCTATTGATATATGGCCGAGTATGGCTGGTCGATAGTAGTTCCAATAATCACAACCGGGTGGCAGTACGCGGGGCACGATGGCCAGCCATGTGCTCCTCTTTGGTGTATAATACAGTCAAATACACAAATAGCTTAATAATAGGAAGTGGAAGTCGCAAGTGAGTAACCTAACCTCAGAAGTAGCACACCATAGACGTCTACCCGGGGCAGGACCTAAATAGATACTCATGTTATGTCACATAGTATTGCTTCTTGGTTGTATATCTTAATATTTGTTTTGGCCAAAATGTCAAAAAAGAAATATGATGCAGTGTTTAAAAGCGCTTATAGGGAAGAGTAAGTCATTTATCATAGAACATAACCTGCCTGTAAATTGTGCCGACTATGCGGGAACCTTTGTTTCACAAAATGTTTGCGGCTTTGGAAATCGCTAAACGATGTGGGTGTGCTAGAATGAAAACTGCGGCTATCCTTACAGAAATGTGCATGGAAGAAAGAGCGAAAATTGTATCACATTTGCAGGTGAATGCATTTTCTGTTGCTACTGATGGTAGCAATAAAAGTGGCTTGAAAATATATCCTATTTTTGTAATATTTTTTAGGCCTGAACTCAATGAAATTCACGAGTTGTCTACTCTCTGTGCCTAATTTAGAAGGGGATGCTACTGGAGCTAACATTGCCAATCCTTTGCTCTCAACTTTGCAGGAATTCTGCATTCCATTAAAAAAACTGCCCAGCTCTTGGTGCTGATAACGCTCCAGTAATGTTAGGATTAAAGAATGGTGTGGCAGGATGTTTGAAGCAGGAAAGTAGTGACATTATCATCGTAGGCTGCTCTTGTCATCTAATTAATCTTGCTGCAGAGAAGGGTGCGGCATGCTTGCTTGTAAGTGTAGATGAGAAAGTATAATTTATATATTTTGTCTGGAAAGAAGTGCAAAGAGGAAAGAAATGTTCAGAGAATTTCAGACATTACACAACAGAGAGATCAGGAAAATTCTGAAGCATGTGCCTACTCGATGGTTATCACTAAAATGTGTTTAGATAGGATTTTGCTGCAGTGGGCCCCTTTGGTTACTTTAGTCGGGAGCAAGGATTCTCAGATGGGAACTTTGAAGAATTACGAAGTTCGTAGGCACAGTCTAAGTGCAGATGTCTTGTTTGTCTGAAAAGCATTGTCGTAACATTTCACCACACTCCTCAGTTAAAAGGAAAACCCAGTAATTAGTTTCACAACAAAAAAGCAAATTTAAAAAAAAAAACTGATAACGCTAAGAGTCATCCTTTGTCATGTGAAGAACAACTGTTCATGTTCCTTTCATCAAATTACATAAATCTTTTTCCCTTTTTCTTTCAAGTTTTATGGATATCTTTGAGAATCCAAACGTAGCTCTTCAGTCAAGTATGCCACACATTCACTTATTGAAGTCAATTTTGGAGGAACTATTGAGAAATGTGATGGCAAGGTTTCTGAAACCACATTTTATTAAAAGCTCCTCCTCTCCCCTTGATGTTATTATCATACTCCAGAAAATCAAAAGGATAATTGTGATCTGATGATAGGAAACTCTGCATTTGTTTTGGTGAACACCTTAAGTCTGAGGAAAAGTGCATGTTCTTTAAGTCTTTAAGTCTTTAAGTCTTTAAGTTAGAAAGTGTTTGTCTTCATCATGTGACTACATGGTACTTAAATTTCCATTCAAAAATGAAGTTTTAACTAATGCAGAAGTTGCAAACATTTCTGCTATAAGTAAGGCATCATTTTCTAGCCATAGATTTTTCATTAGCACGTTTCCGAACATTCTGACTAGTGAAATGGAACATTTAGATAAAGAAACTGATTTTCTGCACTCCTAGTTCTGTAACTTTCAGCTTGAAGAAACAGACCTGACAAATGGAAGAATTGATGTTTAGTGGGCATTGGTAGGTCAGATGAAATCAGCTGATGGTGTACTTAAATATGACAGACTGTCTAAGGTGATGCTTATCGTCGCCATAAGACCTATCTGTGTCGGCGCAACGTAAAGCCCCTAGCAAAAAAAAAAAAAAAGTGATGCTTGCTATCTTATCAATTCCACATAGCAATGCAGAATGTGAAAGGATTTTTAGCAGAGATCCTTGCTGTCTGAACAAACTTTGGAGAAACTTTTAACCTTAAAATCAGTTCAGCAAGGCAAGTGTGTGTTGAACGGCAATTAGTCGTAATGTGTTTAGCATGTTAAGGATGAGAAGTCACATGTTCCTAAAGTTCAGGTATGTCCAGTATTTAGTATTCACATATAAATAATGAAAAATATGTATGTGTAGGCCAAATAGAGTTGTTAATGTATTGAATTATAATGAATTAGTACATGTTCTGCCATCAGTGATGTGTCGCAATAAGTCGCGATTCACTGCCAAATCTCTCCTGATTTGTTTTACTTTTGAAAGTTGGCATATCTGAGCTGTGATTCGATCAGGCATGGTCAGGATGCAATCTTGAATGCTCCCCTGTGATATGAGCTCCCATTTTGCCTGGAGCCAGCCTGAAGTCGAGCCAGTGTGTCAGGAGAACGACCCGTAGCATGTCTCCCATGCATATCACAGACATGCTCTATCGGGATTAGGTCGGGAATACCAGCAGGCCACACCATGCGCTCAATTCCAACTTCATCCAGGTATCTTAGAAGTGAAGCTTCCACAGTGTGGAAGAGTTATTTAGTTGTTGTTCTGGGTTGAACCTCGTTGTTTCCTGTACATTCCGTACAGAGTGCCAATGTTTCGAATACATTGCAGTATTCTTTGTCAAGGCGACTGAAACCCCTACTCGATCTGGGGTAATCGGTCTCCCAGGCAGCAACCACATGTGATTCATTGTATTCAAAATGTCAGCAAACTGTACGGAATGTACAGAAAACAACAGCATGGTTCAACCTGTAAGAACTAAATTCATCCAGGTACTCGCGTACACCAGGATAAAGTTCTCACCAATGATAGCTGCGAAAGGCACCACATGATCCACTAAAATGTCCTCGATATATCATTGGCCTGTCAGACTTCCATTCTCGACCAACACAAGCTTCATGCCCGCATCAATGGTAATTCCAGCCCTGACCGTCATAGAGCCTCCATTGAATGGTGTCCTTGCAGAGAAAGTACAGGGTGAATAACGTTCCCCCGACCTTCTCCCTTCCATCCGGTGCCCTCATGCACAATCTGGATTCATCCATAAACAGCACTGAACTCCACTGCTCCACAGTCCAGTGTCTGTGGGCAAAATTGCATCCGAGAGGCACGGTGCTCACAAGTAAGCAGAGGCCCTGTGGTGGGCCTCCTGGACTTTAAAGCCGCTTCATACAGCCTCCTCCTTACTGTCCTTTTTTACTGATGTTTATGCCCTGTACTTGCTGCAAACGATTTCTGGCTTCTACTGCTGTTGTGTGTCGATGAGGAAGAACTTGCATTATGAGAAAGCGATCATCATGCTCGGTAGTGCTTCTCCTACGACCAGAACCGGACCTCCTGGTGTAGATATTGTCCTCTTTGTACCCTTTAACAGTTCTGTACTCTTTAGAACAAGACGTGCCTATAACGTCTGCTACATAGCGTATTCTGCACCCATCCTCAACTAATATCACAGCCCGTCCTGTGTTTTCAGGTGAAAGAGCCATTATGATCCGATTTAGAAGCGAGACTAACTGTTTAGACAAGCCGTAATGTCCACAAAAATATGCGGCATGGGAATTCACAGCAACAAACCTTAAGATAGCGGTTTGTGGGTATTCTTGTCCGAAGGCAGGAAACGGCAGTATTCGTGTTGTGATTATCATGATCAATAATGTTTATCAATTATTGCATTGAAATTTCTCAAATGGGCTAATTAATTTATAATACATTGCCATATTATTGTAAAGTCACAAAATTTAATTTATACAAGATTTCATATGGACTAAATTAAAATTTTGTCTGAAATACGTACCGTTTCGCTTTTTTTTTTTTTTAAATGCTGTGAGTGTATTTAACAGAACACATTTGCTGGCTATTTTGAGAATGGACATGTCTTGTTCTGTGGTTGATAATGAATGATTCCTCAAAAAAATCTGTAACACTTGTTCAAGGTTGACAATATGGGTTAATAATGAAATTCATGTCTGTTTTAATATAATGGGATTTTGACTGAAGTTGTACTAAGATATCAACATTTATTGCATCTCTGTGCATTTTAGTTAGTAAAACTTTATAATAATATCTTTTCCTGCTGAATTCTCATCTACATGTGCCCTATATGTCAATCGCAGAAAATTATTACTTAGAAATAGTGAAGTATTCAGTTGAATGGATCAAGAGAAAAAGTGGTTGTTGTACACATTATAGTTTATTATACAATTATGTTGTCTGTAATTAAACAGTCATTAAACAAGAGTGCACAGTTTATATATTGTTTATTTCTATAACTGGGTTATGAGACCAAGATGGACATTTGTCATGATGTGGTTTCTCTGGTGTATAGTACTAATTTTTATCCAAAGTATTACAGTTAGATGCCCGTCTTCACTGTTAAACCATGTTTCAGTATATACTGTTTGGACTTAGTATGACTGTGCAAGCCTCTGTGATAGAACTGCTGTTGAAAACTTTTCTTACATTCATGACTTTTACCTTGAAATCACAAAATTAACTATAGTCTCCTAGATTTCCCTCTTGGACTATTATGGCAAGTTCATGGTCCTATTTTTCTTATTATCCTATTTTCCTTATTTCATCTATTATCTTGTTGATTCAGACCCACTACTTCTTACTTCTAGCATACGAATAAAGTAGCTTGAATTGTTTTGGTGCCACTCCCGTACATTGGAAGGCTGTAAAATAACCTATAATCATTTTTTTCTATGAACCCACATATCTTGAAATATATTGTAGATTTTGTCATAAGCTTTTCTGGATCTTTATTATTAAAAAAAAAAAAAAATCCTTGAGAGAATACACAAACTAAATACTTACAATTGTCCTTCTGCTTCCATTTTTATTTTCTGCCTGGCATTCAAACTTCTTTAGCTTCCTATATACCAAAATCATTTTCACACCATGCTTTCTGCATTTGTCTTTATGTTCCACATATTACACTGTATATTTTCCACTGAGTCTGCTGTGACAGAGCCTCCGTGGCTCAGGTGGCAGCGCGTCGGCCTCTCACCGCTGGATACCGTGGTTCAAATCCCGGTCACTCCATGTGAGATTTGTGCTGGACAAAGCGGAGGCGGGACAGGTTTTTCTCCAGGTACTCCGGTTTTCCCTGTCATCTTTCATTCCAGCAACACTCTCCATTCTCATTTCATAGCATCTATCAGTCATTAATAAAATCACTTTGGGAGTGGCGACCCCATCGTACTAATAGCCTATATATGATTCATTCATTTCATCCCTGACCCGGTCAGCGACTGGAAAACAGGTTGTAGGTTTTTTTTTTCTGCTGTGACAACGATTCCAGGAGCATTAGCCATACTGCTTATAACATCTTCCTGAATTCCACACTGACAAGTTACACCTTTCAGTAAACAATCAGTGTTAACTATGAGCAACAGCAGTGAATATTTACAATACTGCCTTCAATCAACCAATTAATCATCAACGATCTTCTCATGTGCCAGAATCCCTATCAATTCTTTACCTGATCTTTTCTTAAATGTTACCAAAGTAATTGGAAATTTATCAAACGTTTCCCTTGATAAATTATTTTGCTCCTTTATTCCTTGTCCTATAAATGAATATTTGCCCCAGTTTGTCCTTTTGAATTCAACTTTATCTTCATACTATGATCTTTCCTACTTTTAAAAGCTCCACTCAAGCTTATTCTTCTACTAATGTCATTCCACACCATCTGTCCATTGATGGCTTAGAACATACCACTTAATTGAGCAGCTCGTCTCCTTACTTATAATTGATAAGTTGTTTCTTCGTCTTTTTCAAGTATAATACTGTTACGATATGTTTTCTTTTTCAGATTATAAATTTATTAATAAAAATTAGTTTTGGCAGACTGAAGAACCTAACCATTATAAATTAACTGAGTTGAAACTGAAAAGAGATGGCTTCAAATATTGCAACAACAAGAAAATCCCTACTCGTAAGTCTTCCCAGCCGAAAATTTGCAACGTTTTCATAACACTACTCTTTGTCGGAAATCACAAGGAACAAATCGTGCTGTTTTCTTTTGAATCCCTCACAGTTCTCGTGAAGAGATCTGTATCCTTTCTTTACAACCTCATTAATGTAATTACCCCAAAGATCGTCATTCCTTACGTGAACACCTAAGCACTTAAAGTGATCCCCATGATGTACTATCAACAGTAATTAAATCAGAGAGGACTTTTTCTCTTGGTGAAGCTTACAGCCTGACTCTTCATCCTGTTTACCATCATACCATTGTCACCGTCCATCTCATAGTGTTGTCTAGGTATTTTTGTAATCACTCATAATCCTGTAACTTACTACTCTACCTAGTGTTCTATGATCTGGAAAAGGCTTTTGACTCAGTCCCGGGACCAGCTATGTAGACAGTACTGAAAGACTGGCTGTCCACAGCATTTTCTAGATGTAGTCAAGGCTCTTCTTGATAACACGTCTGGTCAAATCGTTCATCAAAATATTATCTCTTATCCCTTTCTGATCACTCATGGATTGAAACAAGTATGTGTGCTTGCTCCAGCACTCTTCGCTCTTTACCTAGCTGCCATGTGTTATATGGAACATATACAGACAACCAAGGTGTAAATGTCAGATATCGCTTCGATGGGGGACTGTTCTTTCTGGTTAGACTTCACTCCCAAAAGCTTACTAAGATTTCCTCCGTTACAAAATTGCAGTATGCAGATGATGCTGCCGCACCTGCTCCTAACACTTGAAGAGCTGCAACAGTCGGTCAGTTGTTTCAAGAATGCCCTTGATCGTTTCAGTTTCTCCATTTATATTCAGAAAACCAAAGTACTCTCACAGCCTGCACATGGATCGAACCTCCCACCTTTCAACATCTCCATTGCGGATACACCACTGGAGCAGGTTGACCACTTTTTACATCTAGGAAGTATCCTCTCAACAAATGCTAACTGCTCGCAAGATGTGGATAGCAGAATTGGTGCTACCCAGTCGGCATTTGGACGTTTATCCCGTCGTGTCTTCATGAATAAGGACCTTACAATGCATACCAAGATCATGGTTTACCATGCTGTTGTCATATCAACATTGCTTTATGGTTGTGAAACATGGACCCTTCACCGTCAGGATATCAAAAAGCTAGAACGCTTCCATCTTCAGAAACTTTGATCCACCTTGAACATCAAATGGGAGGACTGGGTCACCAACCTTGTACTCCTTGAGAAAGCACATGCTATAAGCATTGAGGCTACCATTATTGGCCACCCTCTCAGATGGATAGGGCACATCCATCACATGAGTGAAACCAGGCTTCCTCGTCAACTTCTGTTTGGTCAACTCTGTTCTGGCACAAGATCTCGTGGAGTCTCTTCGAGGAGTTTCAGGGATCAGCTAAAGCATACTATGAAAAGAGCTGGAATTAACACTCAATCTTCGATTAAGCTTGCTGAGAATCGTACACTTCGGTGCCATACTGTTTCTACATCAGTTTCGGTGTTTGAAGAAGAATGACGGCGACGTGAAGAGTATAAACGACAAGCACGGAAGCTCCGTCAAGCTCAGTTCCGCCCTGCCCCAACCTCTTCATGTGATCTGTGTGGACGTATGTTTCATGCCAAGATTGGACTACTAAGTCATATGAAACATATTCACAAAGCTTTGCGAGTGTGAAAACGTAAACTGCTGAAGAATATTGTTTACTCGGATACGAGTTGCAGATGGTGACGATAGAGTATATCATCTGTGAATAACCTTATCTGTGATTCCAGTTCTTTACTCGTATCATTTATATAATAATAATAATAATAATAATAATAATAATAATAATAATAATAATAATAATAATAATCGTTTGGCCTCAGCTACCATGTGCAGACATTTCAATTTGACATCATCTGGCTGTCTGCTCGTCAATTTCGACATTCCGTTTTACTCTAGGCCTACTAGATGCCCGACAGAGTAAACCGGATCTCTCTTGGGCATCTGTGGGTGAGATTTTAATGAATTTTGTCAGGTAAACACCAAATGTGTCACCAGAGTCTTTTACATGCCAACATCGTACGACATGGAGTGTCGAATGGACTTTTCTCTGCCCTTCAAAAATACAACTACCTCTGCTGGGTTTGAACCCACTATCTTGGGATCTGGAGGCCGACACTCTACCACTGATCCACAGAGGCAGTACCAAATAATGTTTCATGTACTCTAATTCCCTGCGTTATGTTTTCTAGAAATTTAGCCACCCATTCAACTCTTTTGTCTAGTCCATTTGCCTTCATTTTCATCAGGGGTCTCCCATTATCTACCCTATGTTATGTCCTAATTCTAAAATATCTGCTATATATTGGTGGGTTCCTACAAGTTGAGTCTCACTGTGATAACCTTTGCTATTTCTATATAACACTTTTCCGCCTTGTCAATACTTGAACATTTATTATGCTTAATTACTGTACATGTTTCAAGAATAAATACTCTTCTTGAGCAGTGCCAAAACATCAAGCTAAATCTTTGGACTTCATACATTTGTACAAATACAGTTATCAATAGAACAATTATATATAAATCTTGAAATCATTAAAAGAATTCTTTGTGTCTCAACTGATTACTTACTCACTATGTCCTTTGGGAAATCTTTAAAATAGAATAATTTCAAATCATAAAATGAATAAAACCTACTAAATTAGTCACTATATACTAAAATTCAAATCCACTTTGCTCTTGGGACTTAAGTCCTTATTTACACCTAAAAACAGAAATAAAATGTTACTTTTTGTCTAAATTTAGATTTACTATATCATTTAGTAAACACTTTAAACAGAATAATTTCCAATTCTTAAAATAAAATAGACTATTAAGTTGGTCACTATATGTTGAATTTAAAATATTTTCTGCTCTCTTCTTGAAATTTTTCCTTTCCTTAAGTCCTAAAAAAGACGAAACATTATATTTAAATTTCCAATCTGTAATTCAATTATCTTATTTATACTTACTGCTATATTTCTGAGACCTTTCACATATATTGGAAATGCCTCCTCTTAATCCCGTCCGACCATGCGAGCCATTTTAACCATCAAATTCCTTTAAAATAAACAACCAACAAACCGACTTTAGAGAACTGTTGATAACTGTATTTTTACAAATGTATGAAGTCCAAAGATTTAGTTTGATGTTTTGGCACCGCTGAAGAAGAGCGTATTTACTCTTGAAACTTGTACGGTAATTAAGTATAATAAATGTTAAAGTATTGACAAGGCGGAAAAGTGTTATATAGAAATTATCAGTCAATGCGGACAGGATTGAACCAATATGGTTAAAATAATGAATCTTTGCTAAACGTGAACTGCCTTGTATGTCAAACCAATTAGTAATTTTGCAAATGTCTAATATAATCAGAAAGAATGCTTTCCCAGAACTTACAAACAACACATGTCAAGCTGACTGCCCTGTAATTATCCACATAGTATTTATCAACCTTTCCCATGTATACTGGGGCTACAATTACAACTCCCTATTCATTTGGTATCACCCCTTCATGCAAACGGTAACCAAATAGGTATTTCAGATATGGCACTGCATCCCAACCCACTGCATTTAATACATCCCCAGAAATCTTATCAATCTCAGCTGCTTTTCTGGCTTTCAATTTTTGTATCTTTTTGCAACTGTCTTTATCATAGATAAATTTCAGTAATTCGCCAGTATTAGTTGCCTCCTCTATCTGGATATTATCCTTATATCCAACTACCTTTACTTACTGTTGACTGAACACTAGTGCAAGTCATCACATATATACTTCCCTTGTTCATTAATGATCCCTGGATTTTCCTTCTTGGAACCTGTTTCTGCCGTAGAGTATCTATACATGTCCTTGCATTGCTCCCTAAAATTCATATGTCTGCCAGTTATGTTTGCCATCATGTTATCCGTAGCTGACTTTTTTTCTAAATTCAATTTCTTAGTAAGTTTCTTCAGTCTACTCTCTACTCTCACAATCATTCCTAACTCATACCACATCAGTTATAACTTGGAGGTTACACGTCAGTAAAACATTCCATTACTAATTGTAAACATGCCCAAGAGTGCCATGACAGTTGATATGATGGGCGTTGGAAGATGATGCTGTTAGCCGACTGTGCTAATATTTAATATCCTCAACCACACTATGAAGATATAAAGATAAATTACAAAATTGACTTCTCAAATCGATCTTTAACCAAGTCCAGCAAAGTCCCATGTTCATATTGTGACTGATCCTTTGTCATTAATCGTGGGATATCCATTCACGTTAGTAGATCCCACCTTGATATTCAGCGAAACACCCTTTTTGAGAGGCAGTCCCAAATTTTGCGCAGATCATGGATTTTGAACGAGGTAAATACTGACGTGCCAACTTGGAAGTGGAGGTACCAAGTTCCAAAGCCCGTGCATTTACTGTTCTTCTCGGTCCTAAGCATCTAGCTATTAAATATTATGAAGCATGGAAAAACCAAAGAAATGTAAATGTTCAGTGTAAATGTGCAAATAGTTCTGATCCAGGAAGAGCAACAAAGGGAGACCGATAAAAGTGCTGTGAAAAGTACAAATACCTACTTACTCAATATCAATATTACAATCAAAGTCATAAAGCATTCAGGTCAATTATTGAACCAGATAAACCAATACCGGTATGTAAAACAAAAGAACACCTAGTGTACAATGCCTACTCTTCACATTTCTCAAATGTAAATAACAGTTAATGGAGGCACAAAGGCTCAAACTAGAAGAGTTGTTACAAATAAAGGTTGCTAAACATGAGTCTCTTTTGGTAACAGCTGACATAGCTAATGACACTGCCCCAGACCCTGATCATGTCTTCATGAGGACCATTAAACATGAGACCGTATTAGAGAGAATCACTCTCATTGCATAAAAAATGTTTGAAATAAGGTGTGTATCCCGGAGTTTCTAAACAGCTAGGTATGTGCTTGTTCACAAAAGGAAATACTGATGATATTGGAAACTGATGGTTGATCACCATGTGGTCATGTTGAGAATCATTGAGCGACTGCTGGACGGGTGTCTTGGAGTACATGTCATTCAATGATTGCCAGCATAATTTTACCAGTTCACCAGGAACCCTTATCAATACATCTGTTCTCCATTCAATTCTAGTTGGCACAAAAGAGAAGACGACCATCACTACGATTGTATTCCTGGATGTACGAAAAGCATTCAACAACGTAGGATGTGCATATCATTGAAAGCCTCTACAATCCTTGTTTATTCCAAGCAATTTACCTCGTCTAATATCAAACCTTGAGGAACATACTTCTCTCAGAATGAGGTGAACCACTGAATGACCAAGCCAATTGAATTGAAATGGGATGTTGATGCAAGGTTCTCCTCTTTCATCTACACTTTACAATTTTGCAACAGATCATATACTGGATGAACTGTCTGAGGAACCAGTCGCTGATGAATACAGCTATGATTTAATTCCTGGTTTATGGCCTATTATGGTTCTTGCCTTTGCAGATAACACCATTATTGTAGTTAAAGATAATCGGTCCGCTATAGAACTTAATAGAACAGCAGCCCTAGGTTTTAACATGATCGGTCTAGAAATCAGTTTTTTAAAATGCATCGCAGTTAGCATCTCCAAAGGAAAATTGTAGAATGACCATCTAAATATCTTTAACGATACCATTATTCTGTATCACCTGATCAATACGTCCGCTATCTCTGTGTAAACTTTACCGATGCCTGCATTTTTGATTTGGAGTCCACTCTTACTGTGCTCAAGACTAAATTACAGTTGTTGACATCTTCACCTCTGTTACATCCTGACCAGAAGTTTAGTGTAATCAAATCATCAATTTGTCCCATTTTAATTCATGTATTTCAAACAACACATCCAGAAAAAATCCCTCAAGCATTTCTTATCAATGGAGACAAGATTATCAAAGGAGCACTGATAGTAATTTTACACCTGCTTATAGATACACCCAACTCAGTGATGTACACCCATCATAAGGATAAAGGTCTTGTTCAGAGCCGAATGTGAAGATGTTCTCCAACAACTAAATGGATTGAGGACTCTTTAAAAAAATATATGCAAACCCATACATCACTAAATTTCACAATGTGCTTGGGTAAAGTGAGGTCTGTCTGTGCCAATTAAAATTAGTAAGATCTGAAAAAAATTTAAATACCAGGGACAATTGTATACATGCTCGTAAAGTTGGAACTGAGCTCCGTGGCATGGAATATCAATCATGGTGTAAACTACCTCATAAGGGTAAAGGTGTTATTCTTTATAAAGACTACACTTTTGCTAATAATTGGATCTGGCACCACAATGGACTCTCTTGCTCAGAATGGAAAGACGCCCCTAAAATGACGCGTAATGTTGCTACAACATTTTATTATAATTTTTGGGTCCACCTTATTCAATACATAAAAATTTTGTTGTGTAGATTTAATTACAACATATATTTTTTCACTCGGTACTAGTTTGAATGCCCTACTGCGTCATCATCAGCTGATAGAAGTTTGTAGAAAAATTGGTAATCATATAAGTTTATCAACATCAAATTGATCACAATTTAAAACCATATTAACAACAATGAAACTGTGTTGAAAATATACTGTCTCTGAGTTCATATTTTCAACAAATTGAATACTTGCGAGTCTTATGCCATAATCTGATAAAAACATATGCAAACCGGTTTGCTCACTTATGATATAAAGTGGATTTAAATAAAAGAACAGCAAATTATAAAATAGAGTAGTCTTGAAACACTATGTGCTTAATTTATCGCACTTCTTAAAACTTCATGTAGTATCGTAGTAGAAATAGTTCAATAAAATCTACAGTGTCCCTTTAATGGAGCAATCCTAATGAGGTGGAAACGAACACTAAGACCATTGAGATGTTATCAAGAACAACGTTCCCAGTTCAATGCAGACCTGTAATAACAAGAATGTTATAAACTATCACTTCACCAAGGAGGCAAGATATGAAATTGTCTTATAATGTAATTGTTTTTATGTGACTCACCTCAAAAGATCGCTGACTATGTGAAGCGCAATGAAGCACAGCAAGCAGTGTTGTGATAAAAATCAAGTGTCCAAGGTGGGTTGGGATTGAAGAGGGGAAGCAGGGGCGAGTGGGAGGCGCAACTGAAGAACGGCAATTTGGTTTAGCTCTGGAGGGCGTGGTCCTAAGAAGCAACTAGCACAGCTATTACGCATAATATGAAACACCGAATTATTGACCAGGACCTGTATGTTTTTAAAAACACAATAAGGAAATCAACTAGAATATTTGATTTTCAGAAATCTCATTTAAATTAAGGTTTGGATTAAAATACTGTTCCAGGTGTATTAGCAACACTCCGTAACATCCAGTAAACTTCCTTTCCCTAAGTTCTCCAAGACCTCAATGTCATGTTCTATAGATGTGAATTTATGCTTTAGATCGTGCATATGCTGGCCTACCGCGGAAAACCTATTATATTTTATGGCATTAGTATGTTCTGTATATCTAATTTTAAAGTTTCGTCCTTTTTACCTAGATATGTGCACCCACAGTCGTTACATCTAAATATATACACACCCGATTTGGAATATGGGTTCGATCTATTGACTGAGGCTGAATTATGCAATACATCAGTATTATTATTATTGGTATGAAACGAAACCCTGACATTATGCTTCTTGAAAATATTAGTAAACTTATATATATCCTTATTATAAGTAAATATTGCGAACGCCTTTTGATTAGGTTTGTCTTTGAGCAAAGTGGTTTGTAAATGTTACCTAAACTTGTTAAGTTAATGTTGCTGCAGTCTGAGCTGTGCCAGGGAGAGATCTGGAAGGTAACCACTGTCAGCATTGCCACAGTGAGATCGAAAACCTTCCGAACGTCCTTGGCTTTTGCCCGCACGATGAAACTCTTTGCAATACCCGTCACCATACCATCTGTCATATGCTAGCAGACTCTCAAAGCAGAGGATATACCACTCGTGAAGTAGTTTCTGGAATTGCTATACAAGGGAGCACAAAGGGAATAGACATAATAGCCTTTGAAGGTGACTCAAAAACTAGTGATTTACTAGATCCAACTGTGAGGTTTGAATTGAGTTCAGACCAGCCACAGGAGGTTGACAATGAGAAGAAGACTATCTATGAACCTACTGTGCCTTACTATAAAAATAAGTACAACCTTGAATGTACTGAGGCTCATGAAATGATACCAAGCCTTTTTGTAAAGACCTGCAAAATGCAAGGCATCCCAAAAGATACCATAAAAGAAAATACAATCTCGGCAGTTAAAGGATCTGTCGTGATTTTACAAAATCACTTACATGCAATGTAACTGTCGTATTGTCCTTAATCTCTTGTACTACGCGTATTTTACCTTTTTTTTCCTATTTGCTTTACGTTGCACCGACACAGATAGGTCTTATGGCGACGATGGGACAGGAGAGGCCTAGGAATGGGAAGGAAGCAGCCGTGGCCTTAATTAAGGTACAGCCCCGGCATTTGCCTGGTGTGAAAATGGGAAACGAGAACCATCTTCAGGGCTGCCGACAGTGGGGTTTGAATATATTCCGGATGCGAGCTCACAGCTGCGCGCTCCTAACCGCATGGCCAACTCGCCCGGTTTACCATCTTTCATCAGCTATTGTATTACCATATTATTTGTCTTTGTTATGCTTTGTCCTTGTGGCTGCTGTGATCATTTTCAGGAAGCTAATAAAATAAAATTTCTGATCTGCACCTCCTCCTTTATCTTTATTTTTCTGTTATGATATAATGGGTGCTTTCAACTTTTAAAGTTGCATACCTGTTTTCACACTCCCCAACAGTTGCTTTAAACCCATCCCATAGGCTGAATACGTATTTGATTGACCATTTTCCATTGATTATAATTGCTTTTAAAAAATTATCTCATGCCTCTTATCAACTATGTGGTATTGCCTGATAGTCCTTATTTTACAGCTTTCCTTTCTATCACATTTATTTTAAACTCCTGTTTTCACATCAGGCAAGTGCTGGGGCAGTACCTTAATTAAGCCCACAGCCACTTTCTTTCCACTCGTAGCCTTTTCCTAACCCTTCATCGCCATAAGACCTATCTGTGTCGTTACGACATACAGGAAATGGAATTACTGTACTTTTAACTACGACAAAAACAGCTTCATGATCACTTATACTATCCACCACTTCAGTTTCTCTATAGACTCATCTGGTTTTATCAGCACCACATCGTCCGGCTCCATGGCTAAATGGTTAGTGTGCTGCCCTTTGGTCACAGGGGTCCCGGGTTTGATTCCCGGCAGGGTCGGGAATTTTAACCATAATTGGTTAATTCCCCAGGCCGTCATTTAATACTCATCACTACGCGCAGGTCGCCTATGGGCGTCGAATCAAAGACCTGCACCTGGCCTCGCCGGAGGCCACATGCCATTTTATTTCATAGCACCATGTCTAGAATATTTTTCCCTCTAGTTTATTTTATTTTTTATTTTATTTATTTTAAAAGAGGCACCTGAGCCAAGGCTCATAATGGTGCAGTACAAATAATTACATTTGGCAACAAAGATGAGATTTGAGAACATCAGCTTCTAGGACAAAAATATAATATACTGTACAATTAATAATTATAATATTAATTACATTTGGCAACAAAGATGAGATTTTAGAACATCAGCTTCTAGGACAAATGTATAATATACTGTACAATGAAGAATAATAAAAATAATATTAAGGTATCCTAGTGATAGAAACCAAATATGAACAGCAGTGATACAGTATACTAAATCAGTACTCTATAGGCTTGGCATTTTTACTTTTAGAAAATTAACAAGCTTGGTTTTAAAGATGGGTAAGTTAGCGGCTTCTCGAATATGCTCAGGAAGGCTATTGAAAAACTTTACAGAAAAATGCCATAAAGAATTAGTGCCATACTTAGTAGACTTCAATGATTTACAGTGAATTTTAGTAGATCCTCTTGTACTGTATGAATGTATGTCAGAATTCAAGTTGCAAAGTGTGTTCGAATGAGTTTGTCCATTTTTCAATTTATACAACATAATAGCTGAAGCTTTTTTACGAAGACCATCTAGTGACAGCACATCATTACAATACTGGTAGACCTGTATGGTTGGTGTTAAGGTGGGTAAGTTGAAGAGTATTTTCAGTGCTCTTTTCTGTAAGATACTGATCTTTTCAAATTGTTCTTTACTGCAACATGCCCAGATATGAATCATATAATTCAGGTGGCTTTCAATTAGTGCATGATAAATACTCTTCAACAGTCCACGAGAAACTTTGTATTTTAATCGGCTGAGTACACCAATAGCAGGAGTTATTCTATCACACAGCATTGTGATGTGATTCTCCCAAGTTAGCGACTCATCTATGCTAAGTCCTAGAAATTTGGTTGATTGAACACGAGGTACCACTTGGTCATAGAAACTCAAGTTGATGTCCAGAGGAAATGTACATAATGGTTTGTGAAATATGATATAGTTAGTTTTATTATGATTAATTCTTAGTCGGTTGGTAGTAAGCCAGGTCTGAATTAAAGATATGTCATGTTGCATCTTTTCTTCAAGATTATATGTACAATTCCCTGTGTAGAAAATATTTGTGTCATCAGCAAATAATGACAAATTGCCGAACAGCGGCAAGTTACCAATATCATTGACAAATACAAGAAATAATATTGGTGCTAGAACAGAACCTTGAGGCACACCAGTTGTTATAGTCTGTAACGTGCTTTCTGCTCCCATACAACTAACGAACTGTACCCTGTCTCTGAGATAATCTGTAAACCAGTTAAGTGCTAAACCTCTAACCCCTGCTGCTTCCAACTTCAGTAATAAAATGTTATGGTCAACTGTGTCAAATGCTTTCTGAAGATCTATAAAAAGGCCTGATGCTACCATACATGAGTCTAAGGACTCCTGTAACTTAATAATAATGTCTTCCACAGCATTGTAGGTTGGTCCCATCACTTTCTGATTTGGTTGTCCTTCCCATATTAACTTATTTACCATTTGTGGGTGGTTTGTTCTGTCATTTGCTCTCCCTTCCCAGTTAACATTTGGTAAATTCAAATCACCCACTACAATAACGTTCCTTTCCGTGTCCTCCCCACATCGATGATCATTTTATCAAACAATTCTGCATTAGTGTCAATGCCAGCCTTGCCAGATCTGGGGTTGTAGTAAGGATGTAAAGGAGACGGCATATAAGTCTCTGGTAAGACCCCAACTAGAGTATGGTTCCAGTGTATGGGACCCTCACCAGGATTACCTGATTCAAGAACTGGAAAAAATCCAAAGAAAAGCACCTCGATTTGTTCTGAGTGATTTCCGACAAAAGAGTAGCGTTACAAAAATGTTGCAATGTTTGGGTTGGGAAGAATTGAGAGAAAGAAGAGGAGCTGCTCGACTAAGTGGTATGTTCCGAGCTGTCAGCGGAGAGATGGCGTGGAATGACATTAGTAGACGAATAAGTTTGAGTGGCGTTTATAAAAGTAGGAAAGATCACAATATGAAGATAAAGTTGGAATTCAAGAGGACAAATTGGGGCAAATATTCATTATAGGAAGGGGAGTTAGGGATTGGAATAACTTACCAAGGGAGATGTTCAATAAATTTCCAATTTCTTTGAAATCATTTTGGAAAAGGTTAGGAAAGCAACAGGTAGGGAATCTGCCACCTGGGCGACTGCCCTAAATGCAGATCAGTATTGATTGATTGATTGATTGATTGATTGATTGATACACCCCAGACATCAACATCATCATCATCATATGCAGTTTCTAGCTGTTGGATAGGTCTGCTTGGAACATAAGCCTCTCAATTTCCTCTTATCTTCCCACTACTTCCCCTTCTTCACTCTTGTCCAGTCTCCTCTTCTCTGCACACACTCTTCCACTCCTTTTATTCACCCGTCTCTTGGTCTTCCTCTTGGTCGTTTTCCTGTTATCTCCATTTTGTGCATCCTCCTGGGTATGCTTTTCTTCTCTGTCATTCCCTTCATGTGCCCATACCATCCAAGTCTAGATGCCTCTACCCTATTCTGTAGTGGCTCTTCTTTTGCTATATCGATAAACTTCTCATTTCTCATCTAATCCATTCTTATCACTCCTACCCTGCTTCTCAGAAATTTCATTTTACATGACTATCGTAGTCACGGCTCTCTGCCCATTCCCCATGTTTCTGCTGCATACGTATCACCATGCTGTATATCACTCTGAGGGACATAATTGCTCCAAACCAGTCTTCTGACAATTTTTGGGAAGCTCCTGCTGGTCTTCCACCCTCGATTATTTCCTTATCATTTCTTCCACTTTCCTCTATGATACTTCCCAGGTACTTCAAACTCTCTACCTTTGTAAGCTGTTCCCCTCCAAGCATTATCCCTCTCATAGGTCTCTCATTCTTTCTACTTGTGATCACGATCTCACTCTTCTTGGCATTATGTTTCATTCCATACTGTTTCACCTCATCTTTCCATGCATCTGACTGTTCCTGGATATCCTCTTCCTTTTCTCCCCAGATTATTATTAACAAATGCATCGCAATTGAGAAATATCCCAGTGGCAATGATCACTTGCAGTAGTGTGATAATAATACTTTATTAACGGAAATACCATTTTACATAACAGTAGAGAAGTATAGAAAAAACACAGTAAAAAGAAAGTTCAATGGAGTATAAGTAGAAAAAATATGTACAGATATATACACAGGATATATTACAAGTAAGCACAGGAAAGTAATAGTCAATTCTGGAGATTATGTAAATGAGTTCTAAATTTTGACAATGAGCAGTTAAATATATCAATATCCACTTTGTTTAGAGATAATAATAATAAATGATAATGATAATAAATGATAATGATAATAAAGTTAAAACATAATTACACAACAACAAGTGTACAACAATTCCATGGAAAGAAAATAGTACAAGCAATACTACTAGTTTAACATTCTAAATCCAGCTTCATCATATACAAATTCACACACAACGTAATTATTTCCAGTGCTTAACAATACGGCTTACAATACTATACAATACTTACTACTAACTGAACATTACAACACCGTCTTACACAAATTCACACGTACTTCAAGTATTTCAAAATTTTACACCTGACTTGCAGTAGATTGAGCGGTCCAATTCTATTATCTTAGCATTGTAAATACAGCACGTTAATATATAAATTCACCCATACCTTAAATAATTCAGATGCCTTAATACTACAGTTTACAGTGGATTGAGCATTGCATTTAAATATGACACCATCACAGAAATTTACACACAGTTTACAGATTAGCAAGTTATCTGCAAACAGCATCACTTTCATTTTTTTGTCCCCAATTTTCCTCGCCACTTTTGTCATTTAACTCATCCATTACTACAATGAAGAGCAAATGTGCCCGAGCACTTCCTTGTCTTAATCCACTCTTTTGCTCAAACCAGTCTGTTGTCTCCTACTTTCACACAACTGACACCCCCATGGTTCATCTCCCTCGTTCTTTCTATTGTCTGCTTTTCGACACCTTTTATCTGTAAGGCTTCCTATACCTTGTTTCTGCACACACAATCATATGTTTTGAAGTGACACCATACAATGATGTGAATATTTTTCAATACCTTGACACCCTTTTTAACATATACTGTAGATAATAGTAATTACACTAGAGTCCCATTAATCTGAACCCTGTTAATCCAAAAGTCTGATTAATCCAAACTGAAATATTCAATTTTAAAAAAATTCTTCTTACAGAAATGAAAGAACATATTATAGAATGAAGATTTGCTTGCATTTTATTAGTCATATTTTACTAGAATAACTTAATGTAAACATAATTACTCATCATAAACCATTAGTCACTGGTCGTTTATCTTTACAAAGTCTGTTAGTTTCTTTTTCCGTAGTGATTGGAATCTACTCGAGGATGCAGTGTTAAACCAGCGTTTCATAAACATCACATCAGTGGGCATAGCAGCGGAGTGTTGCTTGACGTAGCGTACGGCAAGTTCTAAGGCGGCCGCGGCATCTGAATGTGACACTAGTTGTTCATTGTGGTCTTCTTCGTCGTCACTGTTCATCAACTCTAGATTCTTTCTCCACCATAGCTACAATTTCTTAGTTTGTTTGTAATTGATAACAGTCAGCTTCCGTCCACTTGCTAATATCATTTTCATTGGCTTCCTCACACCCAGGAAGTTGTTGAACGATTTCAAGGAGATTGACATTTGCAGACGCTTCCGCTGGACTCTCGATGAATGCGAGACTCGGCCACAATTTCTTCCACGTTTTCCTCATGAACTGTTCACTGACACCCTCCCATGCGTGTGCTGCCCAGTAAACCACGTTCTTTACATTCATGTTCTTCAGTTTTTGAAGAATAGTAAGTGAACTTTCTTCTTAATCACGTACCTGAGAAGTTTGTTTATACACAAGTTTTAAATTTTGCAGAATGCCCTGGTCCACTGGCTGCAATATCAACATAATTGCTCTTATTTCACCACAAGTTAATTCACTTACTGCTGGGTGCGATGGAGCATTGTCAATTAAGAGCAATGCCTGAGAATGCAAACCACTTTTTACACTAAAACATTTTTACTGAGGGAACGAACTGTTTTTCAAACCATTCCTTGAAAAGTTGTTCATCCATCCATGCCTTTCCTTGATTTCTGTAGTAAACTGGAAGAGTGTTCATGTTAAATTTTATAAATACTCTTGGTTTTGCTGATTTGCCGATAACCATTAGGAGCAATTTATTTGTCAAACGCTAATATAGTAACACGTTCCTTACTCGTCTTAAACCCAGGTGCATGAGAATCCTCTGCAAATGCAAGGCTTTTACTGGGAAGGGCCTTGAAATTTAAACTCGTTTAATCAGTGGTGAATAATTTCCTAATGCTACCAAGTCATTAAGTTCCATGTTGTAATCTTCTGCAGCGGCATGCTCACCTGATAACTGGTCTCCTGTTATTGTTAATTGACGTATTCCCTGCCTTTTCTCCCACCTATCGAACCATCCAGTACTGGCAGTGAATGAAACATCTCCATTCAATAATGTATTTAAATGATGCGCCTTTTCTTGAACAAGAGGTTCACTTAACAGAGTACCTTTTTGCCTCTCCTGTGAAAACCATAAATAAAGCGCTTCATCAAGTTTATCGAATTTGGACACTTTTGATGTGTGGCGGATTTTAAGGATGTCTGTTGACGATGCTGTACAAAACAGTTTGATTTTAGGACGGTTTCTCTTCCAGTTGGAAATCGTAGCTTTTCCAACACCAAACTTGACAGATAATTTTGATGGACTGTCACCCTTATCCAACCATTTCAGGGCTTCAAGTTTTTCCTTAAGAGTACAAGACCTGTGCTTTCGTTTGCTTGATATTTTCAAGCCTTAACTTAATTGAATTTATCACAGTATAGCGTTGCTAATAAACTGAGACAAAGCCAGCAGCTAACTGAGGAGGCAGAATCACCCAGAGACCTTCACAACTGTGGCGTGCTGCGGTGAGTCACGTGTTCACGTTCTGCAGCGCTACTACTGAGAGAGCAACCGGTACGAGTCACTGCAGGTAGAAGAACCGAGGGAAGATGAGGATCAGGGAACTGTTGCCGAGAAGTGTGGAAGTAGGAGAAAGGGAAGAGGTAGGAAAGGGAAATGTGGAGTAGTGGATGGGAAAAGACAGGTGGAACAGGGTCATGGGATGGAGAAAAGGGAGGAGGAAGTAGCTTCTGCAGCTGTCAGGAAAGATAGGACTGACCAGGAGGAGAGGGGATCAAATGAGGTGGGTAGGGTTGAGGCTCTGGTCATGGGTTATTCTATCGTTAGACATGTCAGGAAAGTGTGTGGAGGAAAGGGTACCAGGGTAGTGTGTTATCCAGGAATTAGGTTAAGGCAGATGTTGAGGAAACTAGAAGAGAAAGAGGAGGGAAAGGAGAAGGTGGGTAGTGTTTCACGTTGGTATTAACAACGTAAGACAAGCAGGTATAAGTACCAACATAGTTGGGGATGTGTGGGATCTGGTAAATGCAGCAAGGGTGAAGTTTAAGGAAGCAGAGATTGTTATCAGTGGAATACTCTGTAGGAGGGATACTGACTGGAAGGTGATTGGGGATTTAAATGGAGTGGCTATGTGGGAAACTGGGAGCGAGATTTCTAGATCCTAATGGGTGGGTAGGAGATAGGGATTTGCACTTAGATGGCCTTCACTTAAACCGCAGTGGTGCATATAAGTTAGGAAATTTGTTTAGAAGTGTTATAGGGAGGTACATTCAGGGAAACAGGGTGGCCTAGGGAGCAGTGTTAAGGGAACAGGGAACTGGAAATCAAGTAGAGAGGACATGAAACTGTTAGTGCTCAACTGTAGAAGTATTGTAAAGAAAGGAATAGAATTAAGTAATTTAATAGATATATACTTACCACATATTGTAATAGGAGGTGAATCATGGCTTAGAAATGATACAATGGATGCAGAAATTTTCTCACGGAACTCGAGGATGTGAATGGAAATTCTAAGTTCCCAAGGAGGGAATTAGATATTTTTCCACCAATAGAGCATATCAAAAATCAGATAAAAAATTAGATGTATGGCTTTTCCGGCATTTGCTCTATTAACCAGCATCTACCTTCCCTGACTCATGACTGTCCCAGAGCTCTCTCGCCTCCCGGCTTTTATAGCCTGAGCAGAGGCGCGTGTAATGAGAAGCACTGGGCGCAGCCCGCGAGTCAGCGAAGGTAAAAGGCGACAGGTCCTTGAGGAGGTCCTGCCAGTACTTCATTTATTAAATTTAGATTACATTATATACATTGGTATTACGGCTTAAACACACAAAGTAGCATTACAAAGGTTATAACGATACAAGAAAGAAAGAATACAAGAAAGCAGTATAACATTATCTGATCAAGTGTCTGGTTGTCTTTGTGCTGGTCGTACCTTGTTGAGTTGGATGGTGCCGTATCGGTCCTGAGCTGGGGTCGTTCTTCATGGCGTGAAGGCCGGTGAAGGAACGGTGGAGAGGCCCTGCCGGAGACGGGGACGGGCTCCGTTGGTCTCGGCGGGCGATTCTCCCCCTGTTCAGGATCATGTAGCTGAGGTGGTTGCCTTCGCCCCCCCGAGTTCCGCGGCCCCGTCCTCTTCCTCTTCCGCGAGAGACCGTGGGCTGGCGAGGCGTCGTTTGAAATGTGAAGCCGTCCGGGACCCATGCCAGGGTCTCGGAAGTGGCTTGATCCAGTTGTATGGCGTGTGACCATCCCTTGCTGACGGCCACATATAGCAGGTTCGCCCTCGTGGCGATGAAACGCTGGTTAATAGAGCAAATGCCGGAAAAGCCATACATCTAATTTTTTATCTGACTCGAGGATGTATCGTAGAGATAGGGTAGGAATGGTGGGAGGGGGAGTATTCATTCTGGTGAAAGAAGAATTTGTAAGCTACAAAAAAATTAAAGATGAGACACATGAAATTCTAGGTGTAAGGCTCATTTCTAAAGATAATAGGCAACTTGATATATTTGGAGTGTACAGACCGGGAAAGGGTAGCACTGACACGGATTCAGAATTATTTGATAAGATAATCAGCTATGTAGGAAACGAGAAGGAAAGAAATGTGATTGTAGCAGGAGATCTGAATTTACCAGATGTCAATTGGGAAGGAAATGTGAACGACAGGAAGCATGATCAACAAATGGCAAATAGGTTATTATGGGAAGAGCACCTGATTCAGAAAGTGATGGAACCAACTAGAGGGAAGAATATTCTAGATGTGGTGCTGGTAAAACCAGACGAGCTCTATAGAGAAACCGAAGTAATAGATGGTATTAGTGATCACGAAGCTGTTTTTGTGGTAATTAAAAATAAATGTGAAAGAAAGGAAGAGATTAAAATTAGGACTATTAGGGAGTACCATATGACTGATAAAACAGGCATGAGGGAGTTTTTAATAAGTAACTGTGATTGGTGGAAAACGGTAAATAAAAATGTAAACAGACTGTGGGATGGGTTTAAAGCAATTGTTGAGGAATGTGAAAATAGGTTTGTGCCTTTAAAGGTAGTAGTGAATGGTAAAGATCCTGTTATAACAGGGAAGTGAAGAGACTAAGAAGGAGGTGCAGGTTGGAAAGAAAGATAGAAATAGCTGTGGAAGTAAGGAGAAATTGAAGGAACTTACTAGGAAATTGAATCTAGCAAAGAAGTCACCTAAGGATAACATGATGGCAAGCATAATTGGTGGCCATACAAATTTTAGTGAAAAATGGAAGAGTATGTACAGGTACTTTAAGGCAGAAACAGGTTCCAGAAGGACATTCCAGGAATCCTTAATGAACAAGGGGAGTGTGTATGTGAGGATCTTCAAAAGGCAGAAGTATTCAGTCAGCAGTATGTAAAGATTGTTGGTTACAAGGATAATGTCCAGATGGAGGAGGTGACTAATACTAAAGAAGTATTAAAATTTACTTATGACAGCAATGACATTTACAGTAAGATACAAAAGTTGAAAACTAGAAAAGCAGCTGGAATTGATGAGGTTTTGGGGGATATACTAAATACAGTGGGTTGGGATATAGTACCATATCTGAAGTACTTGTTTGATTTGTGTTTGCATGAGGGAACTTTACCAAATGAATGGAGAGTTGCTATAGTAGCGCCTGTATATAAAGGAAAGGGTGATAGACATAAAGCTGAAAATTACAGGCCAGTCAGTTTGACATGCATTGTATGTAAGTTTTGGGAAAGCATTCTTTCTGATTATATAAGACATGTTTGTGAAATTAATAACTGGTTTGATAGAAGGCAGTTTGGGTTTAGGAAAGGTTATTCCACTGAAACCCAACTTGTAGGATTCCAGCAACATATAGCAGATATCCTGGATTCAGGAGGTCAATTGGACTGTATCGCGATTGATCTGTCTTAAGGCATTTGATAGGGTAGATCATGGGAGACTACTGGCAAAAATGAGTGCAATTGGGCTTGACAAAAGAGTGACTGAATGGGTGGCTCTGTTTCTAGAAAATAGAACCTAGAGAATTAAAGTAGGTGAAGCTTTATCTGTCCCTGTAATAATTAAGAGGGGAATTCCGCAAGGCAGTATTATTGGACCTTTATGTTTTCTTATATATATCAATGATATGTGTAAAGAAGTGGAATCAGATATAAGGCTTCTCACAGATTGTTATTCTGTACAGCGTAATAAATAAGTTACAAGATTGTGAGCAACTGCAAAATGACCTCGATAATGTTGTGAGATGGACAGTAGACAATGGTATGATGATAAACAGGGATAAAAGTCAGGTTGTGAGTTTCACAAATGGGAAAAGTCCTCTCAGTTTTAATTACTGTGTTGATGGGGTGAAAGTTCCCTTTGGGGATCATTGTAAATACCTAGGTCTTAATATAAGGAAAGATCTTCATTGGGGTAATCACATAAATGTGATTGTAAATAAAGGGTACAGATCTCTGCACATGGTTATGAGGGTGTTTAGGGGTTGTAGTAAGGATGTAAAGGAGAGAGCATATTTGTCTCTTGTGAGACCTCAACTAGAGTATGGTTCCAGTGTATGGGACCCTTACCAGGATTACTTGATTCAGGAACTGGAAAAAATCCTAAGAAAAGCAGCTCAATTTGTTCTGGGCAATTTCCAACAAAAGAGTAGTTGTTACAAAAATGTTGCAAAGATTGGGCTTGGAAGACATGGGAGAAAGGAGACAAGCTGCTCGACTAAGTGGTGTGTGGAAAATTCTAAATTCCCATGGAGGGAATTAGATATTTTTCACCAATAGAGCATGTCAAAAATGTCAAAAACATATCAGATGTAAGGCTTTTCAGGCGTTTTGCTCTAAGACGAAACGCTGGTTAATAGAGCAAAACGCCTGAAAAGCCTTACATCTGATATGTTTTTGACATAAGTGGTATGTTCCGAGCTGTCAGTGGAGAGATGGCGTGGGAGGACATCAGTAGACGAATAAGTTTGGGTGGTGTCTTTAAAAGTATGAAAGATCACAATATGAAGATAAAGTTGGAATTCAAGAGGACAAATTCTTGTTGTTGAGTGATCCCCAAAACTTTGGCATAGGAATAAGGTTTCCATACGTCCGCATTTATCCCGGGCCCTCCGTAATAAAGTGGGTGGTCTATCTGGTCCACTGTAGGGGCTTCATTGTGGTGCACTAAATGACCACTCGCAACAATACGAAGTCGAAGACGTTACCACATGTTGCAGGGGCTAACAGAGAACTTAATTTACTGAAACTTCGCATGAAGAATCTGCGCATTGCTCAGAGTACAAACAGCTCTGGCGTGTAAACGTACAGTCTAATCAAATGCATAATAATGGAATGACCACATAATGTGAATAAACAAATTGTCAATATGCTGTCTATATTTGGGGAGGATCACTGCAATGAGCAACAAGCCACTGTTCTTTAAGCACAACAATACGCAGACAGACAACATCCAGATCGCAGTATGTTCCAAAACACAGAAAACAGTCTACGTCAGCATGGTACGCTCCACGTGACAACATGAGGACATTGCAAAGGGATCCAGATGAAGTTGCATCTACCACAAAACCTCATACAAGTACTAGAGCTGTTACACATTGGGAATGTAACATGAAGTAAGGATCCAAAATGAAATTTATTTCATACAAGATCACAGGAATAAATGTTTTCTGTTTGTTGCTTTAATTTTGGACACTATTGTACTAATTCTTATTAAGTTCACTTCTGATGGGTTTATTGAAGGTAGAGAAGAGAACAAGCCCAATTCAAGCCAAGGAAATTGCCTATATCTTCAGGTGCCAGCCTAAACACGATGCGATGTTATTACCGGCTGGCTGGCACAAGCTTCCTAGTGTTCATGCTGAGAAGTGAGCAAGCCCAGCGGTTCACAAGGTCAAGTCATGACGATGTGAAAGATCTTGGGCCACATTAGGGAGGAATCCAGAACACCTGTGTTCATTGCAGTTACATCCTCATTGAAGATATATATTCTAAGTGAATTTGAGAGTAAAATTTAAAATAAATCGAATGCATTAAAAGTGTGTTGTGAAGAGTGAGGTGTAGGAACGATTTTATCTTGTTGAAGACAAGAGAGAGAAAAGAGAATTTGTGCAATCCAAAATAGGATAGTGCCTCTTACGAAGCTCAAATACCAGCACATTAGCAAAGGCATTATTGGACTCGTTCTCCTTCGAGTCAGATGAGTGCTTCATGCAGTCCAGTTATTCCTATCTCTATAAAACATGAAATAACAGAGGCTTATATTAAAATGTGTGCCCAGGACCTACGTCCTTTCAATGTTGTGTCAGGTGCAGGGTTTCAAATGGTTGCACATGAAAAAAATGTAGGAAATGACTTTGGTAAAGTAAATGTGTCTGAGGTGCTACCACACTGGACGATTGTTTCCTGGCGAAGTCATGAAGTGGCTGATGATATTCGTCGCTCTATAATACCGGACATTCATGGCGCAATAGTGTTTTTCTTGTGCTGGAACTGCAGATATCTGGACGGATGATTACAAAAATAATCATTTTATTTCAATTACGGTTCATTACATTCATGAGTGGTCAGTAAAAGAACAGTTCTTTTAATCTGCCTCTTCCTCAGTACTCCGATGTCTGATGAAAACGTCATAAAAGAATTTACCACCCAGTGTGCTGCATTAGGAATTCAGTGGGCAGATTTACGAAGGGTTATATTTGTAGCAAATCAAGGAATATTACGAAGGCCTTAACAGTTCACAAAGGCTTTATGCAAATTCCTTGTGTAGGACATTGTTTAAATACAGTTTTTCAGCACATGTTCCAAGATGACATTCTTAATCCTCAGGCGCAGGATGTACAATTCATAATTAAGGAAACAAAGAAATCTGTGTCCTATTTTAAATGTATAGGGTTAGTCAGTCATGTTAAGCATATTCTGTATCAGGATGTAGAAAGAAGATGGAATACTAAGCTAATCGTGCTCAAATCTGTACACAACCAGTACCGTAAAAGATTGACATCCTATTGGCTGCAATTGCAGGCAAAGAGAAAAATAAACTGGAAGCAATCAATAAAGATCTCATAAGTGACTTGATTTACTTCCTAGAACCTTTGAAAGAAGCCGCGGATGATTTAGAAGGAGACATCACTCCAACTATACAAAACGTGCTCCTTGGGTCCATCATCTAGTACCGGGATTGAACCTGGATGCAGATGAGGAACTAGAATGCTATCTTGAGATTATGGCTGTGGACAATCTTGGTAATTGCAACTACATTATTTACAAAATAGTACCTAATATCTCATTTGTTTAACTCAGAAGGGAAAGGTGCAAACAGTTAGTCAACACAGCACACCAGTAATCGGCCACTCAGCCAGCCTGGCCAGTACACCAGCCTAGAGAGGAAAACAAGCCCTGTTAGCCGAGCTGCCTTGATGTGGCCCTCGTGACGTAACAAGCCCAGGCTCGCTGTGTGCTGCTGTCGCACGATGCAAACCTAGCTTAGCTGTAGACACAAGTACGAGCCCAGCCGAGCACGAGATTGCTGACTGCTCATTTGTAATTCCAGGAATAATTGGACTGAATGCACCTTTACATGTCCCAATGTAATATAGTACAAATTTATTCCTACTTGTGTGTTTTAACTACCTTTGATCCTTTATTATTAGAAACACTTTGCAATTGTGTTTTTGACTCAGTCTGGATGAAACACCAAATTGAACCTTGAACAGTGTGCACATTAGTTTTTTACTGTAAAAACTTGACTTTTGCCTGGGTATGTATCAAAATAGGCCATCTTTTGACGTATATTAATTAGTTAAAAGGTAACTGAATGCCTTGCCTTGCTTTTACTTGTACTGCTTGTTACCTTCCAGAAATTTGTTAAGAAATACAGATACCTGCACCAACTTCTGTCCCTCCATTCTTTTTTCTTGAATATAGATCAAGGTAGGTAATTGGAGACTGAAAATCAAGATTTTACAAGCTAGGTTGATGATGTGCCTTTGGACAATGATTAACTTCAAATACATTCATCATATATATGTTTATTACAGTTAGATAATTTGTTGATGGTTCAAACTTAAATACACAATCAAGTCATATTATTATGACCACCACCTATATTTGACATTGGCAGCGCAAGGAATATGTCATGAGCTGGTATGTTAGTTATATAAGGTGTGTGATAGGCCTTGTGCACAAATATCACTTGTTTCTGTCATTAGTAAAAGGGGTGATTTATCTAAGTTGCACAAAGGGATGACAATCAGCTTTCAGGTCAAGGGAGGCAGTTGTTCTGGAACAATAAAGGTTGTGAACCGTTCACATGGTACTGTTGTGAAAGTGTATTAGGAGTGTACAAATGGTGCTATGGAGCACCACATGCCATTGATGTGAGAGGTGAACATCAACTACAAAGGTGCACAAGAACCAATCAGCATACCACTGTACAGTGGAATATCTTGCCTTCTAAATGAGCCAGAGTACTACCAAACATGTGGTTAAAACTACAATTGAGTGAACCCTGCTGCATACGGGCCCCCAAAGTAAACATGTGCTCACTGCAGGTATGCTAACAAAAGTGCCTCGGCAGAAAAAGCTTCAGGACAGTGTAAAACAAACACCCTAACAACCATACTGGAAGAACGCAATCTGATGGCAACAGAGTTATGTTCTGGGAAATGTTGTCACGGCGTTCTTGGGAACCCCTTATCCACGTGGAAGGGGGTCAAATGAAGGTGAAGTAAGTCATGATTTCTTAATTGTTCAGGATAAATTATTTTTCAAAATCTAAAGCAACAAACTCGTATGGGGGGCGGGGTAGTTTCAAAACCAGTAATCTCCACCTTTTTCATAAATTGAGTTATTGGTACTGCATTAAACTTGGCATTGTATTCAACTCAAACTACCCCTTTCCTTCAAACCCAACAAAATCTGTGTTATTTTCTTATTATTAAATTATTAAATAAGGGGTGTCAATTTCAAACCTAGCAATTTGTTAATTATTGTATTTCAGCTGGTTGAGGCGCTGGCCTTCTGACCCCAAGTTGGCAGGTTCAGTCCTGGCTCAGTCCGGTGGTATTTGAAGGTGCTCACCTGGTTTGATACAGCCCTTCATGCCACCCTATCCTGTGCTAATCTTTTCTTTTCTACATAACTACTAAATCCTATATCTGCTCTAATCTGCTTGTCATATTTGTACCTTGGTCTACCCCTACCATTCTTACCACCTACACTTCCCTCAAAAACCAACTGTACAAGACCTGGGTGTCTTAAGATGTGCCCTATCATTCTATCCCTTCTTCTGCTCAAATTTAGCCAAATCGATCTCCTCTCACCAATTTGATTCAGTATCTCTTCATTTGTGATTCTATCTACCCATCTCACTTTCAGCATTCTTCTGTAACACCATATTTCAAAAGCTTCTATTCTCTTTCCTTCTGAGGTAGTTATCGTCGCATGTTTCACTTCCATACAATGCCATGTTCCAGGTGAAAGTCTTCAAAACCATCTTTCTAATTCCTATATCAATGTTCGAGGTGAACAAATTTCTTTTCTTAAGAAAGGCCTTCCTTGCTTGAGCTAGTCTGCATTTTATGTCGTCCTTACTTCTGCCATCATTAGTTATTTTGCTACCCAAGTAACAATAGTCATCTACTTCCTTTAAGACTTCACTTCCTAATCTAATATTTCCTGCATCACCTGACTTTGTTTGACTGCACTCCATTTGTCCATTACTTTTGTTTTGGACTTATTGTCATCTTGTATTCCTTCCCCAAGACTCTGCCCATACCATTCAGCATTTTCTCCAGATCATTTGCAGAGTCAGATAAAATAACATCTTTGGCAAATCTCAGGATTTTGATTTCCTCTCCTTGCACTTTGGTACACATTCCAAATTCCTTTTTGATTTCCTTTATTGACTGTTTTATGTTAACACTGAAAAGGAGAGGGGCAAACTGCAGCCTTGCCTCACTCCTTTCTGGATTGCCGCCTCTTTTTCAAAGCCCTCGATTCTTATCACTGCAGACTGATTTTTGTATAGATTGTAGATAATTCTCCTTTCTCGGTATCTGATCCCGATCACCTTCAGAATCTCAAACAGCTTGATCCAATCAACATTACCGAATGCCTTTTCTAGATCTACGAACGCCATGTACGTGAGCTTGTCTTTCTTAATTCGGTCCTCTAAGATCAGATGTAAAGTCAAGATTGCTTCACGTGTTCCCACATTTCTTCTGAAGCCAAATTGATCTTCTCCCAACTCAGTTTCAACTTCTCTTTCCATTCTTCTGTAAATAATACGTGTTAAAATTTTGCAGGCGTGAGATACTAAACTAATGGTGCAGTAGTTTCCACACTTGTCAGCACCGCTTTCTTGGGAATAGGTATAACAACATTCTGCCAAAAATTGGATGGCACTTCTCCTGTATCATACATCTTACGCACTAAACGGAACAACCTCTCCATGCTGGTTTCTCCTAAGGCAGTCAGTAATTCTGAGGGTATGTCATCAAATCCCGGTGCCTTGTTCGTATTTATAGGTCTCTCAAAATTCTGTCGAATTCTAACCTTAAAATTGGGTCTCCCATGACATCAGCATCAACAGACTCTTCTTGTTCCAGAACACTATCATCTACTTTTTTACCTTGATACAGCTGTTGGATATGTTCCTGCCATCTTTTTGGTTTGTCTTCTTTCCCTAGAAGTGGTTTTCCATCTGAGCTTTTAATATTCATACACTTACTTTTCCTTTCTCCAAAGGTTTCCTTGGTTTTTCTGTACGCAGCATCTACCTTTCCTATGATCATACAACCTTCAACATCCTTGCACTTCTCTTTCAGCCATTCTTCCTTAGCTACTTTCTATCTGCTTCATTCTTTATTCACCTGTATTCTTTTCTATGCTCCTGAATTTTTGCATTCTTCTACTTTTGTCGTTCGTCGATCAGGTCTAGTATCCCTTGAGTTATCCATTGTTTCTTAGGTAATTTTTCCTTTCCTCCTAACTTTTCTTCAGCAGCCTTACTGATCTCATTCTTCATCACTGTCCATTCTTCCTCTATTGTGTTTCCTTCATACTTTTCATTTAGTCCCTATGCTACATGTTCCTTGAAACATTCCCTCACACTATTTTCTTTCAACTTGTCTAGATCCCGTCTCCTTGCATTCCTTCCTTTCTTCAATTTCTTCAACTTCAGATGGCATTTCATGTCCAACAGGTTGTGGTCAGAGTCCACGTCTGCTCCTGGAAAAGTCTTGCAATCCAACACCTGGTTTCTAAATCTCTGCCTAATCATAATGAAACCTATTTGATACCTTCCAGTGTCACCAGGTTTGGTCCATGTTTACAGCTGTTGTTTGTGGTGTTTGAACCAAGTGTTAACTAGGTCTAAATTGTGATTGGTGCAGATTTCAACCAGCCGGCTTCCTCTTTCATTCCTTTGTCCCAATCGTAATTCTCCTACTGTGTTACCTGTGTTAATACAAATAAAAGAGCAACTTGGGTGTTGATAATTCTGTAGTCGCCTGACCAGAAATCCTGCTTTTCTTGCCAACGTACTTTACTTATACCAACTACATCAAATTTCAGTCTATCCATCTCCCTTTTCAGATTCTCTAATATACCACAGTGATTCAAACTTCTAACATTCCACGCTCCAACTTGCAGAATGTCTGTATCCATTTTCCTGATGATTGCCCCCTCTCGTGTAGTCCCCACCCGGAGATCCGAATGGGGGACTATTTTACCTGCTAGGAAGCCATCATCAGCACATCATTCATACAGAGGGAGCTGCATGTCCTCAGGAGTCGGTTAGAGCTGTAGTTTTCCGTTGCTTTCAGCCGGGTAGCAGTATCAACACAGCTGAGCCATGTTAAGTATTATTACAAGACTATATCAGTCAATCATCTAGATAGCTGCCTTTGCAACTTCCGAAAGGCTGCTACCCACCTTTCGATGAACCATTCGTTAATCTGATCTCTCAACAGATACCCATCCGATATGGTTGCACCTACGGCTTGGTTACCTGCTTCATTGGGACACGCAAGCCTCCCCCCCGTGGCAAGGTCACATGGTTCACAGGGGAGGAACTTTTATTATTATTATTATTATTATTATTATTATTATTATTATTATTATTATTATTATTATCATCAATTCTTGTATTTAGTAATTAAAAATGGATGCTAGTGCAACTTTCAGTTCGGTAATTTCTCCAGTGTCACCAAGCAAAGCTGGAAAACAGATACAGCAACCTGATAAATGGCCAAAATCGACAAATGGCTAAGGTAAGCAGTCATTGTTTAAACTAAATATTATAGGCAATTAAAGACCGAAGTAGATAGAAAGTGCTGGACAGCTAAGGAAGAATGGCTGAAAGAGAAGTGCAAGGTTGTATGTTCCTAGGAAAGGTACATGTCGAATACAGGAAAATCGAGGAAACCTTCAGAGAAAGGAAAACTAGGTGTATGAATGGTAAGAGCTGAGATGGAAAACCACTTCTTGGGAAAGAAGACAAGGAAGGAAGATATTCACCATATTTTGTATCAAGTAAATGGAATGTCGTGTGGCTTTTAGTGCCGGGATATCTCAGGACGGGTTCGGCTCGCCAGGTGCAGGTCTTTCTATTTGACGTCCGTAGGCGACCTGCGCGTCGTGATGAGGATGAAATGATGATGATGATAACAACACATACACCCATCCCACGTGCCATTGGAATTAAGCAATTAAGGTTAAAATCCCCGACCCGGCCGGGAATCGAACCCGGGACCCTCTGAACCGAAGGCCAGAACGCTCACCGTTCAGCCAACGAGTCGAACTATCAAGTAAAGAAGTTCTGGAACAAGAAGAGTCTGTTGATACTGATGAAATGGGAGACCCAAATTTGAGGTCAGAATTCGACAGAGCTTTCAGAGAGGAACAAGGCAGTTGAATTTATGAAATACTCTTAGAGTAACTGACTGCCTTAGGTGAGGGCAGCGTGGCAAGGTTATTCCATTTAGTGTGTGAGATTTATAATACAGGAGAAGTGCCATCCGATTTTCGGCAGAATGTTGTTATACCTATTTCCAAGAAAGCGGTGCTGACAAGTGTGAAATCTACCACACCATTAGTGTAGTATCTCATGCCTGCAAACTTTTAATACGTATTATTTACAAAAGAATGGAAAGACAAGTTAAAACTGAGTTGGGGGAAGATCAGATTGGCTTCAGAAGAAATGTAGGAACACATGAAGCAATCCTGACGTTATGCTTTATCTTAGAGGACCAAATTACGAAGGACAAGCCCACATACATGGCATTCGTAAATCTAGAAAAGGCATTCAGTAATGTTGATTGGACCAAGCTATTTGAGATTCTGAAGGTGATCAGGATCAGATGCCGAGAAAGGAGAATTATCTACAATCTGTATAAAAATCAGTAAGCAGTGATAAGAATCGAGGGCTTTGGAAAAGCAGCAACAATCCAGAAATGAGTGAGGCAATGCTGCAGTTTGTTCTCTTCCTTTTCAATGATAATATTGAACAGGCAGTAAAGGAAATCAAAGATGAATTTGGAAAGGGAATCACAATCCGAGGAGAGGACATCAAAACCCTGAGATTTGCCGACGATATTGTTATTTTAGCTGAAGAAGATTGCTGAACGGTATGGACGGAGTCTTGCAGAAGGAGTACTTTACCGGTTACGACCTGTACATGAGTATTTTTTGAGTATAAATGACATTTAATTATCACGCGTAATGTTCTGAGCGCGCCTGGTTTGTTTACCGTCAGCGGGGCAAGCAAGCGAGTGAAGGACAGCTGTGAGCTGCGACGTAGCCACAGGGGCTAGCTAGACCGCCCGCCCGTCACACCACGTGTTCCCAGCCTGGACTCGTATATTCTAGATTCCACGTCACATCTTCCCTAATGTTCGACGGGGAAAATTTTGTAACTCCCGTAATAATTACGCTAGCGGCTTGAGCGATATGTCATCTTGTTTGGGATCACCTGAACGTCGCAATGCTCCAGTTTTAAGTAAATCCATCGTGGGATTCAGGAGATATTCATTCAAGCCGTATTGTGACGTAGATGTCCCGGATCGAATAAAAGGAGGGCCCACTGTAGCCTATTCACTCAGTTACAGCTGAGTAGTCAGCGTGGACACTCTCGCTGCTACTATCGTCGTGTAGTGACAGTCCCGACGAGGAACCCTGTAATTTTCTAAGTATTCATAAAGTGAACTTGTATTTTCTTCGAGTGTGGGAGAACGAATTCTTCCAAGTATTCTCAAGTGGACTTGCAATATTTCGAGTGTTAAAGAACATTTTCTAAGTCTTCATAATTGAACTTACAATATTTACGGGTGTTCGAGGCTGGAATTTTTCCAATTATTCATGAAATGGACTTGTATTATTTACGTGTGCTAAAGAACGAATTCTTCATAAATTGAACCTGCAATATTTGCGAGTGTTAGGAGACTCATTCCTCTAATAAACAGTGATTTATAAACTTTGCTAGTGATGATCTCTGAATGTGCTCAAAGTTCCCGTAAGCATAAATTTGTGATTTTGCCGGTACTGGTTCAAAGACTTATAAACTTTGCCGGTGGTGAACTCTAACTTCATTCAACGTCTTTAAAACATAAATTTAGGATTTCACCTGTGTTTATTCAAAGACTTGGATACCTTGCCAGTGATAGACTATAAATTTATTCATGTGGATGGACTTGTGTTTTTCGTCACTCAAAGACTTGTACATTCGCCAGTGTTGATTCAAAACTTTATAAATTTCGCCAGTGATAGTCTGTATATTTATTCATGTGGATGGACTTGTTTTTTCGTACATGTTCACTCAAAGACTTGTACCTTCGCCAGTGATGAACTTTAAATTTGGTCATAGTTTCATGAGAAGGGACTTGTGTTTTTTTTTTTTTTTTGCCAGTATTTATTCAGAGACGAAGACTTTTGCTAGTGGTGAACTCTGAAATTATTTATAATCCTCGTATACAGAGACATATCATTTTACGAGTGTTAAATTTTGAAAGTCTTGACGAATAATAACCAGTGACTTCGCTAATAGGTTAATCACCCAAGGTTTTTATGAACTCATATTTATCAGTACTGCGAGTGACCTTGGGGAGACATCAACCCTCTGTCATGTTGGACTGAGGTAGTAAATGATCATCTGCAACATCACCTGGATCATCGGGGTTCAACCTGGGCCTCGAAAGTTCGAGGCATCTCTACCTTCTACCAACCCAGACAGTCCAGCCGCTTCTGTACGGAGTCCCTGGAATCTTCTGGAACGTGTTCCAATCTGCTCGGCTTGGTGAACTGGAGAATCCGAGCCATATTATACGACTATGTGGAAGACAACTTATATCTACCTGGAGGTGATGTGCAATTTCATGTCTTATATGAATAAACTCATGTTCAGTCAGAATCGAAGTTTTCTTGTAGATAGGACCCTACCTCCTGTACCGAGCCCTAGCTACTAGTCACCCAGTTTTAGCCCTGAGAACTATATTCTTGCTTACTTTAAAATATAATCTGAGAGTCGGGCTCTTTTACCGGTACAGTACTTGATGAAAATAAATATCCAAAACGAAGGGAATGAGTGTAGTCGAACAAGGTTAGTTGATGTAGGAAATATTAGATTAGGAAATTAAGTCTTGAAGGAGGTAGATGCATATTGTTACTTGGGTAGTAAAATAAGTAACAATGGCAGAAGTAAGGTGGATGTGAAATGCAGATTAGTATAAGCAAAGAGGGTCTGTCTTAAGAAAAGAAATTTGCTCTCTGAACACTGCTGTAGGGATTAGAGAAAGATGTTTTTGACTTTCGTCTGAAGCGTGGCATCATATGGAAGTGAAACATGGACGATAACTAGCTCGGAAAGAAAGAGAATAGAAGCTTTTGAAATGTGGTGTTACGGAAGAATGCTGAAGGTGAGATTGGTAGATTAAATCACGAATGAAGAGATACTGAATCGAATTAGTGATAGGAGACCGATTTGGGGAGAAGAAGAGGTAGAATGGTAAGACACATCTTAAGAAACCCAAGACTTGTTCACTTGGATTTTGAAGGAAGTGTAGGTGTTAAAAACGGTAGGAGTAGACCAAGATAAAGGGTTTGAACCCCACTATCGGCAGTCCTGAAGGTGGTTTTCCGTGGTTTCCCATTTTAACACCAGGCAAATGCTGGGGCTGTACTTTAATTAAGGCCACGCCTGCTTCCTTCCCACCCCTAGCCCTCCCTTGTCCCATCGTCGCCATAAGACCTATCTGTGTCAGTACGACATAGAGCAACTTGCACAAAAAAAGAGGAAAGACTATGATACGAATATGACAAGCAGATGTAGGATGTAATAGTTACGTAGAAATGAAAAAATCACAGGATAGGACGGCATCGAGAGCTGCATCAAACCAGTTTATGGACTGATTACTCAAGCAACAACATATTAGATATTCATATTCCAGAAGTAGAATTCAAAATTTTAATTACTTCTCAAACTAAGAGTCGAGAAGGAGGAAAATAACCTTTGTGGATTTGGAATGAATTATAACACCTTAGCACATTCCCACTCGGCAGATTTTCATGAGTCTTACTTGTCACTAGTCTAGTCAAGATGCAAAATGCAATAAAAGAATATATTTTATTTAAATGTCTGAATATACAGCAAATGACTTCAGAATTATAACATACTTGCTGCACAAGTATTTTTTAGATAATATCAAATTTAAAAGAGCCTCCATGGCTCAGACGGCAGCGCATCGGCCTCTCACCACTGGATACCGTGGTTCAAATCCTGGTCACTCCATGTGAAATTTGTGCTGTACAAAGCGGAGGCGGGACAGCTTTTCCTTCGGGTACTCCGGTTTTCCCTGTCATCTTTCATTCCAGCAACACAATCCATTATCATTTCATAGCATTTATGTCATTAATAAATCACTTTAGGAGTGGCGACCCCATTGTAACAATAGCCCATATCTGGTTCATTATTTACATCTCTGACCCGATCGAAGACTGGAAAACAGGTTGTAGGTTTTCATTCATTTTCATTAACTTCAAAATAAGTTTTATTGTGATTTTTGAATACCAATGGAATCATTTTATAGAGAAAGGAAAAAGAGAACTGTGGGGAATAAAATTTTAATAAATTGATTCGAAAATTGTCTAGTTCATTTCGGACCATACAGGCATGTTTAGCTATTTTGTCATGTTTTCCTTCTTCAAAGAAAACATTTAAGAAGCCATCTTACTTAAAACCTATCCTCGCTTTGTAATCATTATTGCAAGTCAAGTGAAAATAAGAGTAAACAGGTTAGCTCAATGCATTGTGCCACAGTTATGGTTACTGTCTCTTTTCTTGGGAGACAGGTGGGTTTGAATCCGACGTCGGCAGTCCCTGAAATGGTTTTCCGTTGTTTCCCTTTCAGTACCAATCAAATGCCAGGACGGCACATTTATCAAGGCCGTGGCTGCTTCCTTCCCATTCCTAGCCCATACAATTACATCTACACCCATAGATAACAACTAGTGATGGGCAGTCTGAGACGAGGTCTCGAGATTTCTCGAGACTAGTGCAGGCACCATTTCTCGCGAGAAATTTCGAGATGTCTCGAGAGCGTTGTCCCCGCATTGTGCGGCGAGCAGCGTGTCGTAGGCCTACAGATAGTCGGCGATGAATGTTGTTTGTGCCGAGTATGCGAATAGCCAACCACGGCCCTTCTCATTTTCGTAAATACGTGTCAACAAGCGACTAGGGCGTTCATTTCTACCGAGGTCTATTTTGAAGCAGTATAACATAATTATAAAGGATACTCATTCTGGCATTGTATGCACTGGTAGGTACACGAATGAGTGGTTTAAGTACAGAACCTGAAGGCTACTGTAGGTACACGTACCTGGATACTAGAGGCGTGCATTATTCGAATTCGAGACGAGGCAAGATGCGCCTTGCCTCATATGCAACCACCATTACGCATGAGTGGAATGTGTAATCTAAAATGCTTCAGTTTGCTCCAATTATTTCGACACGTAGGTGTACATCGTTATCAGACTCCGCATTCAATAATATATGACCACTGCTTGTCTTTACCGATATTTTGGTGACGAAGGAAATAATTCCTTATAATGTTATAGAGTATTCGCGTCATAATTAGGTACTTCGATATATAACGGTGCAATGTGAAAGTGTGTCTAGTTGTTCGCGACAACTTGAAGACGTTGTCCGAAACGCAACGTAAGTCGTGGATGTCGATTTTCTTAAAGAGATGTCACATAGCACAGCCCACTGTGTCGCTTATTCAAAAGAAGTAAAATACATTGGCAGAAATACTTCTGGGATGATCCGGTACTTACAAACGCATAATATCACAGAGCACCTCCGGCCCGGTCTGCATCACAAGAAGCTACCCTGCCGACAACGATTGTGAGGCATCCAGGTAGGTTTACATCCTAATAACAGTTCTTAACCCATTATACGGGTTATTCAGCTAAGAAGACCACCTGACATAACTCGTGAACAGTTTAAGATACTGGCATTCTGTATTCACATTCGTTAGTGGTATTAAGGAGCTCATATTTCAACCTGCAGTGCTTTCCTAGGCTTTTGAAAAAAAATTCGTCACACACGTTTCCATTTGAGAACTGATGATGATAACTATCAAGCTTACACTCGTAGTTACTGGGACGTCGCACAGCCTGCAGCACACGAGAATCGGTCTCGAGAGCGTTGCCCATCATCCCTGCTGAAAGAATTGGAGCAAACTCGGGCATTTTAGATTACACGTTCCACTCATATGTAATGGGGGTTGCATATGTAGCAAAGCACATCTTCCCCGTCTCAGGTTCGAATAATGCATGCCTCTAGTATCCAAGTAGGTGTACATACTATCTACAGTTATTCACAAATTATGCATGGTTATTCAGCTAAGATGTCCATCCGAAATAAGTCGTGAACAGTTTAAGATAAGCTTACTGTCATTCTGTTTTCACTTTCGTTAATGGTATTAAGGGGTTCATAGTTGAACATGCAGTACTTTTCCAGGCTTTTGAAAAAATGTATTGGCTCACAAGGTTTCATATGGGAACGTTATTTCACGCAATAACTGCCAATTATATACTATAGTTACTAGTACGTCGCACAGCTTGCACTACAGGAGCATCAGTCTCGAGCGAGATCGTTGCCCATCACCCCTGCTGAAAGAATTGGAGCAAAGTCGGGCATTTTAGATTACACGTTCCACTCATGTGTAATGAGGGTTGCATATGTAGCACGGCACGCCTTCCCGTCTCAGGTTCGAATAATGCACGCCTCCAGGATCCAAGTAGATGTACATCCTATCACAGTTATTCACAAATTATGCATTGTTATTCACCTAAGATGACCACCACAAATACGTCGTGAACCGTTTAAGATACTGACATTCTGTTTTCACTTTCGTTAATGGTATTGAGGGGTTCATGGTTGAATATGCAGTACTTTTCCAGGCTTTTGACAAAATGTATTGACACACACGTTTTCATATGAGAGCGTTACTTCACTCAATAACTGCTAATTATATACCATCAAGTTTACAGTCGTAGTTACTGGTACGTCGCACAGCTTGCACTAGAGGAGGATCGGTCTCGAGATTCTCGCGAGAGTCTCGAGATCTGCGACGTCAGTTTCGAGAGTCTCGAGGGCGCGTTGTCTTACCAGGATGCCTTTTACCGGAAGAAACACGTAGTCGCTGTGATTTTTGACCTGGAAAAAGCTTACAAAACTACCTGGCAGTATGGGATAATCTCCACACTACACCACTACTAATTTACCTACATTTATCAGATGACTGGTCTCTTAAACCATTTTATAGTAATTAACACCTACTATAACACCCTCATATTGCGGTACATGTAGCTCATGCTGATTCCCATGGGGAATCTGAAATATTTGTCCCGAATTAGAGACTGTGAAAGATTCCCTGTGGGAATCAATATCTATGTCCTCTGATGGCCAAGCAGGCGTCAGTTTTAGGTAATGAGACAAAGTCGCTCATAGTGCAGTGGCACTGCCGGTGGCAGCAAGTAGCCTACGCAGTGGCCTCCACGGTATGCACTAGCCATGCGTCTTGGTAGGTGTGCTAGGTACCAACTGATGAGCCGAACCTAGCACACGGGGGCGAAACGCTGGCAACCAGGAATGAGTTAGCTGGAAAATTTATAATGTCCAGTAAAGGACCATTTATATTGGTATTACATGTAGCTCATCCCGATGGAGTGTACAGGAAAAGCAACTACAGAATTAGTGAGCTGAACATCTCTGACATTCCTGGTACTGGAAAGCCATATGTTAAAACAGCAAAATTTAAAAAATCAAAATAAGCATCATTCATGGAAAATATATAATAAATATTTCAAAAAGTTGAATATCCTGAGAGAAAATTCGCACAAAAGTGCACAATTTTTACAGTAGTAGGGAAGAAATAATGTGTCAGAGGATTATCTCTTTCATTACAATATAAAATATTTGCTGATGTTTACAGTCATGTAGATTGCTATGTTTATTACTATCATTGTAACATGAACATCATTCGCTTTCATGTAAGGAAATTTAGTAGCTTGTGTGCAAATACCTTGTGGGTAGTTGATGGCCAAAATGCCTTACGGGTGGCGTCTGTAAGCTGTTTGAGAGGACGATGTGTGAGCTATGGAAAGGAAGGGTCTCCGTGAGTAACTACCAGTGTGGTTTACAATCTCATCATTCTGCCACTGATCATCTGGTCGGATTGGAGAGCATCATTCAGGATGCCTTGTACCGGAAGAAACACGTAGTCGCTCTGATTTTTGACCTGGAAAAAAGCTTACAAAACTACCTGGCAGTATGGAATAATGTCCACACTACACCACTACTAATTTACCTACATTTATTGAGAATTCCATGTCCCACCGGCTCTTTTGAGTCCGAGTAGGACATGCCTTTTCTCAATATTACGTTCCAGAAAATGGAGTACCAGTGGGATCTGTACTGAGTGTCATGCTGTTCGCAGTCGCCATCAATGACATAGTTGCGGTTGCTGGGCCCGCAGTCTTTCCGTCACTGTTTGTAGATGATTTCCTAGCTAGGGTCCTCATCTTCACAGACATGCAGGTCGCCTAATAGGCTGTCTACTAGAAAAAGACCAGCACCAGGCCTCTCCGGAGGCCATACGCCATTATTATGTAGATGATTTAGCTCTATATTACAGCTCCAGAAGGATGGCGTTTGTTAAAAGACGGCTGTAGCAAGCCATTAACCGAGTCGACATATGGGACCTACAACATGGTTTTCAATTATCAGCAGCGAAAACCTCAGTTGTACACTTCTGTTGACGTCGGATTTTTCATCCTGAACCAGAGCTCCGCTACCAGTGGTAGACACCTGTAGATTCCTGGGTCTCCAATTTGATAGGTGACTAAGGTGGCAGGCCCACATTGGTCAGTTGAAGGTTGCCTGCATGAAGAGACTTAATATACTTAAGTTTCTCAGCGGCATTTCCTGAGGTCTGACTATGCGGTGATGTTATGTTCTTACTCTTCCACGATTCTGTCCCAATGGACTATGGCAGTGCAGATTATAGTTCAGCATCAAGATGTATGCTGAAGCTGTTAGATAGTATTCACCGTAGTGGAGTTAGGCTGGATACCGGAACTTTCTGTACTACCCCTTTTTCTAGCCGTATCGGGAGTTCCACCTTTACAAATAAGACGGCAGCAGATACTCCTCACGTACGCTGCCAAGATTCGTGAAATGTCACAACATCCAGGTTATCAATGCATCTTTAGTACTTGCTGAACGACTAATTAACAAGAAGCTGCCTGCCTTCCCTCCCGTTAATCGCCCCCTTGTGTTAACAAAGTGACGTCACCTTCTTGCACAAATCCCTCACGGGGTCATTCACCTTTCATCATTCCTTTGACTCTCCTTATCCTACAGCTCCGTCCATCTTATACCACCCTTTGCATGAACCGAGTCCTACAAAGTAGTTTTATTGACTCGTTCATTGCTGTTTTGGAACAACCTCCCCGCCAACATCAAATGTAAAAATATAAATATAAGTAAATATTATGTCAGGGAGCACATGCGGTGAGAAAATATATGTGAATATGTGGAATAATGAAACAGGGAGTGAAAGGATGTGTAAATGAGGAATATGTGTATATTATACTTTGTTACTTCACGTGTAAATAGTGTATATGATTTTAGTTTAGGATTTAGGTAATTATTTCAAAAGGTCAGGGGGCACTACGTGTAGGTGGCCTGTCCTTTTCCCTAGCCTTGCATAGATACTGTAAAGGTTTATGGTAAATGAATGAATGAATGAATGAATAAATAAATAAATAAATAAATAAATAAATAAATAAATAAATAAATAAATAAATAAATAAATAAATAAATAAATAAATAAATAAATAAATAATACCACCAGAGGTACCAAGATGTGGATATCCACGATTATCTGGAGCGGACCGATAGCGAAGTACCTTCATAGCTACTACAGTGTGACAGACAAGGAAGAGGGAAGGAAACGGCAGTGACTTTACATTGGGCACCATCCCGATATTTGCCTGGAGGAAAAGTGGGAAACTACGGAAAACCACTTCGAAGATATTTGAGGTGGGAATCGAACCTCCCCCCCCTACTCATTTGATCTCCCGAGGCTGAGTGGACCCCATTCCAGCTCTTGTACCACTTTTCAAATTTCGTGGCAGAGCTGGGAATCGAACCCGAGCCTCCGGGAGTGGCAGCTGATCACACTAACCACTATACCGCAGGGGCGGACGTAGATAATGAATGATGTGTAATATTGTGTGAAATGATATTACGGTTGTTTGTTAGTTGGTTACTTAGTAAGTTAGTTGGTCTCTTACTAAGGCATATAATGGCGTGGAGCAAATACCATGCAGTGTAATTTGGTTTCGTGTTTTTGAGTTTAGATTATATAGCCTATGCTACTTGTTTAACGCCGCACTACCACATCGAAGGTTTTCGGCAACGGAAGGATGGGAAAGGACCAGGATCGGGATGATAGCGACCGTGGCCATAAATAAGGCACAGCCAAAGTATTTGCGTGCTGTGAAAATGGGAAACCACGGAAAACCATCTTCAGGGCTGCCGACGGTGGAATTCGATCCATAATCTTCCGAATGCAAGCTCACAACTGCCCGATTGAGATTATACAATATACATTTAATTTAATTTACAATGTAATAAAATAGATAATTAACGTACTATCCGTCTCCTTGGATGAATGGTTGCCTTAGTGGCTTTGCGTTCAGAGAGCCACGGGTTCGATTACGGGCCGAAACAGACCGGAGATTTTAATGGCGTCTAGTTAATTCTTTTTGTTTGGAGGCTGGGTGTTTTTCCTCGCCTTAATACACTTTTCATTTACATACAACGCACCACAATACCAACCACCACAGAACCATGCAGTGGTGAATACATCCCTCCACATAGGTTTGGTGTCAGGAATAGCATACGGCGTAAAATTAGATTTAATCTACACTTAATAATGACTCAAAATAACATTTAAAAAGCCAAGAAGGAAGGAAGGAAGAAAGAAAGAAAGAAAGAAAGAAGAGGGGAAGTTAATGTACGGAATATGTGTCTAATGAAAATATACCTAGGCTATTATACTTGAAAGGCTTATAACCAATAATGGGGTACGTAACCTACATTGTAATTGTGCATGAAGAAAATATAAGTAACGTTTCTTAATTGTACCAAATTCTGTGTCACACGCAATACCTCCATTCGTAACGCCTGTGCAGAAGGATCATGTGAAGATTTGCGAAGCTTTCGGAAGATGATAGGTTGCAACCACAGCGTCAGCAGCCTTGAAAATAGTATTCCGTGGTTTCTCATTTTCTTAGGAGTGAAATACTGCGACTGTACCTTCATTATGAACACAACCACTACCTTCCCATCTGAGCTCGCCGAAAATCTTTCTGAGTTAGTCCAATGTTGAACATGTATAAATTAACCTTGGAAAAAAATTAGGACAGTCCTCGCAGATGAAAAAAAATTATTTTACAATTTTGCTTTACGTCGCACCGATACAGATAGGTCTTTAGGTGACGGTTGGACAGGAAATGGCTAGGACTGGGAAGGAAGCGGCCGTGGCCTTAGTTAAGGTACAGTCCCAGCATTTGCCTGGTGCGAACATGGGAAACCACGGAAAACTATTTTCAGGGCTGCCGACAGTGGGGTTCGAACCCACTACCTCCCGAATGCAAGCTCACAGTTGTGCGCCCCTAACCGCACGGCTAAAACAATTCTAAAATAACACATTCTGAAGTGACAATTCTAAAATGACATTTGAAAGATCCGGACTGAGTGGCTTAAACGGTAGAATGCCGGTCTTCTGTGCCCAAGTTGGCTAATTCGATTCCGGCCCAGTCCGACAGTATTTAACGTTGTTGTAATATAGGCTACCAGCCTCATGTCCGGGCCCGTAAATGAACTCGTGCAGGACAAAGTATCGCTACCTCAGTATCTCCAAAAATCAAACATGTAGTTAGTGGGACGTAAAACTAATAACATAAAAATACATTTGGAAGACAAGGATTGTTCGTCAGTTTATTCCAGATATTTGTGGCTTTCCTGGCTGTTTGCCTTTTCGTTTGGGACTTTAGGTCTTACGCCACGTGACTCTTCAGGTGAAAATTCCCTCCTAGGATCCATGGGGATTCGGACCTCAGCCATCTGAGGGCAAAGCCAACACCTAAGGCTAACCACTCTCATAATTTAATAAAAAGTTTAATTAAATTTTACAAGAACTAGTCATTACCATGTGTGTATTACAAAGCAATCAAGTCACAATTCCTATACATTATTAGATTAATATTCCGGCTCCATGGCGTGCTGGCCCTTGTCACAGGAGTCCCGGGTTCGAGTCCCGGCAGGCTCGGGAATTTCAACCATAATTATTTAATTGTTTAATAATTGTTTAATTCCTCTGGCACGGCGGCTGGGTGTATGTGTCGTATTCATCATCATTTCATCCTCGTCACGACGCGCACGTCGCCTATGTGCGTCACATCAACAGACCTGGCGAGCCGAACTTGTCCGCGGACACTCCCGGCACTAAATGCCACACGCCATTTCATTTTTCATTAGATGAATAAATAATTCTCCATTTTATACGTGGTCTTTCTCTTTTCCTGCATAGAGGATGATGTGGTGCTCTAGATTCTAAACAGGCCACAGTGGTGCCACGAGTGGAGGAAGTTTGGGAACTCCTGCCTGTGTCTACCAGACATTAGCCTGGTATTCATTTTCTTAGTAAGTTGAGTAAACTCCAGAGCCATGAGCCTCTCCGGAAGTGGTAGTCTGCTTCCTGACGGGTTATCCAACTTCCAGGTGAAACAACCATGCCTTTACTGCATTAGCTAGGCAGTAGGCAACTCCTACCTAGTAGCAAATACAGTAGAGACAATACACGACACTGAGCGAGATATCGAGGGACAGCTATTGGAGCTCACTCTAGCGGATAGACCTGAACGGTACTGATTCTGTCATAAGAGCACGCGTATTTTGTGTGAAGTTTTTGGTGTTATTTATGCGTTTTCAGTGAGTTGACATAATTAAATAGTAGTGTGTGTCATTCCTTGATATCTCCTCTCAACATGAGGGGAAAGGTATGTGCTGTGTTTGGCTGCAGTAATTACGAAGTAGAGAAAAATGCGCGGTCGTTCTTCAGGTTCCCTCGTGACAAGAACATGTAAGTAATATTGTGTTTGCATATATATTCTTCCAGTGACAGAGATTTATATAGTATTTCATAATCTTCCGACCTGCTCGACCCATGTTTTAACGGGCTTAAAATATAATATGCATATTTTATTGTATAGTGCAGCAGTTAACCTTCAATACCGATGTGTTGTTGTAGGTGTGATCTGTGGGTTTTGAAATGTCACAGAAGCGATTTGGATAAAGTGTACAAGAAAGAAGGGACGTTACGCTTGTATAAGAATTATAAGATGTTCAGATCATTTCCAGGCCAGGGACTTTAAAAATCCTCGACTATACAGCCAAGGGTATGTTACATTTTTACTCTAATTGTACGCAGATATTCCTCAAAGCATCACTATCCACAACATTTTCAAACTTTTCTTTCTTTTATCCCTCTTCTCAGATTAAAGCCGGGATTTTATAGATTTTCTTTTTGTTAGTAGGCTTCATGTTAAGAGGAAAATTGTCCAGCTATTAAATGTTAATTCATTGCATCATATGTGTAAGGAATGTGCCGATATTTTTATTGACAAATGTCTTAATGTGATGATACAATGTTTTTAAATGAGGAAAAAAGACAAATCCAACCGTAAGATTTCAGGCAGGTATGCTAAAGCTAAAAAAGTAATGCATAAATGAAAGATCAAGCCATTTCACAGCAGTCCATTTCACACCTTGTTTATATGTCTAATTTCAGTCTTTGAATAATAACCTTTTAAATAATTCTTCATTCATTTATCCAGAATTGCTTTAGCAACTTCGAAGTTAATATCTCAATACCACTTTCTTTCTAGACGTAATTTATTTATCCATTTCCGTATATACATTTCCATTGATATTTGAATTTAGCGCGATTTGTTCAGGTCAAGTCGCTAGGAGCGCCACCGTCGAATTGTCTCCCATTTTAGCAAGGCGAAATCCGTAAGTGTCGTGTATTGTCTCTACTGTATTTGCTAGTAGATTCCATCTACTACTTTAATGATTAATGTTGGTACTATGTTCAGAATGAGAGGAGGAACTTGGTGAAATACGTGCGCAGTTTCCTATATTAGCTATGTTACGTAAATCCCGTGGCTTACAGAGGTGTAAGAAGGTGCCGGGGTGAATGGGCGGACAAGCAAATGACCAGAGCATAAGTTAAAGCACTAAATTCTTTCCTTTTTTTTTTTTACTTCAAGATTTGATAAATACAAGATCTGAATAAACAATAACATTGTTATTTCTTCTCGGTGTTTTCCAAATTCGTACGTTCCTCATCGCCAGATTTTTCATTCCAGGCTTGTGTCTATGTCATACACCTGTCAATGTCATAATTATGTTACGTACACATGTTATGTAAGGCTCTATAAGATGGGTATGCTCACTGCCTTCGTAATGTCCAGGCCGTATTGTACCTCTGATGACGTCACGCTTTTGGGGGAACTTGAAGGCGATACGCATACGCTCCGCTTGAATAACACACTCGTTTAAATTACTTAAAGAACTGTTAACACCTTATAAAACCAAAACCTATCGTCAAATATTTGTTAATTCTGACATACAATGCATATTCTTCTCCGTAACGTTCTATTTCTCGCTTATATACGTTCGTTTGCGTGAGTACAGCCTAACATTTTGAGACATATTCTTGCGATTTTATCCATTTTCTGGTCAACTGGAACATTCACATCATACACACTGACAGAAAACATGCAGCCAATTACCATACTATTTATTACAAATATAAATTATTTCTGTACCTCACTGTTTCCACTTCATGAACACTGCAGCTTTCCTGGACCTCTTACAGGAAGTTACACCAGTAAGGAGTAGGTCTGCTCTCTTTGAAGCACTTTGTTGAATACACAAGTCGGTGTGAATTTTGGAAAAATTATTTAAAAACATATTCACCCAAATATATATACACTGTCCGGCCAGGTCTTCCAATTTCTTCCCGCAGTCACAAATGACTAGGGAATCTGCCAACTGCATTGACTCCAAAGCCAAGGATATTGTGACACACTTAGGATTGTCTGAATTTAGAAATACCATCTTATATGTATCTGACACTAACACACAAAATACTTTGTACACCTCAATTCTAAGTTCTATTGACATGTCTGATGGATACTTTAAGCCCCCTCGATTTAGGAAATTCAGATATCTTACTTCTGGAGATAATTCATATATAAGATCTGAATCTGTCAGAAGATAACATTTACATAAATCACACTGCTGTCTGACACTTTTTTTTTTTTTTGTTGCTATTTGCTTCTCGTCGCGCCGACACAGATAGGTCTTACGGCGACGATAGGACAGGAAAGGTCTAGGAATGGGAAGGAAGTGGCCGTGGCCTTAATTAAGGTACAGCCCCAGCATTCGCCTGGCGTGAAAATGGGGAACCACGGAAAACCATCTTCAGGGCTGCCGACAGTGGGGTTCGAACCCACTGTCTCCCGAATACTGGATACTGGCCGCACTTAAGCGACTGCAGCTATCGAGCTCGGTGATGCTCATAAATAAGACTTGCATTTTCAAATACACCGAATTCAGATAAGCCATAGGTCTGATTACATAAAAATACAGGACCTACCTATTGGGACCCATGTTTATGACATAATAAAAAAAAATTACCTCACCATCTGGACGTGACACTCTTATTTCTCTCAGGATGTGATTTTCAGGAAAGTGCTTGATACACACAACTGTGTTTTGATTAACTATTAAATTCTCCCTGGGAATAGCCTTCTTCCATAACTAAACTAGTTCTTCATCAAAAGGAAAGACAAATACCGGAGTGTACTCTCCTTGTTTATAATTGGCTTTGCAGCCAGGCACACAGCAACTCTAAGGCATGGTGATTTCCCTCACTGATCATCTTAATTCAAGTATATACAATTCGTGGTTAATAATAAAACACAGAATGCAGAAACTCAATTAATTCTACACTATAAATATAACTTTACACAAATAAACTACAAAATTAAAACACCGAAGAACGATCTTCTTAACCTATAGCTTCACATAAATACACGCTCACACTAAGTTTTCTTCACTAATTAACGAGTTTCCACTTAATAATGCAGTCGATGACGACTCATTCTCACATATATCTGAGTGAACATGCAGCCATCGTTAAAAGTTTCAATAAAACTGCGAAAAACTGTGTTTAACTCTACTAACTCATGTGCTAAACTTCCCCCCTAACGATCAGCTGATTGCTTTCCCGCGCTAGTTACAATACGGCCTGGACATCACGAAGGCAGTGGTATGCTTACCCGCCATTTTGGTTCATACATGCGCAATGTGCCATGTGATCAAACTCTAGTTTCTCCTACGAGCGCTCGCTTCATCACATTGAACGTATCGCTATAATCACCACGTGCATGGACAGAGTAGTGCTATATTTGTGTGTGTATTTATTTCATTATGGTGGGTTGTTCTGCACCTAATTGTAGTAATGTCTCTAGTGCGGGATACAGGTTGTTTAGATTCTCTTCTGAAAATTCTAGGAGAGCAATCTGGCTTCAAAACTGTAGACGTGACAGGTGGAAACCAACATCAACTTCGAGGCTTTGTGAGGTAAGTTATTTCACATTAAACATTGGGTTAGAAGTACCGTACCTTTTTAATGATTAATGCTAAGAGTTATTTATTTTTTTAGTGCTATAGCTTGCCTCTCTGGTATTCTTTTCAAGTATGCACAGTACGAGCAATTATCACTTCTTATGCATCGACATTCTGATACAGCTTTGGTCTGATCAAAAAGGACAGACTACCGATAATAGCCGCATAGATTTAGTAGAAAGGCTGTCTGTATAAGAATAATGTGTGATCATAAAATACTAAAACTTCCTCATAATATGCCTAATTCAGAATAAAAGTATACTAGGCCTATATGCTGATGAATAGCATACTTAGAAAGGTCATACTTCTGTCCACCCAAGTAAAGATTTGAAATTTTACTTGCCGTTTAAGCAATATTCCATTAAAATGTCTATGTGTACCTTACCACTATGATATTTTAAATATTGTCTCAATAATCATAAGCCCTTAATAGTTTTGATGTGGAGGTAGGTAAGGTGTAAATGTTTGAGGATTTTGTTTTGTTTATAAATAGACCTACACTTAAGATTTTGAGGTACCTGTGTAACATGATTGCAAATTTTAACCAGGGCTAGGAAATAAAAACTGGTACCTACTTCAAATCAGTTACAAAATTGTAGGTACCAGTTCAACAATAATGTCAACAGATATGAGTACCATTTTAGGTATGTGCATATATTTGCAAAAAGGAGACATTTTGAGCATTTTAAAATGCTTTACTGTAAGGTTCATCTCTGTAATGATGGGCATCAGTTATGATAAAAATATCATAGAATGGTACCTATTCTAAGCAGAGAAGGGGAAACACTGTTTCTCCCTGTTTAGTTGTATTCATCTATCTAGCAGAAATATCTGATATGAAATGACCACAGTACTAGGACTCATGACATTGTCAAACGAACATAGAACGGTAGGTCTATTGCCATGTTTCTGCTTAAAATATTGAAATTCATGGTTTCAGAACAAGAACATGAGTCGCGTGATGGAAAAGCCATTGTAAGTTGGTTCATGACCTTTTGTAGTACCGTACCTGATTCAATTGAGGTTCCAGTATTATTTACAAATGAGTCCAAATTAATCTTTCATTGTAGTAGACACATCAATTTATTGTAGCAATGATGGTAATAAATTTATTCATAAAGGTGAATTTTCTTTACCAGGTTCAGAATGAACATGATAATGCAGAGCATGGTTAAAAAATACAGAAAACAATGAATTTCTCTGCTTTCCCTCTTAAAATAAAATATTGGATAGGTCTGTTTATTGTGGATGTACTGGTGCACTAGTAGGTACTATAACTAGGTGAACATTATTTATATTGATTCATAATGTGTAAATCCACAGATATAAAAGCTTGTACTATCTTGTATGAGAGATGCTAACTTGAAATGCAGGGCAAGCTTCTTTCAGTTGGGGATCAAGATTCATAATCTTCATGTGCAATGTTTTCCATTTTAGGTACACTTTGAAGATAATCAGTGGGAATATAAGATAGCAGATGGTTGGAAAAAACTGAAGCCCAATGCAATTCCTACATTGTTTAATGTCCCAAATCCCCCCCAGGAGACTTTTATCTGCCAGAAAGTCTCAGTATAAGGTATGTATAATAATATTTATTCTTCCTCAAATGACTGAGGTTGCCAAACTGACAAAGAATACCACAAAATATAAATTTTGTTCAGAGTACAGAGTAAAAATCTTCTTGATTTAAACCTTCAATACATTCTATTGATAATGTACAGAAAACGAAGAAGCAGCAGATAAATTACTTTAAATATTTTAGCACAGATGTATTGTTTAACAATTAATTATAAATATAAATGTGTAATTTTTCTGATTGCCTAAAATGAGCCAGTCTTTAATTATTCTGACAAAAGGAATGCCTAGTGGAAGGAAGATATGTGAGATCACTTTTAGTTCAGATCCATTATGTGCTTCCTTCCAGCTTCACAAGATGAAAATCATTCAGAAGGGAATGTTTCTGAACAACAGCTTCAGAATGAAGAAGGCTGTTCATCAAATAGTGAAGCCTTTGGACCTTCTACTAGTTCTACAATAGCAGAGTTGCAGGAAGAAATCAACTCATTAAGAAGTGAACTTCACAAGAAAAATGCATTAATGAAGACATTTCTTAATGATGAAGAGATCTCAGCCTTAGAACACACGCCTTTACCATGGAGCAGTGAATCCATTGGTTATGGTTTAAAGCTTAGGTTCAGTTTAGGTATTCATGGCTACAATTATTTACGTAGCACAAATTATCCTATCCCTTCCTACAGTACACTCACTAAACGAATTAGACATTTAAGAATAGAGTTTGGCATTTTTAAAGACCTTCTTGAGCCTTTGAGATGTAAAGTGCAAGCTCTTGATGTATTAGACAGAGTGTGTACTCTCTCCATCGATGAAATGGAAATACGCAAGTCAATTGATTTTAATATGCATGAGTATTCATTTTGTGGAAACATTACTCTTGGTGATGCTGAGTCTTTAGGCAACCACATTACTCTTGTTCTAATCAGAGGTGTGAAAAGTGCTTGGAAACAGGTAATAGCATGTGAAGTAACAGGCCCTTCAACCAAACAACTTATTGAAAGATGTATTCATTTTTCAGAGCTGTGTGGCCTTCATGTTATCTCTATCTCTTCAGATATGGGTAGTAACAACAGAGCTATGTGAGTTGTTTTTGGTGTAGAGGTGACACGAAATGAAAGTCGAAGGAATGTCAAGTTCAGTATTAATAATAATGACATTTATGTAGTACCAGACGTTTGCCATCTCCTTAAAAACTTGAAAAGTGCAGTTTTAAATACAGGTCTTCATCTCCCTCAGTCACTTGTAGGAAATGAAGGGCTTCTGAATAGCTTTGTGTCTGGAAAATGTATTGTACATCTGTGGCACTTGGAAATGAATAAGAATAAGGAATTGAGATTACTTCATCATTTGCAGAGAGCTGATGTGGAGCCAAGTCATTTTAGTAAAATGAATGTCAGCTCAGCTGTTCGCTTCTTTTCAGTAAAGACAGCAGCAGCACTAGAGTTGGCTGTAACGTTTAAAATGTTGTCCCCTGAAGCATTAACTACAGCATACTTTTGTCGGTTAATTGCACAGTGGTTTTAAATGTGTTCCTCGAAAGTTGCAAAGGCAGGTGTGACTGGTAAAAACAAAAATGTAAAATTTCAATTCCTTAGTCTATTTGTAGAGATCTTTCAAAATATTTCAATAAGTAATGGCTGGAAACCTCTGAATACAGGAATGATTATGTCAATATTGTCATTGTGTTCAATTTCAGAGCAACTTCTAAATGAAGGATATAAATTTGTGCTACTGCACAGGTTTACTCAAGATGCTGTTGAAAATATTTTCTCACAAGTTAGGAGAAAAGCTGGTTCTTGTCCCTCTGCACTACAGTGCCTCAAAGCATTGAAACTTATAACAGTTTCCCAATTTATCTCAGATGTAAAGAGATCTTCCTATTTTAGTGACAGTGATTCATTCTTAATTGATCATATACCACAAAATATTCCATCTGCACCATTTTCTGCCTCAGTTCCTATAACACCTATGCCCTCTTTCATTGACAGTACTGCATTTTCTTCTGAAACTACAGTATTTAATTCTACTTCCTCAGACATCACTTCAACTTCTGCCTTTAATTTGCATCCCATTGATGTCACTGCACTAACTTCAACTTCTATTGATCAGTTTCACACTTCCATTGACATTGTTGAACCCATTTCTCCTTCTCTTATTGATCTGCATTATGCCTCCACTACCTCTGCTACACCTTCTACTTAAACTGCTGATTTAAACCTGCATCCAACTGCCACTGACATTACTACACCCCTTAATACAGTCACTGTGGATCATTCAATATTCAGTTCTGCCCCCAAAGTCCAGTATCCAAACTCCTCAGTTACAATATTTGTCAAAACTAACTTCATATGACAGAAATAATTTGTTCAACATCGGTGGCAGTACAACAAATGCATTACTGAAAACCAAGATCTGTGGTATATGCAGACAGTTTTTGAACTATGAGCTTTCTGACTCGAGCTCTGAAACATTAGTAAATTTTTCAAATTTGGGTGGTCTAAAGAAATGGAACCAAATTGTGAAGTTATGGATTTAATTTGTCACTGTGAGGTTTCCTATAGAGACTATAAGCATTATATAATGCAAAATGGTGCAAATCTTGTAATAGAGAATATTTTGAGTGATAAATGTACCAGTACATGTTTTCCAATGTGTTGTAATTTAAAAGAAAAAAATTGTTAGACATTTCTTCAAAATTCGATCCTATGCTGTTGTGGACTTTAACAAGAATGTACGGAAACGAGGTAAAATGTATGGGACTGCTTCGGAAAAGAAGAGAAAATGTAAACAAGGAATGTTATTGTTTTGTAAATACTGTAATAAAAGGAGATAGTAAATTTGTAAAATATTACTTAAATTTCATATTTTAAAAAAATGTGCTGCCTGAGCAAGTTAACCAATGTTGCAACCCTTTGAAATTTAACAAGGTGAGTTGTGTTGAGAAATCATAATACTTCTCCTCAAACCAGAGGAATCTCTGTAAAAAAAGAAAAAAGAAAAAAAAGCTACTGTTAACTTTGCCTAAGAAAAAATTCAATATTCTCCACAGCTCGTGAGTCACTCCCCTTACAAGTCACTGGTAACTGATTATCAGTGCAATACTTCAGGCTGGGAGATAAGATTCAGCTATAGAAGTAGTTACTCTATTCCTGTTTTCTTCCTGAATGTAATTTATAATAATATTTGTTTCATGAATGTTCGGTTGAATAAACTAAAATCCTCTGTTAATTACAACTGCATAAGCTTATGAGATACATAACATTCACTAAAAAAAATTATTTTGCACATAGAATGTCCTTTTTTAAATACTGGTAAATAAGAAAAGGGGTCCGCCTCTGTGGTGTAGTGGTTAGTGTAATAAGCTGCCACCCCCGGAGGTCCGGGTTCGATTCCCGGCTCTGGCACGAAATTTGAAAGTGGTACGAGGGCTGGAACGGGGTCCACTCAGCCTCGGCAGGTCAACTGAGTAGAGGTGGGTTCGATTCCCACCTCAGCCATCCTGGAAGTGGTTTTCCGTCGTTTCCCACTTCTCCTCCAGGCAAATGCCGAGATGGTACCTAACTTAAGGCTACGGCCGCTTCCTTCCCTCCTCCTTGTCTATCCCTTCCAATCTTCCCATCCCCTCGCAAGGCTCCTGTTCAGCGTAGCAGGTGAGGCCGCCTGGGCGAGATACTGATCATCCTCCCCAGTTGTATCCCCCGACCCAGAGTCTGAAGCTCCAGGACACTGCCCTTGAGGCGGTAGAGGTGGGATCCCTCGCTGAGTCCGAGGGAAAAACCAACCCTGGAAGCCTATACAGTACCATGTCAATAACAATACAATAATGAGCTCGTCAGCTCCAACAACAGTGACTTAAAGTCCAGCAATCAGATACAGAACTAGAGAGAATTATCAACACGTTAATGTACGAAGGATGAGCATTATAGCTCTGAAAACAGGTACACTATTTTATAAGAGCATGTTTGCTCCACTAACTTACATAGCCTAGGAGTTTGAGCTCCATAAGTTAATATAGTCCAGCCTCTCAGAGCATAAGCTATTAATAGCGCACTTACAACCTGTAAATAGTTCTTAACTAACATCTTTGCCCTGATGTGGGCTTATTTATCGCTCAACAGTTTGTTACACACTGGTCTATACACAATTACAAAATCAACTGGGGCAATAAGTGCCCATTCTTAATGGCCTTAATGTAAAAAGAAAAGGTTTACAATGATTGGCCATGAACAAAAGGGTAGGAGGTGAAACACTTGAAACCCTCTAGAAGTTTCTAAAACCCGAAGTGGCCTAATGGCCCTACGACACAGAGGCTAAGCCTATTCTACGCCGGGGTGACTAAATGAAGAATATAAAATTCTAAGAGAGTGTTAAGAATTTTAGATAATTAGAAGCTGTAGTCACCCCACACCAAGTTGAATGGGAATCAACAGAGGGAAATCACTCTTCGTTCCTTTATGTTTCCTAGCAGGGATTTGAACAGAGCTATCACATTGCATAACATTTGTTCAAGTTCAATTACATAGATGACCTTATAGAAGGCGCGCAGTTTAACTGGACGGAGAAGTTTTACCCCCGGTACAAGCTATAATGTAGGAGCTTTCAGCCTCGGCGTGTAAATCTACGTGCGTCTCCGAAAACCATACAAGTAGTTAGTGAGAGGTAAACCAATAGCATTATTATTGTAAATTTACGAAGAACATAATATCATTAGAGGCTGCCTGGCCATGTCAGTAAAGGCGCACTCAATTCTCCCCGCAGGACGTGGGTTCGATTCCCCGTCAGAAAGTCGACAAATTTAAGAAACGAAATTTCCACTTCTGGAACAGCATATGACTCAGAGGTTCACTCAACATACACCGAAAATGAGTACCTGGATAATTTCTGGGGGTGGGGTGGGGGAAGGTGATCGGGCACAGAGCTAACATGAAGATAGTTTGGAAAATCGTAGACAAATAAATAATGCTAAATTTCTCTACAAAATCATAAACAGTAGCCTAGATAATCCGTACTTCTTGTCATTACTGCGTACCTTGCCTGAACTCAAGAGGATGGACTGTGTTCAGAACTGAAAGGACACTATCTTCCACTACAAATCACCACTCTGCACAATGTGTGTTGGTTTCAATAAAGCTGTTCAACAAGGCAAGAATATTTAGCTCATTCCACGTTAAGAAGACAGTATTGCATTTAATGGACGTACAAGGAGTGAACACCCCACCCCCTCTGAGACACCCATAATTCCTCGTGATTAAGGGATATTATACTATACGGTACTTAGTAATGTGTTATGAAAGACAGATAAAAAGGATGAAGCATTTTTGCCCATGAGTTATTAGAATAACTACATAACATTTTATTTATCATAAATTTATTCGTAGGGAGGATGCACAATGACGGGAACAGCCATCGCTGTGAGTTGGTGAGAGTGAGAGTTGGTTGTATATTGCATAGTATTTGTATGTGTTCTATTATTTTCATACTGCACATAATTTGCTACTGAAGATGTTGGTGCGCAGCGATACGTCATGGAATAACTTGTACTCATAAAACATATTGCCATGTGTTTTATTTGTGCTTGGTTTTGTTATTTAGCTGTTCTTTCTTAAGCGCATGTTAACTTTTCGACCGCATTTAATTTTTACTATTGTTTTTGTGAGCGATACGACAGCACAGCAGTACCCCATGTTGCCTGGGGAAATTTATTAAATGCATTGAATGCATCCCTCACCCCTCGAGCCCATAAAACATATTATTTTTCTATTTTCTCCGCCAATTTGCCTTACACTTCAATGCTGTGGTTTGTTATGTGCCGTAGTTTACCTCTGATTCTGTACAAACTAAAAATAGCCCCTGTAAACTCCCGTCCCCTTTAGTTCATAAAAATAATTTTCACCTTAGTTTCTTCTGCTTTTTGTATTGAACTTAAATACTGAATTTCACAAATATATGTGCCGCCGTTTTCCCGTGATGGCGTTTAGCAAATCCGTTCGATGTGTCAACCCTGTTGTTATAAGAGCAATACTGTTTTCTTAACATGGAATGAACTTCATAATTTTGTTGCCACATTGAAGAAAACAGAACACGCTACTATATTTTGATGAATAGGTTAATGTGTAATTGTTACAGAATAGTTTAGACTAGCGTAAGTTTATAGTAGTAACTAGATTATAGCTAAGATAGCTTCTACATTGTAATAATCATTATAGGTTTACTATGCTACCAGTTGTAAACCGGAACTAAATAAACAACCACTTTATTCCACTTGGTGCCGAGGTTAAGGATAGTAGGAGCCTTTGAATTCCACTCCTCCAAAGGCCTTCCTGGTCTGCATGGAGCTGGCTTTGCTTTGCTTTAAGAATAAAATATAGAGATAGATATAAAAGAAAAGAAGATGTAAGCGCGAGTCATAAGCTCGCGTTGATTATGTCCCTGCCCTTTGTACACACCGCCCGTCGCTACTACCGATTGAATGATTTAGTGAGGTCTTCGGATCGCTGCGCGGACCAATCCTCCCGTCTCACACACTCTCAGTGGTGGTGTCGCCGGTCCAGCTCCACCGGGGTGAAGCTCTTTTCAGGAGACGCGGCGGCGGCCGTGGCCGCACGAACCGCGACGCTCCCACCCTCCGAACGCAATGTCGCGTTCAGTTTTAGCAACCGACCCTCAGCCAGGCGTGGTCCGGGAACGGAATCCATGGACCGCAATGTGCGTTCGAAATGTCGATGTTCATGTATCCTGCAGTTCACATCTCGACGCGCAATTTGCTGCGTTCTTCATCGACCCACGAGCCGAATAATCCACCGTTCAGGGTTGTTTTTTTCATTTTTCGATCGTTCTCTCCACGGTGAGAAGCAATCATTTTCATGGGTTTCTCGTCACAGAGCTAAGAAGTGTTTCGAGCATGTGCGTTGCGTTCATTTAAAACCTGCCCGCTGGGCCGAAGCCGCGACGGGTCCCCTCGTGTTATCCCCGCTCCACTGAGCGAGGGAGGTGGGTACCCAATCGTATTGCTGTATATGTGAAAGCAGCACACAGAAGCACGTCTGATCGTATTGCTGTATATGAGAAAACAGCACGCAGAAGCACGTCTGAGCGTATTGCTGTATATGAGAAAGCAGCACGCAGAAGCACGTGTGATCGTATTGCTGTATATGAGAAAGCAGCACGCAGAAGCACGTTTGAGCGTATTGCTGTATATGAGAAAACAGCACGCAGAAGCACGTCTGATCGTATTGCTGTATATGAGAAAGCAGCACGCAGAAGCACGTGTGATCTATTGCTGTATATGAGAAAACAGCACGCAGAAGCACGTCTGAGCGTATTGCTGTATATGAGAAAACAGCACGCAGAAGCACGTGTGATCGTATTGCTGTATATGAGAAAACAGCACGCAGAAGCACGTCTGAGCGTATTGCTGTATATGAGAAAGCAGCACGCAGAAGCACGTCTGATCGTATTGCTGTATATGAGAAAACAGCACGCAGAAGCACGTCTGAGCGTATTGCTGTATATGAGAAAACAGCACGCAGAAGCACGTCTGAGCGTATTGCTGTATATGAGAAAGCAGCACGCAGAAGCACGTGTGATCGTATTGCTGTATATGAGAAAACAGCACGCAGAAGCACGTCTGAGCGTATTGCTGTATATGAGAAAGCAGCACGCAGAAGCACGTCTGAATGTATTGCTGTATATGAGAAAGCAGCACGCAGAAGCATGTCTGATTGTATTGCATTAAATGAGAGAACTGACAGTGAACTTTTCTCACAGAATAATATCTTCTTCTTGCAATTTTTCTGTATGTCGTAACGCAATCTGCCCGAGCGGAAGTTGTAAAATGCTCGCCTCGTTTGCGAGTCTGTCAAAATGTGCTTTCCACAATGCTTGGACTAAAAAGTGGTGGCCGTGTGGTATCAATATCTCGAAAACACGGCGTCAATTGGAAAGACCTGCACCAGGCCTCTTCGGAGGCCAAACGCCATTAGGCTATTATCTCGAATACGGTCAGTTTTAGGGACTTAAAACTTGGTTTCTGGTCACATAAGGACTTGCCGAGATTTGTTCCTCGCGTTGCATGACTTAAAATGAGATTTGTCTCGTCCTTGTATGTCAAGTTTGATTTTCGTCCATAGTAGCCTGTGCTGTTCAGCGAAGGGCCTACATCTAGGATAGAAGCTGAATTTTCAAAAACCCTTTCTTAGTGCACCTACAGAGCAGAAGATGAAATATTCCTAATTTCAGCTTTCTAGGTCTTTTGGATCGGGAGATCTCGTGATCAGTGAGTGGTATTTGGCTTTTATGTAGACGGTGTAGCTACAGACCTAAAACTTGCGACATTGTTATCCTCTCTCCATGTTCATTTAGTTCATAAGTTAACCTTCCACCTTGTATATCACAGCTATAGATTTACAGAAAGCTTTTTATTCCGTCAGCAGACGGGCGTTCGTTGTGAAGCTGGATAGAATTGGGGTTTAAAATAAGAAGATTAGTGCGATAAAAGAACTGTATGCAGAGGTTAAATGCACGGTTAAAGTAAAAGAAGACTAAGGGTGTATGTATGTATGTTGGGTATTCAGCCCGAAGGCTGGTTGGATGCTCAACAGGTTCACCATTAGCTGTCATAGATGGCCTAGGTGTCACTGAAGAGGCGTACTAGGAAAAATGAGGAGTGAGGTAGTTTTTCGTTGCTTTCCTCACTGAGCCAGAAGTTGCAATTGCACATCAGTCTGCTAAGACCATTGAAATGCGTGCACTAACCGACCCTATGAGCGACATTTTCATATAATTCATAGCAGGGACTGGCTGCATAAGGAATGGCATTACTAGCATCGCTCATACCTCAGTCACTTTCATCTTGTCAAAGCCAAGGATGAGACAGACAGGTCAATGAAAGTAACAATTTTGTTCTAGCCCATACCAGAAGACATAGTGCACTGTAAACACTACATCCCGCCAGCAAAGGCATAGACTAAGGGTAGAAGAGGTAAATTCAAATATTGGACTAAAGCAGGGGTGCAAACTACTCGTATCACCAATACTGTTCATACATTTTATTAACGATATTTTGTATAATGAAAATAAGGAGAGTATGACAAGCCCATGTCTTAACAATAAAGAAATTACTGATCTAGTTCCCGCAGACAACATCATTCTGATCTCTAACATCAGATGGTATGGAAAGCAGCATCACAAAAACCGTTGAATTTTGTAGGAAATGGAATGTTAAAATTAACGTTAAGAAAACAGAAGTAATGGTGTACGAAAATGGAAATAAACTAAATAAAAAATGTGATGGTGTAGAATTAAATATAGTCAATAAAATATATTATTTAGGAATTATAACAACATCTAACAGTAAATGGAATGAAGAAATAAGACGAGCAAAAGTGAAATGGCTGGCCACTGGATCTAGCACGAGATGTTTGGAGAGGAATATGCTAAATACTGAATATAAGCTACTGAAAAAATAATTTAAATTTGCTTGTAAAATCCAAAACGTTGCATGGGGCATTGGAGAATGCTATAAAGAAATAGATGTGTAGGTAATGAGTTCTGCAAATGGGTAATAATAGGTCTCCCAGAAAGTTCAGCTAATAGTGGAGTTAAAATTCAATGTGAAGATATTAGTATTCAAGCAGATATATCTAGAATGGCAATAACATATTGGTTAAGATTAAGAAGGGGTGATGGGAGGGGAATATTGAATTTAGTATACCAAGTATATGTATCAGATGGAACCTTTACATTTTGATTACGGGGTAATCAAGGAAAAAATATTGCTAGACAGAATTGGAATGGGAGATTGTAGGGTTAAATAGATTCAGAACGAAGAAAAGAAACTGAGTAGGAAAGTAACTATTAGAATGAAAGATATTGAGAAGCACATGATTATGTCAGAATATAAGACCAAAAGAACATTACTAGAATTGTGAAAAATATCGAAAATTTGTCAATAAGTAAATATATAAATAAATACAGAAAGAAAGAAAGAAAGAAAGAAAGAAAGAAAAGAAGGAAGATCTACGAATAGAGAAGCAAGTAGTATGGTATAGTGGTTAACGGGTATCTATAAGAACAAGGGTCAAAATGATAAACATGATGAGAATCGTTGTTTGTTATGTGAAGAAAGAAAAGAAGAGAAAACCTACGAATTATGAAGCAAGTAGTATGGTGTAGTGGTTAATGGGCATCTATATGATGTTGAGGGTATGTAGGGGGACAGATGCACATAGGGTCAAATGTCTAGGTAGTGAATATAAAGTGAAAATAAAAAGAGAAAACTCCCATACAATTTTAAAATTATAAATAAAGAGAGGATCGCAGAGGGAAGAACAGCAAAATGTTGTGTTTATAAAAAATATGTAGGAAAAGAAAATGGGAGAAAATAAAATAAGCTCTAACTTAACCAATGAAGGGTAGGACACATGTTTGTCCTAGAATATATAACATTGTATAACATCCAGGACAACAAAGTGATAATTTTAAAATGCTTATAAACAGGTGTAATTATAACGTTTAATGGAGTAAGAAACAAATTAGTTGTAATAAGAAAAATTCAAATGCATGTATCAACATTTAAAAAAATGAATACTCTCGCCTCAGTTTCAGGTGATCCGGCCCTAGGGGCTAGGAGTATCCTGTTCTTATACGCTGAACTGTATTGTCAGAACTGTTCTTACAAACAAGTATAATATATAGGATGCCTGGTTCCATGGCCAACTGGTTAACATGATTGCCTTTGGTCCGAGGGTTCCCGGATTCGATTCCCGGTTGGGTCATGGATTTTAAGCTTAATTGGTTAATTCCTATGATTCCGGGGCTGGGTGATTGCACCGTCTTCGACATTAGAAATCATATTAGGTAGGGCCTGATTCTCACAGATGTGCAGGTCGCCTATAAATCATCTAGTTGAAAGATCTGCGCCATACGAAAAGAAGAAGGGATGTAAGGTGGAAATCTCCCATTTTTGTGTGGTGGATATACATAAATCCAGCTTTCTACAACGTGGATTAAAAAAAATTGCATAACAATTATTATTGTTATGAATTTGTTTTTAAAGAACAATTTGAGTGTACAAAATCAAGTTTTCTTGGCTACAGCTTGAACAACTCACGAAAATCACGATGAATCGACAACACGACACGTCCGTTTCATAGTGATTCAGATGTACTTATTGTGCACTTATTGTTCGTTTCCATCTGTATCATTTGTTTTTCATTTCTTTTCTTCTTAGGTTTAATAAACCTTTTAGGTTTAATTATGTTTTGTAATAACCTTTTTTCACTGAATTTTGTCGCAGTGAGTTGTTTATTGCTCCTAGAATGTAAATGTGGTATATTGTGCTGCATAAAAATATGTCTCTTTTGACTTTTTTATTTGTTCCTTCATAATTTTTTGGCACATTTTTATCTTGTATTAAATAAATTTACTTTAACTTAACCCCCCCCCCACCTTATTTCACTGAAGAAGGCTCAAATGAGTCGAAACATGTTTGGACTTTATTACTCCATCTACTGATGGAACTATGTGATGTACTGATTTAGGAGGATGCTTTTAATTTTTCCTTTGTAAAGTAAAAACTTCTCAGATATGTTCTTAATTGTCTCAGTGCGGAAAATCATGTTTCTTTAGAAGCAGTCGAAACCTGTAAAACAGCTAATGCATTGAGAAGAACATTGATATTAGAGAAATATTCTTTGCCACATTTGGACGTAGCCACTGCAGTTTTAGCAATGCCTGTTTCACAGACCATTTTTCTCGCCTTAGTGAATCTTCTCTTACAGTATTTTCATCATGACAATAGTTTTTTGTAGAACTTCGCAGTAGGCTGAATAGATGGAAAATCAGTGACTGGCGTAAACGACAACCGAATAAGTTCCCTCAAGAAAACTTTCCTTATAATAACATATTATGTTTTTGTTTGTCATCAGTACATAGACTGGTTTGATGCAGCTCTTCATGCCACCATATTCTTTGCTAAACTTTTCTTCTCTACATAACTACTACATCTTACATCTGTAATCTGTTTGTCATATTCATACTTAAGTCTACCTCTGCTGTTTTTACTGCCTACACTTCCCTCAAAAAGTGACAAAATATAGTTTCCCTTTCTGAGGTAATTCTTCCCATTATGCACTGATTTTAACTAATTGTTTGTGATTAGCTTTCCTTAAAGAAATTATTTCATTGCTGGAGGGCCAAGAAGAAAATAAATTTCGGGAGGAGCCAGGGTCCTCTAGCCCGTCTCTTAAATACGCCCCTATTTTCTTATCATTGTGAGAAGATTTGTCCTCATTTAACTGTATGTCAATCCACAAGTGACGGGTACATTGAAATACCAGTACTTTTAGATTATCAACACCGTTATCCTAAACTCTCATCTGCAGTAGCTGAAGCCTGATGTACCCACAATTGACCTATATAAATACTGTGTGGTTCACCTACATTCTTACCGGGCGAGCTACCCGTGCGGTTAGGGGCGCGCAGCTGTGAGCTTGCATCCGGCAGATAGCGGGTTCGAACCCCACTGTCGGCAGCCCTGAAGATGGTTTTCCGTGGTTTCTCATTTTTACACCAGGCAAATACTGTACTTTGTACCTTGAATAAGGCCATGACCACTTCCTTCCCATTTCTAGGCCTTTCCCATCCCATCGTCATCATAAGACCGATCTGTGTCGGTGCGACGTAAAGCAAATAGCAAGAAAACTACATCCTTGTTAGAAACGCAGCTTAAAAGAATATATTGGGGAAGGAGAGAGTTGAAAAATAATTTACTGATGTCAAGGGTTACGCCCCGGGAAAATCATCTTCTAAAAAGAATAACGAAGATACCTTAATGCATCTAGATTTGGCCACAACATCCGGTGTGTTAATGGACAAAATACAAATATTTTATATACCATCTGAGAGTGAACTGTTGGACATTTACTGTTCGGCCAAGAGAGAGCAAATGAACTTCATACATATGATTTATATACGTTGATTTATATACTAGGTGAGATATTATATTAATTTATTAACAACTTGGATCCTGAAGCTGATCTGGATCAGCCATCGAGAAAGAAGAATATTATCTACAATCTATATGAAACTCAGTCTGCAGTGATAAGAATCGAGGGCTATGAAAAAGAAGCAGCAATCCAGAAAGGGGTGAGGTATGGCTGCAGTTTGTCCCCCCTTCTTTTCAATGTTTATATAGAACAGGCAGTAAAGGAAATAAAAGAAGAATTTGGAAAGGGAATCACAATCCATGGAGAGTAAATCAAAACCTTGAAATTTGCCGATGATATTGTTATTTTATCTGAGACTGCAGAAGATCTGGAAAAGTTGCTGAGTGGTATGGGCAGAGTCCTGGGTGAGGAGTGTAGGATGAAAATAAATAAGTCCAAAACAAGTCAGATGATGCAGGAAATATGAGATTAGGAAATGAAGTCTTAGAAAAGGTGGATGAACATTGTTACTTGGGTGGTAAAATAACTAACGATGGCAGAAGTAAGGAGGACTTAAAATGCAGGCCAGCACAAGCAAGGAAAGCCTTTCTTCAGAAAAGAAATTTACTCACTTCGAACATTGATATAGGAATTAGAAAAATGTTTCTGAAGACTTTCGTTTGGAGCGTGGCATTGTATGGAAGTAATAACTCGCTCAGAAAGAAAGAGAATAGAAGCTTTTGAAATGTGGTATTACAGAAGACTGCTGAAGTTGAGATGGATATATCGAATCACGAATGAAGAGATAATGCATCGGATTGATGAGAGGAGATCGTTGTGGCCAAATTTGACTGAAAGAAGAGATAGAATGCTAGGACACATCTTAAGATATCCAGGACTTGTGCACTGGTTTTTGAGGAAAGTGTAGGGGGTAAAAACGGTGGGGTAAGACCAAGGTATGAATATAACAAGCAGATTAGAGCAGATGTAGGATATAGCAGTTATGTAGAAATGAAAAGATTAGCACAGGATAGGGGACATAGAGAGCTGCATCAAACCAGTCTATGGACTGATGACTCAAACAACAACAACAACTTGGCCATAAAAGTATTAAACTTGAACCGCCGTGCTTTGGTAATTTTTTACAGCATTTAATATTTTTTGGTGAACAATATTTTACTTATTTTCAAGATATCCTTCACCTTTTATATAGCTACTGTCCTTGTGAATACCCTCAACAAATATTACTTCAACTGGTTCAACGGTTTCTGGTGAAAATGGGAAACCACGGAAAACCATCTTCACGGCTGCTGACGGTGAGATTCGAACCCGCTATCTCCCGAACGCAAACTCACAGTGTTAACAATTATTTATATTAATAATGATTAGTGCATAGTAACAGAAACATATATTTTCTCTGGCATAATAGCAACTAATTGACAAAGTATTTTCTGTACTTTCTTTAATTTATCATGTCGTGAGCAGCCACACGTATTATTATGGACAAACAGAAGATCCTCACAGACAGAAAGGATCGAACTCAAACACACTCGGCCGGATATTTCATACAAATCGGTTGTACAGTGGTATACAGTACTGCATCACAGAAGCGTTTGGTGGTTTGCCTGTATAGCCGGGCGTAAGGCTATTTCATCTAACACCATCTAGGACCACGTGACCCACTGGTGGGCACACTGATTTGTTAACCTGGGTCGCTGCTTCACGTGAATTTAGCGCCTATGGTCAAGCTTCCCATACAATATGCCTATATCAATGAACTCTGCCGGACCCGTATTTTGAAATACAGGCCTTGGGTTGGATCATTAGGGGGTTTAAGTAAATTAAAAACTCCGTTATTTACGATGTCAATATTAATAATATATTTGCTTATTACAAAGGAAACACATTAAAATACATAACACTAATTACAGAACATTAAAACTGATAGCGTTACAGGTCTCATCCCTCTAAAACTATTCAGTCATTCTAATGCCACATTTGTTTTGTACAGTTTATACAGAAATTTGGTAAGCAATTTCAGGAATGTGAATAACACAAAGTATCGTAGGATTTTTTTTTCTTTTTCAGTTGTAAACTGAAAGTTTATTTAGACCGAGCTGTATGCTCGCTCTGGAAAGACTTCCGGGATATGGACACTTTGTAAGGTTCACAGGATGTATTCATTTCCTTAGTTGGGGTTCGAGAATAACTGCTGTCATTTCCCTCGTCAGTTTTTTGTAGCGAATGAAGCAGTACAGAGCCAAAGTCGTCAAGTATCAAAAAGTGAGCCACTAATGCCAAATTTTGTAACGTACTTACATCCCACACAATACAAGGTGTGATCCCCGATGGGAATTTCCAAAATTATGACAGCACAAATAAGACCTTTAAAAATCACACTTCCGAGATTAAGAAACAAAACAAACAAACAAGGAGAACACTAAAACATGAATGTAGGTTGTTGATCCCACACAGTAATCCTCGATTTTTATGGCAGCACTAGATGTGCCTGTGGGCTTCATACTCGGTCATGTTGGACTCTAGTGTCAACACTCATAAATCTACAGCTAAACCAGAAATCGAACTCTCCACAATCATTCAGTAAACCGTACACCAGTGGTATTCAATGTATGGTACGCGTACTACTAGGGGTACGCCAGTATATCGTAGCTTCTGACTGTTTTCGGTGAACAATTCAGAAAAAAGTTCAGGCAGCTCGTTTCAATGAAATGATTGTATTGAACCTATGACCTTTGAGTCATAAGGAGCCAGAGTCGCAAAGTCATTACATGAGGTCGCATATAAATTACAAGTCATGAGCTCTAGCTACATTTCTATCTCTGACCGGAGACGGCACGTGGAGAAACAGGTGGTGATTCTCATTCTCACGCTAGAGAAATTTCGTCACCCGCATGTGCAGAATGTGCAGGGATATGTCGGGACAATTTTTCTAATAAAAAGTACATTTTAAGAAGAGTTGGCGACGAAACCGCCGTAGTAAACGTCAGTAAATTGTAAGTGAAACAATTTGGTCATTAATGGTACAGATTCTAGACCACTAAATAGCTTCAGAAGGAAATTTGTCGAAAGACGCCCCTGTTCGTTCGAACTCTGTTACTTCGACCAAATATAGTGCCTATCTTATGAGGTAATTTAACAATTCAGTTGGTTAAGAGAAACCCTTAAATGCTTATCATCAACACTGCTACTAAACTAAACAACTATGTGTTACGTCGTGATCTGTCATAAGTACACTTTTATGGGGTAGAAAAATTGTCTGTAAATTTTTGGCGGTAAATGCAGATGGCATGAGAGTGGGAGTAAGTGTTATAAAAGAACGAAGCGCCATTTTGCAATCCCGCACTGTGTTCAGAGAATTCGAAGTGACCGCACGCTTCTCAGAAGAACAGTACTATTCGGTTGTGTGGACTAAGTTCCCACCAGACGGGCAGTGTGGCCAAAGGTGGCTATATAATATCATCTCCAAGTGGAGAAAGATTGTCAGTCAATTAGTTAATGGTATTCCCATGTAGAACCATCATGTAAATTCATATCAAGTCAACAGACGGTCATTGTAATGCCGAAGTCCTGCAGTCGAATTAACCAACTTTTCTTTATTTAACTTCGTTTGCGTGTGCGGATCGGTGTGTTGACGAACGTGTTCGGTTCGCGAGGAAGAGAACGTGTGAAGGGCATTTTTTGTTTATGTCATTTCTTTCAGGTGAATGATAACAAAGGCAGAGAAGGGAAAAATATGTTTTGTGAAGCCACTGTCTGTCGAGATGGCTAAATAAAGAATAAGAGAGGCTGGTGAGCCTGTAATGATGGGAGACGACATATGACTACAGGTATGTGAACTACCACATTTATAAAGTACTTTTATTTATTTCATGATGTCACCATATTTTTGTATGTCTGTGACGCGTTTTGGTCACCCTTTTATTTCGTGAAAATATCATAGGAATATGACAAAACGCCATTATCTTTTATGTTTCTTGGATAAGCGGGAAAGTCGCGAAACTAGCGTGTGAAATATTGTTTAGTAGTAGATTTGATGGTTGAGAAACGAATATAATGTCTAAAGCAAAGTATCATTTCCGTACGATTATTTTCTATATTTTTTTGCCGAAGTTAAGATATTAATTTACCATAAAATTCTGTTCGGTGTAAAGTTGGAATTCATGTAAGCGTAATCCGTGGGTATTTATTTAGAGTGAGTGCACGGTAATAGTGAAGTGTCAGCTGGCGCAGAAGGCACACCGTTGTGTACAGCGATGTAATTTTTGCCACGGGAAGTTGCGAGGCGAGGCCGGTAAAATTTGTTACAGGGGATTGCTATTCCAAAAATCTGTTGAAATCTATGTAGAATTAATGAGAGGACAGTTTTTTTGCTAGTTCCTTTACGTCGCATCGGCACAGATATGTCTTATAGCGACGATGGGACAGGAAAGGCCTAGGAATGGGAAGAAAGCGGCAGTGGCCTTAATTAAGGTACAGCCGCAGCATTTGCCTGGTGTGAAAATGGGAAACGACGGAAAACCATCTTCAGGGCTGCCGACAGTGGGGTTCGAACCCGCTATCTCCCGGATGCGAGCTCACAGCTGCGCGCTCCTAACCCCACGGCCAACTCGCCCGGTTAGAGGAAAGTAACGGTAAAAATTTTGTACGTCAAGTTGTGAGTTTCGGTTTTGAAATACTAGCTCAGACATGCGAGGAGAGATGGTTAGATGTCACAGAGTGTTTTATGTAACAGCATTGTGAGTCACCCAAGAGAGATATTCCATATTATTGTCGTGTAGAGAATTTGTGATAGCGAGTGTTTCAAGTCTTGCGAAATGGGAAGGAATGAAGGAATGTGGATCAGGTTGCTGAAATTCTGTAGTGCTGATGCCGGGATTTTCAGTCTAGGAAACCCGAGGAGTTATTTTATGTAATTTAATGAGATGGGAATAGGGTCACTCCATAGTTAGAATTCCACGTGAAACCGTAGGACCGTGATGGATAAGAATATTTGAGTGACGTTTTAAATTAAATCTCTTCGCATATTCTATGTGGGTCAAGAGTTATATTTCATGTGATTTGCCAGCGAGGCGAGGTTTTTATTCGTCGCAAGTTAAGATAGCATGTGTGTTTTGTTTAGATATATCGGGGGAGAGCTCGTGTTTCCAGCCAGCTGTTAGGTGGTCGAGCCAGCTTACTGTTAGAAAGAAACTGTAACCGAGATTTGTCATTTGTAGTAAATGTTTGGAATTAGATTTCATAATTTAGAAGAGACTCGTCTTAGTAGAAACTTGAATTCATTATCGAAGCGACGGATATGAGACAATTGTATGATATGTTGGAAATAACCATTTTCAGGGATGTCAACATTTGAGAATCGGTAGTGGTGTTGTCTGATTTTATGGAGGTTTATACACAATTCGCGTTTATTTTGTTTGAATGTCACGATAGCTGTCAATTTATAGAGTTCGTGATGTATGATTGTGTTGTGTTGTTGTTAGCTCCACAGGCACAAATGTAGGTTCTTGTGATATGAGGTGCATTACGACACTTAAGTCTCATCGACCTGAAACTATATCGAAGGAGGTGCCGAAATTAGTCTAAGGGATAACCGTAGGCGTTATAAGCGATGTGACATGGTTTGTTTATTTTGCGTTGGGTGTAAATGTATGCAGATTGTAGGATTTAATGTTAGGATTATCCAAGCTAGTTTCTTAATAATTGTTAGTGTTATAATGTAAACTTGTTGAGTGACGTAATGATATAAATAAATAGTACTGGTAATTATGACAATATATCCCATTTCCATCGGCGATGAAGAAAAGTATGAGCATAAAACAATATTAGATCAAGACTTCGTTTCTGATAAACCGGTCCGAGTAACACAATAATGTAATTAAATAACTAGGGATTTAAAAGAAACCATTCGTCCGGGGTAGATAAAATTTGTTGTTAATTAGGATTATGAGATTACTTCATTTATAAATTTATTTAATTCAGTGGAATCGGTTTTAAGAACTACCTTTAAACCAAGTGACTAACTTGAAAATGTATTGTGGAAATCTCAGTTTTATTTGCTAGGAAATCTCAACTTATTTAAAGGGACTTAACTTCCACAAATGCCTTGCTGACGGGACCTTGTGTTTACAGTGCACTATGTCTTCTGGTATGGGCTAGAGCAATCTTGTTACTTTCATTGATCTGTCTCAGCTTTATCCTTGGCTTTGACAAAATGAAAGTGACTGAGGTATGAGTGATGCTAGTAATGCCATTCCTTCTGCAGCCAGTCCCCGCTATGAATGGTGTGAAAATGTTGCTCATAGGGTCGGTTGGTGCATGCATTTCAGTGGGCTTGGCAGACTGATACGTAATAGCAACTTATGGCTCAGTGAGGAAAGCAACGGGAAACTACCTCACTCCTCATTTCCCTGGTACGCCTCTTCAGTGATGCCTAGGCCATCTATGACAGCTGATGGCGGAGCTGTTGAGGATCCAACCAGCCTTCGGGCTGAGGACTAAACATACATACAATTTCCACAAGTGTTGTGTGCGTTTGCTGTTGTTGTTATTATTTTTAATTTTGATTTGTTGAGCATCAGATGTGCTGGGGATTTATTAATCAACTACTGTAATTTAATTGTGTTCAGCCTTCAGCTTAGAAATATGGATGGTCATGGGGTCATCAATCTCAGTGCCTTAGATTAGGGCCATCTGCCATTATAGCATCATTTTTCTTGCGGTCATCATCCACAATTACTTTAACGTAAATCACAAAGTTAGATGTCGGTCCATAACATAGTCGCAGGTCACATCGATTCAATTAAGGGTTCATGCCGTACAACCACTGTGTAACGCATATCGATTGGACTGCCTTGATTATACCAAGAGACCAGGGCTCGTTCTACAGGGGCTGGATCATCACGAATCATTATGGTGGTACATGCAATCTCACATGGAAACCAATCTTAGGGATCTCCAGACTTTCTTTATTTCATTCTTAAATTAAGATAGTGGTTTCTAGTAAGGATGCCCTTCAGGCAATTGAATTAAGGTCTCAAAAGCCAGTGTCTCTCATCACCGTTGTTATTGTTATTTTTTTCATATGAACAAGACTGAGTTCATTGTTTGGGGATGATAATAAAGTCACAAGTTTCTTCGACCTCATCGTCAATAATGAATAAATACCACTTTCTTTTGACTCGACTCCTCTCATTTAGTATATAGTTTAAATTCCTGAAACCCGCCTCTTACTTAAGCAAGGGACGAAGAACCCGTACCGAGCTCGATAGCTGTAGTCGCTTAAGTGCGGCCAGTATCCAGTATTCGGGAGATAGTAGGTTCGAACCCCACTGTCGGCAGCCCTGAAAATGGTTTTCCGTGGTTTCCCATTTTCACACCAGGCAAATGCTGGGGCTGTACCTTAATTAAGGCCACGGCCGCTTCCTTCCCACTCCTAGCCCTTCCCTGTCCCATCGTCGCCATAAGACCTATCTGTGTCGGTGCGACGTAAAGCAAATAGCAAAAAAAAAAAAAAAAAAAAAAAAAAGAACCCGTAGACGTCCAAGAGAAGGATCTCATGCCGATTTGCTAATAGGTAAGGAAGGTAGGTATGCTACGAAGGACCTTAAAGGGTTCAGTATTTGGTGTTTTTGTCTACCATTACACAGAAACCCCTCTCCGAATTATTCATTCTCAAATGTGTATGTACATCCCACTGAATTGGAAGTAAAAGTGCTAACTTATGCTGCATTGCTCTTTTTGAATTTTCTTTTTCGAAATTATCGCTTTAACTTTTTCAGTGGCAGTGTATATAGTAGTATAGTTGTAATTGTTGCATTAATAATAATAATAATAATAATAATACTCGTGTATATATATCGTTACTAGGTAACGAAAACTCACGCCGCGTTGCCTGAGAAGGGAACAGAGGACTCCAGTGCTATCATTAAGCACTGGAAGTGGCAGCCATTGATCACCGCTCAGTTCTGGGCTTCTTCTGTAAAGTTCATTCCGAAGGAGTTACTAGGTTTCCTTTTCCCAGCGACTACAGTATATGTGTACATTATTGTTATTACTGGTGTAGCGGCCTGTCATCTCGGCGACCGTGGTTTGATTCATGGTGTTGTTGGGACAGTACTCTATGTTGAAAATCCCGTAGTTTCAGGAAAGTCATGCGATCTTACATACCCTTCAAGCCACAGTGCGTATAAAGTAGTGTCGTGCAAAACACGCTCTATGCTCGGTTCGTGTTTGTCGAGTATGGCTATGACCGAATTTTGCTTCTCAAAGGCGAGGCGAGCCACGCTCCTTCACGCGCTGAGTCACAGGTAGAAGTGTTAGCCTCCCTCCATCCTTGCTTATCCGTGCTCTGTTGTTTTTGTCTCGCGTACCTTTATCTTTCGAAACATTCCGCTTTTGCGTCAATGGTGGGCTCATGACTGGGCACGAAACTCTCAATAATTAAACTCATATTTTTATACTATGTTTCTACACTATACTGGGAGAAATGGTTAATCGATTTCACGTGCTGCTACGTGTATTCCTCCTGGCTAGCGTATATTACCGCTCTAAATCATCATCATCATCATCTGTTTACCCTCCAGGTTCGGTTTTTCCCTCGGACGTAGCGAGGGATCCCACCTCTACCGCCTCAAGGGCAGTGTCCTGGAGCTTCAGACTCTTGGTCGGGGGATACAACTGGGGAGTATGACCAGTACCTCGCCCAGGCGGCCTCACCTGCTATGCTGAACAGGGGCCTTGTGGAGGGATGGGAAGATTGGAAGGGATAGGCAAGGAAGAGGGAAGGAAGCGGCCGTGGCCTTAAGTTAGGTACCATCCCGGCATTCGCCTGGAGGAGAAGTGGGAAACCACGGAAAACTACTTCCAGGATGGCTGAGGTGGGAATCGAACCCACCTCTACTCAGTTGACCTCCCGAGGCTGAGTGGACCCCGTTCCAGCCCTCGTACCACTTTTCAAATTTCGTGGCAGAGCCGGGAATCGAACCCGGGCCTCCGGGGGTGGCAGCTACTCACGCTAACCACTACACCACAGAGGCGGCACCGCTCTAAATACGGGAACTAAATACACATTATTAACGCATAAGCCATATATTTCACTACTAGCCATACCAAAGACACTGTGTATAAACTGTGCACATTAATGCCATTATAACACATAAAATTAAGTATAAACCTCAAGATTAGTGGAAAAAGTGTCCGACTCGTTGGCTGAACGGTCAGCGTACTGGCCTTCGGTTCAGAGGGTCCCGGGTTCGACTCCCGGCCGGGTCGGGGATTTTAAACTTAATTGGTTAATTCCAATGGCATCCTCATCAGGACGCGCAGGTCCCCTACGGGAGTCAAATAGAAAGGCCTGCACCTGGCGAGCCGAACCCTTCCTGGGATATCCCGGCACTAAAAGCCATACGACATTTCAGTGGAAAAAGTCCTATCGAAGGATATGTGGCTAGTGCAGAAGCTTGAGCTCAAAATTGGGAATACATTTCGAACTAAGTATTTATTGTTATGATTATTATGTGTTAATAACAAGTCATTGACTTGGTCTGGGTCTAGCTGACACCTTCGACTCGTAAAACGCATTCCAAATTCTTTCGCTGCTTACTGGAATGCACAACGTACGTCTAGCAATTACTGACAGAGTCAGCAGATTGATTTCATGCTCCTTCCACCAGCGCAGTAGGTCGTCGTCATCTTCACCAGCATTCATATCGCAGCACTAGCAGCTCAGTTGTTGCCTGTCCACTCACTGAATTTGTTCTGTTTCTTTGGAGGCTGTTGTGCACAGTCGACATGAAGAATCTACGACCAAACACCTTGTTTAGTTACTTTATTTCTCATCTTAAGTAAACCAGGTGTTTAGTGGACGTTAGGAAACAATTACTTAAACTACACACAGCAAATTATATTTTCTTTCTTAATCCGTCTATCGTCCAAGGTTTGTTTTCTCTCGGACTCGGCGAGGGATCCCACCTCTATCGCCTCAAGGGCAGTGTCCTGAGCGTGAGCCATTGGGTCTAGGGGATACAACTGGGCAGAAGGAACAGTACCTCGCCCAGGCTGCCTCAACTGCTATGCTGAACAGGGGCCTTGTGAGGCGTGGGGAGTTGGAAGGGATAGGCAAGAAGAGGGAAATAAACGTCCGTGGCCTTAAGTTAGGTACCATCCCGGCATTTGTCTGGAGGAGAAGTGGGAAACCACGAAAAACCACTTCGAGGATAGCTGAAGTGGAAATCGAAACCCCACTACTCAGTTGACCTTCCGAGGCTGAGTGGATCCCGTTCCATCCCTCGTACCACTTTTCAAATTTTGTGGCAGAGCCGGGAATCAAACCCGAGCCTTCGGGATGGCATCTAATCACACTAACCACTACACCACAGAGGCGGACGCAAATTATATTACGAACCTGATAGACAGATCTGTTATACAGATGCGTCTTATTTCGTCCATTGCGGCCTTCCTTTTATCTTCTTCTTAAATTTTGAGGTGGTGAAACGGAGGCCATGGCGATGTGGCTATTTTGTGTACAGTTGAGACTTGTAACTTTTCACTGAAGAGCTTGTGAGCTCTGATCTTTATCTTATGGATTTTCTGAAAGTAAAATCAAGGTTCAACATAATATTAATGTAATTAATGACTATATGCATATTACTTAAGTGACATAAACTGCAGAAGCCGACCTCAGAGTCTGATTCATTGACTGAGCACTGCTGTCGCTGTTTATGGAACCACAAGTGTACTGAGTGCTGTCTCATGTTCCAGCTCATTTCTGAATGGTTTAGGGAAAGCTATCATCTGTTCTGCAACCTCATAACTGAAGCCATCTGACTCTCGGAAGGCGTTATGATTTCGCAACGATACAAGGATTTGATCATACTGCTTAAGATAAGACTGTAACATCGTTTAGAGACTTTTCCTCCTCGTAATCGGTTTTTTATAATGGACAGCAAGACTCTGACCTTTTACGAAAGACATGGCTATAAGGACACTATAAATCACACTGAGGAATGTTTAACTCGTGAACTTCCTCAATTATACTTTCACTTGTTTTCTTTGTATCTGGAAATTTTGTAGTAAAAAGCACATTACTGATCAGCTTCCACTCTCTGCTTATTTTGCAAGTTGCTTTATGTCGCACCGACACAGATAGGTCTTATGGCGACTATGGGAGAGGGAAGGGCTAGGAGTGGGAAGGAAGCGGCCGTGGCCTTAATTCAGGTACAGCCCCAGCATTTGCCAGATGTGAAAATGGGAAACCATGGAAAACCATCTTCAGGGCTGCCGACAGTGTGGTTCTCTTCTTTTCTTTTTTTGCTAGTTGCTTTACGTCGCACCGACACAGATAGGTCTTATGGCGACGATGGGACAGGGAAGGGCTAGGAGTGGGAAGGAAGCGGCCGTGGCCTTAATTCAGGTACAGCCCGAGCATTTGCCAGATGTGAAAATGGGAAACCATGGAAAACCATTTTCAGGGCTGCCGACAGTGGGGTTCGCCATTCTCTGTCTTTGCTTGGACGTTTCTACTAATGGTGGAAGGATGTGGTAACACATCAACAATACCTACTTTGCCAAAATTAGCACCGATATTAATTAGTTCTTGCCCTAATTATTTAAAGCCTTTTCCGGAAACAAAATGTTAAACGGTCGGAAATATTTGACGCACATGAAAACACTCGCGCTAGCATTAAATTTGCCAACGTGTTTCTTTTTAATGGGTTGTACCGAATTTATAAGTTAACAGTGCATTGCATGATTCACAGGAAACATACCCTGTTTGCTGTGACCAGGAGCAGGATTTTTCTCCAAACATCAGAACAGAGCTCATCTCCCTTGATTAGTTTATATTCGCTGCTTTGAATTTTAACCATAACGCTGTCCGTCGATTCACGTGGCATGGTGAACTTCAGCTCAAAACTAATGGTTAACTCAACCACTCCATCATCCCTTTTATACCTCCAAATTTCCGGCCTTTGTTCTATGTAAAAAAGGTCCTACTTGTATCTGGATGAACCACATTGCTTGCAACGTCAGTACAGCAAGGACATCCCCGCTGGTCAGCAAATTTCGCTTCCAACAATCCCTGTCGAACGAATTGCAGCAAACTCAGGCATTTTAGTTTACACGCTCCACTCATGCGTGATGGCGGTTGCATATGCAGCAAGGAACACGTTGCTCCGTCTTGTTTTGTTTTTTAATGCTATTTGTTCGGGGCGTCGACCTAGAAAGATCTTTTGCCCTACTTGCACCATCTGTGAGGAACCTGCGTGTATTTTGTAAATGGCGGAAGTGTAAAGTGTTGAATGTGAGGAAAGGAACTTTAAGGACGACACAAACACCCAGTCCCCAGGCCAAGGATATTAATCATTTACAATTAAAAACCCCTGACCCGGCCGGGAATCGAACCCGGGGCCACCAAGTGAAAGGAATCCGTCTTGGTTACCCGTCTCAAGTTCGAACAATCCACACCACTAGTGTAGAGACAATGAGCAGGCGGGATAAGCTACGCAACATGATGATAGTGATTATAGTTAATATTATTTGGCATCCAGAAACAATCATTTCCGGCAGGTAAAATCGCAATATACTCGTACTTCGGGGAGTGTGAAGGTAAAAGAATTGGATGTACTGAAGTCTAAAGATGAGAGATGAACTTTTTCTATAGTTCAGGAGAAGAATTATGCTTATTTCGTTAGGTGTGATGAGTTGTATCGTCACTGGCTTCCCAGCGAGGTGACTCTCACTTATGAATGTCAGAGGCTTGAAAGGTAAGTCATATCCCTCTGGTTCTTTCCTTGTCTATTTCGTGGAATAACGACAGAGAAATAGGCTAGGTAAGGGAAATAAACCATAAGAATGGGCAGGCGTAAGGTGAGTACGGATGACAGATTATCTTAGAGTGAGATAAGAAAGGGTAGGAGATAGGTGCAAAATGAGAGGGAGCAGTCTTGTATTCAGAGGAATTAACTAGATGGGGCAGAAATCCCCAATCCCGTCCGGAAGCATCCGGGACCCCGGAACCGAAGGCCCCGATTCAGCTAAAGATCCGAATAATAATAATAATAATAATAATAATAATAATAATAATAATAATAATAATAATAATAATAATAATAATGTCCGCCTCTGTGGTGTAGTGGTTAGTGTGATTAGCTGCCACCCCCGGAGACCCTGGTTTGATTCCCGGCTCTGCCACGAAATTTGAAAAATAGTACAAGGGCTGGAACGGGGTCCACTCAGCCTCGGGAGGTCAACTGAGTAGAGGTGGGTTCGATTCCAACCTCAGCCATCCTGGAAGTGGTTTTCCGTGGTTTCCCACTTCTCCTCTAGGCAAATGCCGGAATGGTACCTAACTTAAAGCCACGGCTGCTTCCTTCCCTCTTCCTTGTCTATCCCTTCCAATCTTCCCATTCCCCCACAAGGCCCCTGTTCAGCATAGCAGGTGAGGCTGCCTGGGCGAGGTACTGGTCATTCTCCCCAGTTGTATCCCCGACCCAGAGTCTGAAGCTCCAGGACACTGCCCTTGAGGCGATAGAGGTGGGATCCCTCGCTGTGTCCGAGGGAGAAACCGACCCTGGAGGGTAAACATATATTTTTTTTATTTTTTATTGCCATTTGCTTTACGTCGCACCGACACAGATATATCTTATAGCGACGATGGGATGGGAAAGGCCTAGGAATGGGAAGTTAGCGGCCGTGGCCTCAATTAAGGTACAGCCCCAGCATTTGCCTGGTGTGAAAATGGGAAACCACGGAAAACCATCTGGTAAACAGATAAAGAAGAGAGAATAATAATAATAATAATAATAATAATAATAATAATAATAATAATAATAATAATAATTTTTAAAGCTGTTCAACTATCATCGATCCTAATAAGAACGGAAGTCGAAATTTTGTCCTGCAAATAAATTTATTATCGTAAGGGAGGGCGCCAGAATTTGAACCCACAACCTTGAACGTAATTAGCGAGTGGTTCTCAGTCAAGTCCGCATAGTTGCTTTTAATACACAGGCGGAAAAAAATTATCCAAAAACCATGAAATAAGGAATGTAGAATACGTAAATTTTGGCAATATTTGTCGAAGTAACATATTTAATTGACTAACGTACAAAACTACCGGTTAATATCCGCGCAAGAAAAGTAATCGCAAATGTGCCATGCTGGTCCATTAATTACCGGTGTAATGGACTGACTGTTGAATGCAGGCATGCAAACGTACATGCATTGTGTCGTACAGGTGCCGGATGTCAGCTTGTGGGATGGAGTTCCATGCCTATTGCACTTGGCCGGTCAATACAGGGACGGTTAATGCCGGTTGTGGATGACGCTGGAGTTGTCGTCCAATGATGTCCCATACGTGCTCGACTGGGGACAGATTGGGGGATCGAGCAGGCCAAGGCACCATGTCGACACTCTGTAGAGCACGTTGGATTACAACAGTGGCATGGGGGCGTGTATTATCCTGTTAGAAAATACCCCCGGGAATACTGTTCATGAATAGCAGCATAACAGGTCGAGTCATCAGAAGGACGTACACATCTGCAGTCAGGGTGTGCGGGATACCCACGAGAGTGCTCCTGCTGTCATAGGAAATTGCTCCCCAGACCAGAACTCCCGGTGTAGGTCCAGTGTGTCGACGCCGCAGACAGGTGGATTGCAGGCGCTTACCTGGCCTCCTTCTAACCAACACACAGCCATCACTGGCACCAAGGCAGAACCAGCTTTCATCGGAAAACACAACGGACCTCCACTCCATCTTCCAATGAGCTCTCGCTTGACACCACTGAAGTCGCAGGCGGCGGTGGTTTCGGGTAAGTGGAATGCACTCCGCAGGGCGTCTGGCTCGGAGCTGTTCTTCAAGTAACCGATTTCGAACAGTTCATTACGTCACGGTGGTGCCAACTGCCACTCAAATTGCTGCTGCAGACGCAGACCGCTTCACCACTGCCATACGCCGAATACGGTGGTCCTCCCTGTCGGTGGTGCCACGGGGACGTCGGGAGCCCGGTCTTCTTGCGAGCGTACAGACGTGCACATTAATGGTGCCCCGACATAAACAATCAACACTGCCCCACTCCAGTACTGAAAAGAAGGGGAGAGAGTGAAGGAGTAGTGTTGAAGGCCAATCCAGTACAAAATATGGGGGAAGGGAGTGAAGGAATAGTGTCGAAGGCACAATGACTCACCTTCTCGCTTAACGCATTGCTGCATGGACTGCATGCAGACAGCCCGCTACAAGACTTCGTTGTGATCGAAATGGGCACAGTGGCGGATGTATTGAAGTACAGCATTAGGTTACCTACTCGTCCGGCCCCGCGGTGTACGGGGCAACGCGTCCGGCCGCCCCGGGTTCGATTCCCAGCCGGGTCAGGGGGTTTTAATTGTAAATTATTATATCCCTAGCCTGGGGACTGCGTGTTTGTGTCGTCCTTAACGTTTCTCACATTCAACACTCAACACTTCCGTAATTCCTATTACATGCAGGTTCATATATTGTGAAAGTAGGGGCAAAAGAACTCTATAGTTCGACGCCCCGAACAAATAGCATTTTAATATTAAAAAAATTAAAAAGTAATCTACTCTGATAATTACAGTATTAGGAGGTAAAGGAGGTTTTTAACCGAAAATATTTTATACTAGTTAGGAATATTTTGTAGCTGCGTTATATCGGGTCTACCAATCCTTCTTCACCTCGTTTTTGCCATATTTCTATCCATCTCCAAACTGTCTTAAGACTGCATGGTATTGCTTGTGCTTGTGAGCCTCCCACATGCCAATAATACGGCCTCGATTCACCTGTGATAGGATAGGAGCCATCTTATTACAATGTTACAGTATAACGCCGGAATACACACACCGTGTATTCAGCACTACCTGTTCACTCCCTTCCCCTCATCTTCAGTACTGGAGTGGCCTTCAACACTATCCCTTTACTCTCTCCCCTCCTTTTCAGTACTGGAGTGGCCTTCAACACTATCCCTTTACTCTCTCCTATCCTTTTCAGTACTGGAGTGGGGCAGTGTTGATTGTTTATGTCGGGACACCATTAATGTGCGTGCGTGTACCTTCTCGTGACCACTGCTGCCAGCACGCATGCACAGTGGAGACACTCCTGCCAAGTCGTTCTGCAATAGCGCGAAAGGAAAATCCACCTTCACGTAGACCTATTATACGGCCTCGTTCAACCGCAGTGAGTTCTTCGTCGTCGTAAAGGCATTCTTGACCCACTCACAGTCACTCCGGCCAATCTTACAGGTAACTAACGGTCTCGTACAGTATTTAAAGCAAACTTGATGTGCAACGTCATGGGGCCGCTACAATCAATCAATCAATCAATCAATCAATCAATCAATCAATCAATCAATCAATCAATCAATCAATCAATCAATCAATCAATCAATCAATCAATCAATCAATCAATCAATCAATCAATCAATCAATCCTGAACTGCATTTAGGGCAGACGCCCAAGTGGCAGTAATCCTGGTGAGGGTCCCATACACTGGAACCGTACTCTAGTTGGGGTCTTACCAGAGACTTACATACCCTCTCCTTTACATTCTTACTAAATCCTTAAGCAACCTCATCTGTTATTTTCCTAGCCTTTTCTTAAATTATTGCAAAGAAACTGAAAATTTGCTGAACATCTCCCTTGGTAAGTTATTCCAATCCCTAACACTTCTTCTTCTTCTTCTCTTTCATCTGTTTACTCTCCAGGGTCCATTTTTCCCTCGAACTCAGCGAGGGATCCCACCCGTACCACCTCAAGGGAAGTAATCCCTAACTTCCCTTCCTATAAACGAACATTTGCCCCTATTTGTCCTCTTGAACTCCAACTTTATCTTCATATTGTGATCCTCCCTACTTTTAAAGACACCGCTCAAACTTATTCGTCTACTAATGTCACTCCACGCCATCGCTCCGCTGACAGCTCGGAACATACCACTTAGTCAAGCAGCTCGTCTTCTTTCTCCCAAGTCTTCCCAGCCCAAACTTTGCAACATTTTGTAACGCTACTCTTTTGTCGGAAATCACTCAGAACAAATCGAGCTGCTTTTCTTTGGATGCTTTCCAGTTCTTGAATCAAGTAATCCTGGTGAGGGTCCCATACATTGGACCATAATCTAGTTGGGGTCTTACTATAGACTTATATTCCCTTTCCTTTACATCCTTACTAGAACCCTTAAACACCCTCATAATCATGTGCAGAGATCTGTACCCTTTATTTACAATTCTATTTGTGTGATTACCCCAATGAAGATCTTTCCTTATATTAACACCTAGGTACTTATAGTGATCCCCCATCAACGCAGTAATTTTATTAAAACTGAGAGGACTTTTCCTATTTGTGAAACTCACAACCTGACTTTTAACCCCGTTTATCCTTATACCATTGCCTACTGTCCATGTCACAACATTATCGAGGTCATTTTTCAGTTGTTCATAATCTTCTAACTTATTTATTAACCTACTCTATACAGAATATCATCATCTGTAAAAATCCTTATCTCTGATTCCACTTCTTTACTCATATCATTTATATATACAAGAAAACATAAAGGTCCAATAATACTGCCTTGAGGAATTCCTCTCTTAATTATTACAGGGTCAGATAAAGCTTCACCTACTCTAATTCTCTGAGATCTACTTTCTAGGAATATAGCAACCCATTCAGTCACTCTTTTGTCTAGTCCATTTGCACTCATTTTTGCCAGTTGTCTCCCATGATCCACCCTATCAAATGCTTTAGACAGGTCAATCGCGATAGAGTCCATTTGACCTCTTGAATCCAAGATATCTGCTATATCTTGCTGGAATCCTACAAGTTGAGCTTCAGTGGAATAACCTTTCCTAAACCCAAACTGCCTTCTATTGAACCAGTTATTAATTTCGCAAACATGTCTAATATAATAAGAAAGAATGCCTTCCAAAAGCTTACACATGCCACGCATGTCAAACTTACTGGCCTGTAATTTTCAGCTTTATGTCTATCAGCCTTTCCTTTATACACAGGGGCTACTATAGCAACTCTCAATTCATTTGGTATAGCTCCTTCATGCCAACATTAATCAAATAAGTACTTCAGATATGGTACTATATACCACAGGGGCGGTGCGTGGTATTGTTGCAGTGTTGCACAACTCCCAATAATTTTACACTTCATTTATCGTCTTTTCTCCTATTGTTTTAGTTTAATATACCTAACATATATATTGGAAAGCAACTCCCTAGGGGACAGCGTGGCGCAATGTACCTCAGCAGGGATGAGCCTAAGCCTGTACAGCAGAATGTAGCATGCTTGCCGGTATCGGTCCCAGGAAGTTGCACGAGACTAGCAAGTCCCCACAGCAGAATGTAGCATGCTCGCCGGTATCGGGCTCAGGAAGTTGCACGAGACTAGCAAGTCCCCACAGCAGAATGTAGCATGCTCGCCGGTATCGGTCTCAGGAAGTTGCACGAGACTAGCAAGTCCCCACAGCAGAATGTAGCATGCTCGCCGGTATCGGTCTCAGGAAGTTGCACGAGACTAGCAAGTCCCCACAGCAGAATGTACCATGCTCGCCGGTATCGGTCTCAGGAAGTTGCACGAGACTAGCAAGTCCCCTGTCGAGAAACACTTCCAAATGTCCCCGTTAGACAACGCCACTCTGCGGAGATTACTTCATTCCTACTTTCTCTCCTCTCACAAAGTTAATTTCATTTCCATTTTTAAAATTTACAATTTTTGCTTTACGTTGCACAGACGCAGATAGGTCTTACGGCGACGATGGGATAGGAGTTGGAAGGAAGCGACCGTGGCTTTAATTAAGGCACAGCCACAGCTTTTGCGTGGTGTGAATATGGTAAACTGCGGACAACCATCTTCTGGGCTTCCGACAGTGGTGTTCGAACCCACTATCCCCCGAATGCAAGCTCATAGCTACGCGACGCTAACCGCGCGACCTACTTGCTGGGTAATTTCTTTTCCACGCCATACCAGGCCACCCACAATATTACTAACATCTTGCTTCAATGAAAAACAGGACAGCAAATGTTCATTTCAAGTGAGGCAAAAGTAACTGTGCCAGGCTAAGTGGCTCAGACGGTTGAGGCGCTGGCCTTCTGACCCCACCGTGGCAGGTTCGATCTTTGGCTCAGTCCGGTGGCATTTTAAGGTGTTCAAATACGTCAGCCTCGTGTCAGTATATTTACTGGCATGTAAAAGAACTCCTCCGGGACTAAAATGCAGCACCTCGGCGCCTCCGAAAACCGGAAAAGCTGTTAATGGGACGTAAAGTCAAAAGCATTATTATTGAGTTATAGTGTATATTTAGCCTCTTGTTTCCTGGGTTGAAATTCCCAGTCGATAGCTGCAGTCGCTTAAGTGCGGTCAGTATCCAGTATTCGGAAGATAGTTGGTTCGAACCCCACTGTCGGCAGCCCTGAAGATGATTTTCCGTGGTTTCCTATTTTCACACCAGGCAAATGCTGGGGCTGTACCTTAATTAAGGCCACGGCCGCTTCCTTCCCACTCCTAGCCCTTTCCTGTCCCATCGTCGCTATAAGACCTATCTGTGTCGGGCGACGTAAAACAACTTGCAAAAAAAAAAATTGCCATATATAGGCTACTTCAGTTTTAGTAAATTAAAGTAAACTCGTATCCTCATCCCCAGGTAGTGCAGCCTTTACAGGCACACCCCCGTTGCATGTGAGCTGCATGTACCATTTCAACCACATACCAGCCCTCCTGCCATTCTTAAATTTCTGGCAGTACCGGAAATCGAACCTAGGCCCCCGACGACGGCAGCTAATAGCACTAGCCGTTACGCTACGGAGACGGACTTAGTTTTAGTAGGAATGTAGTTCATTACTTAACGATAATGGAGTGTGTTGTTATTTCTGTAAGCTATTAAAATGTGACACTACAAATTTTGGTGCAACACCCAGCTTCAGATACCACCAGCCGCCACTGATATACCAACAAATTTTCTTTTGTATATCCCCAGTATTCTTATCAATTCGAGCCGCTTTTCTAGTTTTCAACGTTTGTATCTTATTGTAAATGTCACTTTTATCATATGCAAATTTTAATACTTCTTTAGCAATAGAATACTTCTGTCTTTTGAAGATCCTCACATACACACTCTCCTTGTTCATTAATGATTCCTGGAATGTCCTTCCTTAAACCTGTTTCTGCCTTAATGTATCTACCGGGTGAGTCAGCCGCGCCTGATGTTTCTGCTTTTAGGCATCCCAACGAACGTCGGTGGGGTGATCGTCGATTTTCCTGAGTCGTATACCAAGCTACAGTTGCCTTTAAAGAACTTACTGCGTCATCACTGCACGACTTTTGCAAAAGCATGTATGCGGCACGTATTTACACAATACATAAACTGTCATACGGCTATGTAAAATGCACGTGTCAACTACTACTAAACGTTTTCATTCCTCCCCTGAAGGGGGAGGCGGGCCTCTTAGACGGTGACGCCGTCTCTCAGGCCGGGAGATTTGTTACGGTGAAGGAGATGTGCGGAGAAGGTGAGGGGGTAGGCGGCCGTGGCCTATACTACGAACTGTCCCGGCATTCACCTTAGTGCAGGAGAATGGAAAACCACGGAAAACCATTCTCAGGACAGCCGACGGTGGGACCAGGCGTGAAGTCCGGCACTGTGCCCCAGGCCCGTCTCCCGAATGCAGAGGCGTAGAGCCACGGTAGAGCCGTGGCCAAATTTCCTCTGCTAGGTTGGCCGGTCAGAGTACAGAGCATATGGGACAACAACCCACTCTGCACCTACCGACGTCGTGTCAATTATAAGCTTTAGGTTGGTTATGAAATGATCGCTAAAAGCGATGGCATCATCATCATCATCTGTTTACCCTCCAGGTTCGGCTTTTCCCTCGGACACAGCGAGGGATCCCACCTCTACCGCCTCAAGGGCAGCGTCCTGAAGCTTCAGACTCTTGGTCGGGGGATACAACTGGGGAGTATAACCAGTACCTCGCCCAGGCGGCCTCACCTGCTATGGTGAACAGGGGCCTTGTAGGGGGATGGGAAGATTGGAAGGGATAGACAAGGAAGAGGGAAGGAAGCGGCCGTGGCCTTAAGTCAGGTACCATCCCGGCATTCGCATGGAGGTGAAGTGGGAAACCACGGAAAACTACTTCGAGGATGGCTGAGGTGGGAATCGAACCCACCTCTACTCAGTTGACCTCCCGAGGCTGAGTGGACCCCGTTCCAGCCCTCGTACCACTTTTCAAATTTCGTGGCAGAGCCGGGAATCGAACCCGGACCTTCGGGGGTGGCAGCTAATCACGCTAACCACTACACCACAGAGGCGGCTAGCGATGGCATACTGATAGAAAATGTGTGCAAGTCTGTGAAGCCGGACATAGTTTTACACCGAGTAAGCTTTCTGATATACTGGGGACCACAGCAGTCACCGTGGTGTAGTGGACTAATCACAGACGTGCTGACGCATGTTGTGTTGGTAGGTGGGTTCGAATTCCACGACCGCTATATATTGTTATTCACATTTTATACTATTCGTGCCACATTCGACCAATAGCATGCATGTTGAATGTGTAGTGGCCTGACACTTGGTGTATCCTAGCAGTCCTGGTCATCTCTTCGCTATGTATTCAACAGATCAGTATGCTGATATCCTCCTCATCTGCGGCGAAGCAAGAGAGAACGCACAGGAAGCACAGCGCCTGTACAGGAAAGATTTCCACACAGACAACAATCGAACGCAAATACGTTTAGGAGGGTGGAGCGACGTTTACGTATAACTTCATCACTTTCCCGAACAGGTCCTGTTAGAGAGGCACCAGTGACGTCCGATTAAACTGCTGAGATGGTTTCGGATACTTTCCGGGAGTATCCACAGACGAGTACCCGGGCAGTAGCACAACAGGCCAACATCAGCCAGTCGCCTGTTGTAAGGATATTGCATTCCAGTGTTTTTCGTCCGTATCACCTGCAACTACATCAAGAACCCCACGGACGAGATTTCGAAACTCGTGTTGATTTATGTGTGTAGATACTGACCCAAGTGTCAAATGATCCAGTGTTTGTATCACATTATATTTTCGGACGAGGCACGATTTCATAATAATGGTTCTGTAAATCGTCATAATATGCACTACTGGAGTGTCGAAAATCCCCACTGGGTGAGGCAGGCAGCATTTCAGGCACGATGGGGAGTAAATGTTTGGTGTGGTATATTGGGTGATCACCTAATTGGACCATATTTCTCTGAGGATCATTTGACAGGAGCCCGCTACCTACAGTTTCTTCAAGAACAACTAACATTGCTGCTAGAGGATGTGCCCCTGGGTGAGCGTGTAACCATGTGGTATCAACACGACGGACTCCCACTCACATGTTAGCAGATCTTCGCAACTACCTGAATGTTACCAATCCCGGTCGATGGATATGAAGGAGAGGACCTGTCACCTGGCCTGCTAGATCACCCGATTTGACGCCACTGGCCTTCTTCCTACGGGGCAATTTGAAGGATATAGTGTACGCTCAGCAGCCGGAAGTCCGACTCGTTGGCTGAATGGACAGCGTACTGGCCTTCGGTGCAGAGGGTCCCGGGTTCGATTCCCGGCCGGGTCGGGAATTTTAACCTTCATTGGTTTAATTCTAATGTCCCGAGGGCTGGGTGTTTGTGCTGTCCTCAACATCCCTGCAACTAACACACCACACATAACACTATCCTCCACCACAATAACACGCAGTTACCTCACCATGGCAGATGCCGCCCACCCTCATCGGAGGGTCTGCCTTACAAGGGCTGCATTCGGCTAGAAATAGCCACACGAAATTATTATTATTATTATTATTATTATTATTATTATTATTATTATTATTATTATTATTATTATTAGCAGCCGGAAAATCCTGAAAGCCTTCGAAACTTTATTACGGAAGCCTGTGAATCCGTAACACCTACAATACTACAAAGGGCCCAAATGGCAGTTCAACGGCGTGCTGAAACATGCATTACTGCAGAAGGTCATCTATTCGAACACTTACGGCGCTGACGGGCCGTTGCTCAGTCAAGCGGATTCAAACTCCCGACCATTCTATCCACATCCAGCCCTGTTTATAAAACATCCACATAAGCAGCCCTAATCGCCTAGAACAGTGCAAAAATAAAAATAAATAAATAAATAAATAAATAAATAAATAAATAAATAAATAAATAAATAAAATAAATTCTTTATTATTATTATTATTTATTTAATACAATTAATTAGTAGTTAGTTGTTAGTTATTAATTAGTTAATTAATTAATTAATCCAAGGTCCACCTCTGCGGTGTAGTTGTTAGCGTGATTAGCTGTCACCCCCGAAGGTTCGGGTTCGTTTCCCGGCTCTGGCAGGAAATTTGAAAGTGATACGAGGGCTTGAACGGGGTCCACTCAGCCTCGGGAGGTTAAATGAGTAGAGGTGGGTTCGATTCCCACCTCAGCCATCCTGGAAGGGGTTTTCCGTGGTTTCCCGCTTCTCCTCCAGACAAATGCCGGGAGGGTACCTAACTTAATGCCACGGCCGATTCCTTCCCTATTCCTTGTCTATCTCTTTCAATCTTCCCATCCCCCACAAGGCCCCTGTTCAGCATAGCAGGTAAAGCCACCTGGGCGAGGTACTGGTCACTCTCCCCAGTTGTATCCCCGACCCAGTGTCTCACGCTCCAGGACACTGCTCTTGAGGGGGTAGAGATGGGATCCCTCACTGAGTCCGAGGAAAAAAACCAACCAACCCTGGAGGGTAAACAGATTAAGATAGAAGAAAGAAAGGAATAACCCACGAGGTGAGGGCATTTGGTCGGATACATTGGCTCTGTGAATTATTCTCGAAGTACAAAATGCGAATAAAATTTACACGCTCATGGGGGATTCGAACCCACCTTCCAAGCGCAGCTGTATTGAACAGCACCGCACTTGACCTATGACACCACGGCGATTCCAGCGTGTAGGTTTCCAGAAAGCCTATTAGATGGACTACTACTACCACTTCACAATGCACACACGTTTTCTATCAGTATATCATCAGCGTTCATTTCATACCCTGTCCGACTCGTTGGCTGAATGATCAGCGCACTGGCCTTCGGTTCAGAGGGTCCCGGGTTCGATTCCCGGCAGGGTCGGGGATTTTAACCTTCATTGGTTGATTCCAATGGCCCGCGGACTGGGTGTTTGTGCTGTCCCCAACATCCCTGCAACTCACACACCACACTTAACACTACCCTCCACCACAATAACACGCAGTTACCTACACATGGCAGATGCCGCCCACCCTCATCGGAGGGTCTGCCTTACAAGGGCTGCACTCGGCTAGAAATAGCCACACGAAATTATAATTATTATTTCATACCCTACTGAAAGCTCATAATTATCTCGTAGTTTTTACATAACCGCATGAGAGTTGATGCATTATGTAAATGCCTGTCGGATACGGTTCATGTATCTGTAAAGGTAATGGTGCAGTGAGTGATTAAAGGCTATTGTTGCTTGGTATACGGCAAAGGAGAATAGACCATAACGACACCAGTGACGTTCGGTGGGATGCCTAACAGCATAAGACGTCAGGCGCGGCTGACTCACCCGGTATACCTACCTTTCCATTTTTCACTAAAATTTGTATGACTGACAATTATGCTTGCCATCATATTATCCTTAGCTGACTTCTTCGCTAGATTTCTAGTAAGTTCCTTTATTTTCTCCTTACTTCCACAGCCATTTCTAACTTTATTTCTTTCCAATTTGCACCTCTTTCTTAGTCTCTTTATTTGTCCATTATAATAAGCCGAGTCTTTGCCACTCTATACCACCTTTAAAGGCACAAACCTGTTTTCACAATTCTCAACAATTGCTTTAAACCATCCCAGAGTCTGCTTATATTTTTATTTACTGTTTTTCATCGATCATAGTTACTTTTTTTTTTAAACCCTCATGCCTCCTTTATCAGCCATATGGTATTGCCTAATAGTCCTACATTTAAGACCTTCCTTTCCAGCAGATTTATTTTTAACTACGACAAAAACAGCTTCATGATCACTAATGCCATCTATTACCTCCGTTTCTCTATAGAGCTCATCTGGTTTTACCAGCACCACGTCCAGAATATTCTTCCTTCTAGTTGGTTCCATCACTTCCTGAATCAGTTGTCCTTCCCATATTAATTTATTTGCCATTTGTTGGTCATGCGTTCTGTCGTTCGCATTACCTTCCCAATTGATATTTGGTTAATTCAGATCTTCCGCTACAATCACATTCCCTTCCATGTCACTTCCCATATAGCTGATTATCTTATCAAATAATGCTGAATCAGTGTCAGCGCTACCCTTTCCCGGTCTGTACTCTCCAAAGACATCAATTTGCCTATTATCTTTAGAAATGAGCCTTACACCTAGAATTTCATGTTTGTCATCTTTAAACTTTTTTGTAGCTTACAAATTATTCCTTCACCAGAATGAATACTACCGTTCCTATCTCATCTCTATGATACACACTCCAGTTCCGTGAGAAAATTTCGGCACCCATTATATCATTTCACAGCCATGATTGTCTGGCTCCATGGCTAAATTGTTAGCGTACTGGCCTTTGGTCACAGAGGTCACGGGTTCGATTCCCGGCAGGGTCGGGAATTTTAACCACCACTGGTTAATTTCCCTGGCACGGGGGCTGGGTGTATGTGTCGTCTTCATCATCATTTCATCCTCATCTCGACGCACAGGTCGCCTACGGGAGTCAAATCAAAAGACCTGCAGCTGGCGAGCCGAATATGCACTCGGACACTCCTGGCACTAAAAGCCATACGCCATTTTTACAGCTATGATTCAACTCCTATTACAATATCTGGTAAGTATACATCTATTGAATTACTTAATTCTATTCCTTTCTTTACATTACTTCTACAGTACAACACTAACGTTGTTATGTCTTCCTTACTTGACTTCCAGATCCCTGTACCCTTATCACCGTTCCCTAGACCACCCCGTTTCCCTGAATGTACCTCCCTATAACCCTTCCAAACAAATTTCCTAACTTATACGTACTACTGCGGGTTAAGCGAAGGCCATCTGAGCGCAGATCCTTATCTCCCACCCATCCATTGGAATATAGAAATCTCACTCGCAGTTTCGCACATACCCACTCCAGAGTCTGATTTAAATCTCTAATCACCCTCCAGTCAGTATCACTCCTACACAGTATTCCACTGATAATAATCTCCGCTTCCTTAAACGTCACCCGTGCTGCATTTACCAGATCCCACACATCTCCAACTATGTTGGTTCTTATACCTGCTTGCCTGACGTTGTTGGTACCAACGTGAAACACTACCACCTTCTCCTTCCCCTCCTCCCTCTCTTCTACTTTCTTCAACATCTGCCTCAACCTAAGTCCTGGATAACACTCTACCCTGGTTCCCTTTCCTCCTCACACACTTTCCCCACATGTCTAACGATGGAATCCCCCATGACCAGAGCCTCAACGCTACCCATCTCATTTGATCCTCTCCTCCTCCTACTCAGCCCTACCTTTCCTGACAGCTGCAGAAGCCACTTCCTCCTCCCTTTCCTTACTCCCATGACCCTGTTCCACCTGTATTTTCCTATCCTCTACTCTACATTTCCCTTTCCAACATTTTCTCTTCCTCCTACTTCCACACTTCTCAGCAACAGTTCCCTGTTCCTCATCTTCCCTATGTTGTTCTACCTGCAGTGACTCGTACCGATTTATCACAGACACCTGTCCTGAATTCTGATCCTGAATAGAGCCTTTAGCCTGCAATCTCCATCCCCTTAGAACATTAGACCACCTGTCTTCTACAATTCTCCCTTTCCTTCCCATCCCTCTTTTACACCTACTGTATCCTGTACATTGTTTGAGGGAGGCCTACCTTCCTTCCTGTCTTCTGAGAGAATCCTAATTATCAGCTTCACACTCTTCAACTCCTCCCTCATACTCCTTAATACCTGGCCACACCCACAGTTCCTACACTTATACTCCTTAGGCATTCTTTACGAAAAATGAAAAGAAAGGGAAAATAAAATAACTTATGTGCAAAAATATAAAGGAAAGAAATATTTTCTAGGATAGTACACAAGGGTCACACGACAATAAGGTACGGTAATTAATATACTGTCCGCCTCTGTGGTGTAGTGGTTAGTGTGATTAGCTGCCACTCCCGAAGGCCCGGGTTCGAATCCCGGCTCTGTCACGAAATTTGAAAAGTGGTACGAATGCTGGAACGGGGTCCACTCAGCCTCGGGAGGTCAACTGAGTAGAGGTGGGTTCAATTCTCACCTCAGCTATCCTGGAGGTGGTTTTCCGTGGTTTCCCACTTCTCCTCCAGGCAAATGGCGGGATGGTACCTAACTTAAGGCCGTGGCCGCTTCCGTCCCTCTTCCTTGTCTATCCCTTCCAATCTTCCCATCCCCCCGCAAGGCCCCTGTTCAGCATAGCAGGTGAGGCCGCCTGGGCGAGGTGGCCGTAATCCTCCCCAGTTGTATCCCCCGACCCAATGTCTCACGCTCCAGGACACTGCTCTTGAGGCGGTAGAGGTGGGATCCCTCGCTGAGTCCGAGGGAAAAGCCAGACCTGGAGGGTAAACAGATTACGAAGAAGAAGAATAATTAATATACTACTACACTACAATACTACTTATTCGTACTATATTTTTACCCTACAACACCCTAACAGGATAAAAACTGCCGTTAATTACTGAATTTGAAAGGAATACACAAGAATTTCACAATTCTAAACTGCAGTTAAGCCTATCCTAATCACAACAGAATTTTAGTAAGAGAGTTTCTACGAATATATCTACTATACTACACAAATATTTTACAATAATAGAATAAGCACGCCAATTTATAATAAGATATTACTTGTATACTGCAGTACTACAATAATTTTAAACTACGTTCGGACGTGTCCTAATTACAATATGTTACTACTAATCACAAACAGAAATGAAAATTTAAAGTTTGAAATTTGCAAGAACTACTCAAAGATTACCAACAAAGCTAAACGCGTAGACATATTATTATTAGTACTATTTTATCTTACTATGCTCTAATAGATACACATGAAAGATACACACACAAAGATACACACGAATATAGCAGGCAATATGCGGTACTATCTATATATACCGTATCTACACTACAATTCTCAACTGAAATGTGGTAATATGATTTTTACAGCTGGTGGATTACTATTATTTTCCCTACTACGTGTGACGGAGAATAGTAGTGTCCTTAAATGCTAAAAATACGAGGTTGTCTACAATAATTTCTGTCAAAACTACGCCGGGGCTTGAACTGCAATATTATTGGGAAATAGGAATTTGATTATTAAGTTTTACTCGATGAATAAACGAAGGTGCAAAGTACAAAGTATGCCGGGAACTTCGACTACAAATTATCGGAATACAGCAATCAGCTGATTTTTGTATTTGTTTACACAACTACCATGTGCATGTACTGTTTGATCTCGTCAGAATTCAGCCACAATCGTCAACAATCCAAGAACTGTTGAGTAATTATCCAGTGAAATACCGTGTAATCTCTTTAACTTCTTTTTAAATCGAATTTTACAGGCGTATCGTGTTATTTAATTTAATAAATTATTACCTTCGCGATAGTTTGAACGGATATCTATACGAAATACCGGAAAAGCTGCGGAAGTTATAACTCTTTATCATAATCTGCCTTTGTAAGTATTGTACCAACGAACCTACAGATATTAAACAAATAAAGTTAATTTTATTGCCTAAAGTATTTCCTAAACCTAAATTCGAAACATGGTACACCGAGCTAGCGTACTTAACCTAGAAAACGCAATCTACTGAACACCAACTGTACTACTTGTTATACAATTCAAATAAATATCACTAGTCCCAATTTCTACCAACAAGCACTAAATACCATTATATAAATAGCACTAAATGGATAACACACACACAAAATTAAACAATTTCAATAGGTTTTAACTACTTTATCACTACGATAATGCAAGAGCACTCTCAACAGCCGACCATTCACAAGCGCATCCAAGAATGGATCCGCCACTCTAATGCGATTTGCGGGAAACTTGAATCAACGTCATCTTTCAGATGTATGAACACGCCTACCAACTTTCGTTAATCTAGAACAACCCCTCCTTGGTGTTTGGATATTTTCTCCGCCAGTGTACGTAAAAAGAACTCGTTTAGGACAAAAAAATGAAATCTAGATGCCTCTCAATATCTATACAGATTGAAATGATACAATACATATAGAGTTGATTACGTGCGGGAATGATCTTGTAGTAAGAAATAAGTTCATGGAGATAATTGAACAAATTGAGACTACTAAGGATGATAATTTAGATACAGATAGGAAAAAAGTGGCAAATAAGGTCAATTGTTTGACAAAGTGTTCAAATATAAGGAAGCGGGAAATAATATGTAAAATATGTGTAGTCCTTCTATAAGACCAGAATAACAAGTAGAGGAATACATGCTTTGGTGGTTAATACGGACCAATAATTTCCAGGAAAAACGACAGTGATAAAGATGTTTTGCTGAGAATTTTGCATGGAAGAAAGATCCGTCAAATACTGACCCGCAACGCATGGTGTCTATAATTTCTCGTAGAAAATTGAACGATGTAAACATGTGATGCGGGCCAGTATCACCTGTGAGCAAAGGAGAACGACAACATAAATAAGAAGAGAGAAAGAAAGAAATGTTTACAAATAGGCAGTAGAGCACATCAAGTACGAATATAACTGGAACTCCAGAGAGCTGCTTAAGTCGACCATCGCCTCTTACAGGTTTCAGAAGAACTAGTCTATTCATCATCGCCTTACGTTGGAGGCCCCGGGTTCGATTCCCGGATAGACCAGTGATTTTTACCTGGACCTGAGGGCTGGTACGAGGTCCAATCAGCCTAAGTGATTACAATAAAACTGAGGAGCTATCTGACGGTGAGATGGCGGCGCCGGTCTATAAAGCCAAGAATAACGGCCGAGAGGATTCATCGTGTTGACCACACGACACCTCGTAATCTGCAAGCCTTCAGGCTGAGCAGCGGTCGCTTGGCAGGCCATGGCCCTTCGTGGCTGTTGCGCCATGGGGTTTGGTTTTATTATATGTGCATAGAGACTCCCGGAATACTGCAGACGTTCAGCTACGTTGTTTGCATCTAGAGAGGATTTCTTTCATAAGCTTTTACCTCAAATTATATCCTGCTGCTATTTCTTGATAGATGCAGTATTTGTGCAGTTAGCTTCTGCTGCAGCCTCAGTCTCATCGACGGCTGTGACAGTATGGAAATTCATGGGGTATGAATGGTGCTGAGTAATGACATTTGAAGCACAACATATGTTTTGCTAGTTGCTTTACGTAGCACCGACACAGAGAGGTCTTATGGCGACGATGAGACAGGAAAGGTCTAGGAATGGGAAGGAAGTGGCCGTGGCCTTAATTAAGGTACAGCCCCAGCATTTGCCTGGTGTGAAAATGGGAAACCACGGAAAACCATCTTCAGGGCTGCCGACAGTGGGATTCAAACCCACTATCTCCCGGATGCGAGCTTCTAGCTAACCGCACGGCCAACTCGCCCGGTGAAGCACAACTAGTGCAGCTGGATGTTATGAAAGGTGCTACTCATAGGGCCGATCAAGTGAGGAAATCAGCGGCAAACTACCTCACTCCTCATCATGCCTTGTACGTCTCATTGTGTTTTTGAGGTTACCCTATAACCGCATAACGTTGGTGCTACTATTTAAGGATCCAACCGGCCTCCGGGATGAAGACATAACAGATCCACATTGCGCTAGCAAGGCTTCATCATGCATTGTGCTTTTTTAATTTCTATCTCATCTGCTGAAAACTTTATATCTCCACTAAGCCCTTTTCTTCAAGTAACTGAGTTTGTCATTAAAATTAGCAGGGTAATGAACACTCCGACACCTAAAGATGACAGATATTACTGTAATTAGATGTCACGAATAATTAGATAAAATTTAACGAGAACTGTTGCGTATGATACGCTACATGTGCAGTGGAGCCGAGTGCTCACTGCGGGGCCGCGCGGATCGATGAACGTAACATCGTGTGGTGCCCTGGTCTTATCTCTCGAAAGCAGATAAAGATACAACGGAAAGGCCCACTTTAAAATACATTAATGCAATATTTGATGCTTTGTTATTAAGTCGCATAGCTTATCGGAAATTAACTTTGCGAATTGTACAGTGTGCTATTAAGTTGTTTGAAACTCGCAGGTATCCTGAATGGGACACGCCAATATTAAGTAGTCAAACTCTTGTGTCGTGACAGTTCTTGCAGTGTTTGCTCTAATTGTGAGACTCACGTGTCGACTGTGTCTAAAACGAACGCCCTATCCTCACCGGCGTTGTAGTCAGCTGAGGGAACATTGCTCAACGCTGGAGCTAATGTCTCGTAGTATCAGTAGATGGCACTGATGGCAGCTTTCCCTCTAACTTGCGCGAAGGCATGCCAGTGACAGGTTCGCCGTAATACAGTTGATGTTACTTTCCTGAGAGAAAAACTTCATTGTTGGGTCTTTGATATTATAAACGACTAAATAAATGGGTAAGGATATCATTTTCTTATTTCACAAATAATTGACACTATCACGTCAAATGTACACCTTTCATTATTATTATTATTATTATTATTATTATTATTATTATTATTATTATTATTATTATTATTATTATTATTATTATTGTTGTTGTTGTTGTTGTTGTTGTTATTACTGTTAAGTGCCATGCCATTATTGACTTATATTATTACAAATTAAGCAAAGAATACTTGTAGTTTTACGTGTCTGTTGATATCGAGATCATAGCCACTCGGCATTCAGTTTTACGTGGAATCCGAACAAAGGGTCATGCTTTTTCCTTTCGAAAATCACATCCCTGTGGCTCGAACTCCGCGTACAATTGGTGGTTCCGTGATTATGATCTCGATTATTATTATTATTATTATTATTATTATTATTATTATTATTATTATTATATGTCTAATACTAATGAAATAACAGATGAGTAGTATTATAAACGTTAATAATAATAATAATAATAATAATAATAATAATAATAATAATAACAATAATTGTAAACTCAATCAACAAAACTAAAATTCCGTATTTAGAAGGCTGTGATACGGCATCTACATTTGTGCAAAGTATTAATTTTCTTGAGGATATGTCCCTATTTTTTATGTACTGTTAGACTTACCATAATAATTACACTTTATTATTACCAGAGCTTTCATAGATTCAGCATTATTTGTAAATTGTTTGTGTCCCACACGTTCTCCTAGCAATAGAATACTATTTCTCTTGGAGGATTTAGTTCAGAAATTTTGAGTACGTTAACGTAAGAAAAGTTGTTGTGCTTTAAATTATTGAATATTTCTTGTCTTTTGCTGTTAACGGGTGTGTTTGTTTTTCCCCTTTGCTTTAGCTCATTTTACTTGACTTCATCAGATCTACGTCACTTATGACTATGTTTTCTTATAATAAACGTGTACGCCTACGCTACTCCTGACCTGGCCAATATATTTTAGGAAGTGTCCGATCAAGTTCTATATATTCAAACAGCTGAGTGCTTCGACCTAAATACTGAATGAAGGTAGTGTGGAAGGATACAGTAGACTCTGTGAAACAAGAAATTTTGGTAGCACTTTCCTTCTCCTGATATTTTTCAAATATTATTCTTAAACTAATTGTTATAATCTACGTCGAATAACAGTATTAGATCACACACTTCTTATTGTAATATTTTATGAGTGTATTTGTACCTTTTAACTTTGGGGATCGTGAATGGATGATGATGATTCCTACTTCAGAGTTTTCATTCTCGGAAGGAATCTCGATGTCAGTGGGGTACTTTCCTGAAAAACAGGAAATGAAGTTTTTTAAAGGTTCGAACATTTTGCACATACGCCAATCATCTAGTTTTACTTGTAATTTCTGATTTTTTAAATAACCAGGGACACTAAAGTACTTAAGCTTTTAAAATTCGAAGAGTGTTTACATAAACGAAACCACGTTTCATCACTGCGATTGTCTGAGTGTCAGGAGGTAGGCACTCTGTCACTGTTTACATGCCGTATGCACGATATTACGTACGCAGTTTACAGATATTAAGCTTCTCCCTGGCAGATGATATATTTTAAAGAAATACTGTTTCTTCGTGACACCGAAGTTGTGTTTTGAGCACTTTATATTTTGTTATATTAGTTCAGTGTGTCTAGAATGTAGCTTTGTAGTATAATCTGACGTTTCACCAGTTAAATCTTCAATTTCTAAAACTTTCACTCTAATACTACAGCTCAATAACTGCATATAGAAGAGTGACTATTTACCTGATTCTGATGTGATTCGCTAGCTACTAAATTAAGTTGATGGGCATCGAATGCCTTTATGTGAAAGAAATAAAGTGAGTTGATTTACTAACGTCAGAATCTGCGTGGCGCTTAACAGTTTGTAAATGTTAAACAATGTCTTCCTATCATGAGCAGCGAAGGAATTAGAACTGCACTGTACACAATAAACGTCATATTTTAATTTCTTCTTAAATACTGGATATTCCTTTGATAAATATTTATCAAAAACATGTTCATTTCCAACATATTTATCGCACACCCGGCAATACTTGACAATAACTATGCGGAGAAAGGGTGACACGCTGACTTAGTATGAACTGACCGACCGCCACGTGAATGGCAGAAAGCAGTGATCATATATCCATTTATTTTCGAAACTCTGGGATATACGGAAGGAGATTCTCAAATACACAACTGTCTCGTAAACTACAATTATGGATGGTCATTTTATGAAAGGGCGTAAATAATGTTATGTTGGAACGCTCGCAGATTCACATCCCCACACGCACGCGCTCTCACGTGTGGTCGAGAGTGCCACGTGTACTGCCGTCGTTCATACATTTCATGAATGAAAACGTTCGTATCGTAGCTTATGAATTACGTCCGGTCCAGTTGTCATTGTGGGGCTGCCAGACAGGCATCACGGCTCATAGTAGAAACACCCTACAGTCTTAAATAATAATAATAATAATAATAATAATAATAATAATAATAATAATAATAATAATAATAATAATAATATATTACATACTGAAAGTTTCGTCGGGCTGAGTGGCACAGACGGTTGAGACGCTGGCCTTCTGACTCCAACTTGGCAGGTTCGATTCTGGCTCAGTCCGGTGGTATTTGTAGGTGCTCAAATACGTCAGCCTCGTGACGGTAGATTTACTGGCACGTAAAATAACTCCTTTGGAACGAAATTCCGGCACATCGGCGTCTCCGAAAACCGTAAAAGTAGTTAGTGGTAGTTAGTAGTAGTAGTAGTTAGTGGGACGTAAAGCCAATAACGTTAGTATTAAAATTTTCATATTAGTTCCGTACTGACGTCACTAAACCCGTACAACTGTTAAGGATCCACCAATTCAATACACTGTTTAATCACATAAAAGACATCACCTGATAGAAATTATAAGTACATGTCATCCACATAGTGGACATCTTCACTGCATAAGTACTAAACCATTATTACATCGAGATTATTAAAAGGAGAACAACGGGAATTAAAATATCCATATGGGTAAATCATGCATGAGCCGTTAAAATTGTGGAATGAACCACCAAATTAAAATGCATGAAATGGAAAGTACATATATCGGATCTTTAAAACATTAAAAGTTTTTTGCGTGGCAAACCAATCACATGATAATTCTTAAAATTGTTCGTTGATATGTTAATACACAGTGTCTTGGTGTAATGGGAAATCAAATTAAACGTGTCTCATATTACAAAGTGTGCATAAGAAACATTCAAATTAGGGGTAAACATCCTCCTACAGCGTGGATCAGTCTATCTTATATTGTACTGGGCTTCGAAATGGAACCATTGAACCTTTTACCCATTAAGATCATGTAAACCGATAACCCCATATAACACTTGAAAGACGTGTAATGTTCCCCACTGGCTCTGCTGTAAGTTCTCAATCTGGTATGTAGCCTTGTTTGTATGTGACAAGTTCTCTGTGTATTAATGGGCCATGCATGATTTACCTCATGGATATTTTAATTTCCATTGTTCTGTTTTTAATAAACTTAATGTAATAATGGTTTAGTACTTATGTAGCTGAAGATGTCCGCTAGGTGGATGAAACATGTACTTGTAACTTCTATGAGGTGATGTCTTTTATCTGCTTAAATGTTGTATTGAATTGGTGGATCCTTAACAATTATATATGTTTATAATAATATATGTAAGCAGAAAATTATTTGAGACAGTGTCATGTGGCTTATTTGCGTCAGTCTTCAATCTTTAGTCGCACAAGTGCGACTTCTTGCGCGGAAGAGATCCCTATCTGCTGCCGCCCCATTGTTTCTGCTATAAGATAATTTATTGTATGTCTACACGTATTTACAGAGGAGGTTCACATGCATTGAGTTTTGCATCATTTAGGTCGTATGTGAAACAGAGCAGCCGGAGGACGAAAGTTTAAAGCGACTTGTGTGTGCAAGGTTCGCGGTGCACGTTAAGTACAAAAATAGACCGTGATTAATGGCTCTGCCACATGGTGGAAATGCTGACGGTTTTAGCTATCTACCAGTGGCAATAATAGAATAAACAAGGATGCGTTGGTTTCTCTGCACTTGTAGTAATTCATTTTCAGAATATCATCTTGAGAAGGTAGAGCATTTATCGAGAAAACAATTTCACGTCGTATAATTTGGGCGATGAGATGCACTAGGGGAAGCCTCTCCCTCTCGCAGGCAGGCAATGAGCGGAAATCTATGGAGAACTCGTTTCTGGTGAAATTGGCCGTTTTAAAGGAAACTGGAAGAAGCCATTCCACCGTGTATTTAACAACCAGGATTTAGTTTTCTGGAAGACTGGAGTGAGCAATAGTGATTCTTATCGAAATTCCGTCCTACTTCCATGCGTTTTCATGTTTTTTCGTATCTTCTACTTTGGCTCCACGTTTTCACGGATTTACAGAGTAAAATTTATTTCTACCTTTTATGGGCTACAAACAATCTATTTCCTACCATTATTTTCTCTATCTGTCACTATCCCGAAAAGGATGTAAATACAACATTCATTTAATGTCCGACCGCTAATGCAAACGCCATCTAGCTTATTTCAATAATCTGAGGCTATCAATACATTTATTTATAATTGGAGGGCCACTGCTTAGTATGGAGTCAGGCCCTTACAGCAACAAACACCTTCACCACTATCTCAGGGTTTCAGGTATGGGACTTTAGTACGCGGAACAGTGGTGTATCATTAACCATCCCTTAACTTATAAGGCCGATACCAATGAACTGATCGAAACAAATTAAAGAAAGCTGAACGTTTTGACTGTGCGTATGGTACACCACATTTCGGATTAAGAACAACTATCATTTAGGAGAAAATGCCTGAGAAGGGAGGAAGGAAAGTAAGTCTTTAAACTGTTAGTAGAGATAAAGTATAGTTGTGAACGGTCAGTGGCGGCCTCGTAAATTACGGTCGGATAATATTGACATAGAAAATAAATACTGTAATATTATGACTGTTGAATTTGGAAATGCTTGTTCATTCCGGACATCTAACTTACTTCTTTTCTGCTGTCAGAGTATGTGCAGAGAAGGTAAATAGTGCCTGATTGTTGTCTTTCTTACCACAACGATCACTACCAGGATAGCTTCCTCATATATCAAGGTTGAGTCACCAATCCATATTCGGCACATCCTTATCTCAAAGGAGTGCCGTATAATAGTCAGTGTCTATAAAAATCAGTTACAATTTCCTCATATCACTCCGGAAACATACCGACAACAAACTTTCATTGGCATCATCTTCACGTCCAGTCAGTTGAACCGTGCCGCTGTAGAAAATTGATGCCCCGTATGACAGTGCTCAAAACAAGGTTTGCATATTTCTGTTTAGTACAGTTTTTTTTTTATTTTGCTATGTACATTATACTAGGCGGCCCACGAGCGCCGCAATTTCTACTCACAAATGTCCCGGATGCACTAGTGATGCATGGGATGCCTAATCACTTGTTTTCGAAGAAGCAACAACGTGCTGTATTTCGGATGTTGTGAAACAAATAGCAGTCATTTTACTGCACGAGTTCTACAGTATAACAGGGTGCATTTGTAAATACGTAAAAGGTGCAGAAAATAACATTTAATAACTTATTCATTTATGCACGTGCAGACATTCTACTCCATAAAAGAGTTGCTTGCATGAAACAAAAACTAATACACATTATTGTAGCTTCAAAGATGCTCAAAAACCTGAAGGTGCAGGCAGTGCTGAACACGTCTCGCAGTGTCTGCATGGACACATCTCAACATTTCATGTGTCACTGTAGAGATGGCTGAAAAATAACGTAGCAGTTACTTTGTCACAGTTACATGCCTGTCACTGTTACATATGTAACGAGGACAAAACGGGTTACTGAGTCACGACTACAAAATAACGTAGGCTACTACTGAAAACAGTAACTGGGAAGTTGGAACTGTCACTAGTAGCAGCTTACAGACACAGAATGTGACCTTCTGAATTCAGATAGTCATCCAAGTGAGAGCGCTTTAGTAGGAGATTGCTTTAAGTCAAATACACTATAGTGTTTTTTTAAAGTTGCTGCTGTCATGTGGTAACTAAAGTGTAAACTGTTATAACATATTCAACTGTTTAGGGGTAATCGTTGACTCAGGTAACGTTGGTGAGTAACGTTGGACGTTATTTTTAACTGTTACTTTTCACAGTTACTTTATTTTAGCAGTGACACATGTAGCAGTTACACAAAAATAACCGTTTGTCACACCTCTAGTCACTGTAGCACAGGCCTCACTAAGTAGTTGTTATAGTTGTTCAGCATATTCTGGCTCAGTTTCGTACACTTTCGATTTGATATATCCCCACAAGAAAAAGTCCAGGGGAGTAAGATCAGGCGATCGTGGTAGCCATTTCCACAGTCCACCACGAATTATCCACCGTTCAGGATATTTTGCATCAAGACGTTCCCTAACGCCTCGATAGTAGTGAGATGGCGCACCATCATGCTGGAACCAATGTTGCAGTACTAGCTGCAGCGGAATATCTTCTAGAAGGTTTTCTAGAGACAAGTCTGTCTCTAAAAATTCCAGACAACACCTGCTGGTGAGCCTAGGGGCTTTAAAAACAGGCCCAATGATGTAGTCTTCCAGAATACCGCGCCACAAATTAACCCCCACTGTAGTTGCATGTCCTGTGCTCGAACCCAGTGGGAGTTTACTGCGGTCTAATAATGGAGATTGTGAGTGTTGACGATGGAATCGTTCGAAAAGTAACATTCGTCGCTCCACAGGATATTCCTGATAAAATGTGGATCTTGCTGTATTGCCCTGGCCATTCTTCGACAATATTGTTACCCTGCGATCAAAACCATCTCCGTAGAGTTGCTGATGTAGGTGCGCCTCATATGGGTGTCATTTTCTCTTTTTCAGGATGCATTGTATTGATGTTCGGGATACTCCTAGCAAATCCGCTGCTCGTCTTTGCCCTAAGTAATATTGAACATGTGCACGTTGTAACAATGATGGGCTGTAAAACATTATTATTATTATTATTATTATTATTATTATTATTATTATTATTATTATTATTATTATTATTATTATTATTATTATTATTATTATAGTAAGGTGCAGTTAAACTCACCGTGTGAAGGATTGCGTTAAAAGTATTGCGGTACATTCTGTACAACGTCAGCATTGCTGCAGACGGTTTTGTCCCTGATCATATGTGACTTGAACGATCCATTAGCTCTTAGGTGCAAGTCTGTTCGGCGAGATACGTGTATAGAAGGCAGACGTCTGTTTGGAAACTCCTGTGCGTACCGTCTGTGAGCATCGGCTGCATTCCGATCTGATTCTCCATAGATTAAAATTATGGCTGTATATTCGTCGTTGCCGAACACACTAGCCATTGCCGATATGCAGACAGCAAATGTTGTGGTGATGTACCATATACCAGCCTAGTACTATGTGGTCGAAAACGAGGTTTATTAATGCAAGGGGCTGCATTAGACGGGGAGCATTGAGGTTGTTATCTCTTTACATTCTGACGTAACCTGCCTGCTAGCAGCAGTGCTCCTGTGAAAATCAGTTGGTAGGCATCCCTTTCATCATTAGTGCATGCGCGACATTTATAAGTAGAACGTACGACGCTCGCGGGCCACCTGGTATATTACGAAGGGTATATAAAGAGAAATAAACATGCTGGCAAATATGCAAAAACAATAGAAGCGTAACAGAATCACAAGTTGGCGATGTAGGATTTTTATCATAAAATTATCGATCATTGTGTGGCAGATCAATACCGTGTATAACCACTTCATGTCCATACAATTCACTCTGTGCCATGCATCTCAAGGAACTGACTGACGACTCTGGCTTTATTGGAACGAGCATTATTATCCAGTAACGTAAATCCCTCGCTCACAGTGGCAGCTAATCCTGCAACTACAGGTTAGAGGATGTTGTCTGTGTACACCGGACCAGTCGTGTTACTTTGGATAGCAATTACAGGCGTACGTTGACCAAATATGACGGGACAACAACGCTGCAGATGGCGCACCGGGATGAAAGGCTTGCTCCATCTCTCACCGCATCGACTTCAGACCAATGCTTCTGTTGTATTGGTACAAACTTATGGTGACCTTGTCGGCAAAGTGCATGTATGCGCTTCCGCTGTTCCTGATGCCATAAACTACGAGTTGATGCCGATCTCACACGAACTGCACTATGGTGCTGCTTAAGAGGAACTTTCGGCACGGGCCTCCTTGATATCAGGTCTCCGTTGTGCAGTGGATTTCGCACTTTCTGATCTGATGCATTCTACCGGCGACCTCCAAAGATCCTGGCGAAGCGAGGAGGCATTTTCAGTGAATTTACGACGTGCTGATTCTTTCTCGGAGTTATTTTGCGTGGACATCCCGTTCCTTGTCGAGCATCAACTATTCATCTTGCAGCAATGCGGTCAGTAGAAGAAGTGGTCACTTTGCCTATGTTTAGCTCAGTCTTACACCACTGACTTTACAAGTGTTGTTACACTAACCGACACGACAAAATCCCCCTTTCGGACAAATACCGAAGCTGATCTGGATTTAGCGCCACTATATGACTCAGACATACCGTGCATACTGAAAACTTGTTTGAGGCATCGTGATTCATGTTGTGTGAAATCGTAATATGCAACACTTCTTTCGAACTTTGTATTTTACAGGTGCTGAAATATACAGGGTTGAACACTGTAAGTTTGAATTTACGTTTGTTCAGTCTACCCTTTCTCCCAAACGGGTTTCTGCTCCATCCAGATTGTGTTTCTTCTGCTGAGAACGCACATCTTGACTTAATTCGATCTCAAGCTTGAAGTACTTATGACTTAACACGTCGATGTTACCAGTTCACCACTGTCCTTCAGCCATCACTATCTCATATATTACTGTCAGGAATTAAGATATTTCCACATTATTAACTCTAGAATTTCCTTTATTATTTCTACCAACATCTTCAACCTGCTAAGATTTAAATGTGTCTAATTTCCTTGTTAAATAACAACATATTTCAGTACATGGACTTATCAACCCTAAGAACGTTCAGAAATCAGACGTTTTTCTGAATTCCTGTTCATGTCTCATACCTAGAGTTCAAAGAAGAAATATTTGGCGCGTACATTTAATTCAGAAGGCATAGTATAGTACGCGCACATTGTAGTGATAGATTTTTGTACTGGGTTGAGGAGTAAGGCAGGAGCACTGCCGGTTCCGGTAATACTGCCAACTGAATGGAAATGAAATCTGAATTGAATCGATAATATGATCGATCGATATGAATTTTCTAAACCTTTATTATCTTACGCCAACAACTGTGTCACACACACAATATAAAATACTATATAACATTTCCCGATGCGAAACGTGTTCCTAGCATGAATTCTATAGCTTGGCTTTGCTGTGTAAACAACAACAGTACGAGTACTTAAAGTGTACGCCAGATGTCGCACAGCGATGATAAGCGATTCTTAGTTTGTGTTTCAAAGGTTGCCAATACGAATCTCGAAGATAACCGAAGTCGACCGATTCAGCACTAGGGTGTAAATCTATCGCTAAAAAGTGCGCAGATAATAGTTTGTGCCTTGTAAGGTCATACAAGAAAGACTTAAAGGCTGCAACGTACAAGCGAAGTTTCGAAGTGTGAACAGTGTTAGCCTTTTAAGTGTAGCGTGTGGCACTGTAGAACTATTATGGCATTTGGACTGAGTCGATGTTCTATGTCCAGACTGCCGACGTTTCGAAGAAGGCGGCTGACATACCGGTACTGCTACTCGGAACGTCGGCAGTCTGGACACAGGACAACCCAGACGAAGAACGTAGTAGCAGTCTTCCAACAGACCGTGGAAGCTTCAACTCTTAAGAGTGTGGAGCCATGTTCATTGCTTGGATGCTGTGTAGAAACAGCAGTGCTAGTTCGGGCTAGCCTGGATTTTCAATTTGTACTCTCATATGCGTTCACGGATGTTTTATGATTCTGAACTATCCCCGGTCTAGAAAGCCAGGAATGAGGGCCGATAAAATCATCGCACTGAGCACGCGTCAACGCATAATCAGTAGGCCTTCGAACTGAGCAGCGGTCGCTTGGTAGGCCACGACCCACCAGGGCTCTACCGCCACGTTTATTGCTTTTCTTTGTTTCTGAAGTCTTAGATATGTTGACGTTATCATAGATTTATTGCATGAACTGTTTAAAATATCCTTTGATTTTCTCCTGTAAATAGGTAGTTGGCCTACTGAACAACTTAGGGTGCATATTTTCAGCATTAGCTTCACATATCCAACAGAGTAATTAGAAATCCTCGCACTGGAAACGTCCTTAGCTGCCTAATCTTAAGGCTGACTGAGTGAACATTTAATTCTGTGTTGAAAATTGAATCTTCCTTTGTAATCAACGTGAATATGTTCTTAATCTGGGAAAGGAGCAATGTCTTGGAACGCCTGATCTATGCCCATGAGCTGCAGAGTCTTAATGGACAAGTTACGCCTTCCATGTTCAAGCATTCCAGAACACCTCTCCAGCAAAGCGCTCATGTTTGCTTAACGAAAATGATGGTCATTATGCACCGAAAATTAGAGGATATCTGTGTAATAACGTTTAGGGCCCCATTTAGGGCGGGACTGTACTGCAACTGGACGTGACATGGAGTTCACTAGTGGAGGAACTCTGGGGGAGATTTTAAGCCGTCCTGTGTGGATAACTTCCCACACTCCCCTAGTATTTGAAGACTCAGGAAATCGCTCCGAATAGATCTCTTTACCGCGTGCCCTAAATGGTCGATTGGGTTAAGGTCGGACAAATATTATGGCCGCAATATTTGCTGGCATGTTACTGAATGCTCTTCAATAGTTTAGGACATCCCTGGTCCGTTAAGACGGTACATTATCCTGTTGGAAGATCTCATTGTTGAAGCGAATTTGCAGTCATAAATATATCGCAAGCAATAAAAGATTCAAGAAAAATTAACAGTCTGCCTCTGTGGTGTAGTGATTAGTGTGATTAGCTGCCACCCTCGGAGGCCCGGGTTCGATTCCCGGCTCTGCCACGAAATATGAAAAAAGTGGTACGAGGGCTGGAACGGGGTACACTCAGCCTCGGGAGATCAAATGAGTAGAGGTGGGTTCGATTCCACCCTCAGCCATCCTCGAAGCGGTTTCCCGTGGTTTCCCACTTCTCCTCCAGGCAAATGCCGGGATGATACTTAACTTAAGGCCACGGCCGCTTCCTTCCCTCTTCCTTGTCTATCCCTTCCAACTTTCCCATCCCCCCACAAGGACCCTGTTCAGCATAGCAGGTGAGGCCGCCTAGGCGAGGTACTGATCATCCTCCTCAGCTCCCCAGTTGTATCCCCCGACCCAATGTATCAAACTCCAGGACACTGCCCTTGAGGCGGTAGAGGTAAGATCCCTCGCTGAGTCCGAGGGAAAAACCAACCCTGGAGGATAAACAGACGAAGAAGAAGAAAAAAATTGACCATGAATTGTAACCAGTAACTAATTAGCTAATAATAAATCTATAATGTTCATTATCGCACATTATAGCGTTTTTACACCTAGAATAAGTGTATCTGTCCAAATTTTGATGGAAAAAATAGCGATATTCTACTACTCTATTGAGGTCTTCACAGATAGGTTCCCTAAAGCCCAGAAGAAATTATCTGACAAAAGGGAGACCTTTCCATGGTAGTTATAATCTGTAGGATATTTTTCACAAAGCATTTATTGATGTACCAAATGCTACAATGTATACACAATACTATTATGTACATATTTCACTCTACAGCTCTCATTGGTTTTAACGTCCGGCTCCGTGGATAAATGGTTAGCATGCTGAACTTTGGTCCAAGGGGTTCCGGGTTCGATTCCCGGACCGGTCCGGGTTTTAACTTTCATTAGATAATTCCTCTGTCTAGGGGGCTGTGTGTTTGTGACGTCTTCAGTATTAGATTTCATCTTTGATAGGGCTCCATCCTCACAGACGCGCAGGTCGCCTATACGGTGTCAACTCGAAAGAACTGCAGCAGGCCACACGCCATTATTATACTGGTTTTAACCTTAAACAAGGGCACATTTAATTAAAAGAAAATCTTAAAATTATTGTTAATATTTTCCACGTTTTTACAATATAATTCAATACGTTCAAGTAAGCTGATTGATCTTGGTACAGGGTATAGAAATGCCAATATCCACCTTCCTTGAAATTCGTATTACTTTACCAGGAATACTTCTACACGAGAGCAAAAAAAGAAACTTCGTGACAGCATTCACTCATCAGAAGTTCATTTAACATAAATCATTTAATTGGACAACGAATATACTACACATAACTAAACATATAGTTGTTCAAGAAGTTTACTCTATATATTGTTGATAAAATTGAAATTTGGGCTTATTTTTAACGTTTGGGTCTCCTTAAAACTCATTGCCAAGTCTTTGTCTCTGATGGTCACATCGAGTATATGTATGAAGTTCCAACAGTAACTAGTGGCTCATCTACGTCCAAGATTTTGCTTTGGCTCGTGGTGTGGGTTACTGTAGTCACATCCTAGATCGTGAATCATGTGGCCTAGTAAGTGATTCTGAGAGTCGAGATCCCAGTAGCTATGGAATGGGGCTTAGCTTCCTTGTGCTCAGGCGGCTAGGACTATACAAGCCACCGCTGGTCCCTAACCCGTTAGAGGAGAGACCCTCACTGGGTATTATCGTAAGTAAGGGTAGCATTCTGCTTCATAGAATTTCTGACGAGCACGCTTAGGACGTTTAAGCAAGTCTCGGACCTACGGGAGTAACGGAGTCCGAATCCCATTTGACAGGCGAGGGACTTTTCGGAAAGAACTTGGCGAACGAAATGGAATTCATGGGGATCTATCAATGGTGCTTACGGGAGAAAGAAAGTAGAACTGGCTGAGTCAGCAAAGAGGGTGAGCCTGGATGTGTTAGGAGTTAATGATGTTCGGGTAAGAGGAGATCACGAGGAAGAGAGAGGAGATTATGAGGTATAATTGACGGGTGTTAGAAAGGTAAAGGTTAGGACTAATCATCAAGAATACTATTGCACACAATATAGTTTCTGTTAGGCACGTAAATGAGCAAATGATGTGGGTAGATTTGGCAGTTGGGGGAATCAGGACGAGAACTGCCTCAGTATATTCACCACACGAATATGCAGACGAGGATGAAGTTGACAAGTTTTATGATGCCTTGAGTGACATTGCCGTCAGGGTCAATAGCAAGGATATGATAATGCAAATGCGCGACTTCAATGCGAGAGTTGGAAATAGAACTGAAGGGTACTAAAGGGTGATTTTTAAATGTGCGGAAGATATGGGAGCTAATAGGAATGGAAAGCGTTTACTGGAATTCTGTCCTAGTATGGGATTAGCAATTATAAATACATTCTTCAAGCATAAGGCTATTCACCGCTACACATGGGAGGGTAGGGGCACCAGATCCATAATAGACTTTATCTTAACCGACTTTGAATTCAGTAAATGTTTTAGGAACGTGCGGGTTTTCCGGGATTTTTTCATGATACGGACCACTGTCTGTTCTGTAGTGAACTAAGTACCTCTAGGCCTAGGATAGAGAAAGTGAAAAATATCTGCAGACGAATAAGGGTAGAAACTCTCCAGGACGAGGAAATACGACAGAAGTACAGGAATATGATTAGTGAGATGTTCCAAACAATGGACATATAATAAAAATCTTCCGGGCTGTTATGCCGTGGTCCACTCCTCTCGCTTCTCCCAGACGTTTCGACTACTGCTGCGGTAGACGAAACGTCTGGGAGAAGCGAGAGGAGTGGACCACGGCATAACAGCCCGGAAGATTTTTATTATATTGACACCGGCCGTGAAATCCTTCATACTTTAATAAAAACAATGGACAGTAAGCAGGTTCAGGATATAGAAAGAGAATGGGTGGCATACAGGGATGCTGTAGTAGAAACGGCAAGGGAATGCCTAGGAACAACTGTGTGTAAAGATGAGAAAAGGCGAACATCTTGGTGGAATGATGAAGTGAGATTAGCTTGTAAACGTATCAGAAATGGCTCCAAACAAGGACTGCTGCAGACATAAAACTGTATGAATAGGAAAGAAACAGAGCGAAACAAATACCGTAGTTTTTGAATCCAGGAAGAAGTCGTGGGAAGATTTTGGTAATAAACTGGAAAGGCTTGGTCAAGCATCAGGAAAATATTTCTGGACAATAATAAAGCATCTAAGAAAGGGAGGGAAAAAGGAAATGAATAGCGTTTCTGGTAAATGAGGTGAACTCATAATAGATCCCAGGAAATCACTGGACAGGTGGAAAGAATATTTTGAAAATTTTCTCAACGTTAAAGGAAATCTTCCTGGTGACGTCGCGAACAGTCGAGCTCATGGGGTGGAAGACAATGATGTTGGAAGTGGAAAAAATTGTAAATAATCTCCACTGTCATAAAGCAACAGGAATAGATTAAATTAGACCTTAGATGGTGAAATATAGTGGGAAGACAGTGATGAAACGGCTTCATAGAGTAATAAGGTTAGCATGAAATGTTGGTGAGGTACCTTCTGATTGGACAAACGCATGATTGCACCTATATATGAGCAAGGACCCAGGAAGGATTGCAACTATCGAGGTATCTCATTGATCAGTATATCGGGCAAGGTGATCACCGGAATTTTGAAAGGGAGGGTGCGATCACTGGTTGAAAGTATGTTAGATGAAAACCAGTGTGGTTTCAGGCCACATAGGGGCTGTCTGGTTCAGATTTTCAGTTAACTGAAAAATGCTACGAGAGAAATAGACAGTTATGTTTATGTTTCTTAGATCTAGAGAAGTCATATGTCAGCGTACCGGGGGAAAGGATGTTCACCTACTGGGGGACTATTGAATTAAGGGCAGATTGTTAAAATCGATCGAAGGCATTTATGTTAACAATTGGTTTTTTTTTGCTATGGGCTTTACGTCGCACCGACACAGATAGGTCTTATGGCGACGATGGGATAGGAAAGGCCTAGGAGTTGGAAGGAAGCGGCCGTGGCCTTAATTAAGGTACAGCCCCAGCATTTGCCTGGTGTGAAAATGGGAAACCACGGAAAACCATCTTCAGGGCTGCCGATAGTGGGATTCGAACCTACTATCTCCCGGATGCAAGCTCACGCTGCAGTGAGAATTGACAGTAGAATGAGTTCTTGGTTCAAGGTACTACAGGAGTTAGAAAAGGCTGTAATCTTTCACCTCTGTTTTTCATAGTTTACCAGGATAATCTGCTGAAAGGTATTAAGAGCAGGTGGGGATTCATTTAGGTGAAAATGTAGTAAGCAGTTTGGCCTATTGTTGACGACTTGGTCTTAATGGCAGACTGTGTCGAAAGCCTGCAGTCAAATATCTTGTAACTGGAAAATAGGTACAGTGAGTATGGTATGAAAATTAGGCTTTCCAAGACTAAATTGATGTCAATAGGTAAGAAATCCAAGAGAACTTAATGTCAGATTAGTGATACAAAATTTGAATAGGTAGATAATTTCAAGTATTTAGGATTTGTATTCTCCCAGGATGGTAGTATAGTAAGTGAGATTGAATCGAGGTGCAGTAAAACTAATGCATTGAGCTCGCAGTTGCGATCTATTATATTCTGTAAGAAGGAAGTCAGCTCGGGACGAAATTATATTTTCATCAGTCTGTTTTCAGGCCAACATTGTTGTACAGAAGTGAAAGAAGGGTGGACTCAGGATAACTTTTCATATGTTAGATGTAACAGACATGAAAGTAGCGAGAATGGTTGCTGATATAAACAGGTGGTAACAATGGCAGGAGGGCACTCGGAATTAGGAGAGAAAGGATAATTTAGCAATGAAGCTGTACGCATTAACCGGCTTCAGTGGTGGGGCATTGTGAGGCGAATGGAGGAGGATAGGTTACCTAGGAGAATAATGGACTATGTTATGGTTTGGTAAGAGAAGCGGAAGGAGACCAAGACTAGGCTGGTTAGACTCACTTTCTAAGGATTTAACGATAAGAGGTATAGAACTAAATGAGTTCACAGAACTAGTTAGAAAAAGGGGACTGTGGAGACGGTTAATAAATTCATGAAGGCTTGCAGACTGAACGCTGACAGGCATAGCAGTCTATAATGCAAATGTATGGTATTAATAGAATGATATCAACGTCATTAGGTTTAACGATAATAGGTAATTGAAGAGTTTAGTGGATGAAGGTGTTATGTTACAATTTGATAAAATGTTTTCGGGTGCTCTTTTTCATTATTTCACTTAATCAGTGTTTGTTGTGCGCTCTTACGCAGTCTTATTGAAAATTTTGGGGTTTCATTAACGGTACGTGTAGCTTGGCAGAGAAAGGGCTATTTCCAGAATCACATCTTCATCCACTGACATGTTTCGAGGAAATCTTTGAAAGCTTGTGTGTGCCTATTCAATGTCCTCATTATTGGGTTCATTACTTAGTTCACTGACAAAATTTACATATAAGCACTGGAATGAACTGAAAGCATATAGATAAAAAAAATCGCTGTATATTTAACACCATTTTGGCAGAAAAACAAGAGCACTAGGAAATCTTTTGCGAATATTACATTTGCAACAGCCTTCTCACAAATGAACTCTCATATAAAACATAAGAATTCAATTAAGCCGAAATTACTGAGAAAGCAATGTTACTTTTCAGTGACTGATTCATAAAAACATATCCACAAGGAAGGTGTTGCAAGTTTTCAATTTTTCCGGCGTCAATTTCACTCCGGGGTCAGTGGTCCTTTCCAGCTCATCCTCTCCATCCAGGACGGATCTCGTGGTACCACTGTTCCGTTTCGAGACATTTATTTTCTTGAAAGGTGTATAAGGATAATAATCCTTACAGAGACAGGTATGAGCCGAATTCCTCCACTCTAAACCATTTCATCTCCTCTCTGAAAGTCACTTCTTCACCGACCATGTTCATCCTTGGATTCATGAGATTGAGCTGGGTTACTCAAGGTCGACACTTTTCAACGGAGTGAAAATATCAGGTGCCTTTGACGCGTTTTTCTTTAACAGAACAACACCAAGCCGTGTACACACTATCTTATTCCACTGAAATCGGACTTCTTTGAAGGCGTAGCGAAATCGGGGATCATGCTAAGTTTACAAGGAGAGCGTAACCTGTTCTTCCATCTGAAAATCTCCATTTTTCTTAAACTGTCACTTAATTTGTTCATCCGCTAAACTCTCCAATTCAAAAGTCAAAATGGCTGATAATATTCAAACTTGGTTGTGCTGCTACGCAAGGCTCTCAACATATATTGTATCAATAGTAGTTTCAGTTCGAGAAAATTACCTAATCCTTTAATAATGCTTGTACATGTCCTTCGCTAATCAAAGCAATTCGAGTAAATATATCAGTGCAATATTCAATACGTAATCGGAACGTATTTTGCTCTTCATGCAGCTGATTGATAATACTGTATAATAGGAGTCCTTGAAACGCTTGGTGGCCTTTTAAACACTTGAGAACTAAGAGCCTAAACTTTGCTGTTAGGGGTGTTTAGCACTGAAGTAACATTTATAGTTAACTGACTGTACTGGGATTCGACTTCCAACCCTGAACACAGGAGCGTAGAGTATCCAGCTACTTCACGCAGCATACCCGAGGGAAATAAACTAGTGACTAACATGGCTCAAAGCTGAAAGGGAACATTAACAGAGTTTAACACAGTTTAACCCTTTATAGGGCAGAACTCTTTTTTGTTGGATATTTTTAATTTTATTTTTAAGTTATTCCTGAGTGACATCTTATTAAGGAAAACATTAATATAGATTGAATTTCAACATTCCTCATAGTTATAATCATGAAAACAGTAGGCAATTCTTTTAACCAAAAAGCATTTAGGGAAACCATGGGTGGTGATGTGGTCAGTGGTAATAAATTTACCACATTAAAGAACAGTAATATATGGTTATACATGTTTATTTAATTCAATTTTATTACATATATTTACAGTTTAAAGTCTAAACATTAGTGTGGTAAGGCTCAAAACATTTTTTGCATAAAGCTACCTTACAGCTAGAGCTAGAGCTGACGTTTTTGGCTTTCCTCGAGTACCACAATGTGCACATCGCCTACATGTACTGGGTATATGCACATGACCTCCACCACCCATGGAGGTATTATTACCCTTGAACTTTGCTTTGGTAACAATTACCTGACCAGAACCATTGGTTTTCTTTCATCAGAAAGTAAACTATTGAACTGTAAATGACTCATAATTTTAATTTTTGCAAGTTCACTCGTTTTCTTATCGAGAATGAACGAATTCACAATAGCAGAATCAATCATGTAATAAAAGAGCTTCATCCAGCCTCATCTTGACTTGACTTGATCAAATTTATCAACTCCACCCATAGACTGGTTATAATCGAACACTGACAGGGGCCATTCTATGGATTCCTTCTGACTTTTATTATTCCGCCTGTTTACGGAAGTTTTAGCCTCTGGATTGTGCATGTTACTACCAATAATAACAGATTTCCTGCCCCTATCTTTCCATTTGGACACTGAAATATCCTCTGCCATTGCAAAATCACATTCACCTAATTGCATAGAACTATCAGCTACCAAGTGGAATTTAGGAAATAACTTTCTAGTGGATAAAGTTGTCCCACAGGCAAACAATCCTCTGGATAGCAGCTTAGATAGCAATAGAATGGTACAAAAGAATCTATCAAAAAATAAACTATAGCCCAAAAATTAAAATAATTTCCCAAATTCCATTACAAACCTCTCTCCTAAAGGGTCACCACCACTACCTTCTTCTTTTCCTTCATAAATGTTAAATTTTAGCATGAATCCTGCCATTGCACAACATACAATAAAAACCTTATAACCCCTTTTTATTGGTTTTAGTGGCATGTGTTGTTTTAGGCTGCTTCGACCTTTGAAAGGAACCATGCTTTCATCTACAGATAGGAATCTTGAGGAATGTAAAGCCTGTTTGAAAACGTTATTCAAGTGATTTACTAGAGGTCTCACTTCATACAACTTGTCATAATTAGGTTCACCTCGCTTAGGCATGCAGCTATTATAATTTAGATGAATGAACCTCAGAATCTTAAGAAATCTCTTCACAGGCAAAATATCAGCAGTTTTACCCACTCTAAAATGTTGATTTGTGGACCAAAACAGCCTAAGGCTAGGTAAAGGGTGAAATCCTATTATAATAAGCATCCCAATGAATGCTTTCAGTTCATCACTTGTCAAATCTAAAGATGAACCCTTTTGTACAGCATACTTATTTGATTCAGTACAAATGTTCATCAATAGAATCAGAAATACTTTAAATGGAGACAGTAAATCTACAGGAACATTAGGTCCAAATGGCCGTGAAAATGAAGAATTCTGATAACCTTTTGGAGCAATTCCTACTTCGAAGAAGTTGTACTGATTGTGAGGCAGTGGTGGTGACGGCAGGTCAGATTCTGACTCCTCGTCAGTTGATAAATGGTGTAGGTCACTCTTACCATCATAATCCGGATCATCTATATTGTCATCAGAGTCAAAATCCATAGGCAGTGAGGAGTTATCACCATTATTGGTAAAATTATCACCACTTCTGAATGAGGATGTCAATGGCAAGGCATCCTCCGCATCCGAATCTCCACCACACTCTGAATCAAAAGGATGTAGAGTTTCCACTAATTCTTCTATGGATGAAGCGTCCAGTCTGTTCCTATTAGCCATTTCCTTCCTAAAATAGAAAAATAGAAATAAACGACACCACATTATGAAAGCATGTTGAAATGAAATGTCGTGATGAGGATGAAATGATGCAAACGTCAAGAAAACCAAATCCCCGAGCAAGAGGAATTAGCCTTGGCTGGGAATTGAACCCGGGACCCTTCAGGCCAAAGGCTAGCTTGTTAACCACTTAGACACTAAGCCAGACAAAACATGATTACTGTAAAATTGCATTAGCACACACTGGTACAAACGCCACAATAACACTAGGCTATTAGACATCTGATGAACAGCAGGCAGATGACCTTGTATTTCCTCACCCCTAAATAAGCAACAAGTACAAGCAGTTAAACTTTTCTTGCTTATGTTATCCATATCCATAACCATAGGCCCTAATATGCCCCCAGTTACTTATTACAACACTTCAAATCGTTGATCATGTTCAATACTTTGCCATATAGTAAGTAAGGGATCAACATAGGACATGCTTGATTGAAATTGCTCATAACATCTTAGCCGTACGTTTTTCCTGTAATACTTAAGTAAACACAAACCTTTGTGAAGAATGTGTCACAATGTGAAACCTCTGAATGGCTTCATACTTGAAAGAATCTCAGATGAGACACAGCCTACAAAAGGAAAAAAAAATAGGTTAGGTTGAACTTATCATCACGCTTCACCTAGGATGGTGATAAATATAGATATGAAATTTAATTACGTTATCTCAGAGATACTATATAAATAATCTGAACTATATAAAACAATAAACAAGTAATAAATACTCAGAGACAGCATATAAGAGTGCACTTACCTCAAAATAAAACACAAATATATTACTCAGTAGTCACACAGGCTTTGTGGTTAACTTGTTGACCACAATAACAGAGCATTGCTGCCATCTCTCGACGTGCAGCTGAAACTCCATTGTGGTTAAGAATATGAACACAAAGCGTTCCTGCAAACTGCAGCAAAGGATAAACATCGAAATTTAAAAATGCTTTAGGAATTATTGGACGTTTTGCATCTTGGTTAAATATTTAACCACAAACCTATAAAGGGTTGGGCAAAATGATCCAGCTTTGAGATTTGTGAAGATGTACCTCGTATGTACTGAAGTAGCTTTCACAGAGGCAGAGAAGAGAACTGTCCAGATATGATCTTCCCATTTCTAGGTCAGGATGAGAATCTTAGGAGATTGTGGAATGTTAACATCATCATATTCCAAAACTATTTTCGTTGATGTGAAAGCAGATAATTTACCTCTCTTACAAGGAAAAGCTGATGTGATTAAAGAAATAGATTGATATATCAACGGATTATCATGTCATTCATTTCATCTCATTAACTCCTCTGATGAGGATGACGTCAGGAAGGGCATCCGGTCATAAAAACCCGCCACGACAGATTTATCTCACCTCATACCCGACCCCGTAGAGAAACGGGACATGGGTTGGACAAACAACATCAACGAAGTAAAGACCAATACGAGATGGGGAAATAAGCGAGATTCAGCTGCTGTTGTTGATGTAGTGAAGGTAAGGCATAGATTTGCAACTGGCAAGTGAACGGTAAGGTATTGTGGTCCTATTAGTTAATCATATAAGCATGCTTTTGAAGAAAACAGAACGTCTATCTAGCACCAGGAATTTGGGAATCTGACAGAAGGAAATGGGTGCAATCATTAAGGTAAAATGTACGATTTCAGAAGAGAGCTGAGGCGTGGGCATGCACTTTTAAGGTAATATTATAATGCTTGCTTTTGTTGGGTCGATTGATGGGCACAAGGAGGTGAAACTGAGGAGTATATTATCAATTGGTGTCAATGTGACGATATCAACAAAAATTTATCGTCTGAAGTTTATGACTGATACTAGCTAGAGTGTAGTAATTTACCGAATTTACCACTCGTCACTTCCGGGAGAGAATTGGACGAACTTGTTGTGACTTATTCAACTGGACATCGGATACATGATTAATTTGAGGAGTGTATTTTAAAATGATGTCGCTGTGACGAATCAGCAGGAAGTCTCTGGAATATCAGAGAAAATGTTCTTAGAGAATAAAACTTCTTATCATGGAGTGCACACTGACTTAGCAAATGTCATGGGATAGTCACCTAACATCGTGTGGGGCCTCCTCTGGCCCTGCGAACTGCAGTGAGACGCCGTGGAAGTGAATCGACAAGTCCCTGGTAGTCTTCTGGACGCAGCTGACACCAAATCGTTTGCAGAGCGGCCGCCAATGCTGGCCTGTTCGTGGGTGCAGGATCCATGGCACGGAGCCTGCGTTCCAGGACATCCCAGATATGCTCGATAGGGTTCATATAGGGGCTACTGGGTGGCCATGGCAGTCGTTGGACCTCCGCTCCATGTTCCTGGAACCATTCCCGGGCGACGTGGGAGAGATGTGGCGGCGCGTTATCATCTTGAAACACCGCAGAACCGTCTGGGCGCTGGAAGGCCAAAAATGGGTGGAGATGGTCTCCGAGCAGCTCAACATACCGCGTACCATTCAAAGTCTCTTCCAGAACAACTAGGGGCCCATTCCATACTAGGAAAATGCACCCCAGACCATAACAGAGACACCAGCGCCCTGGACCACACCTTCGAGGCAGGCGGGATCCATCGCTTCATGTGGTATGCGCCATACACAGTGCCTCCCATCGGCATAGTGCAGTTGAAATCGTGATTCGTCTGACCATATCACGTTACGCCATTGTTCCAGTGTCAATCCCTCGTGATTGGCGACAAATGCGCGTCGTTGTGCCCGATGACGTTGGGTTAACAGTGGCACCCGTGTGCGGCGCCGGCTTCCATACCCCATAGAACCCATGTTCCTACGGATTGTCCCTGGGAGACGTGTCTAGCACGGCCTGTGTTGAATTGAGCCGTGATTTGTTGCACGGTTGCCCGTCTATCACTGTTGACAATCCGTCTCAGATGTCGCCGGTCACGGTCATCGATGGTGGCTGAACGGCCGGTCGTTCGTCTGTTGTGGACGGTGACACCCGCATTCAACCATTCACGATACACCCTGGACACGGTTGATCGTGTGAAGCCGAATTCCCGCACCACTCCCGAAATCGCACTTCCTATCCGTCGGCACCGACCACCATACCCCGTTCGAACGGTGTCAGCTCACGACGACGTTCCATGTTACACCTGTCACATGCACAGCCACTGCTCACAAGGTCTCCTATACAACCAACGCTGGCACAGGGGGCGTGTGGTGCGCAGACAACACACCTGCGCAACCGTGCTCCGCTATCCCATGATATTTGCTCAGTCGGCGTAGTACAGTACGTTAGAAATGAGACTCCGCAGCAAGCAGTGCAGCTGCGGCCTGTTCGAATGCCAGCAAATGCCAGTCACATGCGAGCGGACAGCTCGACTGCGCTTCGCAGTGAATCGAGAGATTAAAAGCACAATGGTGCTGTAATAACGTATTACACAAAAATACCCTGTTAACAAAGCCAATAAAAAGTAACTTGAATAGGAGTGAATTGTAAGCCTAGTGATTGTGGTGGTCGGGCTAAATGGCTCAGGCGGTTGAAGCTCTGGCCTTCTGATCCCAACTTGGCAGGTTCGATCCTAGCTCAGTTCGGTGGTATTAAGATAAAGTTACCTTAGGGATAACAGCGTATTTTTTCCCCACGCTAGTGCAGACACTAAGATTTATCACACTGACTTCGTATACACAGCGCCGTTGAACAAACCTTTATAATATTAAACAAGTGTATTGCTTGTGGTTGGGTGAAGGCGTGCTTAGTTCACTAAGTTGGACATGAGTTCGATTACCCTCTCCCTTATAAACGTGACACACTTTGAAGAGGGTCATGGCCCTAGAGTTTGCTCAGTATATATCAGAAATGAATACCTTACGAAGTGTATTACTGGGGGAAAAGTCGGATGGACACAGAGTTAACCAATCGATCACTTTTACGGATAGCGGAAGAGAGCCTTCAAAACCATTAGTCGGCTGCATGGTGCAGCGAATTAGAAGATCGCATCCTGTGCTCAAGATTGCAGGGAAAAATCTGGTCGACATTTAAGGGTAGATGCATCGGTGTGATTCTCATCCGTATCCAATAGACCAGCAAAATATGCCCCAATGGCTGTGAAGACATCAGATATTCCACATGACAATGATCACTCGCTCTTACGAATCCTTGGATTTTATTACTGAACCATATTGTCAAGTTTGTAAGGATTGTGACCAGACGCGGTTCTACCCGTAGACTAAATATTCACGTGCCCTACCATCAGTGAAACATTTAAGATAACGCATATTTATGACGTTATTTTTTTAAAGATGCTTTTTGTAGCGTTTGTGTGTTGCGCTCCTTTTTTTGTACTGGAAGGAACTTGACACCATAGCAATGGTCGCAGCCTGGTTTTGGACTTCCTCTCTCATTGATAGCGCCTCACTCACACTTACTGCTGTGAGAAGAGGAAGAGGGATTACGGTAAAATCCACTTACTAAAGCCACAAAGATTTTGAGACTGGACACTTCGGCGCTGTAATACAAATCTTCCACACAGTTTATAGAGATGGACATTCGGGATCTCTGGTGACGAGTTTGAAGGCCGCTGGCGGCGCTGTTATCAACTTGAGCACGTCAAAACGGGGAGTGATGAGATGATTCACGTTAGTACTGGGAACGTGTGTGTAGAGTTTCGTGACATTAGCTGCAACGATTGATCCTTACTGGGAGGGCTACATGGCAGTCCGTTCCCATGCCTAATTTAGCTATTCTGCAATCCAAGGAATGTGCAAGAAGCGTGATTTCTTGTTATCAAAGAACGCGATCAGTGGCGTATTGAAGAAAAAGAGCAAAGGCCGACTGGGCTTAATTCCAGAGGGGAAAAATAAAGGCAAATCCACAACCAGCCACCAGCCGTACACCAGAAGTGGAGAGGAAAGTGACGGTCCTTGCCTAAGATGGTAATCCTGTCCCGCAAAGGACTCTCGCACGTAAGTTCGGGATGTCTGTTTCAACAGTTAGCACCATAATCAACAAAGACCTGCCATTAGAAAAGCGGCATAAGCGCCAAGTTCACAAGCTGTTGCCTCGTCACATTTGGGAACGTCGCACTAACGCAAGGAAGCTGTATGAGGGCTATCTGGCATGGGATAGACGGGAAAATGTGGTAACATGAGACGAAGCATATGTGTACCTTAGTGACTGTAACAAACCCCGCTCGCTTTACTACCGCCCTAGAGACAACAACAATTATCAAACATTGTATAAAGAATGCCAGGAATGTTTTCCATGGGGTTTCATAATCATCGCTGGATACTGCTACAGTGGCAAGCTAACCAATCGTCGTGTCGCTAATAACGTGAAGGTGAACTCTACAAGAAGTTTTAACACCCATTTACAGCACGGATATCCCAGCAATGTATGGGAGGCCGAAAAATCAGGTATGGGTACATCAAGATAAAGCGTCCAGGCACACCTCTCGTTCAACTCGTCTGTTCTTAGAGAGAATGGGGATTAAAACTGGAATCCGTGCAATTCCTTTTACTGACATTCCGGTGAAGGCACTCATGGACTTTTGTGCATTTAGACTCCTAAAAGAAGCCTTAGGTAATAGACGTCCACGCACTATCAATGGTATCTGGCAAGCTTGTCAGGCGGAGTGAGATAACTTAGAAACATTCTGCTGCAGTAGAAATTACGTTGTCGGGCTATAGCTAGAAATGCTGGCTTTCCAAGTAAGCTTGATCGTGGCTTTTCATTAGCTAATTACGCTTCAAACATCGTCCCTAGAGAACCCGAACGACCTTCTGTATTCTTTCCACTAGATGATGAGTCAGGAAGAGTGTCGTTAACTTCCTTCGGTGCAGCCTGGCAGGTCCAAGGACATTTCCTTTTGTTTGTTTCCTTTCTAGAACGCTTCAGCTTACTTTCTTCAACGAAGAAAAGCTTTATATGATATAACTAGCTGATGTACCCGTGCTTCGCTACGGAATTCTACATTGTATACAGAATTGTAGGTTAGGTAGTGTACACGTTGTGAGCAAGACTGTATTAATTACATTGCATAGCTCTTAACGTTACTAGAAACGCGACGGAGAAATCAACAAACGTCTTTTCTCATATGAAGACTGTGTTAGGGAATTTTCATTGTAATGGTAGGCCCACTTGCCTACCCTCAGTCACAATCAGGTTTGGGAATTGCTTTATAATGGCAGACGCTCACTCTCCACCTGCCTTTTTACATCCTCAGAAAGACTGTCTTAGTAGTTTTCCCAACTGAAATGAACATAGGACATTACAATGACGTCAGTAGGAATGGCGCGAGTAAAAGCAACGATTTCACATGAAATACTCGATCAAATGAGAAACAACACATTTTCTCACTTTTAACGAACAGTACTACGCCGCCGATCTAACAGTCCAAAGTTCCAGAGCTGGAATGACCAGGCCGCAGACAGCCGTGATCCGTGAACACTCTTAGTCTCTTTTCGGGGGGGGGGGTCGAATAGTGGAGAGTCCCAGGTCAAAAGCTATGCCCTTTTACTAATATGTTTCCTAGGAGTACCCGATGAGCCGGAAAATCTCAATTCACTGCACTGGCGGCGGAAAAATCTATCTGACTTGGAGGCAAATTTTTCTTCAAAGCCAGAGGAGAAACCCCCTCTTCACTGCTAATTTTTTATAAAGTTAATGTAGAATTTAGAATGAAGAAGCTCTTTTTAAGAACTACAGTACTACGCCGCCGATCTAACAGTCCAAAGTTCCAGAGCTGGAATGACCAGGCCGCAGACAGCCGTGATCCGTGAACACTCTTAGTCTCTTTTCGGGGGGGGGTCGAATAGTGGAGAGTCCCAGGTCAAAAGCTATGCCCTTTTACTAATATGTTTCCTAGGAGTACCCGATGAGCCGGAAAATCTCAATTCACTGCACTGGCGGCGGAAAAATCTATCTGACTTGGAGGCAAATTTTTCTTCAAAGCCAGAGGAGAAACCCCCTCTTCACTGCTAATTTTTAATAAAGTTAATGTAGAATTTAGAATGAAGAAGCTCTTTTTAAGAAACGGCTCTATTCAGGGTTGAATTTTGAGTTATTTAGTGAATTGTGGTGCTATAATTTGGAATATGCCTAAATTGTAATTCTAAAGCAGGTCATAGTACTGCTACTACTAAGTGAGGCTCTACCTTTAGTGTGCACACTGTTCATTAAAAACAGTGCGTCAGAGTAGGGATCGAATAGCTGAATACTATGATGAACCAGTGTGTTACGTACCAGCAGTACGGTATCAGAAAATGTATGAGTCAGGGGAATGATATGCTAAAGAAGAAACGTTTCTAACTCCTCAGCTATTTCCCGCAAATATTCAGTCAGGCTGTTATAGTTGGTACGCAGCAGTAATCCATCTATCGGAGTTGAGCGGCAGCATAAGAGACAAAGAACATCACAACAAACAATGGTCAATGTAATGTTATTGTTGATGAATGTTATGGGCTTTCAATATTGTAGGCCTTCACATTTAGTTTTCTTCCGACTCTGAAATACCACTCTTATCATAGTCGGTACGGTAAAACTGAATAAAAACATAAATGGTCGGAAATAATTCTCTATAACTTTTGTTATGTAGTACTTTTCGATAGGACATAGCTATTTAAAAATTAAATTTTGGGCACCTTCCCCTAAACTACAATTTCATCCAGGGTGAATACAATATTTATAACTTAGACTGTAGTTTCTTATTCCCCGACTCTATATACCGACTTTCATTAAATTCTATTAACCCATTTTCTCGTGGCTCGGCGTCGATATGGACTTGGCATCAAAAATACAAATCATGAATATCTGCGTTATCAAAACCAGTACCGTAACAATGTATAACATAAATGATCGGAAACTTAATTCTATATAACTTTAATTATGTAGTATTTATCGATAGGACCACTAGTAATATAAATATTTGAGAATTAAATTGTAAGGATTCCTCTAAACTATCATTTCACTCAGCGTGAGTGAAATTATTTACAGCCTAGATTGTAGTGGCTCATCCCCCGACTTCATGTGCCTATTTTCGTTAATTTCTCTTCAGCCGTTTCCTCATGATGCGTGTACAGACAGACAGACAGACAGACAGACAGACAGACAGACAGACAGACAGACAGACAGACAGACAGACAGACAGACAGACAGACAGACAGACAGACAGACAGACAGACAGACAGACAGACATTACGGAAAAGTGCATTTCCTTGTTACTATGGACATGACCGATACAGAAATACCGTTCTTTTCAAATTCTGAGCAATGTACAGACAAAACTCTTATTTTATATATATAGATATGCACGAAACTAGAAACACAAATAATATGAGGACAGAAAAATATTCCTACGGTATTAGCTTTCACTGTTTTAAAGTGAACAAAGCCATTGGCGCCAATGAAGCAGTTCTTCCGCTGGACCTAGACAATTCGAGATGTATTTAGCAGGGCGAATTAAAAAAATGTATGTTCATGTAGGGATTTAGTGGTTATTTCAACTTCTTCTAGCGACATAGAAACATTATTTGAATTTATGATAAAAGAATGTTCGTTTCGTGCTTGTCGGTTTTCCGTGTAATTGTGTTGGCCGGACTGAACCAAACAAAAGTGATAACCGGGAAGTATTATTTATTTAGCGTTTGGCAGGACATATTACAAATAATTGTAAAATTAGACAAAGTATATTAAGTTACATATTTACGTCCCACTAACTACTTTTACATACCTTTGCTGGCAGGACCTAGTGTTTACAGTGCACCATGTCTTCTGGTATGGGCTACAGCCATTTTGTTACTGTCACAGATCTGTCTCTGTCATATCCTTGGCTTTGACAATATGAAAGTGACTGAGGTATGAGCGATGCTAGTAATGCCATTCCTTCTGCTGCCAGACCCTGCTGTGAATGGTGTGAAAATGTTGCTCATAGGGTCGGTTGGTATATGCATATCAGTGGGCTTGGCAGACTGATACGTAATAGCAACTCTGGCTCGGTGTGGAAAGCAACGGGAAACTACCTCTTTCCTCATTTCCCTAGTACGCCTCTTCAGTGATGCCTAGGCCATCTATGACAGCTGACGGACTGAACATAAATACAACTACTTTTACGGTTTTCGGACATTTAAGGATTTGATGAGTAGGACGAAACGCCAGGGTACATTTCGATACGACGAGTATAAGTCTCCTTATAAAATAATTTTTAAGGGGATGGCATGATAGACGAATAGGTCTAATTAACCGATTCTCGCAGACGGCTCTTCGATTATCTTGCTTCATAATATACTCTACCACAAGATGCATACCTTGGTTTCTTATCAAGACTACCGTGGTACGAATACCGGACAATGCATACGGGGTTTTGAAATGAAACATAACATCCCAGTCGTTCAGAGCCCACGTAAAACTCGAGGTCACGTGATTATGGTCACGGTATCAACACTCATCTAAACCAGAAGTTCTCAAACTATTATGAGATTGTACCTCTCGCTCAAAAATGTTCAATGTACCCCACGAAAGAATATCTAAATGATAGGTTAAAAATATGAGTTCCTGTCTAATTATTGAGGCATTTTAATTGATTATACACCATTCTTGTAAATACACATTGCAAATAAGACGAGATTGTGAAACTAAATACATTTTTATAACACATCACAAGAAATTTAAGAGTGTGTGTCTGTATCAAGTATAATGCAATGATACTAAAGTAATACAGGACACCCTGTTTGTATGAATGTTTAAAAAAACGCTAGATTAGCCTGAATATCAAAGTAATAAATAAGGATGAAACATTTTCGATCTTAATTCAGGAATTCAGACTTTGCGAACCATCAACATTTCAATAGGATGGATGTGTCTGCATGGCGTGGAACAGTTTTCTGATGTGCCGTAGTCCATGTGAAACTTTCAATCGAAGCGTGGCTCCATAGACTATATACATATTTATTTATTTATTTCCATATTTCAATTTTTCTTCATTTTTTCCCTGAAGGCGGCTCGCGTACCCCACTAAAAGTCCCAGGCGTATCCCTAGGGGTACGCATACCACAGAGTGAGAACCACTTATCTAAGCCTATGAGATTTTTTAAAAACAAATGATAGGGTGAATTACGCCACCAAGTCTGCTGCTTGAAATTATTATTTATGTACTTTATTACAGGGTTCACATCTGTTTTTCACACTGTTCAACAGTAAAGTGCACCCATTTTCCTCTTTGAAAATCTGGAATTCTAATGTAAAACTAGCTATAAGCAGAATGCAGTGCTTGAGTTAGATAACATCACGTATATCATAATAACATGAAAGGAAAGGTCTTATAGTTACAAGAAACAGACCGAGCTTAGTTTTTCATTTCCATCTGCGAACCATAATAGGTATCCCACCATACTGCACCCATGCGAACGTAATCGTTGGATTTACGAAAGCGTTGTTTACAAGAAGAGAAAGAAAGAATGAATTCGGTCATTTGGCTGAAACTGATAGATTAACAGAATAACAACATTGTTTTCTATAACCCTAAATGTATTTCCTCCATTATAATGAAGTTAATTTTTTTCTTCAACGATGACTACTTCGCATATTTTTGTCTTAAAAAGTGCATTTCCTTATAACATGAGGATAATGAGTTAGAGAGGGACATATTTGGTTAATTTCCACCTCCTGTATCTCTTGAGGAGGTCCCCTTGAGGATAGCAGACGATCATTGAGACACAAATTGAGCAATATGTTCGACTTGATCGGTCTAATTTGCCGATTCTTGCAGATGTCTCTTCGATTATCTTGCTTCATAACATCATTAATTTAGGATCGGTTGCCCCTACCATGTTATGTATACCTTTCATCTTCTTCGTACAGCGGGTTGCATCTTGTGCTGGTTCTTGAGGGCGGGGAGTCGAAGTATTCTGTCTAATCATCAGCAAAAAGAGCTTCTCCAGTTTCCCGTATGATGGCGCCTTAGCTGTAGCATCCTTTGACAGTTTGTAGTTGAACTTGCCAGATGTCGAACAGAGGTGAAAGGAAGCCGCCTCGTCACTCTTCTATAGCCATCCTTGTATCCCGAAGAACGGGCTGATGCAGTCAAGTACTTACTTCCCCCAAAGAAGCATATTGCTAACTGATCTCCAGCTTTTTTTCTTTTTTTTGTTAGGGGCTTTACGTCGCACCGACACAGATAGTTCTTATGGCGACGATGGGATAGGAAAGGCCTAGGAGTTGGAAGGAAGCGGCCGTGGCCTTCATTAAGGTACAGCCCCAGCATTTGCCTGGCGTGAAAATGGGAAACCACGGAAAACCATCTTCAGGGCTGCGGATAGTGGGATTTGAACCCACTATCTCCCGGATGCGAGCTCACAGCCGCGCGCCCCTAACCGCACGGCCAACTCGCAAAATGGCATTTTCAACCTTGAAAATTATTTCCATCTGTCCAGCTTCTTAGTTCATCGGTCTGAGGAGGAGCCTTCGATTCAATGGACTCCGAGTTCATTTCTCGACCTGTCCGGGGATTTTAATCGGTTCATTCATCTCGGGGCCTGAGAGTTTATGTTCGTCTTATTATTTATCTTCATTCACATATAACACATCACTCTACCTATCACTTCGGTAACACGCAATATGATTACATCCCTCCACGTTGGGTAGGCGTCAGGAAACGCGTTCGGGCATAAAACTAGGCTTAATCCATGTGTAGTATCACTCCAATTAGCTGCGAAAATGCCTGGAAGAAGGGAGAGAAAGTTATGTCCGTGTGGTTGGAGTTTTACGTAAAACTGTCCATCCGGTAGCCATGAACCTTAAGGGATGTAAACCTGTTACCATGCGTATCGGGTGCTATTATCATGTTCTCTGTTGTTGTTCTAGGAATATTTTGTGAAGAGTATTATCTCGGAAACCTGTAGAAGGAGATAGAATTGAATCCATGTAGGGCAGAGGTGAATCACTGTGTATGGGAGTATCTGTTAACACACTGAGCTGATACAATTAAAAAACCAAACTCTACGGCGCAAGAGCCCCGAAGGGCCACGGGCTACCAAGAGGAAGGGGAGTTAGGGATTGGAATAACTTACCAAGGGAGATGTTCAATAAATTTCCAATTTCTTTGCAATCATTTAAGAAAAGGCTAGGAAAATAACAGATAGGGAATCTGCCACCGGGGCGACTGCCCTAAATGCAGATCAGTAGTGATTGATTGATTGATTGATTGATTGATTGATTGATTGATTGATTGATTGATTGATTGATTGATTGATTGATTGATTGATTGATTGATTGATTGATTGATTGATTGATTGATTGATTGATTGATTGATTGATTGATTGAAGAGCTGATACAAGGGTATGCAAGTAATTACCAACTCCAGCTGCTTTAACTCGCGAGATTTCCATAGAGATGGTGAAAGTCGCAGCGACAACTCAATATCCGTCTGCTAGCGATATAGTTGGCGCAACTTGCTTTGGGCCTCGGGGTCCTGAAACCTATTCCCAATGTAGATTCCTTTAGCCCAGAGCTGGTTGTTTGCGCTGTTCCTTTCACACTTGTCCCACACAACAATATATAACACCAACCACCTCTGCACTCATAGTTAGTATCACACGGCTGACGCTGCCCACCCTCACGAGTTTACCTTAGAAGAGCTACATCAGGCCTAAATAAGCACACACAGCTCAAAACTGGCACATTTTTCCGGAGAGTATTTTGAATGTCTCACCCTCTATGCAGAAACATACGCGAGTTTCGAGTTACAATAACAAATAGGCTCGATTTTGCAAAGGACCACATTTTGTATTTTAATGTTATGCAGCCATGCAAAACTCTGGCTTGTTTCTCCAAAATGTGGATTATAATAACGAAAGATGTTCTCTGTGGTGGGTAGCCTATGTGTTATACTGCACGCATTACTGTGTATAAGGGAACTATGATATTTCATCCACAGCCTGTTTCCAGTCATTCGACCGGGTCAGGAATGGAATGAATGAAGCCCCCATCTAGCGGCAAGGATAGGAAGTGTGCCGGCTGGCGAAGCCTGTCGCACTCCTCTGGGGCAATGATTAATGAATGACAGATTAAATGAAATGATATTGGAGAATGTTGCTGGACTGAATTATGACAGGGAAAACCGGAGTACCCGGAGAAAAACCTCTCCTGCCTCCGCTTTGTCCAGCACAAATCTCACATGGGGTGACCGGGATTTGAACCACGGAACCCAGCGGTGAGAGGCCGGTGTGCTGCCACCTGAGGCACGGACACTCCATGATATTTGATATATTCAAAAATAGTTTACTTTGTTATTGCAAGTGTGTTTGTGTACGACTTGATGATGTAGTTTCAGAGATAACACTGACCTTAATTACAACAATCGGGCTGAATAGCGTGGAAGGTGGAGTTGACCTGAGCTCAAATTGGCCGGTTTAATTTCGCCTCAGTCCTGTGGTACTGAAGGAGCTAGGATACGTAAGAGAACTCCTGCGAGTCAAAATTTTGGCACCTCGACGTGTATGAATACCGTAAAACTAGTTAGTGGGACGTAAGACCGGTAACATTACTATTTATTAGAGCATAATCTTGCCGAGAAATGTGGAGATTCTGAAGACATGAGGTCATGATTCCTAAGGTACCGGTATTGTACTTAGGCTATGTGAAGCTATGCCATTGTAATTAACTGGGAAATGAAGTAGCCGTCTTAGGTACCATCCGAGCGTTCACCAGTCATTGATATCACGGAGAATCACCTCTAGGATGGCCACGACCTAAACTTTTACCTGCAGCTGAGTGTATCGCGTTCCAATCCCTCATACCAGGCTCTGTTTACTGGCAGGGTCGGGAATCGAACTTGGACAACAGGACGTGAAGCTATTTTAGAAGCACCTAAATTGTGACATGTCCTATTCGTATAGATCACAATTATGAACTTTAAAATCAGAAAGGGAGGAAAACATATTTTAACGTCCATTACACAATGGTTAAAGTGTTGCCGTTTTAAGTCAACGTTTCAGGATTTTCTTGCCTTGACCTCTATTTTCAGGTATTTCCAGATCTACTCAGTCCTATCGTAGGAATGTTCTCCATCACAGGATCAAGAGGGGAAGGTACTACTCGAGGTGTGGCGCTGGCCAGTGGTATTGGTCAACATATAGCAAAGCTATTGCCGTGGATTAATAATGTTGTTACCCTTCCAACATTAATGTGTTAGGTATAGCTCAAAAGAGCGGTGGAGTACTTAGATTCGAATCTCAACATTGACAGCTCAATCGGAGTGTTGACGTCCACGCATGTTGCAGAAGAATGCTGAGATGGTACCTTATCATTCTTGTTATGCATTACCATCTCTATTGCTAGATTAAATGTAATTTTTAACACCGACTGTGCTGTACTGTAGGGCCTGCACGACAGATGTTACAAAGGCGTGTTCGGTTCATCTAGAAGGACGTGGGTGCTTCCCCGTCAGGAAGACCAAAAGTTTAGAAACGAGATTTCCACTTCTTGAGAGACTCGCAACCCTCGACCTACACCAAAAATGAGTGCCGAGTTAATTCCTTGAGGCAAAGGTGGTCGGGGATGTAACTAACCACTCTACCCCCACTTACCGAGGTTACGGATAGTGGAAGCCTTTACCTTCCACTCCTCCAATAATCTTCATGGCCTGTACGGAGATGGCTCCGCCGTGTTCTTGTACTGTATTCTGCAGCAGAGGTTTCTCAAATAATTATTAGATTGTACCCCTCACTGATGGCTAAAAGTTCAATGTACCCCCAAGAAAAAATGCCTATATTATAAGTTTTAAAAAATACGAGTACCTGTATATTATTGATCCATTTTAAATTGATTATGACCATTCTTTTAAGTACACATCATAAATAAGACGAGTTGTGAAATTAAATACATTTTTATAACACGAGTTGTGTCTGTACCAAGTATAATACAATGATAAGGAAGTAACACAGGGCACCCTGTTTGTATGAAAGTTTCATGAAATGCTAGATTTTAGCCTCAATATCAAATTAATAAATAAGGGTGAATAATTTTGATCTTAATTCTTGAATTCGGACTTTGCGAACCATCAAACTTTCATTGGGATAGGTGTGCATGCATGCCGTGACACAGCTTTCTGATGTGTAGTAGTCCAGGTGAAACTTTCAAGCGAAGCGTGGCTTCATTTACACATATCTAACGTGCTTTACGTTGCAATCGACACAGATAGATCGTATGGCGACGATGGGATAGGAAATGCCTAGGAATGGAAAGGAAGCGGCCGTGGCCCTATTTAAGGTGCCTCGTGTGAAAATGGGAAACCACGGAAAACCATCTTCAAGCCTGCCGACAGTGGGGTTCGAACCCACTATTTCCCGGATGCAAACTCACAGCTGCGCGGCCCTAATCGCACGGCCAACTCGCCCGGTACATATCTAACTTTCTTCTTATTTATTTCCGTATTTCAATTAGTCTTTATTTTTTTCCCTGAAGGCTGCTCGCGTACCCCACGAAGAATCAGGCGTACCCCTAGGGGGTATCACTGCTCTACAGTGTTGTACCAAACTCGACCAAACCGATTGCAGTTCCGTGGGATGAGGGGCCTAGGAAAGGCAATTGTGACGTCTACACCAAAATTATGAAGTTCTTGAACTAACTGAGAAGAGGGAAGACAGGTGAACATAACTTTTGGGCACTAGAAGATTATCGGCGACGGAATCAAAGTTTCGTGAATTTAAACAGGCACGGCACATTTCGTTACGAAAGACTGTCCACAAGCACCGACTCTGGTTGTGACTGTACCTCGAAAACGACAATCTGCATGTAAAGGCGGATCAATGTTTCTGTCTCAAGATGTGAACGTCATGGCGTACCATCCTCCGGGGGGATGTAAAATTTTATAGTTCTTTAAAATCGGTTCAGTGATCATACCGGCATTTTTGTTCCTCACTGTGTCCCAGGACGTGAAGTCAGTCTCAAGATAGTATCGTAGCAATTTTATACTTCGGGTCCGATGACCTAGATGTTAGGCCCCTTTAATTGACAAGCATCATCATTATTTCGCTACTTCCTCAGGAGAGGCTCTTCTGGGTAAACTATTAACTTTTTAATCATTCACTACTGATCTGCATTTAGGGCAGTTGCCCAGGTGACAGATTTCCTATCTGTTGTTTTTCTAGCCTTTTCTTGAATAATTGCACAGAATGGGGAAATTTACTGAATATATCCCTTTCTCCCTTTCTCACACGCACAGAACATGAAGCCTGAGAATGGGAGAACCTTTCTTTTCTGTAAAGCATTCTTAAGGACAATAATAATAATAATAATAATAATAATAATAATAATAATAATAATAATAATAATAATAATAATAATAATAACAATAATAATAATAATAATAATAATAATAATAATATCTTATTCTTCTTCCGATTTTCCCTCAGCTGTGGGTCGCGAGTGCGAACTGCGTCGCACATGTGGACTTGGCCCTGTTTTACGGCCAGATGCCCTTCCTGACGCTAACCATATATGAAGGGATGTAATCACTATGGCGTGTTTCTGTGGTGGTTGGTAGTGTGGTGTGTTGTGTTGTCTGAATATGAAGATATGAAGGGGAGAGTATTGGGACAGTACAAACACTCAGTCCCCGAGCCAGAACAATTAATCGGAAACGATTAAAATCCGAGCCAGCCGGGAATTGAACCCGGGGCCCTCTGAAAAGAAGGGCAGTACGCTGACCATTCATTCAACGAGTCGGACAATAATAATAATAATAATAATAATAATAATAATAATAATAATAATAATATTTGTTTAAAACCTAAATATCTAAGAGTGTGAGAGCTTTCACCGGCTTCTCACCAAGTCAGTTGCGGTTCTTATTATAAACATTAGATGCGGGATTTTAATTAATTAATGTATTTTACGTCCAACTATTTTAACGATTTTCCAGAACGCCGAATTGCCTGAATTTTGTCCCGCAGGAGACTTTTGCGTACCTGTAAATCTATCGACACGAGACTGGCGCACTTGAGCACCTTTAAATACCACCGAACTGAGCCGGGATCGAAGCCGCCAACTTGAGCTGAGGAGGCCAGCTCTCTATCGCATAAGCTACTCAGCCCGGCTGTTGGATTTTAAAAATGGAAAGTCACGTCCCTGTGGTTCATATTGCACGTGAAACTGGAGGTTCTATGAGAACATATCACGGTATCAACAGCCACTATTAGGTTTTTACATACACTGGTACTTTACAAGTTATAAACTTAAACTTAAACTTAAGTGCGGCCAGTATCTAGTATTCGGGAGATAGTAGGTTCGAACCCCACTGTCGGCAGCCCCGAAGATGGTTTTCCGTGGTTTCCCATTTTCACACCAGGCAAATGCCGGGGCTGTACCTTAATTAAGGCCACGGCCGCTTCCTTCCCACCGAGCTCGATAGCTGCAGTCGCCTAAGTGCGGCCAGTGTCCAGTATTCGGGAGATAGTAGGTTCGAACCCCACTGTCGGCAGCCCTGAAAATGGTTTTCCATGGTTTCCCATTTTCACACCAGGCAAATGCTGGGGCTGTACCTTAATTAAGGCCACGGCCGCTTCCTTCCAACTCCTAGCCCTTCCCTGTCCCATCGTCGTCATAAGACTTATCTGTGTCGGTGCGACGTAAAGCAATTAGCAAAAATGAGCTAGCATCCTTCCCAGTCCTAGCTCTTTCCTGTCCCATTGTCGCCATAAGACGTATCTATGTCGGTGCGATGTAAAGCCTGTAGTAACGAAGAAAAACTTCATATTTGGTCTGTATCGTCAACCTTAGTGGGCTTGTTAAATTACAGAAATTACACTGGGAGGTCGAAATACTGTCCCTCAGTTACTCGTTAGCGTGCCAGAAGGCAACTGCTCGGAGACAGGGCGCTTAAATGCTATCAACCTCGGATGGGATCGAACCCGGTGTCCTAGGAACAGTGACCGCGTCACTTACCGTAGGTCTTCAAAGTTTGTAAACCGTTTTGTGCATGTTAAGCACACCTTAAATAAGTACTTAGGCAATTCCTGCAAATTTGATTCGTGTTTGAAAATTCCCACGTAAAAGAGAAATTGGTTAGAAAACTGCCCGATCATTTGGTACAATATTTGGTGCGTAAAACAGAGTGCATTTGGCCGTTGGGTCATGATAAATATGACAAAGTGGGAATCGTCTTCTTCTTATTTTTCTATTGCTTTTTCCCATACTTGATGGTTCGCGGTTGCGAACTATGTGGATTTGGCCCTGTTTTACGGCCGGATGCCCTTCCTGGCGGCAACCCAACATGGAGGGATGTAATCACTATTCCGTGTTTCTGTGGTGGGTGGTAGTGTAGTATGTTGTATGAATGTGAAGAGGAAATTGTTGGGACAAACACAAACACCCAGTCCCCAGGCCAGAAGAATTAATCAGACGCGATTGAAATCCCCGATCCGGCCGGGGACCGAACCCGGGACCCGATGAATCGAAGGCCTCAACGCTGACCATTCAGCCAAGGAGTCGGACTAATGTGAGAATCATCTATCTCGCGGTTTTCCTAACAGCCAGTCGATACACGAGTAATCCATCTACTGTTACACGTTATGATTTATGCAATTCTGAATGTCTGTCTAGTTAATACAGTTTTACAATAGTACATGTCCTTTATAACATGGCAGTCAGAGAGTGCTCCGCGAACCTATTGATGTCTTCTTCTTCTTCTTCTTCATCTTTTTCGGTATTCCTTGAAAGGGTCTTAAAATTTAAGGAGCAGTAAAGTAGAATTATGATAACACATTTTTAAGGTGACATTCAGAAAGAGAGATATATGAGAGCTCCGTGTCGGTGCACTCTGATGTTTGTTAAGACCGACAGCAGTCGAAAGGACGTGTTATAGAGGCTTAATAATAACCAAAACCCCATGGCGCAACAGCCCCGAAGGGTATTGGTTATTATTATTATTATTATTATTATTATTATTATTATTATTATTATTATTATTATTATTATTATTATTATTATTATTATTATTATTATTACCGAGCTCGATAGCTGCAGTCGTTTAAGTGCGGTCAGTATCCAGTATTCGGGAGATAGTAGGTTCGAACCCCACTATCGGCAGCCCTGAAAATGGTTTTCCGTGGTTTCCCATTTTCATACCAGGCAAATGCTGGGGCTGTACCTTAATTAAGGCCACGGCCGCTTCCTTCCCACTCCTAGGCCTTTCCTGTCCCATCGTCGCCAAAAGACCTATCTGTGTCGGTGCGACGCAAAGCAACTTGCAAAAAAAAATTATTATTATTATTATTATTATTATTATTATTATTATTATTATTATTATTATTATTATTATTATTAAGAAATTAGACCTGAAATGGTGAAATATATTGGGAAGGCAGTGATGAAATGACTTCTTAGTTTAACAAGATTATCATGGAGTGTGAGCAAGTTACCTTCTCATCAAACGAAAGCAGTAACTGTATTTGTCTATATGCATGAGAACAGAAAGTATTAAACGTTATAATTCTCATGTTAGGTCCGTATTGAAATGTACGTAAATACAAAATATGTTACAAGTGTTATTTTTTTAATATCCACCTATTCAACATAGAGAGATCTTTTTTAAGAAAAAATCTTTTTTTAAGAAAATATCTCTCTGTATTGAATAGGTGGATATTAAAAAATAACACTTGTAACATACTTTGTATTTAACAGAAAGGTTTGGATCAATATCAATGTATTTCATTGATTAGTATACCAGGTAAGGTGTTCAGAGGCTTTCTGGACAGGAGGGTGCGATTAATGGTGGAGAGTATGTTGGATGAAAATCGATGTAGTTTCAGACCACAGGAGCAGATTTTAGTACGCGTCAAGTAATTCTAAAATGCTATGAGAAGAACAGACAGTTATGTTTGTGTTTCGTACATCGAGAGAAGACGTATGACGAAGTACCAAGCGAATACTGGTAGCCGTACTGCGAGATTATGGGATTAGGGGTATGTTATTACAGACAATCAAATGTACTTTAATTGACAATCCAGCCATAGTGAGAATTGATGGTAGGAAAGGATCCAGTTGGATGGAAATGTAGTAAACTTGGTTTTAGCGGCACACTGTGCTGCTGAAAGCTTCCAATTTAATATTTTAGAGCTTGAAAGTAGGTAGAGGGTATTTGATAAGAAATTAGCATTTCCAAGACTAAAGTGGTGTCATTAGGAAAGAAACCTAAGAGGATTGAATACCAGGTAGGGAATATGAAACTGGAACAGGAAGATCATTTCACCTACTTTGAATGTATATTCTGTCTGGTGAAACTGAGCCGAGGTGCAGCAAACTACTGCAATTAGCTGGCAGTTGCTATCAACAGTATTCTGTAAGAAGAAAGAAAGTTCTCGGGCGAAACCGTCTGTTTTCAGACGGACTTTTCTGTACGGAACAGAAAGCTGACTGGACTCAAGACATCTTATTCATAGGTTATAACTTATAACAAACATTTTTTTTTTAAATATGCTTTACGTCGCACCGGCACAGAAAGGTCCTATGGCGACGGTAGGATAGAAAACGTCTAGGGGTTGGAATGAAACAACTTTAGCCTTAATTAAGGTCCAATCCCAGCATTTGCCTTGTGCGAAAATCGGAAAACCATTTCCAGGTCCGCCGACGGAGAGGTTCGAACCCACGCATGACACGCATACGATTGCAAGCTTACTTTAGAACAATTGAGGTGCTGTCTGATTGTAAGATAGCGGGCCTCTTCTAGAAAGCCTAATAACGACCGAGATCGTAATGTATTGACCACGTGCTGCCTAGTAGTTTGCAGGCTGGGTTGAGCAGCGATCACTTGGCGGGCCTTGGCCTATGAGGATTGTAGCGCCATGGGATTTATTATTATTATTATTATTATTAACAAATGCGTGGAAACAATAAAATGGATAATGCATACAAATGAGAAATATTTGCAAGTTGTGTAACATAATAATTACAGGCAAATCGCATAGGAATTCTTACGAAATTTGCAGGATATGACTTAAAATATTCCCGTATTGGGGTCATAACATTATTACAACAGTATCACCCAAGAATTCACTCAATGTGCTGTCTCTTGGACCCTGCGGCTCATAAAGGACAGGACGTTGATCAACTGCTTTGTCTTGTTCATTTACAATCCTCACAAATGGGAAATACTCTATAGTTTTCGCATTAATCGACATATTGAAATATCTCCACGAGACTCACAATTTAGAAGAGTAGAGTGGCAGTCACGGGATGCCAGATTCATTTGGGACTGCTTTCAATCACTTCAGACAGATTCGTGTCTGTCATCTTCCATTCACCGGGCGAGTTGGCCGTGCGGTTTGGAGCGCGCAGCTGTGAGCTCGCATCCGCGAGATAGTGGGGTCGAACCCGACAGTCGGCAGCCCTGAAGATGTTTTCCGTGGTTTCCCGTTTTCACACCAGGCAAATGCTGGGGCTGTACCTTAATTAAGGGCACGACCATTTCCTTCCCATTCCTAGGCCTTTCCTGTCCCATCGTCGCCATAAGACCTATCTGTGTCGGTGCGACGTAAAGCAGTTAGCATCTTCCATTCTCTTGTGATAGGCTCAATTCTGTGACCTTCCACTCACTTGCGACAGGCCCGTGTCTGTAATCTTCCATTCCCTTGTGACTGGCTCATGTCTGTAATCTTCCATTCCCTTGTGACTGGCTCATGTCTGTAATCTTCCACTAGCTTGTAACTGGCTCATAACGGTGATCTTCCACTCACTTGCGACAGGCCCATGTCTGTAATATTCCATTCACCTGTGACTGGCTCATGTCTGTAATCTTCCACTCACTTGTGACTGACTCATGTTTGTAATCTTCCACTAGCTTGTAACTGGCTCATAACGGTGATCTTCCACTCACTTGCGACAGGCCCATGTCTGTAATATTCCATTCACCTGTGACTGGCCCATGTCTGTAATCTTCCATTCACTTGTGACTGGCTCATGTCTGTAATCTTCCATTCACTTGTGACTGGCTCATGTTTGTAATCTTCCATTCACTTGTGACTGGCTCATGTTTGTAATCTTCCATTCACCTGTGACTGGCTCATGTCTGTAATCTTCCATTCACTTGTGACTGGCTCATGTTTGTAATCTTCCATTCCCTTGTGACTGGCTCATGTTTGTAATCTTCCATTCACTTGTGACTGGCTCATGTCTGTAATCTTCCATTCACCTGTGACTGGCTCATGTCTGTAATCTTCCATTCACTTGTGACTGGCTCATGTCTGTAATCTTCCATTCACCTGTGACTGGCTCATGTCTGTAATCTTCCATTCACCTGTGACTGGCTCATGTCTGTAATCTTCCATTCCCTTGTGACTGGCTCATGTCTGTAATCTTCCATTCACTTGTGACTGGCTCATGTCTGTAATCTTCCATTCACTTGTGACTGGCTCATGACGGTGATCTTCCATTCACTTGTGACTGGCTCATGTCTGTAATCTTCCATTCCCTTGTGACTGGCTCATGTCTGTAATCTTCCATTCCCTTGTGACTGGCTCATGTTTGTAATCTTCCATTCACTTGTGACTGGCTCATGTCTGTAATCTTCCATTCACTTGTGACTGGCTCATGTCTGTAATCTTCCACTCACTTGCTACTTGCTTATACCTGTAATTTTGTAATTCCACCTTTCTCTTTCCATTCTTTGTCTCCTCCGACCCGAAAATTATAAACGTATAGGAAGCTTTGGGACTCTTATATCTCCTCCTCCCTTATGGTACTTCGTTTTGCCTGACTGACACTCTTTCTTTGCAACAATCACGAACACCGGTAACATGTCACAAGTTCTTGCCGGATAGCCATAGATCATGAGAGGGTGAATCCTCCTGGACCTCGCTCTATAAACTCTTCCTTGTGTGGAGTACGGGGATGACACACCCTTGCCGTGTCGTATTGATCCTGGCGGTAGCTGAGGGGGGCGGCACTCACCAGCAACCTTCACAGCTATATCAGCTGGTTGTCATTATTTTCATTTAGTTCCCCATTATTACATTCAATCAATCAATCAATCAATCAATCAATCAATCAATCAATCAATCAATCAATCAATCAATCAATCAATCAATCAATCACTACTGATCTGCATTTAGACCAGTCGCCCAGGTGGCAGATTCCCTATCTGTTGTTTTCCTAGCCTTTTCTTAAATGATTGCAAAGAAATTGGAAATTTATTGAACATCTCCCTTGGTAAGTTATTCCAATCCCTAACTCACCTTCCTATAAACGAATATTTGCCCCAGTTTGTCCTCTTGAATTCCAACTTTATCTTCATATTGTGATCTTTCCTACTTTTAAAGATACCACTCAAACTTATTCGTCTGCTGATGTCATTCCATGTCATCTCTCCACTGACAGCTCAGAACATACCACATTCACATATGTGTATGAGAAAAGGAGCCAATCCCCTCTCAATTTGGACCATCTCCTACAGTACAGATGATGATAGACCCTTGAAACCGAACACATGGAAATCATTCCTTTTTACTGTCTGGTATTTATTTCTTCTTCTGTGACACCAACGTACCGTGGCATGTAGGTCGTCTTCTCGTGGGCATTTTTTTGTATTAGTTATGCCGCCTGACTACGGCGCTTCTTGTTTACAAATCACATAACCTCATTCTACACATTCCCTATGATCCAAACCTGCACTAACGGAAGAAACAAACATAGTGTACTGGTTTGATATTTGGAACGAGTAGGATACAACATGAATCCGGATTTTGGCGTGTAGACTGAACATATTGGTATTTGTGTTCGTCTTAATGCTCAACTATTGATATACCCAAAACACACCACACTACCATCCACCATAGAAACACACAATAGTGAATACGTCCCTCTACATGTTATAGACGTGAAGAAGGGCATCCACATGAAGTCCCGACCCAATACTGAACCCATGACCTTTGTGCCCTAAGAACATTATGCATAATGTAACAAAATAATTAAAAGTTGGATTCTTGATAGCATGGATTTGACACGTGACGAGGGGGTGATTACCTTCGGTCCCACGCTCTGGGGTACGTGACGTCAACCACACGTGTCGACGGCGGAAGAATCTCAAGTCATTTTTATGAACTATTTCAAAGCGCGTGTACACGGCGTGACCACGCCAAGTCAAAAAAATATAGTGCCTATCAAAGGAGGTTGATCATCTCACAAATCGAACCCGTAAAAGTTTTAAATGTCCATGAACACTATCGTCAGAAATGTAGCAAGCATGTAGTCACTTTCAAAACTCTTGAAATTACAGTTTAGGTAAGTCAGAAAATTTATAAAATTTTTCTTGGCGGCAAAGGGAGAGACCTGAAGAGAGGGGGTAACTGCTATAAATATGAAGGGGCGCCATGACGAAGCTTCCTTCTCCGGCATTTGTGATACAAAGCGGACGAAATTGTTGAGCTGCTCTGCGAAATCAAATCAACGAAAGTAGACTGAGTTCGACTGCAGATTTTAGCCATTGTGGCTAAGTCTTGACTCCATGGGGAGATAGTTTTCTTGAGAGAAATAAGTGTATCAGATAGGACGGTCAAAGTACTGAAATATTCTAATGTGATTAAGTAATTCGTGTGCGGGAATAATTATAGTCCATCGTGTGCGTACAAGCAAACAAGTGAAGGGTATTTTCTTTTTTTTTTAATGCTTTATTCCAGGAAACCTGAAGAAATAATTATAAATTGTAAAGCCATGAATGTAAAGATGGCTAAATAAATGCCAGGGTCACAGGTGAGCCCTAAGACGAATACTGGCGTGGACATGAGGTAGGTGGCTTTCCATCTTACTACCTCTTATATCTTGTCTCGTGATTTCTTGTATTTGAATGGGGATTTACGACGCAGTGGTCACCCCTACTAAGTTTTGTAAATGTGAGGGTACGACTAAAAGAGTCATTTGTTTTATTTTCCACTTGGATAAAATTTTGAAGTCTTGCGAGTCCATATAATGTTGTAAAAAGTTATTGAATAAGGTTCTGAAGTGATATCACGTCCAATGTAGATCGTCATCCGTGTGAGTGTACTGCCTGTATTTTGTGATGTCAATGTAAGATGTTCATTCGATGTAAAATTCTTCTGTCTGCAATTTGACGTTAATAATAATAATCCATGGTCACTCATTTTCAATCGAGTGGAAGCGCGCTGTCGGGTGAGAGCCAAGGGTGATGAATTTGGTCACGGAGAGAAACGTTTTCCTATGCCCATTTTAAACTGTGTCTGACTGACAATAAAAGATCTAGTAGAATGTTTCAGTCATTTCTCGTAAAAATCAAGTTATTAAATACGATATCATTTATGCGAAGTTATTCATGATTAATGCATTGTGCGATATTAGATGTCGGAATTTCTAGTGAGGATTTTATTCCAGTTCTTTGTCGATGATAATTGTGGAGCTGGGAAACAGAGGTTAGTTTGTGAATCAGGTTGGACCTGTCATTGAAGCCGGGATACAGAGCCCGAGGAGTGTTTTATATGAGTTGAGATGAGATGTGCGAATCAGGTTAGAGTCCTGTCATTGAAGCCGGGATATGATAACCCGAGGAATATTTTATAATGTTGGGAATGGAAAGAAATTCATAGAAATCCATAGCGGTATAATTGGCGACGCGTATAATTAGTGTGGGCATCTTGAAGCATATCTGCGCATTTTGTTGGGTAGAATATCGTATTTGTTGAATCATGTCGGCAGAGTTTAAAGGGAGCATTTTGAGAAGTCAGTCATCTGTGAATAAACCAGGTGGTTCCTGTAACTGCCAAGCGAGCATGGGGTGAGAGACCTAAGCGGACAGCGGGGATAATAACGGGAATAGGAGTGGAGTCGAGATTGTACTGTATTCTCGGCCAGGAAAACGTTAAAATGCTGGATTCAGTTGAAATTCATAGCCGGTAATGATCTGAGTATTGTGAAATACTGTAATTGAGGACGTAATGAACATTTGAAATCACGAACTTTGAGTATAAGGAACAGAGTAACCCAATTTCAAGGTTGTCCAAAATATAGAGCGATGGTCGTGATGATCGATTTGTCTGCGAGGGGTGTGCAAAATTCATAATGGTAATGACGAGATATGACATCGTAATTATATGGCGAGTTGTTTGGTTTGTACGTAGATTATTAGGATATCCAAGTGTTAAACGGTTAGGATTAGATTAGATTTTTAAGCATGATATCACGAGATGAGATATATAGCTGGACATGAATGATGTAACAAATTCTTTTCCAGCCAGATAAACATCGCAATATTGAATTTACATCGCAGCTGCGTAGAAATTTGGGAGGAAACCAGAGTCCGCGGAGATAAAATTTGTTGTTTGTTAATATTTCGTAAATCATTTAAATTTATTAAATTATTAAATTCAGTGAAACCGCATTTTGAAATAACTTTAATCAAGCGAATAACTTGGAGATGCATTCTGGAAATTTTAGTTTGTTGTCTGGGGAATATTAAAAATAAAGTAAAGATTAAAGGGACATATCCGAAGGAAATGGATTTTACTGCCACAAAGTTTGTGAGCATTGCTATTGTTGTAATTATTGAACTTTGATTGATTGAGCAGTGAATGTGCTGGGGATAGTAAAGTGGAACTTTGGTCATCAACCGATGTAACTTAATTGTGTTTAGCCTTCAGCCTAGAAACTTGGATGGTCAGGGGGTCATCAACCTCAGTGACTTAGATTAGGGCCATATGCCATTGTAGCATCATTTCCTTGCGGTCATCATCCACAATGACTTTAAAGTAACTTAAAAGATTAGAGGTCGGTCCATGACATAGACGCAGGTCACATCGATTCAATTAAGGGTCCATGCCGTAGAACCACTGTGTGGCACACACCGATTGGACGGCCTTAATTATACTCAGAGTCCAGAGTTCGTGTTACGAGGGCTGGACCATAACGAATCACTATGATGGTACATGTGATCTCACATGGAAGCCGAATTTAAGGATTTCCAGACTTTCCTTTCTTAAATGATTAATAATTGAGACAATGGTTTCTAGTAAGAATGCCCATCAGGCAGTTATGTTAAAGTCTCACACCAGTGTTCTGACATTTATGTTAAAATGATTGTGGTGTCCAGTGGACACATTTGACTATGACACCGTTGACATAGTAAACTACTTCAGAATTTTCCTGAATAAATAGGAATCCTTTAAATAGACCTTTCATTCCAGTAGATAGATTAGAATTAATGAACCCTACCTTTACCTCAGCAAGTGACGAAGAACCCGAAACGACCCAAGAGACAGATCTCATGAACTTTGCTGATAGGTAAGGAAGGTAGGTATCCCTCAATATGGACCTAAAGGGTTCAATACATTGAGGAAAAGGACAAGAAAAAGAAGAAAACTTTTGCCATACATTAACTCCAGTATATCTCACAATGGTTACGTATTCGAATAATAATAATAATAATAATAATAATAATAATAATAATAATAATAATAATAATAATAATAATAATAATAATAATAATACTAATAATAAAGGAGTTGGGTTGAGGTTAGGGGCGCGCATCTGTGAGCTTGCATTCTGGAGATAGTGGGTTCGAACCCCACTGCCGGCAGCCCTGAAGATGGTTTTCCGTGGTTTCCCATTTTGATATTAGACAAATACTGGGATTGCTCCTTAATTAAGGCCACGGCCACTTCCTTCCTACTCCTAGGCCTTTCTTATCCCATCGTCACCATAAGACCTATCTGTGTCGGTGCGACGTAAAGCAAACTGTAAATAATAATAATAATGATAATAATAATAATAATAATAATAATAATAATAATAATAATAATAATAATAATAATAATAATAGACATCGCGTAGGTCACCTCTCACACTATGTGCATGGAAGCATTGACGACCAACAACTTTAATTATAAGAAAGATGCGGGCAGGGGGTCAGACAGCTTCACTCACATTAAGTGTGGCTTGTTGTCCGTGTAACCGGCCCCGCGGTGTAGGGGTAGCTTGCCTGCATCTTACCCGGAGGTCCTGGGTTCGATTTCCGGTCAAATAGTGGATTTTTGCCTATATCCGAAGGCTGGGTCGGGGTCCAGTCAGCCTATGTGATTACAATTGAGGAGCTATCTAACCATGACATAGTGGCCCTGGTCTAGAAAGTCAAGAATAACGGCCGAGAGGATTCTTCTTGCCGACCACACAACATCTCGTAATCGCAGGCCTTCAGGCTGAGCAGCGGTCGCTTCGTTGGCCATGGGCCTTCGGGGCTGTTCGCCATGTGGTTTCGTTTTATAGTTGTTATTCACGCTGTTCAGTACTCACAGGATGGACAGTATTGAGAACATTTTCATTAAATGTAGCGGGTACGCCTCTATGTGGCCTCTATGTTCGTTTCCAACCACAAACCAGCTCTGCTGCCATCTTACATTTCTGACAGGGCGGGCTGGAAAACGAACCTAGGCCTACAGGAAAGGGATTTCATAGCGGTAACGATTATCCGTGGAAATGGACAACTAGGTGTAGTAAAGCAAAATCAGTGAGCTCTCAGCAGTGAATCTTCATGAATTCAAGTAACGTAAAACATTGGATGTGTAGTTACGCTGCTCCCCACTTGCGCACATTTGTGTAATAGTGTTTTGTGCACTGGTAGAATGCCGGACAGACACGAACTCCGTAATTCAGAAAATGTTAAGAAGTGTCCACTAATCCCCCAGTCCGAATTCAACAACTTACTCTTTTATTTATTTGGTTTTTAGCCCTATCGGCCATATCGCCAGCAAACTATTAAATATTCACAAGTCACACAGCAATGCATATATAGGCCTACATATGACAGACACCTGAAAGAAACGAGAGTTCTATGATAAGACCGTTGAAGAAAATAGATAGAAAGCATCACCTGAGACAGTGTCATTCAAAACACACATTCCCTGGATGCTTCGACATTCACAGTTGATAATTGTGTATTCTTTCGTGTCATGAAATCAATACTTTTTAATTTTTCGTAAGAGGAATTCCGCAATTTGCCTTTCAGGTAGAAAAACGCGTGCATGGCTTTTTCCGCCAAACAGGTGCATCTGGCCAGCTTGGAGAGGTGAATCTAGTGTTGAGAAAGTAAGGTACTGAGAAGTGCTGTTAGACGTGGAGGATAGTGATATAGTGTAAAAGTAATATATGGTAAAATGAGTCAGACACACCTATTTTTTAAAATTTTGCATTCAGACATTACAGGAAAGTGAAATCTACCGATGAACAGGGTTGGAGTTGCTCCAAGTAGAAGAAGAACTGTATTAGCTAAATTTTTTACACTTGAAGTGATCATGTTTTGTCTTGATGCGTGGGAAATCACACTCATGATCCATCTTACATACAAGAATATGCAGGAAATTAGTAACGAATGCAATAAAAAAAGGAAAGCTGAAGATGATTACGGTAATAAGGAGCTGGAGGAGCAAAGCAATATGGTCAGCATGTTGACTCATCGAGATATTACATACATAAGGAAGAACATTCACAACGTGACTTAGGAGGTACCATCCGAAATTGCTCAAATGAGCATATGAGAATTTTTACTGAAAAATTATCTCAACATGGGTTTTATAGCTTTTTCAACTGAATCAAATCTTCGTCACTTGTGTGAAAAGGACATAGTTTTGATGGATGGCACGTTTGAGCATGCTTCTAAGTTTTCCCTGCAGTTATTTACAACCCTTAGGTATAGCGATGGGATGTATATCCCACTAGTTTTCTGTTTGCTAAAGGATAATAAGATGGCAACCTACTTTAGTGTTCTCGACTGTGTTAAACAGAAATGTTCTAACAGAGAAATGTCTTTCGAACCGAAGACTTTCTTTTTAAGTGAGGTAGTAATCCACGCAGAAATTCATTCAATCTTTCCTCAGAGTGATACAGGTGGTTGCAGATTTCATGTAGCTCAAGCTTGGTACGATTTTTAAAAATCTTGAATGTTCACATCTGTTATACAAATTCATGTACTTTGCAGAGGACATTAATCACTCCAGAATAAAATAATTTAATTATGCGCGAGCTCAAAACACTCGTTATCGTCAAAACCACATAAAAAGAAAATGTTTATAAGATTGGAATTTAAGTTGATTTTTAAAAGTTAGATTATATTATTGGATAGTTGGATTATATAATAGATTCTTGACTGTCTTTCCCTTCTCATATAAGAAACTCACTTACTTCAATCACGTAACAACAGTAGAATATCTGACTCCTTGGCGAACCCTCATATCCCGTTAATCAACTTTATAGTGGTTTGCGTTCGCTGAATTAGAGGTGTTAGGACAACACAGCTTGCTATAGTACATAATCCTTTAACACGTTTCGAAATCTATCCTTTTTACTAGGTGGCGGAAAATTCAGGCGCTAGGACTTAGACCAGTTTACAAGTGAACCGAGTGTGAAGAAAAGAAAATGTTTTCGTTATTATTTCTCTCTAAATTACCTGAAACGTGAAGAATAGGTAGATGCGTTTTGTGATCTGATGAGGAGCATCCCAGAAGATCCATTACTTGCACAGTTCGCTTACTACCTCATAGAAAATTATACTGATGAAGAAAATGCATTTTTCTCACATTGCGCTTTGGAGAACGAGAAATTCGGGCGAGAGTTTTCATTATCGTTTGAACTCTTTGTTTGAATCGGCTCACCCTAATTTACATTTGACAAGAGTACAAACAGATTCTTACATTCAGCTAAATAGTGTCGGCTCTAATTCCATACCAGAAACTGACAAGAAGACCAAAGAAAGATAAATATTCATACAGAAGAAAATTGTGCAATGGCAAAATGGTGAAATGTGTTTCATTCAAAACTTAAATGTTATCGTTAAAAATATCTTCTGAATAAAAGTACTTGCAATTGAAGCTCGTTGTTTTGCTATATATCTTACTGATGTGTTGCGGGGAATGGCCAAGAGAAAATCACAGTGAGCAGAGATTGCCAGGTTAGTCAAGCTGACAGTCTGGCTGCCTATCCAACAGGGGCTACTTGTTCTTTTCTTGGGTCCAGAATGTAATGGTACCTTACTTTTTTAAAGATCACATGATTCGCCTCTTCTCTTTTTTATTTTAAAATTCGCTTTTTTATATTTTTCATTTTTCTGGTTTTTGTAATTCTTTATTAGTTTTTCCTTTTATTTTCTATTTAAGGCCAACACACACCCATTCCCCGAGCCAGTGGAAATAATCAATTAGGGTTAAAATCCCCGACCCGGTCGGGAATCGAATCGGGGGCCCCTTGAACCAAAGCCCAGCACGCTAACCATTTAGCCATGGAGCCGGCTATACTCGCAGACGGTCACTATCATTGAGCTACTGTACTTAGCTCGTGTTGTTTCACGGCAGACGTTTTCAGTTCTTCTTTTTGGCTCGCAGGCTTACCTGAAAGCCATGATATGTGACAGTGGAACTGTGTGGTGCGTCTGGTGCCAGTTTGAGTCCGACTTCGTGCGTGGATGTTTGTGTTGTCTTAAGTAATAAACAGATTGTATTAGTATATCGTAATTAATTAGATCATCTGAGCTGAGATGAGTTTATTTAGTATTTGTCTATAATACAAGAATTACGTCGATCGGCTACGTAGCGTAGATCGTTAGACGAATGCCTCCTGTAGTCAGAGTTGTGGGATCGATCCCTGTAACAGTGTGGGAATACAGGGTCAGTAGATTTCCTGGTCCGTCAAAGAACCCCTTTCAGGACAAAATTATACCATCTCTTATGACTGATGGAGCCTCCGTGGCTCAGATAGCAGCACGCCAGCCTCTTACCGCCGAATTCCTTGGTTCAAATCCCGGTCACTCCATGTGAGATTTGTGCTGGACAACGCGGAGGCGGAGAAATGTTTTTCTGGGTACTCCGGTTTTCCCCGTCATCTTTAATTCCAGCAACACTCTCCAATATCATTTCATCTGCCAGTCATTGATGATTGCGCCACAGGAGTGCGACAGGCTTTGTCAGCCAGTACAATTCCTATCCTTGCCGCTAGACGGAGGCTTCATTCATTCAATTCCTGACCGGTTCGAATGACTGGAAACAGGCTGTGGATTTTCATTTTTATTTTTCTTAAGACTGAAAGTAGTTTCAGGGAAATGATATAAAATTATTATTATTATTATTATTATTATTATTATTATTATTATTATTATTATTATTATTATTATTATTATTATTATTATCTAAAGTATATAGCTTTCGAGGAAAGTGATCGTATATAAAACCTAAGATATGAAAATGTGGAGAATGCCTCTCAGTGAATACGAAAAGTCTTGCAGAAAAGCTAGAAGTCAAAGAAAAGAAGATGCTAAGGAAGATCTTGGGCCCAGTAAATGAAAATGGAGAATATAGGAGAAGACACAAAGACTTGCAAGACGTGGACCGAAGAACGGAAGGAAGCTCATCGTGGTCCATAGCTGGCCGAAACGAAATAAATAAGAATAATAATAAGCATAAGAATAAGAATAATAAATTAATATTCTAAAGGCTAATGCCTTTTCGATGCAACCACTCTTTTCTTTCATTGGCTGTTCGTTTCAGTTCCATGTAATTGACACAACCTAACCTCTTCTTGATGTCGTCCAAATACTTCATCCTAGGTCTTCCTCTGCCTTTCTTTCCCAGCACTTTCCCTTCAAGTATGTTAGTGATGAAAGTATTGTGTCTGATGACATGTCCAATAAATTTTAATTTCCTGTTTTCCATTTCGTTTAAAAATCTTCTCTCTTCTTTAACTTCCCTTAAGACTTCCAGGTTGGTTTTTCTTTCCGTCCAGCTCGTTCTGGTCATACCGGGCGAGTTGGCCGTGCGCGTAGAGGCGCGCGGCTGTGAGCTTGCATCCGGGAGATAGTAGGTTCGAATCCCACTATCGGCAGCCCTGAAGATGGTTTTCCGTGGTTTCCCATTTTCACACCAGGCAAATGCTGGGGCTGTACCTTAATTAAGGCCACGGCCGCTTCCTTCCAACTCCTAGGCCTTTCCCATCTCATCGTCGCCATAAGACCTACCTGAGTCGGTGCGACGTAAAGCCCCTAGCAAAAAAAAGCGTTCTAGTCATTTTCCGCCATATCCACATTTCAGCAGCTTCAAGTCGATTCCTTTCTAATTTACCCAGAGTCCAACTCTCACTTCCATATTGAAGTGTACTCCATACATATGACTTTGCAAAGGATTTTCTGACATCTGTATTCATGTGTGTGCTGGTTAAAATGTTTTTCTTGCTCATAAATGCCTGTTTTGCCAATGCTATTCTTCTCTTTACTTCCAGGAAGCATCTATTATCCTCTGTTATCATACTACCAAGATAACAGAATTGTTTCACCTGATTAATTCTGACGTCATACATTTTGATATTGGTTTTAATTTCTTCCATATTTTTCCGTACTACCATTACTTTCGTTTTCCGTTTGTTGACTTTTAATTTTCATAATAATAATAATAATAATAATAATAATAATAATAATAATAATAATAATAATAATAATAATAATAATAATAATAATAATAATAATAATAATAATAATAATATATCATATTCAATTCCCATCTCTGTCGCAAATTTAAGAGTTATTTGAGGAACTGGACCGAGGTCGGCTGAGCTTCGAGAACAGAGCCGTGGGGAGGAGTGTGTTTGTAGTCTTCTCTCGACCGCCTTAGAAGTGCCTTTCAGTGGTTTACTGCCTCAATCCCGTGATGGTATACAACATAAGGGCCACCATTTCATTCAGGGTCTCACCTAGATAGATTTTTAACTATCAACGTAGATGTGTAAATGACTGCCGCATCGTTTATCACTGGAGCTCTGAACATAGTTCACAATCTTCAATACGCTGTAAAATCTACATCAGCTAGCAGTGCCTGTTACCATCCCTTGATTGATAGACAAGGTGTAATTTTGTTCCTATCTCTTAGCATGGGCTGATGTCTCTGTCCCATTTCTGGCTGCAATTGTATGTAAACTATCGGGTTGAATGACTCAAACGGTAGAGCATTGGTTTTCCGAGCGCAAGCTTGTGGGTTCGATGCCGGTTCGGCCCGGTAGTACTTGAAAGTGCTTCAATACAACAACCTCACCCTAGCGGATTTACTGACACATAAAGGAACTCCTTCGGGCAAGATATCCTGCACGTCGGCGTCTCTGACAACCGTAAATGCACTTGGTGGGAAGTAATACAAAAACATTATTAATAATGTGGGAAATGCTAAGGTATGGGCGACGCAGAGTAATAGCGGCACGGATAGTCTAAGTGGTGCTACAATAGCACATCCTGGCCCACCGAGGAAAGCAATGGCAAACCACCTCACTCCCCTTCATTCCTTAGTAAGAAGCTACAAAACATGAAGTTAGACACATCAACTCCAGTTTTATGAAAAATCCAAATCACAGGGACGTAACTTTTCATTTCGGCAATCCCACATGCCTTTGGCTAGGATTAGAATCGCGCCCGCCTCGGTGACGTTGTCACTCAGTTGTTATATGCCCGGTTCAATTGCTGAGTCCTCAGTGGCTTGTTCTCTGGTCCTCGTAGCCCTTACTTCAATTCACGGCTATTTTGAGGGATTTTGATCTTGATAATAATGTTATTGTTATAACGTCCCGAATTTACCGACACGAGGCTGACATATTTGAGCCCCTCAGATTACCACCGGACTGAGCTGATCGCACCTACTAAGTTGGGCTCAAAAGGCCAATGCTTTACTCAAACCACCTTTAATCTTATACGGTTAATTTCTTTGGCTCAAGGAGTAAGTGTTTGTGATTTCCTCTACATTCGTGCAATCACACACAGCACCACCATCCACCACACTGTCACGCAGTTTTCGATACACGGCAGACGCCGCCACCCTCGTTGGAGGGTCTGCCTTACAAGGGTTGCACCAGACTAGCAATAGCCACACGAAATTATTATACATATACATACATACATACATACATACATACATACATACATACATACATACATACATACATACATACATACATACATACATACATACATACATACATACATACAAATCATACATACATACAGTACATACATACATACATACATACATACATACATACATACATACATACATACATACATACATACATACATACATACTTCAACGTTATAGACCGTTATGCCTTTCAGCGTTCAGTCTGCAAGCCTCTGAGTATTTCCTAAACGTCGCCACAATCCTCGATTTGCAACTAGTGTTGTGGCCTCATTTACCTCTTATCTTTAAATCGTTAGAAACAGAGTCTAACCATCGTCGTCTTGGTCTCCCTCTACTTCTCTTATCCTCCATAACAGAGTCCGTTATTCTCCTACGTAACCTATATACCTCCATTCGCCTCACATGACCCCAACACCGAAGCCGGTTTACGCGTACAGCTTCACCCATACAGTTCATTCCTAAATTAGCCTTTATTTCTTCATTCCGAGTAACATCCTGCCATTGTCCCCACCTGTTTGTACCAGCAATCATACTCGCTACTTTCATGTCTGTTACTTCTAACTTATAAATAAGATATCCCGAGTCCACCCAGCTTTCGCTCCTGTAAAGCAAAGTTGGTCTTAAAGCAGACCGATGTAAAGATAGTTTCGTCTGGGAGCTGACTTCCTTCTCACAGAATACTGTTGAACGCAACTGCGAGCTCACTGCATTAGCTTTACTACACCTTGATTCAATCTCACTTACTATATTACTATCCTAGGAGAACACACAACCTAAATACTTGAAATTATCTACCTGTTCCAGTTTTGTGTAACCAACCTGACGTTAAATTCTGTTGAATGTCTTACCTACTGATATCAATTTAGTCTTCGAAAGGCTAATTTTCATACCATATTCATTCCATCTATTTTCAAGTTGCAAGATATTAGACTGCAGGCTTTCGGACAATCTGCCATTAAGACCAAGTCGTCAGCATAGGCCTGACTGCTTACTACATTTCCACCTAACTGAATCCCTTCCTGCCATTTTATACCTTTCAACAGATGATCCATGTAAACTACGAACAACAAAAGTGAAAGATTACAGCCTTGTCTAACCCCTGTAAGTACCCTGAACCAAGAACTCATTCTACCAGCAATTCTCACTGCATCCCAATCGTCAACATAAATGCCTTTGATTGATTTCAATAATCTACCTTTAATTCCATAGTCCCCCAGTATGGCGAACATCTTTTCCCTCGGTACCCTGTCATATGCTTTCTCTAGATCTACGAAACATAAACACAACTGCCTATTCCTCTCGTAGCATTTTTCAATTACCTGATGCATACTGAAAATCTGATCCTGACAGCCCCTCTGTGGTCTGAAACCACACAGGCTTTCATCCAACTTCCTCTCAACGACTGATCGCACACTCCCTTCCAAGATGCCAGTGAATACTTTGCCTGGTATACTAATCAAGGAGATACCTCGATGGTTGTTGAAATCCTTCCTGTTCCCTTGCTTATAGATAGATGCAATTACTGCTTTTGTCTAATCTGAAGGTACCTTACCAACACTCCACGCTAATTTTACTACTCTATGAAGCCATGTCATCCCTGCCTTCCCACTATACTTCACCATTTCAGGTCTAATTTAATCTATTCTTGTTGCTTTATAACAATGGAGTTTATTTACCATCCTTTCCACTTCCTCAAGCGTAATTTCACGAACATAATTTTCCTCCTCCTCATGAGCTCGGTTGTTCGCGACACCGCCATGAAGATTTCCTTTTACGTTGAGAAGATTTTCAAAATACTCCCTCCACCTGTCCAGTGATTCCCTGGGATCTAGAATGAGTTCACCTGAATTACCCAAAACACTGTTCATTTAATTTTTCCCTCCCTTCCTAAGATTATTTGTTACTGTCCAGAAAGGTTTCTCTGCTGCTTGACCTAGCCTTTCAAGGTTATTACCAAAATCTTCCCCCGACTTCTTTTTGGATTCAACAACAATTTGTTTCGCTCTGTTTCTTTCATCTACGTATCAGCCCTTGTTTGGAGCCACTTCTGATAAGCCTTCTTTTTATGTTTACAAGCTGCTCTCACTTCATCGCTCCATCAAGATGGTCGATTTTTCCTATCTTTACAAATAGTTGTTCCTAGATATTCCCTTCCTTTTTCCACTATAGCATCCCTGTATGCCACCCATTCACTTTCTATATCCTGAACCTGCTTACTGTCCACTGTTCGGAACTTCTCACTAATCATATCCATGTACTTCTGTCTAATTTCCTCGTCGTGGAGATTTTCTACCCTTATTCGTTTGGAGGCAGTCTCTATCCTAGGACTAGAGATACTTAGTTCACTACAAATCATATAGTGGTCTGTATCAGCGAAAATTCCCCGAAGAACCCGCACAATCCTAACAGATTTCCTGAATTCGAAGTCGGTTAAGATATAGTCTATTCTGGTACCACTACCCTCCCATGTGTAGCAGTGAATAGCCTTATGCTTGAAGAATGTGTTCGTAACTGCTAAACCCATACTAGTACAGAAGTCCAGCAAACGCTTCTCATTGCTATTATCTTCCATATCTTCCCCACATTTACCAATCACCCTTTCGTATAATTCGATTCTATTTCCAACCCTCGCACTGAAATCGCCCATTAGCATTATCCTATCCTTGCTTCCCACCCTGACTACGATGTCACTCAATGCTTCGTAAAACTTGTCAACTTCATTCTCATCTGCACGCTCACATCGTGAATACACTGAGACAATTCTCGTCCTAATTCCTCCAGCTGCCAAATCTACTCACAGGATTCGCTCATTTACGTGCCTAACAGAAACTATGTTGCGTACAATAGCATTCCTGATGAACAGTCCTAACCCATACTTTGCCCTTCCTGTTTTAACACCCGTCAAGTAAACTTTATAATCTCATATCTCTTCCTCGTTATATACCCTTTCCCGAATATCACTTACTCCTAGCACATCCATATGCATCCGCTTTACTGACTCAGCCAGTTCTACTTTCTTTCTCCCATAAGCCCATTTAATACTGATAGCTCCGCATCGAATTCCATTTCGGTAGCCGAGTAGTTTCCAAGGAGTCCCTCGCCTGTCAAATGGGAGTGGGACTCCGTTACTCCCACAGGTCCGAGGCTTGCTTAAAATATTCTGAGCTCGGTAAATTCGTGAAGTAGGATGCTACCCTACTTACACTTAGCCCAAGTGAGGATATCTCCTCTAACGGGTTTGGGAGGACGGGTAGATTGTATAGTCCTAGCCGCCTGAGCACAAGGAGGACCATGACTCAGAATATGTCTGAGATGCCCAGTCCCATTCTATAGCAACTGGTATCCCCACTCTCAGGATCACTTACTAGGCCACTCAGCCGTTGCCCATGGTTCACGAGCTAGGACGTGACTACAGTAACCCACACAATGATCCATCGACACCCTATTATTATTATTATGATGATGATTATTATTATTATTATTATTATTATTATTATTATTATTATTATTATTATTATTATTATTATTATTATTATTATTAGCTATCATGTAGCATAGGTTTGGGTTTACTTTATGTTTTCCTACTATCTCATAAGCCTTAGTGGTGCCATCTATGGCTTGAACATGGCTCTAAACAACAAAAGGCGTATCTTCCCTTGTTGAAGAATTCAAAATTTGATCAGTGAGTGATCTTGAAGTGCAGAGTGATATTTGCTTTGCTTTTTTTAATCCTGGAGATTTACTGGGACGTTAAGGAACTCCTGCGGGACTAAGTTCCGTCACCCCGCGTCTCTGATAACCGTAAAAGTACAGTAGTTGGTGGGACGTAAAGCCAATAACATTATTATTTTATTATACACTGTTCTTCACACACATACAACATACCACCCTACCAGTCGCCACAGAATTACGCCATAATGAATACATCCTTCCACATAGGTTTGGTGTTAGGAATGGCATCCGGTCGTAAAACTGGATCAAAGCCAAATCCAACGACGAAGCCAAGTGATTGAGAAACAGGCCATGGAGAAGAAGAGGCTGTATAGCTGTAAGTTTGTATTCGGAACACAAAGAGTTCCAATTCCACAATCGTCAGCCCTAAAAGCGGTTTCTCGTGTTCCCTCCAAGCAAATACCGCGGTTAGTTAAAACCACGACCACTGCCTTCCATGTCGTATTCCTTTCCCATCCCTCCGTCACTGAAAACTTCTTTTTGTGTGATGTTCAATCACTAACAAATAAGAAACGTCATTACGAACTGCATGATAGTCGTTTTAACATTACCACATAGGAAAGCAAGCCAACCCAGTGTACATGCCTCTTACCCAGAGGCCTCAGGTTCGACTTCCAACTGGTTCAAGAACTTTAATCCAGGACTGTGGGATGAAACTAAATTCATTCAGCCTGACTGGTTAAGCAGGTAGCTATCTGATATGAGAGTTATTGAATCTGGTGAACAAAGCTAAACGTAGACTGAGGATTTCACCACCCTGACAATGTGCCTGTAGGCATTCTGACTGGACAGTACTCGTCTTGGTAAGCCAAGACCCTTAATGGATCGTAAGTGTAATGCATTTAGTTCTCCTGTTTCTAGTGACACGTGCTAACGATATGAAAGACAATCTTTATATTCCCATTTCCTCCAGATTTAGGTTTTGACGACCGAGCTCGATAGCTGCAGTCGCTTAAGTGCGGCCAGTATCCAGTAATCGGGAGATAGTGGGTTCGAACCCCACTGTCGGCAGCCCTGGAGATGGTTTTCCGTGGTCTCCCATTTTCACACCAGGCAAATGCTGGGGTTGTACCTTAATTAAGGCCACGGCCGCTTCCTTCCCATTCCTACGTCTTTCCTATCTCATCGTCGCCATAAGACATATCTGTGTCGGTGCGACGTAAAGAAAAAAAAGGTTTTGACGCCCTAGAACACTAGATATGATTCTTTCTTATTTTTCATGACCGAACCCTGAACTGTATAGTTCGTTCCACTTGTTTTTGCTTCTTTTAATACACGGTATTGTCTTTCATTTCCTCCTCGTTTTATTGTATTCGTGATCTTTCTTTGATTATTCCTCGTTGCCCTACCAGTGTTTGTTATTTTCACAAACCCTTTAATATCTATTGATATTTAACTGTTCCTCTTCCACTAACTCAGGCAACCAAAGATGAAGCTTATATGCAAACATGACAATATGAATCAAGTTTCCGTTTATGACAGGCCAAGTGAGCCATCTGATGATGAGTGATGATATATGTTCACTCAATATATAATTATCATTATTTTTAGTATTATTATTTATTGGTTTTATGCCCCAATAACTCGTTTTGCGGTTTCTAGAGGCTCGGAGATGACAGAATTTTGTCGCGTATGGTTAATTCCTCTGGCGATCGGCTCCATGGCTAAATGGTTAGCGCGCTGGCCTTTGGTCACAGGGGTCCCGGGTTCGATTCCCGGCAGTGTCGGGAATTTTAACCATCATTGATTAATTTCGCTGACACGGGGGCTGGGTGTGTGTGTTGTCTTCATCATCATTTCATCCTCATCACGACGCGCAAGTCGCCTACGGGTGTCATATCGAAAGACCTGCACCTTGCGAACCGAACATGTCCTCGGACACTCTCGGCAGTAAAAGCCATACGCCATTTCATTTCAATTCCTCTGGCGCGGGGACTGGGTGTTTGTCCTCGTCTTAGTGCACTGTTCTGCATTCACATACAAATACAAATCTACCGACATAAGGTTGGCGCATTTGAGCACCTTCAAATACCACCGGACTGAGTCGGGGTCAAATCCGCCAACTTCATCAGTAGAACAATAGTGAAATTTAATTCAACCTTTCGGCATGATTAGAAAAGTCATCGTTATATCTTGGGAAACGAATGAGGTCTCCACGAAACGTCACGTTTTCTAGCAGTTTGTGTCGCTTTACATGAAATAGCACCAAACGATAAGTCCAGAAATCGACTATGTCATTGAAACTGGTGTCAGTAATCGTCTCCTTTTTTTTACGTCGCACCGACACAGAAGGTCTTATGACGACGATGGGATTGGAAAGGCCTAGGAATGGGAAGGAAGCGGCCGTGACCATAATTACGGTACAGCCCCAGCATTTGCTTGGTGTGAAAATGGGAAAACACGGAAAACCATCTTTAGGGCTGCCGCTAATGGGTTCGAAACCACTATCTCCTTAATGCAAGCTCACAGCTGCGCGCCCCTAACCGCACGGCCAACTCGCTCGGTAGTAAGTGTCTATAACAATTTTCTACTCCTGAGGAGAAGTACCGGGGCTCGTTAAGTTGTTCCTTTTGCTAGTGGTTTAACTTTGCGCTGATACATAAATGGTTCTTGGCGACGCAATGACAGGAAAGGGCTAGGATTGGGAAGGCTGCGACCATGGCCTTGATTAAGGTACAGTCTCAACATTTGCCTGGTATGAAAATAGGAAACCACGGAAAGCCATATTCAGGGCTGCTGACGCTGGGGTTTGACCCACCATCCCCTGAATACGAGTTCACAGCTACTCGGTCTCTCAACTCTCTTCAGTTTGCATAATATACGTAGTTACATAATGTGAGCTTTAATACCGAACTGCTGATACGCAGAACGTTACTGGGAGGGACCTGCCCCTCTAACAACGTCCAGCGCTGCTGAGTGCTTCTAATGGGAAAACAATGGAGTGACTGACGGTGGAATTCCAGCTCACCACACCCCTGAGGCTATGGAGCAACTGAGATTTCCTAGTCCGCAGTAGTGGCGATTGGGAATTAAAAGTGGGAGGGGGAGTGTTCAGACAACGAAAAGTGCCCGGGTTTGAGAGGTATAGCGGGCGGGGGGTGGGGGGAGGGGTATATACATCAAAACAGGAAAAAGGAGCTACAAAGTGGTAAGATTTTTATGCTCTCAGAGCGAATTTCGACAGAGATATGAAGGTTGACAGTTAACCAACTAAGTGCGATAAAAAATAGTGTTTTAGATTTTGATTCAATACTATACGATAAAACTTTCACCAAAGGAACAATATTACAATTAATAGAAGTATGGTGTGAATATACAATTAAAATCATTTAGTATTTGACTACAAACTAAGAAACTAACAGACACTAAAAAGACTGCCAGACTGACGAATGCGTGCGGCAAGCGGGTGAATTATACCTTAGTGTCCATAACCTTGGGGGGAAAATATACCCCTGCTTCCCTTCCTCACAGCACATGCAAAGTCTCCACTACTTGCTGTGGCGCTATACGAATCGGTTAGGTGGGACGAACGATATTTTGTGCGTATTTCCGCTAATAATTTTGTTAATAATTAACAGTTGCTATCAGCAGTATTCTGTAAGAAGGAAGTCAGCTCCCAGACGAAACTATCTTTACATCTGTCTGTTTTCAGACCAACTTTGCTTTACGGGAGCGAAAGTTGGGTGGACTCGGGATATATTATTCATAAGTTAGAAGTAACAGACATGAAAGTAGCAAGAATGATTGCTGGTACAAACAGCTCGGAACAATGGCAGAAGGGTACTCGGAATGAGGAGATAAGGGCTAATTTAGGAATGAACTCGATGGATGAAGCTGTACGCGTAAACCGGCTTTGGTGGTTGGGTCATGCGAGGTGAATGGAGGGGGATAGGTTGTCTAGTATAATAATGGACTCTGTTATGGAGGGTAAGAGAAGTAGAGGCAGACCAAGACGACGATGGTTAGACTCAGTTCTTAACGATTTAAAGATACGAGGTATAGAACTAAATGAGGCCACAGCACTAGTTGCGAATAGACGATTGTGGCGACGTTTAGTAAATTCACAGAGGCTTGCAGACTGAACGCTGAAAGGCATAACAGTCTTTAATGATAATGTATAAATGTATATAAAGGAAATAATTTGCTGGTAAGAGAACAGAGGTTGTACAAATTCCTACAATTCCTAGATTAATCCGGCTAAAATGGAATAAAAATGTAATTTCTCCACGAAGTACTAGTCCGTGATTACCTCCGCGATTATTATTCTTTCTGTAAGCTCTGCTCGGATGTGTACGCCCCTGGGTGGGATAAACCAACATGGGGAGGAAGAACAACTCCATGCTTGGATCTCTTCAAGCGGAAGTGTGAAACTCATGCCCTTCCGGTGACTTGCGTGTCTCGTCTGCAAATATCAATCGGGGAGATGCGCTCTGCATGCCGAGTGCATGTACCCACGTCAGAGGGATCAGGTTCCTCTCTACACTTCCCGACAGTGGTCTGCAGTCAGTGTCCAGCTTCCGCATGCGGCCCTCAGCAATGATTCAGCTTCAGATGGCATTAGATACGTGTCTGGCTCCATACTTGAATGGTCAGCATCTTGGCCTTCGGTCCTCGGGGCCCCAGGTTCGATTCCTGGTTGGGTCGAGGGATTTTAATCTTAAAACGGTTAATTCCCTTGGCCCGGATACTGTGTATTTATGCTGTCTCCAACATTCCTGCAACTCATACAACGCATACAATACTCTTCCACCACACCAATAAGCAGTTTCTCGTACACAGCAGACGCTGCCCACCTTTTTCTGTGGGTCTGCCTTACAAGGGCTGCGCCATGGTAGCAATAGCCACACGAGATTATTATTATTATTATTATTATTATTATTATTATTATTATTATTATTATTATTATTATTATTCCGGGCTGAGTAGCTGAGTAGCTCTGAGTACAAGTTATTGGGTTCGATACCAGTTCCATCCTGTGGTATTTGAAGCTGCTCAAACGTCAGCCTCGCATCGATGGATTTACTAGCACGTTGAAGAACTCCTGCAGAGCAAACGTTTGGTACTTTGGCGTCTCCGAAGGCCGTAAAATTTGTTGGAGATACGTAAAACCAATAGCATTATACACTGAGAGGCCAAAAGTCGTGGGAAGACACTGAATGTGATGTTAATAACGGGTTGCTTCTCCGTGAGCCCTCAAAACGGCAGCATTACGAATGGGGGGCATCGACTCTACAAGGTGCTGGAATCGTTCTGGAGGGTTCTAGACCCACCCATCTTGCACTGCTACCCACAGTTGGTCTTGTGTAGTTGATGCTGGGTTCATGAAGCGTATACCAGCTTCGATAGCATCCCATAAATGCTCGATTGGATTAAGATCGGGGGCTATGGAGGGCCAATCCATGGTGGTAACTTCACTGGAGTGCTCCTCCAACCACCTGCTTTACACCACAGAGTGGTGACACGGCGCATTGTCCTGTTGAAACATGGCATCTCCATCATGGTACTCTAGCGCCAGAATAGGATGCAGATGGTCTGAAAGAACGTCCGCACAACGTGCAACTGTCAGCGCTACCTGCAGCCAGACAATGGGGACTAATTGCGATCATGAGAACGCCGTCCATACCAGAACTGAACCACCACGCCCCTGGACACAACCTTGTTGACACGCAGGATCCATATCTTCGTGGGGCATACGCCACACTCTCTCGCGCCCATCAGCTCGATACAACCGGAACCGGGATTCATCGGACCATACCACACACGGCCACTGTTCCGTGGTCCGTTGGCGAAGTTCGCGGGCCCATACACGTCGTTGAGCTCCGTGTCGAGATGTCAGCAAAGGAACACGAGTTGGTCGTCGGCTGGTGAAGCTTATGCGGTGCAGTTGCCTCCTTACAGTCCTGCTAGAAATGTGTTCCCGACTCCCAACATTCAGCTCGACGGTGATCTGTCTCACAGCAGCCCGTCGAGCGCCCAGTGTGGTTCTGCGGAGGAGACGTGACGTCCGTTCGTTAAACACCTGTGGTCTTCCCGTGCGGTTGTTTACGCGGGTGGTAACATTCTCTCTGCGAAATTGAAGATCCACCCTCGACACTGTTGACATCGGAAACCTGAATTCGCGGGTAATCTCCGCAATGCTATGACCCATGCGTCGTGCACCGATGATCATCCCAGGTTCAAAGTCGGTTAACTCGCGACGTGTTGCCATCTTTACGGCTACGCCGCAGCTAGCCGCAACGCTCAGGTGTCATATACGGCACATTTTCTAATGGAACACCCCTTACCGTGACTTTTGGCCGCTCAGTGTATTATTATTATACGGTAATTATTATTATGTCCGTCTCTGTGGTGTAGTGTTAGTGTGATTAGCTGCCACCCCCGGAGGCCCGGGTTCGATTCCCGGCTCTGCCACAAAAATTTAAAAAGTGGTATGAGGGCTGGAACGGGGTCCACTCAGCCTCGGGAGGTCAACTGAGTAGAGGTGGGTTCGATTCCCACCTCAGCCATCCTCGAAGTGGTTTTCCGTGGTTTCCCACTTCTCCTCCAGGCGAATGCCGGGATGGTACCTAACATAAGGCCACGGCCGCTTCCTTCCCTCTTCCTTGCCTATCCTTTCCACTCTTCCCATCCCTCCACAAGGCCCCTGTTCAGCATAGCAGGTGAGGCCGCCTGGGCGAGGTACTGGTCATTCTCCCCAGTTGTATCCCCGACCAAGAGTCTGAAGCTCCAGGACACTGCCCTTGAGGCGGTAGAGGTGGGATCCCTCGCTGTGTCCGAGGGAAAAGCCGACCCTGGAGGGTAAACAGATGATGATGATGATGATGATGAATTATTATTATGATTATTATTATCATGTTATCAATCTCCATTTGTACTGAAGCCTTTAACGTAAGATCATGGGTTCAGTACATAGTCGTGCGTCCTCTGCACATGGGATCAAGTATGCTACATAATCGGACGACGATCGGTTACTCTTACTGTTATTAAGAAGTCTGTCTTGAGTGCTGTATACGAAGGTATGTCTGAGCTTTAGCTATGAAGTCTCTCAGCGAAGTTCTTTATTATGATTCTTCGCTGGGCTCTCCCCTAAAATCCACAGGAAAATTCTGATATATACCAGTTTTAATGTTACAGGACGTGTTCGATTCCTAGCTCTAAACACAGAGATGCATGCATTGAATAAACACTACAATAACACAGGTTATCCAACAGGCTTAATGAACACAACCTGACGAGACCAATACCTCTGATCCCTAAAATAGAAACAATATCAGTAAGAATGTAAGATAATAATAATAATAATAATAATAATAATAATAATAATAATAATAATAATAATAATAATAATATTGTTTGTACGTCCCACTACCTACATTTTACGGTTTTCAGAGACGCCGAGTTACCGAAATTTTCTCCCGCAGGATTTATTTTACTTACCACTAAATCTACCGACAGGAGGCTGACGTATTTCAGCACCTTCAAATACAACCGGTCTGAGCCAGGATCGAACCTACCAAGTTGGGTCAGAAGGCCAGCACTTCAACCGTCTGAGCTACTCAGCCCGACAAGAATGTAAGAGGGGACACGATAGCTGAATGGCATCGTTACTGCATTCTCTCCGACATGGCCACAATTCGAATCCCGGCCAATGTATGTGGAATATTTTAAGACGTTAACATGCCCCTTTTGTTCGGATTCCACGTAAAATAAGAAGTTCTATGCGAAATATCAGGTCGTTAGGTAAAATATGGCCAAGTTTCGGGGCTGCCACACTCATCATCCGCATTGTGCCTGCCTGTTCGAGCGGAAGGCCGACTTCTCGTGTACCACTGAGCTACAGTTCATGAAAGTCTACTGGAGTGCTACAAGATGTTAACAGGAGTTGACTTTTTCGCAGTGGTGGCCCGGGAGAGAGTGGGAAAATTCTCCCCTGTATTCCACTATGAACCTCCCAGAAGATTTCCTTCTCTCTTTTAACTAAATGCTTATAAATCCGTCACATTCATGTTGCTGTGTTCTTCTTCTTCTTCTCGTTTCGTGTTGGCCGACTAAGGACCACGACATTCAACTATTGAGTTCGGAGTGGGTTTTGATGTTTGCCCAGTAATTGCGCATCCCCTGACTGTGTTGTTCCTTTGTCCAGAGGGTTGTCTTTATTATTGGCGATTTGTCTTGGAACCTCATTTGTTTAAGCATTTTCTTGAGAGATGTCCGGTCTTTTAAGTATCTTTCTGTTCCTCCCAGTTCTTGCAGATCTTTGCTTACTTCCGTCAGCCATGGTACCTTGGTCTTCCTCTTTTGCCAGTAAGCGAGAAGCTGCTTGGTCAACCTGACAGGATGCATCCTGTAGACGTGTTCATAAAATGCTAGGCGTCTCTTCCTGGCCACATTCGTGATTTTTCACAGTATTTGTAGAGCTCTTTTGTATTCGGCTTTTGTATTCGGTCCCTTCCTTGGCTGATCCCAATATCTTCCTCATTATTTTCCTCTCCTGGATTTCGAGTTTGTTCGTGAGTCGCTTGGTGTTGTATATTAGACAATCTGAAGGATATAAGGCTTCAGGTCGATGACTGTCTGGTAGTGCTTCATTTTAGTATTACGGGAGATACACTGTTTATTGTTGTGTTCCTGGTCAAATGGTATCTTGTTAACTCGAGTAGATAATGCTACTCCTTCGGAGGTATTGAGCGCCAGTCATTCTTCCAGGCACTTAAACCTGCTGATTGTCCGGCTCCATGGCTAAATGGTTAAAGTGCTGACCTTTGGTCACAGGGGTCCCGGATTCGGTTCCCGATAGGGTCGGGAATTTTAACCGTCATTGGTTAATTTCGTTGGCACAGGGGCTGGGTGTACATATCATCGTCATAATTATTTCATCCTCATCATGACGCACAGGTCGCTTACGGCCGTCAGATGAAGTGACTTGCACCTGGCGAGCCGAAGATATCCTCGGACACTCCCGGCACTAAAAGCCATATGCCATTTCATTTTTACCTGTTGGTTTTCTCGATCGTTCCCTGCTCCAGACGCGATGTGCAAGGAGATTCACTGATGTGCGTGATATATTGTGTTTCATCGAGTCACATGTGCATGTTGTCTGAAAATAGGCGACGATGAGACAGGAAAGAGCTAGGAGTGGGAAGGAAGCGGACATAGCCTTAATTAAGGTACAGCCTGAGTATTTGCCTGGTGTAAAAATAGGAAACCACGGAAAGCCTACTTCAGGGCTGCCGAGAGTGGGGTTCGAACCCACTATCTCCCAAATACTGGATACTGACCGCATTTAAGCGACTGCTGCCATCGAGTTCAGTAGAAGTATCTATTGAATTGGATAGAAGTAAATAATGTTATTTATTTTACGTCCCACCAACTAATCTTGCGGTTTTCGGAGACGCCGAGGTGCCGAAATTTTGTCCCGCAGGAGTTATCTTACGTGCCGATAAATGTATCGACGCGAGGTTAACTTACTCGAGCACCTTCAAATACCACCGGACTGAGCCAGGATCGAGCCTGCTAATTTGAGCTCGGAAGGCGGCGCTTTTACCGTCGGAGCTACACAGCCCGTCTCTCATTCTCTTCCCCCACTGTCTTCTCCCGCAGCTAAGGAAATGAGGCACCCTACAGAGAAATACCTTCCCTAGTCCATTTAAAAGCCCGTTTTTGTTCCCCTCTTGTAGCCAGATGTTGGCACATGGCGTAGTGCTGACTCACTCCCACTCAAAGCAGTAGACGTGGGAGCGCTCCACCACACACTCTATGACATTTAACTTGGAAATGCAGTGTATTAGTACATCCGTGCTTCTCAAGCTGTGGTGCGTGTACCCCTGAGGATAGGGCATGCCAGTAAAACTGTCTCACACCACTTGCGAGTACGTGAAGGTAGCAGCATCCTCACTCATAAGCAGGGCTGGGATTTCTATGTAAAACGTACATATTTGTGTTTCATTAGCTGTAGTGAAAATGTTGTATCTTCACAAATTAGGATATTTGGCGTGATTTAAAACATATTTCATTCTCCATATTTGTCCATATTTCCATCCTTAGGGCATATTTTTTTACATATTTGAGGGAACTTACACATGTATTTACATAATTTAACGGTTTATTGTCCGGCTCCATGGCTAAACGGTTAGCGTGCTGGCCTTTGGGTCGGGAATTGTAACCATCATTGGTTAATTTCCCTGGCACGGGGGCTGGGTGTATGTGTTAACTTCATCATCATTTCATCGTCATCACGACGCGTAGGTCGCCTACGGGCGTCAAATAAAAACCAGACCTGCACCTGGCGAGCCGAACCCGTCCTGGGATATCCCGGCACTAAAAGCCATACGCCACTTCATTTTTTCAGCGGTTTATTTTATATATCTTCCATATTTTATGGCTTCAAAGTTATTCTTCTCAGAAAATAATTTGAAATTCATTTTACTAGAATCAATAACTGAAAATTAGATTCTGGTATTCCAATGAAATATGGTAAGAAAGTTCCGCTCTTTGCATATTTCTTCTTCCTTGCTGGCTTTTGCCGTGTTACTCGACCCGCTGTGACCCATGTCAAAAGGTTAAACGATTTTTATGTGGCTTTAATGTGCGTTCTTATAGTTGTGGCTACTATTTTTATTTTATACAATGTGTATATATATGTTGAGTACCGGGCGAGTTGGCCGTGCGCGTAGAGGCGCGCGGCTGTGAGCTTGCATCCGGGAGATAGTAGGTTCGAATCCCGCTATCGGCAGCCCTGAAAATGGTTTTCCGTTGTTTCCCATTTTTACACCAGGCAAATGCTGGGGCTGTACCTTAATTGAGGCCACGGCCGCTTCATTCCAACTCCTAGGCCTTTCCTATCCCATCGTCACCATAAGACCTATCTGTGTCGGTGCGACGTAAAGCCCCTAGCAAAAAAAATATGTTGAGTATTCAGCACGAAGGCTTGTTTGATCCTCCACAGTTCCACCAACACTGTCATAGATGGCCTAGGCGTCACTGAAGAGGCATACTAGGGAAATGAGGGGTGAGGTAGTTTCCCGTTGCTTTCCTCACTGAACCAGAATTTGCTATTGCATATCAGTCTGAAATGAATGCACCAACTGACCCTATGAGCGATATTTTCATACTATTCATAATAGAAACTGGCTGCATAAGGAATGGTATTAATAGCATCGCTCATACCTCAGTCACTTTCATATTGTCAAAGCTAAGGATGAGACTGAGGCAGGTTAATGAAAATAACCAATTCATTCTAACCCATACCAGAAGACATAGTGCGCTGCAAACACTACGTCTCGCCACAAAAGGCATGTACAGTATATAGGTATGTCAGTACTATTTGATACAATTGAAATTTGAAATTAGTTCATATTTCATTTCATATTTTGCATTTTTTAGCCCATATGTATGTACATATTTAGCCATTTTTATTACATATAGCCTAAATCCCAGCCGTGCCCATGAGTAATTGTTTAGACTATGGCCCCTCATTTTCCTGCGTGCTGGGAAGCAGGAATTTTAACTGCTTGCGGAGCAGAAGAAACAATTACACTTACAAATAATTCTACTTATGGTACACTGGATAATATCGACGGAAATGATCTGTCTATATCAACTCGGGTTTATATTGGATCTATCTCAACAGATTTGATCTATCTTCAAGTTATTGTTAACGAATAATTCGTTTTTAGTACCGACTGGCAATTGCCCCCGACGCTGCCAATTACTACTCGCCATATACGTACACGGTTATACGTACTACAGTACACATCAAGTAATTGTCAAACGAGTATTAGTATCTCTACTTGGACGATGCCGTATTTACGCGTGCAGATCTTTGGTACGCACTTATTTGAAGGAGAAAGAAGACACGTCCGCCTCTGTGGTGTAGTGGTTAGTGTGATTAGCTGCCATCCCCGGAGGCCCGGGTTCGATTCCCGGCTCTGCCACGAAATTTGAAAAGTGGTACGAGGGCTGGAACAGGGTCCACTCAGCCTCGGAAGGTCAACTGAGTAGTGGTGGGTTTGATTCCCACTACAGCCATCCTGGAAGTGGTTTTCCGTGGTTTCCCACTTTTCCTCCAGGCAAATGCCGGGATGGTACCTCACATAAGGCCACGGCCGCTTCCTTTCCTCTTCCTTGTCTATCCCTTCCAGTCTTAGCTTGGTGGACTTCATTCCAGCCCTCAGTCCAGCCATGGCGGTAAAGGCGTGTGCAGTTCACTCGAAAGGACGTGTGTTCGATTCTCCATCATAAATTAAGAAACCATACATACCGTATGCAGTGTCTTTATAAATTTATTACCTGAGAAATACAAATAAAAAAATACCCGTAAGACCGAGCGAGTGGCTACGAGGTTTGGGTCACGTAGTTGTCATTTTGCATTCGGGAGACAGTAAGTTCGAACCCCACTGTGGGTAGCCTGAAGATGGTTTTCCGTGGTTTCCCATTTTCACACCACGCTGTACCTTAATTTAGGCCACGGTTGATTCCTTTCAATTCCTAGCCCTTTCCTATCCCTTCGTCGCCATAAGACCTGTCTGTGTCGGTGTGACGTGAAACAAATAGGAAAAAATCATACCCTTAAGAGCTAAGAAGGCCCTTGGGGGAGTACAAGTTATGTGTAATTTCGGTTCGGTACGAAGCGAGATAGAATGATTAGCTCCATGTCCGGTTGACTTCGCTGGGTGCTCACTTCAGCTGTAGGCTGAGTGAACCCCCGAGTCACGTGGAAGCCACGTTTCTTAATTGATGATGGAGAATCGAGCACACGTCCTTTCGAGCGAACTGCACACGCCTTTACCGCCATGGCAGGACTGAGGGCTGGAATGAAGTTCACCAAGCCTCGTGAGACCAACTTAGGAACCGCCTGATGTGAGAAACAGTGGACCTGGCTGTGTGGTTCAAACGATACGGCCGAAGAGTTTTCAGTTTTTTTTAAATTGCAATTTCCTTTATGTCGCATCGTCACTGATATGTCTTATGGCGGCGATGGGACAGGAAAGGGCTAGGAGTGAGAAGAAAACGACCATGTCCTTAATTAAGATACAGCCCCAGCATTTGCTTTGTGTGAAATTGGAAAACCACAGAAAACCATCTCCAGGACTACCGTCACTGGGGTTCGAACACACTATCACCCGAATGCAAGCTGAATGCATGATTGTGCAATATCTGGCTGAGCAGCAGTCGTCTTGCCGATTTAATAGGTTGTGTGTCCCACAGGTTTGGTTTTCGAAACTAGGATTATATTTCGTGATAACTAATGTGTAGCTCAGTTATTCTGTAACTGATCTCATTGTTCTTCCAAGCTGAGTTCCACGGCTATTAGTAGATGTACAATCGGAAACAAAAGTCTACATACGCCCGCTTATTCCATAATTTTTTGGGTATGTTGATTGTTTTGACTTGCGCATGTGACGTCATTCCAAACAGTGAAGACTTTTTCCCTTTATTTCAGTGTGAAAAGAAGCAGAAAGTATGAAGAAAAAACTAATGAAAGCCTCCAAAAAAGAATTTGTTCCACTGACATGGGAACATTCTTGTTTGGGGTTGCATGTCTGGTGCTGGGGTGGACAATTTTGTGTTTATTGGAAATAAAATGGATAAATGGAAGTATCTGGATATATTAGAGAAATATCTCTGTTGAAAAACTGGGACTAAGAAATGACAGGGTCATGCAACAAGACAACAACCCTAAACATATCCTAGCAATAGTAAGAAAATGGCTGCTTTAAAATGTTCCCAAAAAATTTCATTCACCTCCCGACCTGCGGCATTAACCCTATTGAACACCTTTGGGAAGAAATCCATAGGTGGATTAGGAACTATTACATTCAGAAGGAGGACGATTTGAAACTTGCCATAAGAACAGAATGGAACAAAATTTCACCAGTGGTCACTAAAAACACAGTGGAATCGATGCCCATGCGTCTGGAAGCTGTGGTAGCTGCAAACGTTGGAAACAAAATGTGCTGAACTTAATATGAGGGTTCACTTTTGTTCCTAAACATTTTGTTTCGTTTCAGAAATGAACGATGTATGGCCTTTAGTTCTACACTTAGTTCTTAATGCCATAAAGTATCTACAAGTCTATCATTTTATTCCTAACGTGCAGGTAGGTATGATGTTCTGTTTTGATAACATTTACATACAGTTTTGAAGTGTATGTAGACATTTTGCCGGCCCCGTGGTGTAGGGGTAGCGTGCTTGCCTCTTACCCGGAGGCCCTGGTTCGATTCCTGGCAAGGTCAGGGATTTTTACCTGGACCTGAGGGCTGGTTCGAGGTCCACTCAGCCTACGTGATTAGAATTGAAGAGCTATCTGATGGTGAGATAGCGGCCCCGGTCTAGAAAGCCAAGAATAACGGCCGAGAGGATTCGTCGTGCTGACCACACGACACCTCGTAATCTGCAGGCCTTCGGGCTGAGCAGCGGTCACTTGGTAGGCCAAGGCCCTTCAAGGGCTGTAGTGCCATGGCGTTTGGTTTTGGTTTGGTTTATGCAGACATTTGTTTCTGACTGTATCTCTAGTCCCTACTAGACAGCACTTTGTTTTATAAGGAGACAACTGAGGATGGTGATGCTTGTTGTTTCAAGTGCCTAACATCTAGGTTATCTGCCCAGGAGACAACTAAATTCACGTCTGTCTTTATACGGCATGTTTCCTTGAAAGCATGACTGAGCAGAACGTTTGAGGGTACGTGATCATGATGACTAAAGAGACAACTTCTGAACCAGATCTGCGTGGGTTCAAATCCCACCGAAGGCGGATTGGTTCTTACAAAGAGCGAAGTTGCATAGTAATGAGTGGCCGACAGTAGAGCTTGTTTTTGGCTAGCAGTTAAACGTCCCACCTACACAAAAGCTACAGGTTTTCAATGACGCTGGGATGAGAAAGGGACAGAACTGGGAAGGCCGTAGCTTTATTCTAGCAGACCCTGCCTGTTGTAAAAATCTGAAACTACGGAAAACCATTTTCATTACTTTCAATGGTGGTGTTGGAATCTGTCAAAACCCAAATGCAAGTTTACAGATGCATGACCCTTGCTGCACAGCTAGCTTCATTGGTGCAATAGGACGTAATATGAATTGTACAATGCGGTAGAAAGACAGTCTCTTGAGAGGAAAAAAGGGAAGGAGTGTAAACGTTTCTGGGGATGATGATAATGATGATGATGATGATGATTATTACTTCTTGGTTTGGGGCACATATTGGGACTCAAAGTTTCTGGCTACGATTTCCGGCTCTGTCAGAGGTTGAGATCTGCTGTGAAGGCTGGCTGGGACAGGTGAGGAACATTGAATAGATTTTTCTTGAAACGTCAGTCCTCTGCCATCCTCTTTATTCTACACGAGCTGTTCAAATCACGCTGTGTAGCCGCCTGCAACCTACAAACTACACGTGACTGTCAAAACGCGGCTGTTAAACGGCGATCAAAACGCTGGGCTACTCTACACGAACAAATACAAGCTGATATTGAACAGGTTACTTTCAAAACGGACTTTATGCAAATCAGGTGTATTGCAGGACTTATTTTGGTTGAAGACATTCTTAAAATTTAAAAATAATGTCGAATTACCCTTTGGGAAGATCAAATAATCATAAATATGTTTCTCGGTCATGACTATCCATCAACTGCTAGGTACCGTCGTGTCTCACATACTGTATCGCTAATTTCAGATGATCGCCAGTCTTAAGGCAGAGCCTGCACGAATGCTAGGAAACATTGCCTGGCCATACATACATACCCTACATCAGAGCCTGCACGGCTGCTAGGAAACATTGCCTGGCCATCCATACATACCTTACATCAGAGCATGGATGAATGCTAGGAAACATTGCCTGGCCATCGATTCATTACTTACATAATAGCCTGCACGGCCGCTAGGAAATATTGCCTGGCAATCCGTTCATAATTTACATCAGAGCCTGCACGGCTGCTAGGAAGCATTGCCTGGCCATCCATACATACCTTACATCAGAGCCTGCACGGCTGCTAGGAAACATTGCCTGGCCATCCATACATACCTTACATCAGAGCCTGCACGGCTGCTAGGAAGCATTGCCTGGCCATCCATACATACCTTACATCAGAGCCTGCACGGCTGCTAGGAAACATTGCCTGGCCATCCATACATACCTTACATCAGAGCCTGCACGGCTGCTAGGAAGCATTGCCTGGCCATCCATACATACCTTACATCAGAGCCTGCACGGTTGCTAGGAAACATTGCCTGGCCATCCATACATACCTTACATCAGAGCCTGCATGAATGGTAGGAAACATTGCCTGGCCATCCATACATACCTTACATCAGAGCCTGCATGAATGGTAGGAAACATTGCCTGGCCATCCATACATACCTTACATCAGAGCCTGCACGGCTGCTAGGAAGCATTGCCTGGCCATCCATACATACCTTACATCAGAGCCTGCATGAATGGTAGGAAACATTGCCTGGCCATCCATACATACCTTACATCAGAGCCTGCATGAATGGTAGGAAACATTGCCTGGCCATCCATACATACCTTACATCAGAGCCTGCACGGCTGCTAGGAAGCATTGCCTGGCCATCCATACATACCTTACATCAGAGCCTGCATGAATGGTAGGAAACATTGCCTGGCCATCCATACATACCTTACATCAGAGCCTGCACGGCTGCTAGGAAGCATTGCCTGGCCATCCATACATACCTTACATCAGAGCCTGCATGAATGGTAGGAAACATTGCCTGGCCATCCATACATACCTTACATCAGAGCCTGCATGAATGGTAGGAAACATTGCCTGGCCATCCATACATACCCTACATCAGAGCCTGCATGAATGGTAGGAAACATTGCCTGGCCATCCATACATACCTTACATCAGAGCCTGCACGGCTGCTAGGAAGCATTGCCTGGCCATCCATACATACCTTACATCAGAGCCTGCATGAATGGTAGGAAACATTGCCTGGCCATCCATACATACCCTACATCAGAGCCTGCATGAATGGTAGGAAACATTGCCTGGCCATCCATACATACCCTACATCAGAGCCTGCATGAATGGTAGGAAACATTGCCTGGCCATCCATACATACCTTACATCAGAGCCTGCATGAATGGTAGGAAACATTGCCTGGCCATCCATACATACCCTACATCAGAGCCTGCATGAATGGTAGGAAACATTGCCTGGCCATCCATACATACCCTACATCAGAGCCTGCATGAATGGTAGGAAACATTGCCTGGCCATCCATACATACCCTACATCAGAGCCTGCACGGCTGCTAGGAAATATTGCCTGGCCATCCATACATACCTTACATCAGAGCCTGCATGAATGGTAGGAAACATTGCCTGGCCATCCATACATACCCTACATCAGAGCCTGCATGAATGGTAGGAAACATTGCCTGGCCATCCATACATACCCTACATCAGAGCCTGCATGAATGGTAGGAAACATTGCCTGGCCATCCATACATACCCTACATCAGAGCCTGCACGGCTGCTAGGAAATATTGCCTGGCAATCCGTTCATTAGGGATGGGCGCGACTGAAGCCTGGAATCGAGAGCGTCGACTCCATCGACTCCGAACACCGGTCTCGGTTCGCATGAAGCCTCTCGACTCCAAGTTAAACTGATGCTCATTGCGGGGCCGTACGGTCGCTTCGCAAGAAGCCTCACGACTCCAAGCGAACTTGACTCTCACTGCGGGGCCGCTTGCGTGTCGAGGCGCGGAAAATAACATGAAAAATCATACATGTTGCTGCTGATTTGCCCATTGTGTTTTTTAAGAGTACTGTAGAGTGAAGTACGATATTGTTAACGAAGACGACGAGCATAATGGTGTAGTTGAAATAAAATTACATGTGTCAGGTCAGAAAGTATCGGCATAGCAGACCAAGGACATTTAATTTCACGTCTTTATTTGTCGTGATCAGGAAATTGATAAACAGATATCGATGGTAAATCATTATGAATTGCACATGAACGATGAAAACAAATCTAATATGGGTAAATCCTCTAACATAATTCGAACATAGATTAAACCATTAGAAGCCTCCGTGGCTCAGGCGGCAGCGCGTTGGCCTCGCACCGCTGGATTCTGTGGTTCAAATCCCGGTCACTCCACGTGAGATTTGTTTTTCTCCAGGTACTACGGTTTTCCCTGTCATCTTTTATTCTAGCAACACTCTCCAATATAATTTCATTTCATCTGAGAGTCATTCATCATTGCCCCAGTGGAGTGCGACAGGATGGGGGCTTCATTCACTGACTGGAAAACAGGTTGTTGGTTTTCATTATAATTCAAGGACCACGTTAAGTCTTGGTGCATTATTATTATTATTATTATTATTATTATAAGCATTAAGTAATAAGAAATTGTTGTCATACGTTTTGTTATTATGTAAACTGAATTTCATATTGGGGATTAATTACGATTCTGTCATAATACATTATTAATATTATAAAAAACAATTGTTGAAACATGTGTTGTCATCATCATCATCATTATCTGTTTACCCTCCAGGTTCGGTTTTTCCCTCGGACTCAGCGAGAGATCCCACCTCTACCGCCTCAAGGGCAGTGTCCTGGAGCTTCAGACTCTTGGTCGGGGGGTACAACTGGGGAGAATGACCAGTACCTCGCCCAGGCGGCCTCACCTGCTATGCTGAACAGGGGCCTTGTGGAGGGATGGGAAGATTGGAAGGGATAGGCAAGGAAGAGCGAAGGAAGCGGCCGTGGCCTTACGTTAGGTACCATCCCGGCATTCGCCTGGAGGAGAAGTGGGAAACCACGGAAAACCACTTCCAGGATGGCTGAGGTGGGAATCGAACCCACCTCTACTCAGTTGACCTCCCGAGGCTGAGTGGACCCCGTCCAGCCCTCGTACCACTTTTCAAATTTCGTGGCAGACCCGGGAATCGAACCCGGGCCTCCAGGGGTGGCAGCTAATCACGCTAACCACTACACCACAGAGGCGGACAAACATGTGTTGTAATATTCCATTAAATTAAGGCCACGGCCGCTTCCTTCCAACTCCTAGGCCTTTCCTATCCCATCGTCGCCATAAGACCTATCTGTGTCGGTGCGACGTAAAGCCCCCTAAATATATATATCCATTAGTACATGAAAGTTGTTTGTATTATGTATTTTAAGTTCACGTTGGCGATTATTGAAGATTATTTTGTCAGAATATATTATTAGTAGTAGTAGTAGTATACACAAAAGGCCCTTTTCGCGACAGCCCTGGTAGGCATTGGCCTACCAAGTGACCTCTGCCCAGCTCGAAGGCCAGTAGATTACGAGATGACGTATGTTCAGCACGACGAATCCTCTCGACCGTTATGTTTGGCTTTCTAGACCCGGTTCCTACCTCACCGTTACCACGAAACCTGAGATACAGGTAAAAATCCCTGACCTGGCCGGAATCGATGCCGGGGCCTCCCTAGACTGCGGAGGCAGCTATTATGACGCACAATGTACGGTAACATATTTGTCGTAAAACCATACTGTAAGCATTCGCTTCTTTTTGTGTGTGTGTTTTATGCCCTAGGCCAGGGGTATCAATCATTTACAATTAAAAATCTAACCCGGCCGAGAATCGAACCCGGGTTTACCTCATGACAGGCGGACGCGTTGCCCCTTACACCGCGAAGCTGAACTCATTCAACACAATATTGGCGATTATCTAAACGTACACTGTCAAAGTATTATTACCACTACTATTCTCGTCATCATTATCATCGTCGCCAAAATAGACCTACAACATTAACACTAACGATCATAAAATCCCGAAACAATATTTAATGTTTGCTGGCTAATAATCATCTTGTATTCATCGTATCACAAGATACCAGGGGAGGAACGGGGAACTATAATCCCAAGCAGTTCCGACAATAGTTGTTAGATGGCGTTAGTGCATCAGTGGAGTCGACACTGGAGTCGAGAGTGTCGGTTCCAGAGGTAGCAGTCTCGACTCTTCCCGACTCCGTTCGCAGCCCATCCCTACCGTTCATAATTTACATCAGAGCCTACACGGCTGCTAGGAAACATTGCCTGGCCATGGATTCATTACTTACATAATAGCCTGCACGGCTGCTAGGAAATATTGCCTGGCAATCCGTTCGTAACTTACATCAGAGCCTGCACGATTGCTAGTCAAACTTTCATTACACATTTCGTGACGGTAATTTTTCAGATTACCCCAGCCATTAAGACATATTTATGTCACCAATACGTGAAGAGAGACGTTGGTGGACTCACTCCAATTTGACTAACTGTTTTTAAAATGATAGTTTCATATCATGTTCTGTAAACATAGAAGGTATCCAGACAAGTGTTTTCACTTCTATTGCGTATCAGTTTCTTTATTCTATGAACCTTTTGATTTAGGTATGTCCTAAAGGGCACCTGTCCTTGAACTCCTGGCAAAAACCCAGAAGTAGACATGTGGCTGCAGATACCTCAGGTATGCCTGGGATAAATAGAAGGAAATGCATGCAGCATAATTATGTCGGAGCATAGTGGGTTATATATGGGTACACGTTCAGCAGTGGACAAGTATCGGTAGACCTGACAGTTGACAACTACATTTTATTCTAGTGTTCTTGGCTATCCATTGGAGCAGGAACGTACAAAATAGTACATCTGGACTGTTATAGGAATATTTACCTCTTAAATTTGTAGTACGGAAGGTATGATGTAAAGGAAGGTGACAGCAATTTGATGACTACATGAGGAAACATACAAACAAACACGGTGCCTAATTAATACAAGGCTATCTCAGGACCTTTTCTGAATAAGGGAAGCGACTTCTGTTGATAGGAACCCACATTGAACGAACGGTTCGACAAAGAATTTAACATGTGCATTATTTGGTCACAGCATGTCTTTCAATATTAAGTAACAAACAACTGAAAATCACTTAGGAATGGAGAACCCTTATTGAACCGCGTTGTCATAATGTTAGTGTTGAACTGTAGAAGTACTGTAAAGAAAGGAATAGGATTAAGTAATTTAATAGATATATATTCACCAGATAGTGTAATAGGAGTTGAATCATGGCTGAGAAATGATATAATGATATGATATATATAATTTTCTCACGTAACTGGAGTGTGTATCGTAGAGGTAGGATAGGAATATTGGGAGGGGGAGTATTCATTCCGGTGAAAGAAGAATTTGTAAGCTACGAAAATGTTAAAGATGAGAAACATGAAATTCTAGGTGTAAGGCTCATTTCTAAAGATAATAGGCAACTTGATATGTTTGGAGTGTACAGACCGGGAAAGGGTAGCGCTGACACGGATTCAGATTTATTTGATAAGATAATCAGCTATGTGGGAAACGATAAGGAAAGGAGTGTGATTGTAGCGGGAGATCTGAATTTACCAGATGTTAATTGGGAAGGAAATGTGAACGACACGAAGCATGACCAACAAATGGTGATATGGGAAGGACAGCTGATTCAGAAAGTGATGGAACCAACCAGAGGGAAAAATATCCTGGATGTGGTGCTGATAAAACCAGATGAGTTCTATAGAGAAACTGAAGTAATAGATGGTATTAGTGATCATGAAGCTGTTTTTGTCGTAGTTAAAAATAAATGTGATAGAAAGGAAGGTCTTAAAAGTAGGACCGTTAGGCAGTGCCATATGGCTGGTAAAGCAGGCATGAGGCAGTTTCTAAAAGGTAACTATGATCGGTGGAAAACGGTAAATAAAAATGTAAACAGACTCTGGGACGATTTTAAAGCAATTGTTGAGGAATGTGAAAACAGGTTTGTACCTTTAAAGGTGGTAAGACATGGTAAAGACACACCTTATTATAATAGAGAAATAAAGAGACTAAGAAGGAGGTGCAGACTGGAAAGAAACAGAGTTAGAAATGGCTGTGGAAGTAAGGAAAAATTGAAGGAACTTACTAGGAAATTTAATCTAGCAAAGAAGGCAGCTAAGGATAACATGATGGCAAGCATAATTGGCAGTCGTACAAATTTTAGTGAAAAATGGAATGGTATGTATAGGTATTTTAAGGCAGAAACAGGTTCCAAGAAGGACATTCCAGGAATAATTAATGAACAAGGGGAGTGTGTACATGAGGATCTTCAAAAGGCAGAAGTATTCAGTCAGCAGTATGTAAAGAGTGTTGGTTACAAGGATGATGTCCAGATTGAGGAGGAGACTAATGCTAAAGAAGTATTCAAATTTACATATGATAACAATGACATTTACAATAAGATACAAAAATTGAAAACTAGAAAAGCGGCTGGAATTGATCAGATTTCTGGGGATATACTAAAGACAATGGGTTGGGATATAGTATCATATCTGAAGTACTTATTTGATTATTGTTTGGTAGAAGGAGCTATACCAAATGAATGGAGAGTTGCTATAGTAGCCCCCGTGTATAAAGGAAAGGGCGATAGACATAAAGCTGAAAATTACAGGCCAGTAAGTTTGGGAAGGCATTCTTTCTGATCATATTAGACATGTTTGCGAAATTAATAACTGGTTCGATAGTAGAAAGTTCGGTTTTAGGAAAGGTTATTCCACTGAAGCTCAACTTGTAGGATTCCAGCATGATATAGCAGATATCTTGGATTCAGGAGGTCAAATGGACTGTATCGTGATTGACATCTCTAAAGCATTTGATAGGGTGGATCATGGGAGACTACTGGCAAAAGTGAGTGCAATTGGACTAGACAAAAGCGTGACTGAATGGGTTCCTATATTTCTAGAAAATAGATCTCAGAGAATTAGAGTAGGCGAAGCTTTATCTGACCCTGTAATAATGAAGAGGGGAACTCCTCAAGGCAGTTTTATTGGACCTTTATATTTTCTTACATATATAAATGATATGAGTAAAGGAGTGGAATCAGAGGTAAGGCTTTTTGCGGATGATGTTATTCTCTATAGAGTAATAAATAAGTTACAAGCTTGTGAGCAACTGCAACGCGACCTCGATAATGTTGTGAGATGGACAGCAGGTAATGGTATGTTGTTAAACGGTGTTAAAAGTCAGGTTGTGAGTTTCACAAATAGGAAAAGTCCTCTGAGTTTTATTTACTGCATTGGTGGGGTGGAAGTTCCTTATGGGGATCATTGTAAATATCTAGGTGTTAATATAAGGAAAGTTCTTCTTTGGGGTAATCACATAAATGGAATTGTAAATAAAGGGTACAGATCTCTGCACATGATTATGAGGGTGTTTAGGGGTTGTCGTAAAGATGTAAATGAGAGGGCATATAAATCTCTGGTAAGACCCCAACTAGAGTATGGTTCCAGTGTATGGGACCCTCACCAGGATTACCTGATTCAAAAACTGGAAAAAATCCAATGAAAAGCAGCTCGTTTTGTTCTGGGTGATTTCCGACAAAAGAGTAGCGTTACAAAATTGTTGCAAAGTTTGGGCTGGGAGGAATTGGGAGAAAGAAGACGAGCTGCTCGACTAAGTGGTATGTTCCGAGCTGTCAGCGGAGAGATGGCGTGGAATGACATTAGTAGACGAATAAGTTTGAGTGGCGTATTTAAAAGTAGGAAAGATCACAATATGAAGATAAAGTTGGAATTCAAGGGGACAAACTGGGGCAAATATTCATTTATAGGAAGGGGAGTTAGGGATTGGAATAACTTAACAAGGGAGATGTTCAATAAAATTCCAATTTCTTTGCAATAATTTAAGTAGAGGGTAGGAAAGCAACAGATAGGGAATCTGCCACCTGGGCGACTGCCCTAAATGCAGATCAGTATTGATTGATTGATTGATTGATTGATTGATTGATTGATTGATTGATTGATTGATTGATTGATTGATTGATTGATTGATTGATTGATTGATTGATGGTGATATGATAATATTGCGAAACGGATACCGTCATGAAGAAGAGGATATTCCAGCGGACGGTAAATATAGTGTGGACGCTTTTCAACAGCATGTTACTTACTCGTGTAGATTGGTTCGCGTTCCTACCGCCAGGAGATACAGTGCCTCCGAAGGCGTTGTCACCGCCTGTAGCTGTTTAAACGCCAACAAAGCCCGCTGTGAAAACGCCCGTGAAGACGAAAAGGAAATTTTCCATTCTTATAACTGGGGGATACTCGAAGGCGTGGTTTATTAGGGGTCACGCAGTGGCGTTTTAACAGCTCGTGTAGAATTGCCCTAAGTGGCTTTCCAGCTTACGGCCTGAGCCGCCTAAACTCAACTTCCTGAAAGACCTTCGCTCGATGTAGCGGGCGGGGTGTCTGATAGCTGTTCCCCGTATGGGTAATATATTTCGCGAATCTAATGGGACTCCTACATAACTAAGTTATGAACCGAGTACTCTCTCACCAAGGATGAAGATTTCTCCGCTTCACGTTGCCATCATGTTCAAAGTTTACGTCGTCTGAATGCAGCATCTATTGGTGAAAATTAGAATTGTCATTGTCTTCTTTCTAGCAGCCATTCGATGAATCTGACAGTTTGAAGTCCACAGGATGCCCACCGAGTGACGTGGTGGGAGCAAGCGAGTGGCTGCGTCCTTCGCATCACGTACTTGTGAGCTCCCATTTAGGACATGGTGGCTTCCGCAGCCCTGAAGATGGTTTCTGTGGTTTTCCATTTTTTTTTGCTAGGGGCTTTACGTCGCACCGACACAGATAGGTCTTATGGCGACGATGGGATAGGAAAGGCCTAGGAGTTGGAAAGAAGCGGCCGTGGCCTTAATTTGCCTGGTGTGAAAATGGGAAACCACGGAAAACCATCTTCAGGGCTGCCGATAGTGGGATTCGAACCTACTATCTCCCGGATGCAAGCTCACAGCCGCGCGCCTCTACGCGCACGGCCAACTCGCCCGGTGGTTTTCCATTTTCACACCAGGAAAATTCCGGGGCTCTACCTTAATTAAGGCTCGGCCCCTAACTTCCCAATCCCATCCAGCCCATCCATGCGTCGTCGAAAATCTTCCATGTGTTGCTGCGACGTTAAACCACTAGAAAAAAAATCCCTACTGCTGGCTGGTGATCCTCTGTATAGACTTGTCTCCATACGTGATATGCTCGCTTGCTCGAGCACAGAATCGTAGTTCCGAGATCGCTTTTGAACATGAACTATTATAACCTGACAGCATGCAGCGGCAAAACATCCATTGTGTAGGCCTACATACTTATTTCATTCCACTATTCTATCCACTATTGTTCTCAACAAACTTACTTTAATAACATTCAAGCTCTTTAGGCCTTTCCTTTTTCTTTCTTTCTTTCTTTCTTTCTTTCTTTCTTTCTTAATCCGTTTACACTCCACAGTTGGTTTTCCTCCCGGACTAAGCGAGGGATCCCACCTCTACCGCCCGGAGCGTGAGACTTTGGATCGTTGATAACCTGGGGAGAATGACCAGTACCTCGCCCAGGTGGCCTCACCTGCTATGCTGAACAGGGATCTTGTGGGGGATGGGGAGATCGGAAGGGATAGACAAGGAAGAGGGAAGGAAGTGGCCGTGGCCTTAAGTTAGGTACCATACCGGCATTTGCCTGGAGGAGAAGTGGGAAACCACGGAAAACCACTTCAAGGATGGCTGAGGTGGGAATCGAAACCCCTCTATTCAGTTCACCTCCCGAGGCTGAGTAGACCTCCTTCCAGTCCTCGTATGACGTTTCAAATTTCGTTACAGAGCGGGAAATCGAACCCGGGCCTCCGGGCGTGGCAGCAAATCACACTAACCACTACACCACAGAGGCGGGCCTTAGACCTTTTCAACTGTGAAATTACCAGCGTTTCGCCCTATTGTGGTAGTGGACTTATCAATAGAACTCCTACACCTTCCCAAGACATCGCTGCAAGCTTCCTATTTAGGGCAGTGACAGTGCACTTGGCGAAGAATGTACCTCCACTTGTATAAATGACTGCCTGTGGTTTTTATATCAAAAATTAGTTCTCAGAAAGAAACCATAATTTAATTTCATCGATGAAATGTTGTAAAGAAGCATTCCTTTTAGTATGTGTCATTTGTACAACGTCGCACCGACACAGACAGGTCTGATGGCGGAAATGGAATAGGACTGGGAAGCAAGCGACCGTGGCCCTAAATAAGGTACAGCTGTGCATGTTTGCCTGGTGTGAAAATGGGAGCACGCGGATAACCATCTTCAGGGTTGCAGAAAGTGAGGCTCAAAACCCACCACCTTCCGAATGCAAGCTCACGGGTACGTGACCCAAATCGTGGGGCCAACTCGCTGGCTCCTATTAATATACGGCAGGTAGTGATTGTCTAGAGACTTAACAGCTGACAACCTAGTGTCCCTACCGGGGCGCACATTTGTGATTAATTTGGCGTGCGTATTTGGGCACCTTCAAAACCGGAACCCACCAACGTGGTTTAAGAAGGCCAGCGCTCTATGGTCTGAGCCATTCACCCGGCAAATTTACAATCTTGAACTGGGCTAGGTGTTCCAAGCCTCTGAAGCATCATAGTAGTCGTTACAATTCGTCTTCTTCTTCTTCTTCTTCTTCTTCTTATTATTATTATCCCCTACAGAAAGAAACGTTGATATATCAGAGAGTACATTGACGACATGCATCTTCCATTCACACTCTAATTACGTTCAATTATGCTGCTACCTGGCGGGCGATTCGAAATGTAGGGCGTGGTTAGCTACGTGTGCTGGCTTGCCAACCTGACAGAGGTGGTGCCAACCTTACAGACCTAAGTTCGATACCCAAGAGTGCAAGCTTAACTAACAGACTCAAAGTTCAACTCCCGGGTTAACCGCATAAGAGTGCAAGCTTAACCTTACAGGCTTAAACACCGAGCTCGATAGCTGCAGTCGCTTAAGTGCGGCCAGTATCCAGTATTCGGGAGATAGTGGGTTCGAACCCCACTGTCGGCAGCCCTGAAAATTGTTTTCCGTGGTTTCCCATTTTCATACCAGATAAATGCTGGAGCTGTACCTTAATTAAGTCCACGGCCGCTTACTTCCCACTCCTAGCCCTTTCCTGTCCCATCGTCGCCATAAGACCTATCTGTGTCGGTGCGGCGTGAAGCAACTTGTAAAAAAGAACAGGCTTTGGCTAACTAGGCAAGATGTCGGCTGTATACTATTCTTATGGACCTGAGTATAGAGGGCTACCTCAGGGGCTCACAACTTGTAACTTAGGCCCTATTAGCTTTATCGACCTAACTTTTGGGAACTGACGCAAGGGCTATTAAGCAAGATAGGTCTGAATTTAGAGAGCTACCTCATGACCTCACAACTTGTAACTTAGGACCTATTCGTTTTACCGGCCTAACTTTTTGGAACTGACTCAAGGGCTATTAGGCAAAATGGCGGCTATACACTATTCTTATGGGTCTAACTCTAGAGAGCTACCTCAGGGCTTCGGAGCTAAGCTACGACGTTTGAACAAGATGGCGACTATGCATTGCTCTTAGGAGACACAGGCGCAAATGTCAATACATTGCATTTATGGGACAATCACTGGAGAGCTAGCTCAGGGGCTTACAACTTGTAACTTCGAATTCGACTCCTTGGCTAATCGTAACCTTACAAGCTCGAGTTTAACCCGCCGGCTAAAGTAGAGTGCGCTTTCTGAGCTTGAGTTTAAGGGTTGGATTACTGTAGGCTACAGTTAATTCTGCTACTGGAAGGGGATCGATCTTTCTACTCCCCATCTTCACAAAGGACTCTATCTTCCTCCTCTTCCTTCTCACAAGAGACTCTATCTTCTTCATCAACCTCCTCCTCATATGACCTACTCCTCCTCCTCCTCCTCCTCCTCATAGATTTACTAGCGTATAAGCTCCTCCTCATAGACTTAGTACCATATGACTTTCTCCTCCTCACAACGGTATCTATCATCCTCCTCCTCACGAAGGGTTCTATCCTCCTCCCCCTCCTCTCTCTTACAAGGGAATCTATTCTCGTCCTCCTCCTCCTCCTCCTCCTCCCGTACCTCTACCGCCTCCTCCTGCACCTCCTGAGCTAATAGGTAAACGGAGATTCGTCTGGTTTGCAGATTTGAACTCCTCTAACTCAGAGACTTGGTTCTTTGTACTATTCATACTAGCATCTACTGCTAGGCCGAGTAGCTCAGGCGTGAAGCACTGGCCTCTTAGCCTCTAGTTAGCGGGTTCAATCTTGGTTTAGACTGATGGTATTTGAGGGTTCGAACTTACAGGTCTCTTGTTATTACTCTTATCGGGGGAGAACCTTAATCGTGAAAAAGCTAGCCCGCTTGTACTTTTGGAGGTAGATTATTAATGCATTTGGTATCAGGAAATCAGAATATGTGATGAGTTCCATGCTTTGCGAGCTTGCTATGATACGACGTGGCTTGTAATAGTACATTTATCAAACCTCCGCACTGCATTTCTATTAGGTACGTTTATTCAATATTCAATTTTTTATTTATAGTAAAGTTTATAAGTCGGAAGGTCTCTGTACTGGATCTTGCACGTAATATAATGTGTAAACTACTTGGGAAAAATCAGAGCTATTAACAGAAGGCTAACTATAATATGATTCATCGAGGAGAATGCAACGTCTCGCCGAGTCTTGGGCGTGGCAAGTTCATGTAAATGTTCTTGTAACAAGCTATTTCAAGAAGTGCGGTTATATCAAGTAACTCGATAGCCATGAGCCGAACGAGTTGGCCGTGCGGTTAGGAGTGCGCGGCTGTGAGCTTGCATTCGGGAGATAGTGGGTTCGAATCCTACTGTTGGCAGCCCTGGAGAAATATGTTCGTGGTTTCCAATTTTCGCACCAGGTTGTACCTTAATTATGGTCACGGCCGCTTCCTTCCCACTCCTAGCGTGTCCACTGTCAAGTATTCACTGTCAATAAATTATCTGGTCTGTCTGCGTATCCATCTGTCTGAGAACAGTAGTCAGCGAATACCATTGTTGCTCTGTTGGTATTAGCTACTGATATCTGGTACCATTGTGATTTCTGGACTTTTTGGTCGTATTTTTTTTCTGAGATAATGTGTGTTATTGCATACATTTCTACAGCGTGCTTACATGTGTAGATACCGGGCGAGTTGGCCATGCGGTTAGGGGCGCGCAGCTGTTAGCTTGCATCTGGGAGATAGTGGGTTCGAACCCCCCTGTCGGCAGCCCTGAAGATGGTTTTCCGTGGTTTCCCATTTTCACACCAGGCAAACGCTGGGGCTGTACCTTAGTGAAGGCCACGGCCGCTTCCTTCCCATTCCTAGGCCTTTCCTATCCCATCGTCGCCATAAGACCTATCTGTGTCGGTGAGACGTAAAGCAAATAGCAAAAAAGGAAAATGTATAGACAATGTGTTACCTATGAACGGCGTTTACCACATTTTCAAGGAAATGTGTTTGAAAATCTATGGTCCATTTGCAAGGCATAGCTACGCAGCGTATGTTTGCTAAAGTGAAAGTCTATTTAAGCCAAATGATCAAATCAGTGAGAAGTATAAGCTACAGTATTCAGTTCAAATCAGGATACCATGTGTCGAGGATTCAGTACTGGAACTTGTGTTTTATACACAAAATAAATTAGGGGTATTCTGTGTACTGTATACTGGCTTGTCGTTGTTCCCACTGCACATGGCAGCTCGTCTTTCGTTGTACGTCTTAAGTACTGTCATTACAGGTTCAAGTTTTGTTGTATATAGGGAGAATCTCCCAGCATTTTTGTCAATGTCCATAAGTGTGATAATATTTTATTGTGCTGTATATGTATCGATGAAGTGCTCCTGTACGGAATTATTTATGTCGGAATATAGATAGTTTATTTTAAGTTAGTATGAAGTAGTTACTGGAGAACGTTGGTGCAGTTCCCACGCGTTTAATCGTATTCAGAGCTTTAGGCAAGGCCCGTAGTGGATATATCAGCACAAAGCTTCTTGTACACGCTTTGGGAGAGAATAGAAAGTTTATCATACTCTAACATCAAGAGATCCATTTTAGTGAACCAAGGCACCCAAACGACGGCCATCCAATTATTATTATTATTATGATTATTATTATTATTATTATTATTATTATTATTAGTGGTTTAACGTCACACTAAAACATCGAATGTTTTTGGTGATGCAAGGATGGGGAAGAGCAAGGATTGGGGTGAAGTGGCCGTGGCCTTAATTAAGGTACAGCCCCAGCATTTGCCTGGTGTGAAAATGGGAAACCACGGAAAACCATCTTCAGGGCTGCTGATGGTGGATTTTTTTTGCTAGTGGCTTTACGTCGTACCGACACAGATAGATCTTATGGCGACGATGGGATAGGAAAGGGCTAGGAGTTGGAAGGAAGCGGCCGTGGCCTTTATTAAGGTACAGCCCCAGCATTTGCCTGGTGTGAAAATGGGAAACCACGGAAAACCATCCTCAGGGCTGCCGACAGGGGGATTCGAATCCACTCTCTCCAGGATACAAGCTCACAGCGGCGCGCTCCTAACCACACGGCGATGGTGGAATTCGAATCCACCTTCTCCCGAATGCAAGCACACAGCTACACGACCCAAACCTCACGGCCGACTCGCTCGGTATTATTACTACTTTATTATTATTATTATTATTATTATTATTGTTATTATTATTATTATTATTGTTATTATTATTATTATTATTATTATTATTATTATTATTATTATTATTATTATTATTATTATTATTATTATTATTATTACTTCAAGTTCAAGTTTAAAACGTTTTAAATGACACCGAATTGTGGGGTAAGCAGTTGTTTAAGTTACAGGCTTCTCGAAGACCCACAAAGCGACCCCTCTCATAAGGACCTAATTTCACAAGAAAATGTAAATATTCGTGTCCATGATACGCTACGCTTACATCGGACTGTTATGAAACACCGAGTATTATTGAAATGCGTCCAGTTTTGGAATCCAGGCATAGATGGTGCGTCGGTGGGAAGAGTACCATGTCACGTGACACGCATTGGCCTTGAAGTGAATTAAAATACCTACTACCCCGCACCATGCACATACTCTGAGCAAGTTTAAATTTACATCAATATCAAGGTGTTGCATTTCTTTCTGGCATTGTGTCTCTCATATAGCCCTAAACGAATACGTAACGTCAAACAAATTTGATCTCGCGTTTCCAGAAAACTCTTTAAAATAACAAGATCCAGATCATTGTCACTCGTATCTTTCTTCAGATTATCGCATGACTTTAATTCCAGATCCGTCACGTCCAGACGCAGAAGGTTGGATTCCCGGCCTTGGAGAAAACAGACCCCAGTCCCGAAGCCTAGGAAAGTCCTTTTTTGGTTATGTTCCTGATGCGTTTTCGATGAAAACACCGGAGATGCCGTCCGAAAAACCCTCTCAGAATTCTTCACAGGTAAGTGCACGCAAATTTCATTTTGAGCTGGCTATTGAAATTCAAGTATTGCGATATGTATCCCACATCCCACTTTATTGCTTTTTACAGTACGAGGATGAGTTTCTTCAAATGTTCAAAATATCAGTTCGTCCTTGCCTGGGGAAGGCAGGTTTTCAAGGCCCGGAAGTGTCTTGAGGATCACTACCATGTAAACCAGCACGTGCTCCCTCACCACACAGACGTACACGCGGAACGACTGTCCTTTGTTTACTTTTTGCGGCTTTCTCGGTCTCGGCCCATAGGTGGCCACGGCTTAGCATGCTGCGCTTTGGTCACAGGTGACCCGGTTTCGATTCCCGGCGGGGACGGGAATTTTAACCATAAATGGTTAATTTCGCTGGCACGAGGGCTGGGTGTGTTTGTAGTATTCATCATCATTTCATCCTCATAACGACGCACAGGTCACCTACGGGACTCGAATCGAAAGACCTGCATCTGGCGAGTCGAACTAGTCCTCGGACACTCCCGGGACTAAAAGCTATATGCCATTTCACTTCACTTCAGTGGCCACGGCTGGTCTGTGGTCCAACATCTCTGCACTCTGACCGGCCAACCGAGCAGAGATTGGGTGGCTACGGCTCTGCCGAGGCTGTACGCCTCTGCATTCGGGAGACGGGACAGGGCTGGACCTCATGGCTGGCCCCAACCTTCGGTTGTCCTGAGAATGGTTTTCCGTGGTTTTCCATTCTGCTGCACTAAGGCGAATGCCGGGAAAGTACCTAGTATAGGCCACGGCCGCCAACCCCCTCACCTTCTTTGAGCATCTCCCTCCCGGCCTGAGAGACGTCGTCACCGTCTAAGAGGTCCCTTCAGGGGAGGAATGAAAACGCTTAGTAGGCCATCTCGGGGAGGACGTTGCCAGGCGATGCACAAGTCTGCTAACCTCTATACTTATAGGGCCTGGACAGGACCAGTGATATGGGAACAAGCAAAGGGGCTCTGGGGTCTTAAGCCCCACGTTAGAGCCACGAATCGGTACTGGTCATCCTCCCCAGTTGTATCCCTCGACCCAGAATCTGAAGCTCCTTGAGGCGGTAGAGGTGGGATCCCTCGCTGAGTCCGAGGGTAAGCGGATTAAGAAAGAAAGAGAAAAGACTCTGAGTCACTAAACAAATTATTCTGTTGGCCTTGCTTATTGTTTGTTGCTGACTCGTTGGCTGAACGGTCAGCGTACTGGCCTTCGGTCCAGAGGTCCTGGGTTCGATTCCCGGCCGGGTCGGGGATTTTAATCTTAATTGGTTAATTCCAATGGCACGGGGGCTGGGTGTATGTGTCGTCTTCATCATCATTTCATCCTCATCAAGACGCGCAGGTCGCCTACGGGAGTCAAATAGAAAGACCTGCACCTGGCGAGCCGAACCTGTCCTGGGATCTCCCGGCACTAAAAGCCATACGACATTTCATTTCATTGTTTGTTGCTGAAAATTCCCCTTGGAACAGCAAGAAACGTTGATATGCAGATCTAAACAATCTGCACGAGCAATCAGATTGTCATATCCACGCATGGATACCTTAGGTAGGTACCTTTGGTAAAACTAGGATAGATTTGCAGTTGGATAAGCAGAAGCAGGAAAATGTTGTAAGACACAACAAAGCCGTTAAGAAAAATAGGCAAATTCTGAAACGGCTGACTGCGGTGACATGCGTTTTGGGGAAGCAAGAGTTACCATTCCGTGGGCACAATGAGGCTAGTGAATCCAACAACAGAGGGAATTACATAGAAGTAATTAAATTGTTAGCCGAGTTTGATGAAAAATTAACAGTCACTTCACAACAGCGAGTGTATTTACAGGACTCTCTCCACTCATTCAAAACGATTTAATTCAAAGCATCTGCACCGTAATGATCGCTGAAATAAAGATTCAGGTTGGGGAAGCTAAATTATTAGGAATTATGATCGATGAGACTTCTGATGTTTCGAACTTTTCACAGTTATCTACTGTATTGTCCTCAGATACGTTCGTAATGGTGATGTTGTTGAAAGATTTGTTGGTTTCTATAATGTGAGTTCTGATAGGACAGCGAATGCATTAGTGAGACTTGCGATTGTGTGTCTGGATAACTTTGACTGCCGCTAAAAATTAGTTGCGCAGACTTTCGATGGAGCTGCGGTGCTGGCAGGTCAGCTGAATGGTGTGCAGGCTAAATTAAAAGAAGTAGTTCCTGAGGCTGTATTCACCCACTGCTACGCTCACAAGCTTAATTTAGTCCTCTCTCAAGCCGTATCATGCACAAAAGAATGCCGTATATTCTTCGCAACGATGAGTGGCTTTGCGACATTTTTTAGTAATTCTTCTAAGAGAACTAACCTGCTGGACAGTGTCCTCAAGAAAAGGTTTCCTAAACTAGCTCCAACAAGGTGGAACTATTCCAGCCGTTTAGTACAGACCATCGCGGAATATCGTGTTCCTCTCCAAGCGCTTTTCGAAAGTATTTTGGAGGAACCTGGGAACTGGGATAACAATACAATTAATGAGGCAAACGGATTTCTCGCGAATTTAATAGAATTTCAGTTCAATTTTTTTCTGAACGTTTTAATGAAATATTTTCATTGACTGATGTTACATATAACATCCTTCAATCTAAGACCCTAGACATTGCATATTGCACCAGAGAAGTGAATTCTTTAGAAACTAAAATATCTATAATGTGAAACAGTGGATTTGATAACATCTGAGACAGAACAGAAGAGAAATGTGATCCACCAAGAAAGAGAAGAAAGGAAGAAACTTCATTTTCGGTTAAAGATGAGTATTGGAAGGTGGGAATCTCCTTATACTTAACCTTAGTTACGCATAATATTATTCTAGCACAGTTAAAATAGCGCTTCTGCTCATTAGGAGATCTGTCCTTCATTGAAATGGTTGATTGTAAGGAATTTTCATTTTTTTCGGGCGATTTTCCTGAAGAGCATTTCAGTAAATTGATTGAAGTTTATGGAAAATATTTTGATATAGTACGACTTAAATCCGAATTGAGGGCAATGTTCACTTCTGAACACTTCAAAGATAAGACTGTGGCACAAATTCAGAAATTCCTATTGGCCACTGGTCTCCACAGCGGTCTTCCCGATCTTTATGTTGTGCACATTGATTACTACTATTCCCGCTACATCATCATCTGTAGAACGCTCTTTCTCGGCCCTAAAGTGAATAAAATCTTTCGTCCGCAATTCTCAAAGTGAAAGTCGTCTCTCTGCATTAGAGGAATGATGTCTGTAGAGAAGGATGTTCTAGTTGAGATGAAAAAACGTGAGGACTTCTACTGTGACGTCACCAAGGAATTCTGCAAAAAGAATCGCAGAGTAGAGTTCACCTACATGTAATTAGGGTGAGTAGTATTGAAATTTACTTAATACATTTTATTACTGCGTGGTTACTAGTTGCATGCCTCCGTGGAGATTCCAGGATACGCCACTGCTCCTAAGGCTAAATGGCTACTAAAGAGAGCTAAAGACCTGAGGATAAATGGGGTATAAATACGTGTGTACCCGGGATGGGAAAAATATATGTGCGAAAAGATGATACCTCCCTAGTAATGAATGTCAAAACAATTGATGATATTGACAGGTTAGAATAATGAATTGTACAGTTTAGCCACTTAAACAAAAATTACCATCATAATCATCATAATCAATGGATAGGTCAGAAAATCAATTAAATAGCTTAGGAGAAGTTAGAGACAAAGGGAACAAAATTAGAATATTATATATTAATGCTCAGAGTATACGTAAGAAATGGATACAATTATTATCAACTCGCATTGTGCAAGCACACATGCCTGATGTTATAGCTGTTACAGAAACTTGGCTAAGTCCAGACGAAGAAATACAGTATATTATAACTTATCAAATTATGGTGGTTATTTTTGTTCAATATCGTTAAAAAAGGGTGGTGGGATTGTCATTTATGTCAAGCAGTGCTACAAAGCTACGGTCCTAGCAACTGTAAAAGCTACATATGTGCCGTTTAATGTGTTATTAGTGGAAATTTCTGGTTCTGATAGAGAGTTTCTTGTTCTATCTTGCTATAATCCAAATATTAAATATGCTGATTCATTCATCACTTGTCTTTAAGAGATGTGGAGTAAATATAACAGGAACTTCTGTGTTACTGTTGGAGAATTTAATATTGATAAATCGGAACAAAACCAGCGGTCAGAGGAATTGGACAGGCTAAGTGTATGTTATAATCAAATATCTTGTAATAATGTTTTTCCCACTAGAGTTACTAATAGTAGTGCAACTTTGATAGATCATATATATATAATCGAACACTGCTGTTTCCAGGTGAACACATTTTCAATTATTTTAGTGACCATAATATATTAATCTTTGACTTAGAAAATCAGATCCACGTCCAAAAGAAACAAGAAACGCTTTGTAAACAAGAGAATAAATGTTAAACGTGTAACTAAAAAAATAATCCCTTATTAATTGATAAGAATGACAAGTGCAACATAGTAGTAAATACACTAATTAGCTATATAGATGAAAAGTGTACGCTGTTCGTCAATAAGCAAGGTAACTTAAACAGTAAGGGACCAACATGCCAATCAGTCACTACTGATCTGCATTTAGGACAGTCGCCCAGGTGGCGGATTACCTATCTGTTGTTTTCCTAACCTTTTCTTAAATGATTGCAAACAAATTTGAATTTTATTGAACATCTCCCTTGGTAAGTTATTCCAATCCCTAACTCCTCTTCCTATAAACGAATATTTGCCTCAATATGTCCTCTTGAATTCAAGCGTAATCCTCATGTTGTGACCTTTAATACTTTTAAAGACAACACTCAAACGTATTCGTCTACTGATGTCATTCCACGCCATCTCTCCACTGAAAGCTCGGAACATACCACTTAGTCGAGCAGCTCGTCTCCTTCCTCCCAAGTCTTCCCAGCCCAAACTTTGAAACATTTTTGCAACGCTACTCTTTTGTCGCAAATCACGCAGAATAAATCGAGCTGTTCTTCTTTGGATTTTTTCGAGTTCTTGAATCAAGAAATCCTGGCGAGGGTCCCATACGCTGGAACTCTTACCAGAGACTTATATGCCCTCTCCTTTACATCCTTACTACAACCCCTAAATACCCTCATAACCATGTGCAGAGATCTGTAACCTTTATTTACAATCATAGTTTTGTGATTACCCCAATGAAGATCTTTCCTTATATTAACACCTAGGTACTTACAATGATAACCAAAAGGAACTTTCACCCCATCAACGCAGCAATTAAAACTGAGAGGACTTTTTCTATTTGTGAAACTCACAACCTGACTTTCCGGTTTATCATCATACCATTGCCTACTGTCCATCTCACAACATTATCGAGGTCATTTTACAGTTGCTCACAAACTTGTAACTTATTTATCACTCTGTACAGAATTACATCATCTGCAAACAGCCTTATATCTGATTCCACTTCTTTACTCATGTCATTTATATTTATAAGAAAACATAAAGGTCCAATAATACTGCCTTGAGGAATTCCCCTCTTAAATATTACAGGGACAGACAAAGCTTCGCCTACTCTAATTCTCTGCGTTCTATTTTCTGGAAATATAGCCACCCATTCAGTCACTCTTTTTTCTAGTCCAATTGCACTCATTTTTTCCAGTAGACTCCCGTGATCTACCATATCAAATGCCTTACTGTAGATAGGTCAATCGCAATACAGTCCATTTGGCCTCCTGAATCCAGGTTATCTGCTATATCTTGCTGGAATCCTACAAGTTGAGCTTCAGTGGAATAACCTTTCCTAAAACCGAATTGCCTTCTATCAAACCAGTTATTAATTTCGCAAACATGTCTAATATAATCAGAAAGAATGCTTTCCCAAAGCTTACATGCAATGCATGTCAAACTGACTGGCCTGTAATTTTCAGCTTTATGTCTATCACCCTTTCCTTTATACACAGGGCTACTATAGCAACTCTCCATTCATTTGGTTTAGCTCCTTCAACCAAACAGTAACCAAATAAGTACTTCAGATATGGTACTATATCCCAACCCATTGCCTTTAGTATATCCCCAGAAATCTTATCAATTCCAGCTGCTTTTCTAGTTTTCAACTTTTGTATCTTACTGTAAATGTCACTGTTATCATATGTAAATGTTAATACTTCTTTGGTCTTAGTCTCTTCCTCTATCTCGACATTCTCCTTGTAACCAACAATCTTTACATACTGCTGACTGAATACTTCTGCCTTTTGAAGATCCTCATAAACACACTCCCCTTGTTCATTAATGATTCCTGGAATGTCCTTCTTTGAACCTGTTTCTGCCTTAAAGTACCTATACATACCCTTCCATTTTTCACTAAAATTTGTATGACCACCAATTATGCTTGCCATCATGTTATCCTTTTTTTTTTTTTTTTGCTAGAGGCTTTACGTCGCACCGACACAGATAGGTCTTATGGCGACGATGGGATAGGAAAGGCCTAGGAGTTGGAAGGAAGCGGCCGTGGCCTTAATTAAGGTACAGCCCCAGCATTTGCCTGGTGTGAAAATGGGAAACCACGGAAAACCATTTTCAGGGCTGCCGATAGTGGGATTCGAACCTACTATCTCCCGGATGCAAGCTCACAGCCGCGCGCCTCTACACGCACGGCCAACTCGCCCGGTATATGTTATCCTTAGGTGACTTCTTTGCTAGATTCAATTTCCTAGTAAGTTCCTTCAATTTCTCCTATTTCCACGGCCATTTCTAACTCTATTTCGTTCCAACCTGCAAAGTAAGGAACTCCTCTTCAGCGCCAAATTCCGACCCTCCAGCGTCTCGTAAGATTGATAGTAGTTATCATTGCCTAACATCCTGGCCATGGCCTACCATCACTTACAAATACACATCAGTACGAACTACACAGTTATCATGGAGACTTGACATGTACTAAGTGTGCGCTGCTGATGACCATGGTATCCCAAGCCTCCAAAACAACTGGCCTTTTGAACACGTGTAACAAGAATTTTTTTGCTATTGGCTTTACGTCGCACTGACACAGATAGGTCTTATGGCGACGATAGGACAGGAAAGGGCTAGGACTTGGAAGGAAGCGGCCGTGGCCTTAATTAAGGTAGAGCCCCAGCATTTGCCTGGTGTGGAAATGGGAAACAACGGAAAACCATCTTCAGGGCTGCCGACAGTGGGGTTCGAACCCACTCTCTCCCGAATACTGGATATTGGCCTCATTTAGGCGACTGCAGCTATCGAGCTCGGTGTAACAAGGAAAGAGCTATTCCTGCATTTGAACGAAGGTAGTAGTTCTAAGCATGCATGCAGAGGTAGGAGGTTCCTGTGGGCGCCCGCCCATATTGCCCAGATATTTATTGGCATACAATGAGGCCAGGGCGTCATAAAATCCGTTGATAAGATCAGTGACTCATCACACGAAGAAGTGGAGTTCGATCACCGCGCATGTTCTGTGGTCAGTCCAGAACTTGTTTTAAGTGGTGTAGGTTGAAGCCCAGGACACTTGGTAAGTAATACTGCGGAATATTAAAAGAGAACTCAAGCTAGACAACTTTGGTTCTACAGTGAATGTGGTGCACGCCCTGGGCTCCAAAAAGTGCACGGATTCGAAATAAGATAAGGCTGATGATATTGGTTTTGCGTCGCACAAACTGCTTCTATGGTTTTTGTAGCCTCATGGTGCCGCACATGTTGTTTCTCAGGAGTTGTTTTGTGTGCTAGTAAATCTACCGACACGAGGCTGCCGTATTTGAACACAATCAGATACCGGTACCACTGGACTGAGCCGGAATCGAACCCCCCATCTTGGGTTCAGAAAGCCAGTGCTTTACCTTCTAAGCCGCCCAGCCCGACGAAAATAAGCTCATGGTTATTGGACAATGTTCTAGATATATCTTAATCACTAGGGCAGAATGGACCTCCGAACGTTTCTCCTTGTGAGAGTTCATTCGCTCACGCTGTTCATGAAGGCTAGGGTACAACCACTCCTATTGACAAGCTAGGCCATGAATGTAAGAACACTGTAAAGGGGTGGCCGGCTTTCGTGTATGAGGTCAGTTCATTGTTATGAAGCATTCGCCCATAATTGGCCACCTTCACGGGCTAGCTTCTGACCGGAATGCTGCGGCTTCAATTATTGGTAGTGTCACAAATTTAGTTTAGGTCTGAAAGTCAGGGTGGAGTAAATTAAACCTTGCGAGGATAATTGAGAAACTATCTGATCGGATATAGCAACGGTCCCTGGTGAACTGAAATCCCTGGTGCTGACTGCACGACTCCCAGTCCAGGCGGAGGAAGGTAGCAGGTAGCCTATGGTGCCAGTGGCTTTGATTAAGTCGAAGTAGACAATAGAACAGGTCCACATTATTGAAATGTGTAACTACAAGAGGATATCGCTCTTGGGCTGCGATAGTGGCATAACACAAAAAATCAAGTTCTCGGATAAATGAGTAGGCTACTAAGTTTCCCTTAGTAGTGACATGCAGACATCACACAATTAACTCATGGAATAAAGGGCAAGCGGCACTAAATGGATCGATAGGAGTTTAGTTAATAAAAAGTGCTACTTAAAATTTGCTCCTTCAGTCTCCTTGCCGAAGCCATGATCTAGGCGTTTTGAGGTGCATCATAATCGCTACAATGGTCTTTATGCAGATTATGTTGAGAGTTTGCGGCCTATAATAATGAAACAACTCCGATTTCGTATTTTTCGAGTTGTGCCACTATTGTAGCTCACTAGCGCTATGTTTTAACCCACTGCTAACAATTGAAAGAGCATCAAATTTAGAACACTGCAGTATTATTTCTTGTTTATAGTCATGGACACATGATTGCAGGTCTTAGGCTTGTAGGAGCCCAATATTGGGATGATTTTGTGTTCAATCTCGTTCCCTCTCGTTGTTGTATTAACTTGGATCAATTAATATATTTTTGTAAAAGACATCCCACTAAGTACTGACTGTTTACAAACGTCTCTTGTTCTCACAGCGGGTCTTCGGCTGACAGTCTTTACTTAAAACGGCCTTATCTCTACTAACAGGTTTCACTTTGCACATCACACAGCAGTTGTAGTATGGTTCGAATGTACATCTGTGAGCTATCGCAACGTAGAAGTGCTCGACTCCAGACAAGACCGATAACTCGCAGGATTAACTCACGTGATCGCTCTGCACACTGACAGTCGTACTACCACGTAACAGTACTATATTGCCATAACGTTTCGTTACCTAATTTAAGCTTTTTGAGGGCACTGGGTACATACGTACTATTTGTAAATGCAAATAACATACCTTTTTTCTTATTAGGTTTTCCACGCGGTGCAGGTTTCGCTCTTCTTTGTGCCAATTGCCGCTTCGGGAGAACGAAAGCATCGTTAAAAGTCACGTTGATGGATATCGTGTCCTCTCTCAGACGGTCTAGTCTCAGATTTCTCGGTCTTCCTCGCGGAAAGCCTCCATTAAGGTGAATGTTAACGGCCGTATTGGCCTCAGACTGCTCCTAGTTGCGGATGATGTGAATGTCCTAACGCAGAGTTTTTGTGTGTCCATCTTCTCATGTAAAGGCGCCAGTACTATGAGTCCTCGCATATTATCGTTTCTAACGTGGTCCAGCCGCGTGACACTTTTGCAGTATAACTTGCGCATCTCCAAGGCATGTAGGATCGTTTCATGTTTCATGGAAGCCAGCCAGCATTCAGCCCCACGAAGAGCAAGAAGACGCATGATGTTCTTGTAGACCCAGACCTTTTAGGTGAACAGGCGTCCGGCGATCATGCAGCGGTATATAATTGTGCTTCATTAAAACGTGGAACTTGATAAAATACTTCACAGAACGATCCAGCGTTCCACCGCTTCATTGAAAAGTTCATACGGCCTGTTCAATCAATCAATCAATCAATCAATCAATCAATCAATCAATCAATCAATCAATCAATCAATCAATGATCTGAATTTAGGGCTGTCACCCGGGCGGCAGATTCCCTATCAGTTGTTTACGAAACATTTTCTTAAATCTTTTCAAAGAACTTGGAAATTTAACGAACATTTCCCTTGATAATTTATTCTAGTCTATAACTCCTTGTCCTATAAATGAATATTTGCCCCAATTTGCCCTGTTGAATTCCACCTTTATCTTCATCTTTCCTACTTTTTAAAAGCTCCACTCACGCTTATTCGTCTACTAATGTCATTCCATGCCATCTTTTTACTGACAGATCAAAACATACCACATAGTCGAGCAGCTCGCTCCTTACTCCCAAGTCTTCCTAGCCCAAATTTCGCAAAATTTTCGTAACACTACTCCTTTGTCGGAAATCACTCAGAACAAATCGGGCTGCTTCCCTTTGGAACTTTTCCAGTTCTCGTATCAAGTAGTCCTGGTAGGGGTCCCATACACTGGAACCATGCTCTAATTTGGATCATACCAGAGACTTATATGGCCTCTCCTTTAAATTCTCACTACAACCCCTGAATACTCTCATAACCCGTGTGAAGAGATCTGTAACCTTTCTTAACAACTTCCTTTATATGGTTACCCCAATGAAGATCATTCCTTATATTAAGACTTAGGTGCTTACAGAGGAAGTTTCCTCTTGGGGAAACTTACAACTTGACTTTACATCTCATTTACCATCATACCATTGTCCGCAGTCCATCTCACAACATTGTCTAGGCCCCCCTGCAGTCCTTTAAAATCCTGCAACTCATGTACTCCTCTATACAGTATAACATCATTCGCAGATAGCCTTATCGGTGACTCCAGTTCTTAATTCACGTCACGTATACCAGGAGGCCCGCGAGCGCCGTACTTTCTACTTTAAAATGTTCTGCAAGCACTAGTGATGCGTGGGATGCCTAATCACTTGTTTTCGAAGGAGGCTACAACGTGCTGTATTTCGCATATTGTGAAACAAATAGCAGTCATTTTACTGCACACGTTCTATAATAGTGTACATTTGTAAATACTCCGAAGATGCAGAAAATAAAACGTAATAACTTATTCATTTATACACGTGAAGTCATTCCACTCTATAAAAGATTTGTTTGTATGAAACAAAAATTAATACATGTTATTGTAGCTTCAAACCTGTCCGACTCGTTGGCTGAATGGTCAGCGTACTGGCCTTCGGTTCTGAGGGTCCCGGGTTCGATTCCCGGCCGGGTCTGGGATTTTAATCGCTTGTGATTAACTCTTCTGACTCGGGGACTGGGTGTATGTGTCCGTCCCAACACTCTCCTCATCATATTCAGACAACATACTACACTACCAACCACCACAGAAACACGCAATAGTGATTACATCCCTCCATACAGGGTTGGCGTCAGGAAGGGCATCCGGCCGTAAAACAGCGCCAAATCCCCCATTTGCGACGCAGTTCGCACCCGCGACCCCACAGGTGTGGGAAAAAGCGGTAGAAAAAGAAGAAGATTGTAGCTTCAAACCTCAGAAAACTAGAATGTCACGCTTCGATCTATAAGATCGTTTCCCTCTACAACTACTCATAATAGATATGCTCAAAGCCATATCCCTGATGGTGCAGGCAGTGATGAACGCGTCTCGCAGTGTCTGCATGGACACGTCTTAACATTTCAGGTGTCACTGCAACACAGGCCTCACGAATTCATTGCTGTAATTGTTCAGCATTTTCTGGCTCAGTTTCGTACACTTTCGATTTGATATATCACCACAGAAAAACGTCGCGGAGGTGAGATCAGGCGATCGTGGTGGCCACTGCCAGGGTCCAGCAGACCTATTCAACATTGAGAATATCGTGCATCAGGATGTTCCCAGCGGCTTGAAAAGAGTAAGGTGGTGGACCATCATGCTGGAATCAATGTTGAATTACTAGCTGCAGTGGAATATCTTCTAGAAGGTTTCCTTGAGAGAAGTCGGTCTCAAAAAATTCCATCTAACACCTACCGGTGAGCCTATGAGCTATAAAAACGGGCCCAATTGTGTAGTCTCCCAGAATACCGCACCACAAATTAACCCCCGACTGGAGATGCGTATGCTGTGCTCGAATCCAGTGGGAGTTTGCTGGAGCCCAATAATAGAGATTGTGAGTGTTGACGATGGAATCATTCGAAGAGCAACCTTCATTATTCCGCAGGATATTCCTGATAAAATGTGGATCTTATTGTATTGCCGCGACCATTCTTCGTCAATATGTTAACCTGCGATCAAAATCGTCACCATGCAGTTGTTGATGTAGATGCGCCTAATATGAGTGCCATTTTCTCTCCCTCAGGATCCTTTGTATTGATTTTCGGGATATTCCTAGGTCATCCGCAGCTCGTCTTTGCTCTAAGTAACATTAAATATATGCACGTTGGAACAATGACGGTTTGTATATTATTATTATTATTATTATTAAGTTCAACTTACCGTGTGAAGGATTGCGCTCAAAGTATTGAAGTACATTCTGTACAACGTCAGCATTGTCGCAGACGGGTCTGTCCCTACGCATATGTGTCTTGAACGATCCACAAGCTCCTAATTGCAGCTCTGTTTGGCGAAATACGCGTATAGAAGGCAGACGTCTGTTTGGAAACTCCTGTGGATATCGTCTATGAGCTTCGGCTGCATTCCTACCAGATTCTCCATAGATTAAAATGATATCTGTGTATTCGTCGTTGCTGAACACACTGGCCATTGCCGATTTGTGGAGAGCAAATGTACTGTTGCTGTACCTAGTACTATGTGGTCGGAAAAGAGGTATGCTAATGCGAGGTGTTGCATTAGACGGGTAGAGCTGAGGAACATGCTGCGAGTGACCGTCCGGTTGTTATCTCTCCAAATTCTGTTGTAGCCTGCCTGTTGGCAGTAGTGCCCCTGTGAAAGTCAGCAGTGGCGAATTTCCCATACATGCGATTGATGTGTTACATCCCTTGTATTTTCAAAGAAAAGCAAATATTAACTGACCATATTTTAATGGAAGTTATTTATATACAATTCAAACGCACAGTTATCGTTACTAGATGAAACAAGCGTCGCTGGCCAGTGATTGCGACTAATTGCCAAACTACTCCAGAGATGGCAGCACGAGCATTGGACCCTTGTAGTTTGTTGATCTCTTTCGTGGAGTTGGAATGCGGGACGAACCGCCACATCCGTCAAGAGGGCGGTGAAAGGTGGAATCCTAAAAGTTATCGCGTGTGGCCAGGATTTATTTGCTATTCGTGAAATACTGGAGTTCTTGCTTATGAGCGGTACTTTTCTTGTGCTATAAATGATTATATATACCAAATGTGTGCTGTTGTAATATAAATGATTCAGTTTCGTGTGCTTGTAGTGTAAATATCAAACAAAGAAAATGCGGGAATGATGCGATTTTGAAATGACATCACACCAATCAGAGAGTAGTTCAGCAGGCACGGATGTGGGAGCGCTAGGGTCTCGCGTATCTGCCGCGCAATCCAAATTGAATTCTAACCATTGTGTAATTGAACGATCATTAAGAGAACCATTTAGTATACTTTCTTTTACGGAGAAGAGCAGAATTATAAATGAAGTACAACAGCGACCAACTCTGAATGTAACTACACAAAATAAGTCGTGTGTTCGTCATTTCAACAGAAATATTTATGAAACAGGCCATTGGATTAGTGGATGCGAGATCTTAAATAAAATTTTCTGTTGTCCTCGTTTGTTGTTTTCTCTTGAAACATGTGTTTGGAATGATGGGCTGTTTGCGTTGATATTTGCAATTTTTTGCCCGTTACATCCCCTAAAGCAGAAGTCAGGAGTCGCCACTGAAAATCAGGTAGTAGATATCCCATTCATCATTAATGCATGCGGGACATTTATAAGTAGAATGTATAGTGCTCGTAGACCGCCTGGTATATGTAAGAAAACTGAAGGTCCAAAAATACTGTCCTGTGGGACCCCGCTCTCAAACAGTACAGGATCAGCTAACATTTCGCTCAGTCTAATTCCCTGTGTTTTAATTTCTAGAATTTTAGCCACCCATTCAACCACTCTTTTGTCTAGTCCAACAGCCCTCATTCCCGTCAGTAATCTCCTGAACCTAAATTATCTGTTATACTGGAATCCTACAAGTTGAGCTTTATCTTTCCTAAACACGAAGAGCCTCCTATCAAACCAGTTAGTAATTTCGCAAGCTTATCTAATATAATCAGAAGGAATGCTTTCCCAGAGCTTACAAACAACGCATGTCAAGCTGACTGGCCTGTAATTATTCGTTTTATATTGGTACTCTTTCCCTTGTACACTGGGGCTACTATTGCAACTCTCCATTCATCTGGTATCGCTCCTTCATGCAAACAGTAATCAAATAAGTTTTCCAGATATGGCACTATATCGCAACCCATAGCCTTTAATATATCCCCAGAAATCTTATCAATCCGAGCTGTCATTCTAGCTTTCAACCTTCGTATCCTTTTGTAAATATCTTTGTTACCAGAGGTCAATTTCAGTAATTCGCAAGTGTTAGTCGCCTCCTCTATCTGGACATTATCTTTATAGCCAACTGACTCTACATACCGCTGACTGAATACTTCTGCCTTATGGAAGTCCTCGCATATAAACTCCCCTTGTTCATTAATGATCCCTGGACTGTCCTTCCTGGAACCTGTTTCTGCCTTAAATTATCTACGCATATGCTTCCATTGCTCCCTAAGTTCATATGGTTGCCAATTATGTTTGCCATCATGATATCCTTGGCTGATTTTTTCGCTAAATTCAATTTCCTAGCAAGCTTCTTCAATTTCTCCTTATTCCCGCTACCATTCCTAATGCTATTTCACTGTAATCCGCGCCTCCTTTTTAATCTCTTTATTTCCATTTTATAATATAATGGGTCCTTACCAATCCTTACCACTTTTAAAGTTACATATCTGTTTCCACACTCAATTTTTTCCTGTCTAGAATTTATATCCTGTAGGTGGAATACAGTATATTAATACTGTTATTTAACCCTTACTGATACAATTTCAAAGGTGAAATTTATGGGTGAGATACCCAAACCTGTTAAGATAAATACAGGGGAACGGCAGGATGGCGGTTTGTCACCCCTTCTATTCAACTGTGTTCTAGAGAAAATTGTAAGAATTTGGAACGTAAAGCTTAAAGAGCATAACATTTTGCCAGTAACTTTGGGAAGAAAAAACAAAGGCATTGAAATAAATTGCCTAGCATTTGCAGACGATTTCGCTGTATTGTCAGAAAACCTAACAATTTCAACAACACAAATCAATCTCTTGGAAGAAATGGCCAACAAGGCAGGTTTGAGAATCTACGTAGAAAAAACAAAATTTATTACAAACATCAAGAATGCTCCAAAATATTTGGCAACAGATATTGGTCCAGTGGTAAGAGTAACGAAATTCAAATATCTGGGAGAAATAATTCAAGAAAATGGTTTAGACAAATCTGCATTAGAAGAAAGGGTACACAAGATGGAAAGAGCATATGGCAACACAAAGAATTTTTATAACAAAAGTGTCTGTCTAAAAATCTTAAAATAAGGCACTACGCTACAGTGGTGAAACCAGAATGCTTATATGCAAGTGAATGCCTGGTACTAAACTATAAATTAGACAAACTTGAGGTACTAGAAAGGAGAATCACGAGAAAAATATTAGGCCCTGTGGAAACAACAGAAGTATGGAAATTAAGATCTAATGATGAAATATACAGGAACATAGAAAACATAACAGAAACCATAAGAAAAAGGAGTTTGCAATTTTCGGACATATTTACAGAGTGGATGATTCCAGATTAACAAAAAGGATTTATAAGTACATTTGGGACAAAAAAGCAACAACTAGCTGGATTCAAGAAGTAAAGAAACATTTAGAAAGAAATAATATAAGAGAAGAAGAAATTATGGACAGAAAAATTTTTAGAAAGAAGGTAGTAAGTATGGAAGGATTACAAGGAAGATTGAACAAGAACCCTGGTGCGAAGTGGTCCGAGGACAGAAGAAAACAGCATAGTGAAAGGATGAAAGAATATTGGAAGAAGCGGAAGAGAAAACAACAAAGTATGAAGAACTGATTTGAAATTGGCACGTGGTCCTTAGCAGGCCACATCGGAAAGAAGAAGAAGAATACTGTTATTTGTTTGACGTCCTTCCAGTTGCTGTAATAATAATAATAATAATAATAATAATAATAATAATACAGAGCTAGTAGCTGTGCAGTTTGATCACGTAGCTGTCAGCTTCCATTCGGGAGATAGTGGGTTCGAACTCCAGTATCGGCAGTCCTGAAGATGTTTTTCCGTGCTTTCCCATTTTCACACCAGACAAATGCTGGGGCTGTACCTTAATTAATCCCGTGGGAGATATCAGAAAAGAACCGTACGTCTAGTAGCTCTTTAGATCAATATTTACGACATGAGTGAAATATCTCTATAATTATCCAGGTTTTGTATCATCTCAGCCGCACTGTTTCATGCAGCTGGCCGAGTGAATTGTTGACCTTTAATGTGCTGTATCAATGACCAGATGTGGGAAGCGCGTTGAAAGACGAAGACTGTAGGAAGTAACATGGCTGTGAGAGCTTTGCGCAGGAAGTGACTGACTGTCCCAGGTCACTGACACGAACTCTGTCGTCACACATAGTGCGTACATGCACCTTTACAAGAGATGCGGGTACTTTTATCTGCTGGGCCGCGGGTTCCGTATGAACTGCGCATGTTGATACCGAACGTCAGCTACTTCCTGCTTGGTGGCGAAATAACGCTCCTTCGGTGTAAAGATTACATTTAGTTGGAAGTTACACCAGCTATCAACACGAGGCTGGCAAATATGAGCACCTTCAAATACAGAAGCCGGGATCTAACCGCCAACTTGGGCTGAGCAGCCAAGCGTTCTACCGATTCGGCCAATTAACCCGGCCATCCTATCAAGAGAGAGGATCACAAGCTTGAAGGAAACTTGTAGCTTGTTCGTGACTGTTGCTATCATTACCACAGCCATGGGACCGCCTCCAGTTGCACCTGGAATCCGATCCATAAGGTCGTGTCTTTTCATTTTTTTTAAGTACTTGCAGTGGCTGAGATTCGAACCGCGACTGCCTTGGTGAGAAGGCAATAACCCTTCTATAAAGGAAGTGGCACAATACTCAGATCATAATTTGAATTCACTCATTGAGGTTCCTCGTACTAACACTAGCCAATATTGTAGTAATTAAGTAGCGTGCTGCCCTTTGGTCACAGGAGTTCCGGGTTCGATTCCCAGCAATGTCGGGAATTTTCACCATCATTGGTTAATTCCGCTGGCACGGGGGCTTGGTGTATGTGTCTTCTCCATCATCATTTCATCCTCATCACGGCGTACAGGTCGCCTACGGGTGTCAAATTAAAGGACCTGCACCTGGCGAGCCGAACATGTCCTGGGTCACTCTGGACACTTAAAGCTATACGCCATTTCATTTTGCAAGAGAAATTAACCAAAAACAACGATCAATAACACTTACTGTCTTAGAGCCATTCGATTATGTTAGTCCATCAGTGACACTTCATGAAGAAACCTAACATATATTGGAAGCTGGTATCTTCATGAGATTACACTGGAGTGTCGATGAGTGAGCACTTAGTAACAATGTTTATTACATTTTTATACGTATAACAGAACGCGGAAAAGAAACACTATTATTAACTTTTAAAATACACTATTCCTGCGCACTCGTTCTTTTCACGCCACGATTGTTTATACCGTAACACGCCTAGTGTTGTCACAAAAGTAGTGTACCTCGCTAATACTCCAGCGTCTGGGAGGTAGGCAGCCGAAACATAATATGGTTCCTATGTTCACAATACTTGTATTCGTACCATCTAACACTTTCTTAATTCGCGAAACAAAGATTTTTCTGTACTCTGTAGGTGACCATAGATTTCACACTACTTCAGCTTCCATTATTTATGATACAGAAGTTTTTTCTTTTCTTTTGTGTACGTTTTGCTTTACGTCGCACCGACACTGATGGATCTTATGGCAACGATAGGCTAGGAAAAGGTTAGGAGTAGAAAGGATACGAACGTGGCCTTAATAAAGGTACAACCTTTGCGTGGAGTGAAAGTAGGAAACTACGGAAAAACATATTTAGGGCTGCCAACAGTGGGGTTCGAATACACTATCTCCCGAATGCAAGCTGACAGCTACATGACCCAAACCGCGAAACCACTTGCTCGGTGAAGTAGTAAAACTCTAATATTTGGATATCTATATATATAAAATAACATGTACTGACTGACTGACTGGACATAAAGAAATTAAATGTTGAGGATACATTTATATTACAATGTAGGTGCTCACTAAGGGAGGATTTTTGTTTATTCCGCAGCTAAGGGAGTGTGTTTTTAAAGTGAGTGTATCTATAATTATCTCAAAACTGAACAGTTTAAAGACGTGAAAAGTGATATTTCGAATCTCCTTTAGAAATAAGGAAATACGTATTTTTTTGTTTTCGGAAAATCCTCATAAGGGGGTGCAAGAAGGTGAAAAGGGGGTTGAATACCTTTTATGAGGATACTTATATCTCAAAAACTGAAGGTGTTACGGTCATGAAAATTGGTGGTTGTAATCTCCTTTAAAAATAAAGGAATGCGTATTTTTTTATTTTTTTTGGAAAATGTACTTAAGAGGGTGTAAACAGGAGGGACAAAGAGGGTGAATTTTTAAAACGAGTATATCTACAATACATCTCAAAAACTAAACACGTTACAGACGCGAAAATAGGTATTTGGAATCTCCTGTAAAAGTGAAGGAGCATGCATAATTCGTTTTCTGAAAATCCAGTTGAGGGGAAGTGTTAAAGGGGGGTAAATGTTTAAAATGAGCATATCTACAGCATATCTAAAAAACTTAACATATTACAGACGTGATAATTGGTATTTTTAATCTCTTTTAAAAATAAAGTTACACGTTTTTTTTGTTTTCGGAAAACACACGTAATGGCGGTTGACTGTAAAAGGGGGTAGAATAATTTTTATTATAATACTGGTATCCCCAAAATTGAAGATATTACAGACGTGAAAATTTGTATTTGGAATCTCCTTTAAAAATAAAGGAACGAATTTTTTGTTTTCCAAAAATTCACTTAAAGGGGTTGCAAAAAGGACTGAATAAGGGGTTGATTTATTTTTATTAGGATGCTTAGATCTCAAAAACTGAAGATGTTATAGACATGAAAATTTGTGTTTGGAATCTCCTTTAAAAATAAAGAAACACGTATTCTTTTGTTTTCGGAAAATCCAATTAGGGAGGGGGGTAAATGAATTGAAAAATGAGTTTAACTCTTTGTTTGAGAATACTTATATCTCGAAAACGAAGGATGTTACGGTCGACAAAATTGGTATTTGGATATACTTTAAGAATAAGGACACAAGTATTTTATGGTGAGGGAGGGGGGTTGGAATCAACTTAAGGGGGATGTAAAAGGATTTGAATTATTTTTATGAGGATACAAATAAGAAGTGGACTTAAAACAATACAACTCTAAGGGGGCTTTGACTGGGGGATGTGGAGTAATGTCAAAAATATGCATTTAAATGAAACCGTTTGAATTATGAAGTAAAATTTCAAATGATATCGTAGCTGTTAAGTAACAGAAGGTCTGAAACAAATTTAACCGCTTAGGGGGTTAAAATCCGAAAACAAATACTGTATATTCATTGTTTCCTGAGAAACGGTTTAACGTACGAAGACAAAAATCGAAATAGCGGTTTATATTTTAAATCCTAGGTGTGAAATAGGAAATATTTTTTAACGTTCCATCCCTTAAGTGTTAAATGAGATTGGCTCCGTAAACGAAATTTTTCACCCCTCCAAAACCGTTCGAAGTAAAAAGTTGTAATTTTACGAGAGGGGTCCTAGGTGTAAAATATCGTATACTTCAAAACATTTCTCTCCTAAGGGGTTTAGATGGTGGTTGACTCTCAAAAACACAATATCCATTCTTCCGAAACAGTTCCAGGCACGAACTTAACTTTTTTATGAAGGGTGATCTTCTATATCCTAGATGTTAATAAATATTTTAAAACATTCACCCTTAAAAATGTATTCATTCCTCCATTACTGTTCGACGTACAAAATCAAAATTTTACAGGTTGGTTTAAAACATTCAAATTCTTTCCTATGGGGTTCAAAATGAGTGCTAGATCTGAAAATAAATTATCATTCCCCAAAACCGTTTGAGGTACGAACTGAGGGCGTATTTTACAGGCTCAGCTGACCGTGGACTCTCCAAAGGTAAAACTTTGAATAATAATGTTCAGTTTAAAACCATAGCGAGCACAGGTGTCTTGCTAGTATTGTAGAATATACGGTACGTGTTAGTAAAGGAGATTTATAGAGCGTAAACTTCTGTTTGTTGTCAAATTCTCACTTTCGGTATAAAGTGTTCGTCTAACTTCAGAATAGAACTTTGGATATACCGTATTTCCACAGTGTATACTAGGATGGATTCACGATCTTGAAGGCTATGACGAGAAGCGACCGTCACCGAGCACACAGAGAACCTGTTTGTATTTCGTTGTGTGATCTAATATCAACAGTACACTCTATAATCTCCCTCAGCGTCGGATTGTATCATGGCACAGTCAAGCTCTGGCAGTGTCGTTTCGTAATAAAACATGAAAAGGATCCGGGCGACATTACAACCATTTAATGTTGAAAGGGGACTTCTGCAGGTTTTACGAAATGTTTGGTTTTGATGCGATACTACAGATGATAGTAGGGCCACCGGTTGGTGTTGAAAGGAGACTTCTGCAGTCCACACCAAGGCTGTGCCGCGCTTCTGAAATCCCCGTTGATGTTAAATGGAGTCATCTCCTCTAGATGTGCATAACATCAGTATTGTTTTGGTATTATTTCATTACATTGAAGTGTTGTTATTGGAATTGCTTTTTGTGTTTCAGTGATTACTGTATTCATATTGTAGTTCATTTTTATATTTCTATTAAGTTTGGCATTATTGCTTCAGTGTTCATACTGAGAATTGGATTTATTCCTTTCAAAAAACAATAATAACACACTTTGTATTTATTTTTAGGTTTTATGTGGAAGTTGGCATTCACATTTCTGAAGTTCACTCCATTTGATGTATTAAGGGGACTTTTGCAATAATGACAACTTTTTCATGATCTATGAATTGCATTTTGCATTTTCGTGCCCTGAAGTGTGCATTACTACAGGCATCATGCACTGGCTGAAGCGTAAAACATAGATCGACATTTTCCATCACCTAGACAGTAGTTTGCCTTCTCCTGTAAAATTTAGAAATGGAGAAAGGGAAATTTAGAAAGGGAGATGTTCAATAAATCTCCAATTTCTTTGAAACCATTTAAGAAAAAGCTAGGAAAACAACAGATGGGTATTCTGCCACCTGGGCGACTGCCCTGAATGCAGATGAGTATTGATTGATTGACTGATTAGAAATTATCAGAAGTTCCTTTTCAATTTACATAGAAATCCGTCTTCTTCTTCCTTTCGTTCTTCTTCTAATGCTATATCCTCATCGAATGTCAGCTGTCATCAGGCCGATTTGTTGTTTATTTTTCTGCAAATCGGAACAATATGGAAATCACACAGGTTTTTAACCAAGATACTCGTCTTCATCTAAGGCCTCTTCTTCCTTCAATTCACCTTGGAGGATAATTTGAAGAAGCTGGCACTTGTTGCTTCTCATCATGTGTCCAAAGTACATTCGTTTTTCCTTTATGATGGTGTGCATGACTTCTACAGTATCTTCAAATACTTTATCCACTCATGATATTTTTACTAGACATCTGTAACATCATATCTCAAAAGACTAATTGTTTTTCTTCCTGGAACTGGTTGTAAGTATCCAGGCCTCAGCACCATATAGCAATATTAAAAATCAATGACGGTGGGCTCTCAAGAGCACATTGGCATGTGAACACCCGGTTCTCGTGCATATTCACGCATTCGTGGATAATGCAAAATTGTTTCCTTTGTTTTGACCTGAGTTCATCAATCAATCAATCAATCAATCAATCAATCAATCAATCAATCAATCAATCAATCAATCAATCAATCAATCAATCAATCAATCAATCAATCAATCAATCAATCAATCAATCAATCGAAAGCATTCGACTTATGTCGATGTTCCGTTTCACTGACAGCTGTTCGATTTGATTGACAATACGCGGAGCACACGGCATTTTGTGCTACGATGCTGAAGACTATACGCATGCGCATGTAGATGACGTCATGGTTTATGCACAGATATCTCCATAAGCGAGGAGCGCGATAAGGTATGATCCTTTCTGTCTACAACGGCCATCTAATCGGAGATAGTGTTACAGCTGACCACAAGGCTCCGCCACCTTCCGTGTTACTGCTAGCTGCAGCCTCCCAATAGTTACTATTGCATTATCATGCCGGAAGATTTCGCTAGTAATTCTCAACAGGTGTTTGTAATCGGGGAAAGAAGTTTGCTTTACGTTGCGGGGTTGGGGAATCTTTTCAAGTGAAATGAATTTGAGTACCGGTAAATGTGGTATGCACTTATTTTTATGCTTGTTGTCATACCTAGGTGAACTTCGTCATCATCATCATCATCATCATCATCTGTTTACCCTCCAGGGTCGGCTTTTCCCTCGGACACAGCGAGTGATCCCACTACCGCCTCAAGGGCAGTGTCCTGGAACTTCAGACACTTGGTCGGGGATACAACTGGGGAGAATGACCAGTACCTCCCCAGGCGGCCTCACCTGCTATGCTGCACAGGGGCCTTGTGGAGGGATGGGAAGATTGAAAGGGATAGGCAAGGAAGAGGGAAGGAAGCGGCCGTGGCCTCATGTTAGGTACCATCCCGGCATTCGCCTGGAGGAGAAGTGGGAAACCACGGAAAACCACTTCCAGGATGGCTGAGGTGGGAATCGAACCCACCTCTACTCTGTTGACCTCCCGGGGCTGAGTGGACCCCGTTCCAGCCCTCATACCACTTTTCAAATTTCGTGGCAGAGCCGGGAAACGAACCCGGGCCTCCGGGGGTGGCAGCTAATCACGCTAACCACTACACCACAGAGGCGGGGTGAACTTCGTGCTATGTAAAAACCAAGAAAATGTGCTCACATCGTTTAGTATTCGGTACAATTGTAGAAAAATTTGCTGTGAATTTTACTTTCACCGAGCAGAGTAGCTTCGACTAACAGTGGCCACGGCTTTTCAGCTTTTTATTCGGGAGGCGGTGGGCTTGTTCCACCTTCGGCTGTCCTGAGAATGGTTTCCCGTAGTTTTCCATTCTCCCCACTAAGGCGAATGACGGCACAGTTCCTTTTATAGGCCACGGCCGCTCCCCTCTAACTTTCACAGCTACACATCTCCTGGCCTGATAGAAAACGTCACCCTCTAGGACAGGGCTTCTCAAACCCTCAAAATCTCACGCGTGCAAACCGAGACGCAGAGGTTATATGCACCGTGCATCGGCCCGACTCGGCTTGGTTCCTACCAGCGTTTTGTCTCTGGGCGACTCGGCTAAGCTCGGCTCAACTCTGCTCGGGTGCTGGAGCGCTGTAGAGCAAGTGAGGAAGGGGGAGACAGGCATAGAGAAAGAGAGAGACAGCGCTATTGCTCAAAATCGAGGAGTGGGGATCTGCACTCTGGTCAACCTAGCAGAGTCGTCTTTTGCACCTTGCGCTGTGCAACGCGCCGGTGCATGCGCTCTGAGAGGCTCTGCTCTAGGAAGCTCGCCTTACCCCACTAGGGTACAGAATGAAAATATTTTGGTAGTAGTAATAGTAATTTTACCGGCCCCGTGGTGCAGGGTTAGCGTACCTGCCCCTTACCCGGAGGCCCCAGGTTCGATTCCCGGCCAGGTCAGGGATTTTTACCTGGACCTGGGGGCTGGTTCAAGGTCCACTCTGCCTACGTGATTATAATTGAGGAGCTATCAAACGATGAGATAGCGGCCCCGGTCTAGAAAGCCAAGAATAACGGCCGAGAAGATTCGTTGTGCTGACCACACGACACGTCGTAATCTGCAGGCCTTCAGGCTGAGCAGCGGTCGCTTGGTAGGCCAAGGCCCTTCAAGGGCTGTAGTGCCATGAGGTTTGTTTTAGTAGTAATTTTAGTTTTTTGTACACTCTCAGATTGATCTCGAATAAAGGGTTCTACCATATGAGTGGAGAAGGAACCGTACAAATAACTCTTTCTTTCTTTTTTTCTTTGTTTCTTTCTTTGTTTCTTCCTTTCTTAAGACGACACTCTGGAGGTAAAAATCGATATTTTGGTCATTTTGGTGAAATTTTTTATGACTGAATTTGAAAGGATTGAGTTTCGTTTTTCTTGTCACGAAGCTATTCCACTAAATTCAAACAATTGATCACTTTAATAATGCTTTCTTTGCCAATTCGAATTTTACATTTAAATCCCATTTTCTCCCATAATATTCTGCCAAATGTAACAACATTTGTATGGTATATGTATCACAGCTATATTAAGAAACCTGCATGTGGAATTTTTTATTGCAGAATTTTTTCAAGTAGTAGGGATTTTTAAGTCCAAAAATTTAGAACGTAAAAATTACACAAACTTTAGTACGATATATCTCCTTATATAAATTATGTATAGAAAAATCGATACGTAGTGCTTTTGAAAGAAATATTATCTACGTAATGAAAAAATGAAATGGCGTATGGCTTTTAGTGCCGGGAGTGTCCGAAGACATGATCGGCTCACCATGTGCAGGTCTTTGGATTTGACTCCCGTAGTCGACCTGCGCGTCGTGATGAGGATGAAATGATGATGAAGACGACACATACACCCACCCCCGATGCCAGAGAAATTAATTAATGATGGTTAAAATTCCCGACCCTGCCGGGAATCGAACCCGGGACCCCTGTGACCAAAGGCTAGCACGCTGACCATTTACCCATGGAGCCGGACATCTACCTAATTACGAATTTACATTAACATGTTAAATACATTTCATGAAAGAAATTGAATTAAACATTTCAAGAACATATTTTGGAAAAAACTGTTAATATTCAGTCCTCAGCCCTAAGGCTGGTTGGATCCTCAACAGCTCCGCCATCAGCAATCATCGATGGCCTAGGCATCACTGAAGAGGCGTGCTAGGGAAATGGAGAGTAGGGTAGTTTCCCGTTGCTTTCCTCGCCGAGTCAGAAGTTGCTATTACGTATCAGTCTGCCAAGCCCACTGAAATGCATGCATCAACTGACCCTATGAGCAACATCTTCACACCATTCATAGCAGGGACTGGCTGCAGAAGGAATGGCATTACTAGCATCACTCATACCTCAGTCACTTTCATATTGTCAAAGCCAAGGATAAGACAGAGACAGATCAATGAAAGTAACAAAATTGCTCTAGCCTATACCAGAAGACATGGTGCATTGTAAACACTAGGTCCTGCCAGTATGCAAGAAATGTTCCTGTATCTCTACTTTTAAGTAGGTGACATTCCCACAAAGTTTCATGAAAATCCATGCATTAGGTAAAAAATATATTTTTATCTCCGGAATGTCGCCTTAATCCGTTTACCCTCCAGGGCTGGTTTTTCCCTCGGACTTAGCGTTAGATCCCACCTCTACTGCCTCAAGAGTAGTGTCCTGGAGCGCGAGGCTTTGGGTCGGGTGGATACAACTGGAGAGGAGGACTAGTACCTCGCCCAGGTGGCCTCACCTGCTATGCTGAATAGGAGCCTTGTAAGGGGGTCGGAAGATCGGAAGGGGTAGACAAAGAAGAGGGAAGGAAGCGGCCGTGGGCTTAAGTTAGATACCAAGCCGGCATTTGCCTGGAGAAGTGGGAAACCACGGAAAACCACTTCGAGGATGGCTGATGTGGGAATCGAACCCCCTCCTCTACTCAGTTGACCTACCGAGGCTGAGTGGACTCCGTTCCAGTCCTCGTGCCACTTTTTAAATTTCGTGGCAGAGCCGGGAATCGAACCCGGGTCTGCGGGGGTGGCAGCTAATCACACTAACCACTACACCACACAGAACACAAACAAGGAAATTACTTGCTTACTTTTACTGATCTGCGTTATATTTTGGTACATTTGAGACGAACGAAAATGTTGTTGAACCTCTTGAAAATTATGACATGAGCCGCCACTGCTCAAAATACATTGCTAGCGCCTTGTATGTGATAAAAGGATCTGCTCTTAATGGGCTGGACAAATTTGTGTATGGGCAGACAACGAATATGGGGTCGAAAAGAGTGTGTGGACTGTACGTAGTCATGTGATGCGGGCGAGGGTTGGGGGACATTGACCTTGCTATTCCAGTGCTATCGACCGCCTCCAGGCTCGCACACGGGAGTGGCCGGGTAGCGGAGAGCGCTCAGGGATATTTCCCATGTATCATGCCGTCATTACGTGTCACACAAGTCACGTTCAATATCATGAACACTGCTAGAAAAACCTCTGATTCTTCACCAGAACCAACTCGCTCTTTTCAATCGAGATAATAATAACGTTCACATTTTTCTTACTAATTTGTAACGGAAATTTGCACCTTGTCCGCCTCTGTGGTGTAGTGGTTAGTGTGATTAGCTGCCACCCCCGGAGGCCCGGGTTCGATTCCCGGCTCTGCCACGAAATTTGAAAAGTGGCATGAGGGCTGGAACGGGGTCCACTCAGCCTCGGGAGGTCAACTGAGTAGAGGTGGGTTCGATTCCCACCTCAGCCATCCTGGAAGTGGTTTTCCGTGGTTTCCCACTTCTCCTCCAGGCGAATGCCGGGATGGTACCTAACATAAGGCCACGGCCGCTTCCTTCCCTCTTCCTTGCCTATCCCTTCCAATCTTCCCATCCCTCCACAAGGCCCCTGTTCAGCATAGCAGGTGAGGCCGCCTGGGCGAGGTACTGGTCATTCTCCCCAGTTGTATCCCCGACCAAGAGTCTGAAGCTCCAGGACACTGCCCTTGAGGCGGTAGAGGTGGGATCCCTCGCTGTGTCCGAGGGAAAAGCCGACCCTGGAGGGTAAACAGATGATGATGATGAATTTGCACCTTTCTTCATTTGCAGTTGGGTTTTCATTCGTATTGCGTACTATTTAAGAACATATTACAACAATATGGCTCCATCTTCAGTTCGGCCCACTTTCATGATCATGAGAATTCTTATAAATCTATATATTAAAAAAATGTATGAAAACTAAAGTCAGTCAGTCCGGCCATTCTATCCAATCGATTTCCTTAATTTTTTTAAACTGAAAGGTATCCATGCTCAGATTTGTCCTCAGATACTATAAATCACTTAACTTCTGTCTTCCTCAAACTATCTGATTTTTTTCAATTTTTTGTCTCTTTGAAGCAATCATATCTTTGGTTCTGATTGAGGTACGGAGTTTGTTTTGGCCTAAGAACACTCAGTGGATCAAGCTCTTTCATTTCAGCTCTTAACTATTCAAATTGGTTGCTTCTGAGAAAAGTTTTGAGTGCACATTCAGTTAGACGTCTCATTTCTTCAACATTCTTTTTTCTCATTGAAGCAATCATATCTTCCGTTCTGATTGAGGTACGCAGTTCGTTTTGTTCTAAAAACACTCAGTGGATCAAGCGCTTTCTTTTGATGTGCCTCTTACCTGGAGGGCCCGGGTTCATTTCCTGGCCAGTTCAAATTTTAATTCTACACTGAGGGGCTTGAACACAGTTCACTCAACCTTGTTAAACCAACTGAGGAACTATATAAGAGGTAGCGAATCCGTTGACGACAATCAAACAATCCGGCTGAAGAGATCGCACGCTGACCACGTGGCACCCTAATATCTAGCACACCCTCTGGCTGGGCAGCAGTTGTCTTGGTAGTTCAAGGGACTTAATATCCTGTATGTGCCACGGGAAAACGACAATAATAATAATAATAATAATAATAATAATAATAATAATAATAATAATAATAATAATGATACAGGGATGAAATGACGACATCGAACTGATATAACGTACAAGCTTCTGTTTTGAGGAAGTTAGTTTCTCGGACCTCTGGAGACGTCTGAGGTCCTGTGTCAGCCTCAAGCTCGGACAAAAACACGATTGCTTGCACCCAGGTTGAGTAGACTACAGAATTAAGGGCAAAATAAAATGATACAGTACTTAAATACTGTTCATTAAAACAACCATAAACCTTCGCGGTAAATGGCTTGAAAGAAATATCTGGAATAATTTGTAAAATATATATATATATATATATATATTTTTGAATGTGACGTTGGGAGAAAATAGAGTACATCAGTATTTGGGAGTTAGCGAGTGTAATGCTCAATTCATAGACAGAATACACAGGGGAGGTAGTGAAATGTGCCAAGGTTCAGCCCTAGATCATAGGAGCGTCTGTCTCTCAACGCTGCCATTATTTCTGGAATATTAGTCACAAGCAAGAAATTATAAATAGAGCCACAAGCTACTGAGGGATAGCCCTAAGGCGATGTCTGCTGGGGAAACGAAATCAATACACCGGCGCCTAATAATCCGCAAAACCATTCCCCATGTGGCTCGCACTTGTTCAGCCGTATCGAAGGCGAAATTTAACATGGACTGATTTGCCGTGAGGCATTACGGGGACGTTGTCGGGTTTGGTGTCATTGGTTGTTCTTTTTGGACATCACTGTAGCGTCCGCAGATTTTTATTAAAGTTGGATTTACCGCAATTTCCCGGTATTTTAATTCGTATGTTTCCTTCTCCTTCAAAGTACAGGATGAATACACATTTCCGTCTTCGGAGACCAGGCATAAAACATGCGAAATAAGACAGGAACTAATATCCTATCTTGCTACTTTCCCACATGTCAAAAGGGGCATGTATTATTTCCGTGGGTTACGCCTTAGTTATACACCCCCATGTCCTCGTCGAACATTCCACACTTCCTGATTACTCTTACGTCACGTCGGTGCCCGTGTTCAGAGCGTGCCATTGTCCTGATCTTCGAAGACTGCATTTCATATTCACCCTGAACTTACTACTTACACTACTAAACACACCAATGAATATCTACAGAGTACAAAGTAAAGTCGGTCCGTTTTCTCTGTCTGTTGGAAATCGCTAAATCTCATGAAGTACTGATCAGATTTTGTTCGAACATTTATGTGTATTAAAAGTATGTTTTAGTTCGACCATGAATAAAGCACGGGGCTAAACTCAGAACGTTACACGTCTAGACCTGAGCGGTGAATATTTCTCTCAGCGTCAACTCTACGTCGCCCTGTCGCGTGTTAATTCTAAAGAAAATTGGTTTGTGTTGGCCCCAGATGAAGAGTAATGTAACGTAGTGTATACGGATATATTTAATATGTAAGGCCACCCATGCGAAGCCGAGGCGGGTCATCTACAATAGTATTAAATATTACTTGTTTTTTTTTTGCTAGTTACTTTACGTCGCATTGACACAGATAGGTCTTACGGCGACGATGTGAGAGGAAAGGGGTAGGAGTGGGAAGGAAGCGGTCGTGGCCTTAATTAAGGTGCAGCCCCAGCATTTGCCTGGTGTGAAAATGGGAAACCACGGAAAACCATCTTCAGGGCTGCCGACAGTGGGGTTCAAACCCACTATCTCCCGGTTGCAAGCTCACGGCCGCGCGCCCCTAACCGCACAACCATCTCTCCCAGTGACAAGCTCGGTGGAGCGCTACATAAATAAGAAAGCATAATTAAGAATTACGTGAGTCACAATAAACAAATTGTGGTCTTATTCAGAGACTTCCGGATAAACGAGCGAGTTGGCTACACGGCACAGGTCGTGAAACTGTCAGCTTGCATTCCGGAGGTGTTGGGTTTAAACCCCACCGTCGGCAGCCCCGAAGATTCCTATCCGTGGTTTCCCTTTACATGGCAAATGGGTATCTCAACCTGTATATGTGTCTCAAATAAGATAATGATGATGTTATTTGCTTTACTACTTTTACGGTTTTCGTAGAGCCGAGGTGCCGGAATTTAGTCCCGCAGGAGTTCTTTTACGTGCCAGTAAATCTACCGAAACGAGGCTGACGTATTTGAGCACCTTCAAATACCAGCGGACTGAGCCAGGATCGAATCTGCCAAGTTGGGGTCAGAAGGGCAGCGCGTCAACAGTCTGAGTCACTCAGCCCGGCTACCTCAAATAAGGCCACGCCTACTACCTTCCCAGTCTTAGCCCTTCCCCATCCCAGCGTCGTCAGAAACCTGTAAGTAGTAAGATGTTAACAAAGTAGGCTTGTGGTTTTACGTGACTGTTGATATCGTGACCATAGCAACGGGACCTCTTTTCTTAAGTGGTATCCGAACACTTAGGGACGTGGCATTCGATATCATGATCACAACAGCGGGATCTCGTTTCTTAAGTGGTATCCGAACTCATAGGGACGTGGCATTCGATATCGTGTTCACTGCAGCGGGATGTCGTTTCTTAAGTTGTATCCGAACACTTAGGGACGTGGCATTCGATATCATGATCACAACAGCGGGATCTCGTTTCTTAAGTGGAATCCGAACTCATAGTGACGTGGCATTCGATACCGTGATCACAGCAGCAGAATCTCGTTTTAAAATGGTATTCGAACTCTGCTGGCGATATGTAGTGTTTACAGTGCACTGTGTCTTCTGGTGTAGGCTAGAATAAATTTTGCTACTTTCATTGACCTGTTTAAGTCTCATCCTTGGCTTTGACAGGATGAAAGCAACCGAGGTATGAGCGGTGTTAGTAATATCATTCCTTATGCAGCCAGTCCCTGTTATGAATGGTGTGAAAATATTGCTCATAGGGTCAGTTAGTGCATGCATTTCAGTAGGCTTGGCAGACTGATATGTAATAATAACTTCTGGTTCGATGAGGAAAGCAATGGGAGACTACCTCACTCCTCATTTCCCTAGTATTACCAGGCAGTTGGCCGTGCGGTTAGAGGCGCGCGGCTGTGAGCTTGCATCCGGGAGAGAGTCGGTTCGAATCCCACGGTCGGCAGCCCTGAAGATGGTTTTCCGTGGTTTCCCATTTTTTTGTTATTTGCTTTACGTCGCACCGACACGGATAGGTCTTTTGGCGACGTTTCCCATTTTCACACCAGGCAAATGCTGCGGCTGTACCTTAATTAAGGCCACGACCGCTTCCTTCCAACTCCTAGGCCTTTCCTATCCCATCGTCGCCATAAGACCTATCTGTGTCGGTGTGACGTTAAGCCACTAGCAAAAAATCAATCCCTAGTATGCATCTTCAGTGACACGTAGGTTAACTAGGACAGCTGTTGGTGGAGCTGTGGATGATCAAACTAGCCATCGGGCTGATAACCCAACATACACATCCGAACTCATAGGGACGTGGCATTTGATATCGTGTACGGCTCCATGGCTAAATGGTTAGCGTGCTGGCCTTTGGTCACAGGGTTCCCGGGTTCGATTCCCAGCAGGGTCGGAATTTTAACCATCACTGGTTAATTTCGCTGGCACAGGGGCTGGGTGTATGTGTCGTCTTCATCGCCATTTCATCCTCAAATCAACAGACCTGCACCTTGCGAGCCAAACATGTCCTCGGACACTCCCGGCACTAAAAGCCATTTTTTTCATTTGGTATCGTGGTCGCAGCTACGAGAAGTCCTTTCGTAAGTGGTTTCCGAACACCTAACGGCGAATACATTCCTCCACATAGGGTTGGCATCAGAAAGTGCGTTACCGAGCCAGTTGACCGTCCCATTCGTACTGAATATACAGAATGTTCCCAAACATGTGGAAAGCAATCGGGGAGATGAATAGTACACCCCAAAACAACATAAGAAGTCCCTATGGACGTATGCCTTAAGGTGGATCGTTTGCGAGTTACAGACTTTCCAACTCCGTTCAGGAAGTATTGGTAACAGCCTTACCTGGTACATCCCATGTCGAGTAGCTGTCATCATGTTGGTATGAGTGTGTTGTAGATATCTGATGAAGAGTGTTTAGGGACAAACACAAACACCCATACCCCGAGTCAGAGGAATTAGCCAGTTGAGTTAAACTATCCAATCCGTCCGGGAATCGAACGCGGACCCTTTGAACCGAAGGTCTCGACGCTGACCATTCAGATAAGGAGTAAGACCTACATATATCTTTCAATACTATATTACTATATTGTAAAATTCCTAAAACTATTTTTTATAAAAACTCTCCATTGGCAAGAATGTGTTTGATTCATAACACGGGGCGAGTTGGCCGTGCGGTTAGGTGCGCGCGGCTGTGAGTTTGCATCCGGGAGGTAGTGGGTTCGAATCCCATTGTCGGCAGCCCAGAAGATGGTTTTCCGTGGTTTCCCATTTTCACACCAGGCAAATCCTGGGGCTGTATCTTAATTAAGGCCACGGCCGCTTCCTTCCAACTCCTAGGCCTTTCCATACATCTTCGCCATAAGACCTACCTGTATCGGTGCGACGTAAAACCACTAGCAAAAAAAAATTCATAACAAAATATAATACTAGAATCAGACCATGCTACTTCCTTTAGGGCATTTAACCAATTGCCTTGGAACTTTATTTCATGTGTTGGAACCTTTGGGTTATTAAAGCCCTGCGACATTTATTTTGGATATTTATTGTTGCATTGTTTAGGTTCTTTTCCTTTAATTGTTTATAACGCGTGCTTAGTTCTTGAGTTGTACACTGATGAGCAACTGAATTATAGTTGCATTGCTTGTATTGTGCAGCACCCACTTTCACCCTGATGATGGAGTAACATGATCTCCACAAGACACTGGAAGCCTTGGGGATCCATATTAATTCACGACCAATGCACAGACTCCCATATGTACAGAGATTGATAGGAGCACGGGGCAAGCCGTGTATACCCTTTTAAACAACATCCCAAATGTGCTCAATAGAACTGAGATAAGGTGACCTTGTAACCTAGGCAAGAATACTCATGACTATCTAGTGTTCATCTAACCAGTTGTCTACGATTCGGGAACGATTGGTCGATGAATTGTCTTGCTGTAGGTACAGGTGTCCTACAAGGGTGCTGGCGTTGAGCAAATGGCCGGACATGATCTGACAGCAGGTTTCGGAATCTTTCACCAGTGAGGGGCGTTGGTAGATGTATGAGGGATCTCATCACATCCTTTGTGGATAATCCCCATACGAGGATACTACCACCACCAGCCTGCTAGTAAGAGGAATCCATTGCCACACGTGCTTGGCGACACACTCGTACCCTGCTTGACTCATCTGTCCAAGCGAGAGTCCATTGACGGAGTTCCTTTGACCATGTCCGTCTTTGCGCCTTGCTATGTGGTGTAAGTAGAAGTACTGTAATGGGGTAGTGGCTTCTTTACTTCATTGCGAGGAGTTGATACTCGATGGTATGGCTGCTTACACGTCGTCGTTTTCTAGAATAGAATCTGCAAGTGATGTGTTGTATTGTGACCTGTCTATGCGCCCTTACCTCCTAAGTTAGCCGTCGGTGATCCCTGCCAACAACAGGTTGCACACCACGGCAGTTGACCCTGACGGCGGTGATTTTGCTCGAATCCATGTACTCATGGTACACTCCTGACACGGTGGTCAATTGCCTGTGCGACTTGTGAGATAAAATACCCCATACGTCTAGCATTGATAATCTAGCCGCGATGAAATGCACTGAGATCTCGTGTCTTAACCATCCTGTGCTCAATTGCCACTTACATGGTCAGTGCGAGGTCTGACGACAATACAACTACATGCCATGCCACACTGTTACATTTTCCGAGCCGACCACAGAGCCGTTTCACCAAAACTGTAGCTATCTCTAATTCAGTTGCTTATCAGTGTAATTTATAATTAGTCTGCCACATTGTCTATTCTTTAATGTGTTTTACCTAATACTTGTTTATTAGTATTACGTTGTGTTTATAATTTAATATAAAGTATTATGCATGTAGCAACTGTAACTGTAATCTGTTGTTGCATAAATAATAAATAACTGCAACGGGATGATCTGGGCGTTCTCAGTTCTTAAAATGAAGGCCAGCATCTCGGCGAGGAATCAACTTGCTGGCTACATGGTCAGCTGCTCTGTATTAGGAGGCAGCCACTTTCTGACATAACCAAGAGATCGATCACTGATTGTCTGAAAATAGAGTTCCATGACAGGAAATTGAATTTTAGGAGAGAGCGTCAGCATTCTGTTGCTAAAATTAGACAGAAGGTTGAAAGCGGCTATTACTTGAGCCTCAATTCATATTCGTCAAAACTTGAAACGCAAGCATTACAAACACAGACACAAGTTGATTAATTAAACTAGGTCCAAAGTGTCACATCCGAAAGCTATAAGTATTTGTGCGGGGGGATAACGTTCTTGAATGAGTGACTGCCATCAACTCACAAATGTGGTATACCAGCAGATGATGAGAAGCCATTCACTTACCTAAAATATAGAAATCTATGTGTATTATAAAGCTTCATGTTAATCTATTCTGTGGCATGCACTACCAAAAGATGATATAAAGTACAGGGTGTTCCTAAACACGCGGGAAGTAATCGTGGCATGGATAGGACACTCCAAAACAACACAAAAAGTCCCCAGGAACACATGCCCTACGGTCGATCGTTTTCTAGCTACGGCTGGTTTAGTTATTAGCTGGAATTGTTCGTATTTAGGATTAAGTTTGTAGTTAGGCATGCCGTTACGGACATTGCCACCAGTTTGTGACACAAGGTTACCATCGAGATCTCGAGTGCTCGAACGTTTCCAATAATCAATGAGGCGGCGTGTTCAGGCGTGCATTCAGATGCATGGTGGACATTTTGAGTACTTCTTGTATTATAATGCAGTACCCGTGCTCGCACACCAACATGGTGACAGCTACTCGACATGGGATGTACCAGGTAAGGCTGTTACCAATACTTCCTGTACGACAGGGCCTCTCAAACGTCCAAAATCTCACGCGTGCAGACAGCGGCGCAGAGTTCCTGTGCACAGTGTATCGGTCCCACTCGGCTCGGCTCGGACCAACGCTTAGTCTCTGGGCTACTCGGCTAAACTCGGCTCAACTCGGCTGGGATTTGGATCGCTACGGAGCAAGTCAGGAAGAGGGAGACAGGCGAAGCGAGCAAGACATGCGTGGGGAAAGAGAGACACAGCGCTATTGCTCCAAATCGAGGAGTCTGCACTCTGGTCAACCAAGCGAAGTCGTCTTTTGCACCGTGCACAGTGCATGCACCAGGCGCATGCACCCTGAGAGGCCCTGCTGTACGAAGTTGAAAAGTCTATAACTCGCAAACGATCGACCTTAAGGCATACATCCACAGGGACTTCTTATGTTGTTTTGGGGTGTACTATTCCTCCCCTCGATTGCTTTCCACATGTTTGGGAACATTCCGTATATTCAGAAAGAATGAGACGACGTTCACCATGTTGAACAGGACGATAAATTGATCATATTTTAGGAGGGGACGCACGTCCGGAAATCCATGGTTTGGGCGCTGTAGGGTGTCAAAATTTGACAACACTTCGCATATGGTGATGGGCGGGTGTTCCACATTTTGTCAAAAATCCTTCGCCAACCCAACATGAGTCGTGCATTAAATTACAATTGTTGGCCTGCAACTTTATTACAGAACCTACACCGTCGGTGCAGAGATTGACACTTGTGGTCAAAGGCGTTATTACTTAAGGTACTATCAATGGTATGGTGTACGGAACTGTTGTATCATCACAGGAAGAACTCATCCCAAGAATCCACGCAGCTTCTCACACACTGAGCACACAACCGCATACCGGGTGCCTCACCTAAGAGTCGTCAGGCGACTTTTCTCTGGTGTTTCTATTTAGTTTTTGTAATGTGTAGGTAAAGGAAGCCCAAATAAAGAATACTCATCAAGTAAGTTATACGACGTCCAGTGACTAAGAAAAACGTCGGTTCGATTCTCACTGCAAATGAAATGTTGTTTGAAGTGTAATGTTATGTGGCCAATAGAGCCTAGTGCAACATCCCGTTCAAGTGACATCACAACCACTTCCAGTAGCGGATGAGGGAGGCTGCTTTGTGAAAGCAGAACGCAGCGCGGTCAGGCGAGGGAGTGTACCGGTATGTGGAACTGTTTCTCTTGTTGTACTGTCACCGTCAGTAAATATCCTTGAACGTAAACACCGGAGAAAAGGCACCCGACGACTGTTTAGGTGAGACACCCGGTATATTTGACTATGTGCACCACTCCCTGCACCTCCGATGATGACCCTGTAATCAAGTTGTAGATCGACAGTTCGAACCCCCTTTAGTAATTTAATGCACAACATGATGCTCTTGTTTGTTTGGTGTAGGTTTCTTGAGAACATGTGGAACACACACCAATCACCATATCCGAAGCATTGTCAAAATTTGATGCCTCACAACGCCCAAATCATCCATTTTCGGACATGGATCCTAGCTTGAAAAATGATCAGCTTGCCGTCCCGCACAATATAGTAAACGTTGTCGCATTCATTCTAAACCAACCTATATAATGAAGAAAATAAGTCCAGTTTCAGATTTCTAAACTTCCTGATCCGCTCTAAATGGATTTAAGGTCCAACCGTAGCTATACGGCCGAAAACTGTTGTGCAATAATCGCTCGTCTCTCTTGTTCCTATCTCTTGGAGCAGCCACAAGTTCTTGATAATCACAAACACTGTACATAACTGTCAGAATGCTTCCAGTCTTTTATAATCTTCTAATTAACCTACAACATTCCAGTGAGTAATGTGGCCGAGCGAGCTACATGCTCGGTAATTGTCTTGTAGCTGTTAACTTGCATTCGGGAGACTCTGAGTTTGAACCCCACATCGGCAGCCCAGGAAATGGTTTTCCGTGGTTTCCCATTTCCACGCCAGACAAAGACTGTACCTAAATTAAAGCCATATTCTCTTCCTTCCCATTCCTAGCCTTTTTATAAACCGTCGTCACAGAACATCGGAGTTTGTGCGACGTGAAAGCACTAGTCAACTAATAATCATCTGCCTTGTTTGAAGTTGTTGTAACAAGTTCTTGCGAACTTATGACATACCTAACCTTTTGCTGTCATTTTTAAGTTAATCACTTTTTCGCGTAGAAATTTGCGCCCTGATACAAAATTTTACATTGAAAAAATGAAATGGCGTATGGCTTTTAGTGCCGGGAGTGTCCGAGGACAAGTTCGGCTCGCCAGGTGCAGGTCTTTTGATTTGACTCCCTTAGGCGACCTGCGCGTCGTGATGAGGATGAAATGTGATGAAGACGACACATACACCCAGCCCCCGCTCCAGCGAAATTAACCAATGGTGGTCAAAATTCCCGACCCTGCCGGGAATCGAACCCGGGACCTCTGGGACCAAAGGCCAATACGCTAACCATTTAGCCATGGAGCCGGACATTTTACATTGAGCCACACTTGTATGTTTCAAACGCAATTTTTAAAATGTACAACATAAAACCAAAGCAAAATTTAAACGGAAGGAAACGAAATGTGCAGTAAATGCAAAACAAGAAATAAAACAAATATACTGATGGCGCTACGGAAAACACAATCATAAATTATTTAACGTTTAATTTTTATTTGTTAGTATTTACAGAGACCACCTCTGTGGTGTAGTGGTTAGTGTGATTAGCTGCCACCCGCGGAGGCCCGGGTTCGATTCCCGGTTCTGCCACGAAATTTGAAAAGTGGTATGAGGGCTGGAGCGGGGTCCACTCAGCCTCGTGAGGTCAAATGAGTAGAGGTGGGTTCGAGTCCCACCTCAGCCATCCTGGAAGTGGTTTTCCGTGGTTTCCCACTTCTCCTCGAGGCAAATGCCGGGATGGTTACCTAACTTAAGGCCACGGCCTCTACCTTCCCTCTTCCTTGTCTATCCCTTCCTGCCATCCCATCCCCTTACAAGGCCCCTCTTCAGAATAGCAGGTGGGGCCGCCTGGGCGAGGTACTGGTCATCCTCCCCAGTTGTATCCCCGACCCTGAGTCTGAAGCTCCAGGACATTGCCCTTGAGGCGGTAGAGGTGGGATCCCTCGCTGAGTCCGAGGGAAAAGCCAACCCTGGAGGGTAAACAGATTAAGAAGAAGAAGAAGTATTTACAGAATGTTTAAAAATAGGTAACCGAAAACATTGGTGTTCTAACTATCCTTACACAATTACATGCTCCGCATGGCGTCCGTCATTGTCTACTTTAAATCAGCAATTTGAAACGTACTGCATGTGGTCAATGATGCATGTAAGCATACCAGCAGAATGATATGGCTTTATTTCACATATAGCAGACTCATTGTTTACCTTCAAGCCGTCAAAGGCATGTAGTACCTGATGGAAACACTATTCCTTTAACATGCTCCATAGAAGGCGTCACCCATCGTCAAGTCCGAGCTTCTGGGGGAGTAGGGAAAGGCAGATCCCTTGGAGACGACCCTACTAGGAAGGAATTCCTGGAGGAACGGTAGATTACCATGGCCAAAGCGTGGCGTGGCCCCGTATTGCTGGAAGACTTGCTGCTCAAAATCCGAACTTCTGAATTCACAAAAAGTCTGTAAATCGGCATAGAAACGGATAAGGACGTGCCGGTGAACAGTACCGCTGACAGCGATAGTCTCCTCATGATTCCCAATGAAATACGGGTACCGAGCAGTTAGCGTCATTTAGATGTGAGCTAGCACTGGGGAGATGGTAGGTTTGAATCCCACCGTCGGCAGCCATGAAAATGGTTTTACATGGCTTCTCAATTTCACACCAGGCAAATTCTGAGGTTGTACCTTAATTAAGGCCACGGCCGCTACCTTCCCACTCCTTGTCCTTTCCCATTCGCCGAAAACCCTCAGTGTGTTAGTGCAACGTTAAACCAGTAGGAAAAAACGGGTCAGCGACAGCATGACTTGATATTGCTGCCCATACGATGACTTTTCAGGATGTGGGAGTCTGTGCAGGTATTCGTCACGTTTCTCCCACCCAAGAAATCTGCTGTTCTGTTATTTATATGTCTTACCCTCGTCTGACGACTACCAATTGTCAAGACTGCATTCTTCCTCATAGAGGCAGGCCAGTACACGGACACAACACTGCAAGCGGAGGCGTTAACTCATGCACCACCTGGATCCGGTATGAGTTGGCACCATGCGCCATACACCTGAGGTGTGCAAGTGCAATTCCTGTGATATGCGACAAGAAACCTCCTTCGGTGACTGACATTCTCAGTGCTTCTGGTGGTGCGGGGTCTTCATTATGATTCTTCACACACCTTATTTGACGGAACGTTCCCCACCCAACACACAAGAGTTTTGTTTTGTGGTGTAGCTATCTCGAGCTGGTTCTGGAAAGCGGTTGCCACGAATTTCAGGGAAGGCACACAATTCCGTCCTGTTCCGTAACTTCCGAAATAATGTTCTACGCATCAGGACGGCATGCAGTGATACGTCGGCTGCCAGTCACTCACTCTGAAACATAAATAAAAACACAGAACGTAAGTTACCTTACATTGTTAAAAGGCAGAGACTCCGTTTCGGTTACCTTTTTTAAAACACCCTGTACTATGTCCTTTCTTTCTTTCTTTCTTTCTTTCTTTCTTTCTTTCTTTCTTTCTTTCTTTCTTAATCTGCTTACCCTCCAGGGTTGGCTTTTCCCTCGGACTCAGCTATGGATCTCACCTCTACCGCCTCAAGGGCAGTGTCCTGGAGCGTGAGACATTGGGTCGGGGGAAACAACTGGGGAGAATGACCAGTACCTCGCCCAGGCGGCCTCACCTCCTATGCTGAACAGCGGCCTTGGTGGGGGAAGGGAAGATAGGAAAGGATAGGCAAGGAAGAGGGAAGGAAGCGGCCGTGGCCTAAATTTAGGTACCATCGCGGCATTTGCCTGGAGGAGACGTGGGAAACCACGGAAAACCATTTCCAGGATGGCTGAGGTGGGAATCGAACCCACCTCTACTCAGTTGACCTCCCGAGGCTGAGTGGACCCCGTTCCAGCCCTCGTACCACTTTTCAAATTTCGTGGCAGAGCCGCGAATCGAACCCAGGCCTCCGGGGGTGGCAGCTAATCACACTAACCACTACACCACAGAACTATGTCCTGTAAATTAAAATTGATAGGAACCCGAATTCGGAACGTTATCGTACGACTTAAGAGAGAAAAATAACCCTCCTTGAATTGTGCTGATTTGCAATGTCTGTGAACATGATCACGTCCAGAAAAAAAGCAAGCAAGCAAGCTTAATTTTTCATGCTTATGCTATTATCAAATCCGCAACATTGCGACATTCGAAAAATCTCACTTGCGTTTACCCCAGCTGAGTTTTTGCGGAAGTCCCATAGAGCAATCACTGCCAGTGCTAGTGTTCGAACCTCACATCACTGCATTGGCAACGTCTAAACCATGGTCTCTCAAACGCCCGAAATCGCACGCGTGCAAACTGGGGCGCAGAGTTCCTGTGCACAGTGCATCGGTCCCACTCGGCTAGGCTCGGACCAACGCTTCTTCATCTCTGGGCAACTCGGCTAAGCTCGGCTCAACTCGGCTTGGATTTGGAGCGCTACGGAGCAAGTGGGGAAGAGGGAGACAGGCGGAGTGAGCGAGACAGGCGTGGGGAAAGAGAGAGAGAGCGAGCGCTATTGCTCCAAACCGAGGAGTGGGGGTCTGCACTCTGGTCAACCAAGCGCAGTCGTCTTTTGCACCATGCACCACGCAATACATTGGTGCATGTACCCGGAGAGGCCCTGGTCTAAACGTTTGAGCTTTGCCAGTGGAAAATGGGTGAAATCTTTTATAAATATTGAACATGTTGAACTTCAGTCGGGTGTTTGTCAGTGGGGAGCGGATATGTAGCAAGGCATAGCGATATTTATCAATGGTCACTACCGGTGACCTTCGGTACTGCAAGGTTGGGTGTATTGTGTGGGATGGCACGGTGAGTTGTGAGCTCTCTTGATCCCTCAGAAATGGTTCCTGTATTTGCTGCAAGGTACGATGGCATTAATTACTACCAGGAAAAACCTCATTGCGAATCAGAGGTAAAGTGTCGGATCCCAAAATCATGTGTTCGAATTCCGCAGAGGTAGACGGATTTTTGAAGGGCGGGAAAGGTCCGTTCGTCACTTCATTTTGAGCAATGTCGGCTTGTAAATTATCTCTGGTGACATATTTGGTCTTTACCCGACAAAACAAACTAAATGTCAGCCATAGATCGCCGAACAGACGTGCGGTTTACTCCGCCGTTTGGTAGAGTGTAACGGAACATCGAATTTGACGCTCAGGCAACCTAGAAGGCGTCAAATTATAAAGCCTGCACGTGGTAGTTCACGCCATATTATTATTATTATTATTATTATTATTATTATTATTATTATTATTATTATTATTATTATTATTATTATTATTATTATACCACTAGCAAGAAGGCCTAGGCTATCTATGACAGCTGTTGGTGGAGCTGTAGAGGATCAAACCAGCCTTCGGACTGAATACCCAACATACATACATACATACATACATACATACATACATACATACATACATACATACATACATACATACATACATACATACATACATACATAGCAAGAAGGATATTAACTCAGTAGTATATTCCTAAGCCGCCTCTGTGGTGTAGTGGTTAGTGTGATTAGCTGCCACCCCCGGAGGCCCGGGTTCGATTCCCGGCTCTGCCACGAAATTTGAAAAGTGGTACGAGGGCTGGAACGGGGTCCGCTCAGCCTCGGGAGGTCAACTGAGTAGAGGTGGGTTCGATTCCCACCTCAGCCATCCTGGAAGTGGTTTTCCGTGGTTTCCCACTTCTCCTCGAGGCAAATGCCGGGATGGTTACCTAACTTAAGGCCACGGCCGCTTCCTTCCCTCTTCCTTGTCTATCACTTCCAATCTTCCCATCCCCCCCCCCCGCAATACCCCTGTTCCGCACAGCAGGTGAGGCCGCCTGAGCTCCAAGACACTGCCCTTTAGGCGGTAGAGGTAGGATCTCTCTCTGAGTCCGAGGGAAAAACCGACCCTGGAGGATAACCAGATAAATAATAAGAAGAAAAGCACAAATTAAAAATAAGGTATGTGGAAAAACATCGCATTTATAAATGCTCAAATTAGTCCACCGTTACAGAGATTGAACCCGCGATCTTGGCCATAATAACAGTCACCGTTCGATCATTGGCATAGTACTTACTGAAAATGAAAACCTACAACCTGTTTTCCAGTTTTTGACCGGGTCAGGGATGTATGAATGAAGCATATATATGCTATTAGTACGATGGGGTCGCCACTCCCAAAGTGATATATTAATGACTGATAGATGCTATGAAATGAGAATCGAGAGTGTTGCTGGAATGAAAGATGACAGGGAAAACCGGAGTACCCGGAGAAACTTAGTATTTACTACAAACATCAAATTTAGTTATTTCTTACCGGGCTGAGTTGCTCAGACTGTTGAGGCGCCGGCCTTTTGACCCCAAATTGGCAGGTTCGATCCTAGCTCAGTCCGATGGTATTTGAAGGGGCTCAAGTACGTCAGCCTCGTGTGAGTAGATTTACTGGCACGTAAAAGAACTCCTGTGGGACTAAATTCCGGCACCTAGGCGTCTCTGAAAACCGTAAAAGTAGGTTTTCCTACAAGTTGCTTTACGTCGCACTGACACAGATAGGTCTTATGGCAACGATGTGACAGGAAAGGGCTAGGAGTGAGAAGAAAGAGGCCGTGGCGTTAATTAAGGTACAGCCCCAGCACATTCCTGGTGTGGAAATGGGAAAAATACGGAAAGACATCTTCAGGGCTGCCGACTATGGGGTTCGAACTATCTCTCGAATACTGGATACTTGCCGCACTTAAGCGACTGCAGCTATCGAGCTCGGTCGTAAAAGTAGTTAGTGGGACGTAAAGCAACTTATATTATTATTATTAGTTATATTTTCTTCTTCCATTGCTCTTATCACACCCTAGTTCAGTCATTGGTGCGCACAGGTTCATGGCCGGCTGCCGTTCCTGACGCCAACCATGAGGAGGAATGTATTCGCTCCTGCGTGTTTCTTTGGTGGCTGGTAGTGTGATCTGCTGTGTGTATATGGAGACGAGTGTATTCTGATAAAAACAAACCCATGGGAATTAACCAAACGTGGTTAAAATCTCCGACCCGGCAGGGAACTGAACCGGAGGCCGCGACGCTGACTATTCAGTGAAGGAGCCGGACATTAAATTTACGTACGTAGTTACAAATTCATTTTCTCATACGTTTTCTAAAAATTATGGAATGAGTTTTTCACGTGGTGCTCTGCCTTGCACATAGGCTACAGCAAAAGCAAAGCAAACTCATCCACGTAAGGCCATGAAGGCTTCCACAATCCGTAACCTCGGCACTTGATGGGCTAGAGTGTTTAGCTCTACGCCTGGCCGCCTTTGACCCCAGGACTTAACCTGGTACTCATTTTTGGTGTAGGCTGAGTGAACCTCACGGCCATGTGCACCTCCGGAAATGGAAATCTCGTTTCTTGAATTTTACGACTTCCTGGCGGGGATTCAAACCCACGTCCTTCCGGGTGAACCGAGCACGTCTTTACGACCTCAGTCAGGCAGCCCCTTCCTTGCACATATAAAACCCCATGGCACTACAGCCCTTGAAGTGCCTTGGCCTACCAAGCGACCGCTGCTCAGCCCGAAGGCCTGCAGATTACGAGGTGTCGTGTGGTCAGCATGACGAATCCTCTCGGCCGTAATTCTTGGCTTTCTAGATCGGGGCCGCTATCTCACCGTCAGATGACCTCAATGCTAATCACGTAGGTTGAGTGGACCTCGAACCAGCCCTCAGGTCTAGGTAAAAATCCCTGACCGGGCCGGGAATCGAATCCGGGCCTAAGCACGCTACCCCTACACTACGGGGCCGGCGCCTTGCACATATGGTACATGTAATTAGAGAAATGAGTTTTTAAAATAGTTCAAGGCGTGGTCTTGCTGATTCCCATGGGATTGAAGGTTGTTGCGCATTTAAAGGCAAGAAGAGCTCTCCCACTCCAGAGACATTTAATTATACTTTCATGAATATTTAGAGCTTTTTTTTTTTTTTTTTTTTTTTTACTTCGATGGTATGGAAAACTGCGTACAATTCTGCGGCTACATTTTCTGTGGAATGATCAACACACATGGATGTACACACTAGAGAGGGAGAGTGCTCAGTTTTTAAAATAATCAAGTTTCGCATCAAGCAAATGCCTGGGCTGTACCTAAATCAAGGGTACGGTTGCTCCCTTCCCAATATTAGCCCTTTCTTATCCCATAATCGCTATAATGCTGTCTGAGTCAGTGCGACGTTGAACTGCCAGTAAAAAACTGAATAATCAAATAAATAAATAAATAAATAAATAAATAAATAAATAAATAAATAAATAAATAAATAAATAAATAAATAAAAAAAAATAAATAAATAAATAAATAAATAAATAGTCAGGAGCTACTCGTATGTTATTTCACTTCTTGAACGCAAATGGATCGACGGCAGGAACTGCTCTCGATAAGTCGCTAATTGAAGTTTCATTCGATTTTCAACACTGTTGGCAACATTCCAATTGCTTCATTATAGCTAATGCATTCTTATTGGTCAGTACTAAAAGTGAGCACAATAAGAATTCTGAGACTGAAAAATGAGACATTTTTACGAGTTTTAATAGTATTAGTAACAAATACAGTGTTACCTTTTCTGGTTTAACATGAAATAATATTAACATGGAATCCTTTTTGAAACATATTGGTTTTCAGGATGAACAAATATCCTCATCCTACTTGTAACTGCACAATTATAAGACGTCGATCAGGGATATTTACATTAATATTTGATTGAGAATTGGAGTGGGGATGGGGGTGAGCAATGAAAGGGTCATACACGTCCCGTATTGCACTCATAAGACCTGGCGACCTTAACAAGATAGTACAGGAGCATATATTAACCCTTTATAGGGCAGTAATTTCATACTGTGTTAAAATTTTCTGAAGTTTTGTTGATTGTTGTCCGAAAATATTAAATACAGAAGTTATTCGAATATATTTTCTTACCTAAAGAATTAGTAACATGACATGCCATGAAATTAAATGAACAGTAGTTTTCGTTGCATGATCACTACTAAAATAATTTACCAACAGTCTGAAAGAATATCCATACACTAACTGATAAGTAGTTCAATCTAGCAGAATGGGCATGTTATTCAATTCGTGATAAACATATTCAATCAGTCACAATGGACTGCATTTAGGGTTGCCGCTCAGGTGGCAGATTCCATATCAGCTTGTCACCTAGCCTTTTCTTAAATGCTTTCAAAGAACTTGGAAATTTAGCGAACATTCCCCTTGATAAATAATTCCAATCCCTTATTCCTTGCCCTATAAATGAATATTTGCCCCAATTTGTCGTATTGTATAGGACCCTCTCTAGGATGACTTGATTCGAAAACTGGAAATTATCTAAATGAAACTAGTAAGATTTATTCTGGGTGATTTTTGACAAGGAGTAGTGTTGCGAAAATGTTGCAGATTTTGTGCTGGGAAGACTTGGCAGTAAGGAGACGAGCTGCTGGACTAAGCGGTATATTCCGAGCTGTCAGTGGAGAGATGGCGTGGAATGACGTTAGTAGAAGAACAAGGTAGAATGGATTTTTTAAAGGAAGAAAAGGCCTTAATATGTATATAAAGTTGGAATTCAAGAGGACAAATTGGGGCAAATATTTTGTTTATAGGAAGAGGCGTTAGGTATTAGACTAATTTACCAAGGGAGATGTTCAATACATTTCCAACTTCTTTGAAATCATTTGAGAAAAGTCTAGGCAAACATCTGACAGGGAATTTGCCACCCTGGTGACAGTCTGATATACAGTATTTCATTTTTTGGGTATATTATTCAGACCTAGCGATTCTTTCTCCCCACAGGTTCATCGTTGATAGATAAAAAGCCAAGAGTCGTCACTGCTCTCAAGGGTGGGGAAATTATTCAATCAGCGTTCTATAAAGGGTTAAATCACAAATTCTAGAGGCGACAGTTATTAAGTGTTCGTTGTAAAATTAATGTTTCTTGACATGTGGTTTGGCAGTGTCCTTTGACTGAATTGAACTCAGTCTAGTCTTTCCACTTTCTCATTTAACACCTGAACGTAGGGGAAATACCAGTAGTGAGGCAAATGACTTGGCTCATGTCGGACTTGCTGGCGACTGTAATTAATATTATACAGGGGTGATAATGTGTAGTAATCGGTAAACACTGCTTGTTGCTTAGCGACGTGCTACTTGAAAACCCCATGAACAGAAAGGAAAGTGCTCACAGGAAAATCCTCAGACAATTAACTCGTCATATTCACGCAATCACGTCACGAAGGGTATATTTATACCTGGACCCTGACGGCAGGATTCGAATTACCATAACAGGGGATCTCCCCTTGGTGATAAAAAAGAGTCCTTGGCTTGTAAAATAACAATTCGTTCCCTGGCAGGGGAGAGAGCTTCCCCACACATCCATAGCAAGAGTGGGCGTCATTCTACAACGTACTTTCTTCTCCGCAAGGAATTGGTAAAAGTCAACACTTTGGTGAGTAAACAAGATAACGAGATGCAGTCGGTGAGATTGGGTAACTATAGTATCAGTGACGAGGAAAATCGTGTATTTACTTATACAGCACATCACATTTTATGACATGTCACCTAATTTAAATTATTTTCTTGCACATGAGGATAATTAAGATCATATTCTACGATGAGCCGTAGAAAGGTATGTTGCTTTAACTTCCCTCTGCCACTGTAGTAGTGTGGAGGCTATCAGAGGACCCATGCTATCTAGGTTTGGCAAGTCTGGTAGACTTCACTGAAAATGAAAAACCTCCAACCTGTTTTCCAGTCAGTGACCGGGTCAGGGATGGAATGAATGAAGCACCCATCTTGCGGCAAGGATAGGAATTGTGCCGGCTGCCGAAGCCTGCCGCACTCCTCTTTTTCTTTTTGATAGTTGCTTTACGTCGCACCGACACAGATAGGTCTTATGGCGACGATGGGATAGGAAAGGGCTAGGAGTGGGAAGGAAGCGGCCGTGGCCTTAAATAAGGTACAGGCCCAGCATTTGGCTGGTGTGAAAATGGGAAACCACGGAAAAACATCTTCAGGGCTGCCGACAGTGGGGCTCGAACCCACTATCTCCCGGATACAAGCTCCCAGCTGCGCGCCCCTAATCGCACTCCTCTGGGGCAATGATTAATGACTGGCAGATGAAATGAAATTATATTGGAGACAGTTGCTGGAATGAAAGATGACAGGAAAAGCCGGAGTACCCAGAGAAAAACCTGTCCCGCCTCCACTTTGTCCAGCACAAATCTCACATGGAGTGGGTAGACTTCACTATACATGAAAAATAAGGTGGAGAATAGGGACGTCCAACAGAAATAATAATAATAATAATAATAATAATAATAATAATAATAATAATAATAATAATAATAATAATAATAATAATAATAATAATAATCCATCTTAATATGTTTATCCTCCAGGGTTGGTTTTTCCCTCGGACTCAGCGAGGGATCCCACCTCGACCACCTCAAGGGCAGTGTCCTGGAGCTTCAGACTTTGGGTCGGGGATACAACTGGGAGGAGGACCAGTACCTCACCCAGGCGGCCACACCTGCTATACTGAATAGGGGCCTTGCGGGGGATGGGGAGATTGGAAGGGATAGACAAGGAAAAGGGAAGCGGCCGTGGCCTTAAGCTAGGTACCATCGCGGCATTTGTCCGGAGGAGAAGAGGGAAACCACGGAAAACTACTTCCAGTATGGCTGAAGTGGGAATCGAACCCACCTCTACTCAGTTGACCTCCCGAGGCTGAGTGTACCCCCGTTCCAGCCCTCGTACCACTTTTCAAATTTTGTGGCAGAGTCGGGAATCGAACCCGTACCTCCGTGGGTGGCAGCTAATCACGCTAACCACTACACCACAGAGGCGGGCGCTGATATATTTTAAATAATATTATCAAACACACTGGAATCAATGGAATTTATTGTTTCTTTGTTTTTTCTTTTCTTAGTCATTCTAGTGTTCACTGATCCATGATTTAGTTACCGTATAAGGTTTCGAAGTTTTAGTCTTTATCACAAGGCAACTTAAAATGCGGAACAGCGTTTGATTTCAGCTTTCATCTAGGTTTAACTGAAGTAACACTGACTTCAAATCTCGTTGATAATCTTCATCTCCGAAATATTCAGGACAAACCCTTGCATTAAATGAAATGAAATGGCGTATGGCTTTTAGTGCCGGGATATCCCAGGACGGGTTCGGCTCGCCAGGTGCAGGTCTTTCTATCTGACACCCGTAGGTGACCTGCGCGTCGTGATGAGGATGAAATGATGATGAAGACAACACATACACCCAGCCCCCGTGCCATTGGAATTAACCAATTAGGGGTAAAAACCCCGACCCGGCCGGGAATCGAACCCGGGACCCTCTGAACCGAAGGCCAGTACGCTGACCGTTCAGCCAACGAGTCGGACACCCTTGCATTATTTGTTCAAAACGAAACACGTCTTTTACAAGCATGGCCCTATCGTTTTTTTAGGTCAGTGTCTTTAGGGAATGAATGAAGCTGTACGTATGTGTCGTTTCTTTGCATGTCTGCTATGATATGTACAGCCTACGACGGCGTACCAAACCATACTGAAAACTGTACACTATTACTGCTTTTTAAGTTATATAATATAAAATGAACACACGCTCTGTGTTACAGCGCAGATATGCTACTGTCGTGTATTATTAGCTCCAATCTTCTGCTTGCGCAGCAATTCTTAATCAAACTACCCCTACCTGCTTCAGCGAGGGTCCCGAGTGACGTCAGAGCTTCGCTTTGCTACTGCGCATCTCTCTCGTGATACCTATCTCCTATTCTGCGTACCTTGAGTCATGGAAGGACGACGAAAACTTCTCCTCAATCATGAAATTAAAACGTTTCCTCAGTCATGAAACGACAACTATAACTCATCCGCAGTAAAATCAGTCATAGAGAGAAGGCAATAACTTCTCAGTCCTGGCCTGACCGACCTGCGTCCTTCTGTCTGTCTGTCGGTGCAGGTTTCCCTATTGAAACCCTGTCTTGGAGTTATGTCGCACATGCATCCGAACTTCAAAATGAATCTGGCTCTCTGGTCCGCCTCTGTGGTGTAGCGGTTAGTGTGATTAGCTGCCACCCCCGGAGGCCCGGGTTCGATTCCCGGCTCTGTCACGAAATTTAAAAAAGTGGTACGAGGTCTGGGACGGGGTCTACTCAGCCTTGGGAGGTCAACTGAGTAGAGGAGGGTTCGATTCCCTCCTCAGCCATCATCGAAGTGGTTTTCCGTGGTTTCCTCACTTCTCCTCCAGGCAAATGCCGGGATGGTACCTAACTTAATGCCACGGCCGCTTCCTTCCCTCTTCCTTGTTTATCCCTTCCAATCTTCCCATCCCCCACAAGGACCCTGTTCAGCATAGCAGGTGAGGCCGCCTGAGGCGCTGTACTGGTCCCCCTACCCAGTTGTATCTTAATTATTACAGGGTCAGATAAAGCTTCGCCTACTCTAATTCTCTGAGATCTATTTTCTAGAAATATAGCCACCCATTCAGTCACTCTTTTGTCCAGTCCAATTGTACTCATTTTTGCCAGTAGTCTCCCATGATATACCCTCCTTTCTGGCGTGTTTATTGCCTTTACAAGATGGGTACGGCAATACACGGGATATATGGTATATGTTTGGTACTGAGGAGCAGTCGAATGTGTTCTTTTCTTCAGAATTTCACATTGGTTTAGAACATCATGCCAGTAAGATGAGTGGTTTTCTTGATGTTGTAATTCCAAAATGAAGCGAGTTACAGATACCAATCATGGAGTAGTGTGAGTCCTCATGCGCTCACTTAATAGCATGGCATTGTGTTGCACATTGCAACCTTTTGAAAGTGTTACAGAAAAGATCAATTGGCAAGTTATCTGCCCACTAAAGTGCAACAAGAGTTAAAGAGAAATAAAAAGTGTCGTGATTATTAGTAAAACGTGTGAAGCGCGCGGTCGACCACGCAGGAGTGACCACTGTATTGGCACAACCTCAAGATTAGAACGAAATGCATCAAGTCCGTTCGGTGACAGTATGTCGTCTGGTGCCGCCACAGGAAGAACCGGGGGATAGAGAAGTGAAGCGAAGTCCTATTCAGCAATAAAATCTCGCTTCGAACACTATTCGTGCACCCATGGATAAATTTCTGTCAGAATATCTCACTTCTGCTGTGCAACAAAGAGGCGGGTCGGTAATGGTGTGGGCTGCATCTCCTCCATAAAAGAAATAGGTTTCCTCTGGTTCATTGTTGGCTCCAAGGAATATATCGAAACGATAAAGAATAAATGCCCCACTCTGCATGAAAGCTTCACGGGAGATATTTTGTTTCCAGCAAGATAATGTCCAACTCGAAAGCCAGGCTTAAATCCGAGAGAGAATTTCTGGAACTACATTGGTACTTAAGTAGCGGAGTCGCGACCAAGAAATATCAACAACTTCATGATAAAGATTTTTACAAATTCTTCTGAAATATCACTTGATTATTGCCAGAATATTGTTCGCAGTATACCTACAAGAGTAAAGATATGTCTCAAGTCTTCAGGCGGTGCCACTGAAGACTATAGTCATTAACAGAGCGTGTGGAGAGCAGTGATTGATGATGATAATGATGATGATGATGATGATGATGATGATGATGATGATGATGTTTGTTGTTTAAAGGGCCCTAACATCGAAGGTCATTGGCCCCTAGAGCAGTGATTACGCGTTCGTATGGTTGTAATAAGCCTTGACAAATGAAAAATACATTTATACTTCTTGCTTAGTGGTCTTAAATTTTAGGTTGATATAGTAATTCTAATTATTGAGTTCTTGGCTCAGTAGCGTGCATCAAGGCTTGCAATAATTATACTCTTGCATTTTGTATGAGTAAACGTGGAGAGTAACTGGAGAAGGCTACCCACAGAATAGCTGTTATTACTGCTGGGAACTCCGAACAGTGCAGCTTGTTACTTGTATGGCTGGGCTCATGGCTCATAGTGCACTACCTTTCTCCGCAACTTATTTCTGAACTCGAACGTAAGAAAACACCACAGAACATGGTTTCCATTCGTTTTCATATAATACACTGACTGACAGAGCAAATGCAACACCAAGAAGGAGTGGTCAGAACTTTATGCCAATTGCAGGGTAGACTGACGTCACTGAGGTATGCTCATGATGTGAAATGCGCCGCTGTGCTGCGCACGTAGCGAACGATAAATGGGACACGGCGTTGGCGAATGGCCCACTTCGTACCGTGATTTCTCAGCCGACAGTCATTGTAGAACGTGTTGTCGTGTGCCACAGGACACGTGTATAGCTAAGAATGCCAGGCCGCCGTCAACGGAGGCATTTCCAGCAGACAGACGACTTTACGAGGGGTATGGTGATCGGGCTGAGAAGGGCAGGTTGGTCGCTTCGTCAAATCGCAGCCGATACCCATAGGGATGTGTCCACGGTGCAGCGCCTGTGGCGAAGATGGTTGGCGCAGGGACATGTGGCACGTGCGAGGGGTCCAGGCGCAGCACGAGTGACGTCAGCACGCGAGGATCGGCGCATCCGCCGCCAAGCGGTGGCAGCCCCGCACGCCACGTCAACCGCCATTCTTCAGCATGTGCAAGACACCCTGGCTGTTCCAATATCGATCAGAACAATTTCCCGTCGATTGGTTGAAGGAGGCCTGCACTCCCGGCGTCCGCTCAGAAGACTACCATTGACTCCACAGCATAGACGTGCACGCCTGGCATGGTGCCGGGCTAGAGCGACTTGGATGAGGGAATGGCGGAACGTCGTGTTCTCCGATGAGTCACGCTTCTGTTCTGTCAGTGATAGTCACCGCAGACGAGTGTGGCGTCGGCGTGGAGAAAGGTCAAATCCGGCAGTAACTGTGGAGCGCCCTACCGCTAGACAACGCGGCATCATGGTTTGGGGCGCTATTGCGTATGATTCCACGTCACCTCTAGTGCGTATTCAAGGCACGTTAAATGCCCACCGCTACGTGCAGCATGTGCTGCGGCCGGTGGCACTCCCGTACCTTCAGGGGCTGCCCAATGCTCTGTTTCAGCAGGATAATGCCCGCCCACACACTGCTCGCATCTCCCAACAGGCTCTACGAGGTGTACAGATGCTTCCATGGCCAGCGTACTCTCCGGATCTCTCACCAATCGAACACGTGTGGGATCTCATTGGACGCCGTTTGCAAACTCTGCCCCAGCCTCGTACGGACGACCAACTGTGGCAAATGGTTGACAGAGAATGGAGAACCATCCCTCAGGACACCCTCCGCACTCTTATTGACTCTGTACCTCGACGTGTTTCTGCGTGCATCGCCGCTCGCGGTGGTCCTACATCGTACTGAGTCGATGCCGTGCGCATTGTGTCACCTGCATATCGGTTTGAAATAAACATCAATTATTCGTCCGTGCCGTCTCTGTTTTTTCCCCAACTTTCATCCCTTTCGAACCACTCCTTCTTGGTGTTGCATTTGCTCTGTCAGTCAGTGTATTAGGGTCTCCTGTCCACATGAGAGCTACATTTGCCGCCTTTTCTCCGATGACTGTATTTAACCTATCCTGCTGAAGGATGATTGCGTAGTTCTCGATCAATTCTGCACGTAAATGCCAAATGATAAACATTGGTAAAAATCAGAAGGAAAATGTCAATTTCTAAAATGCTTGTATTTATCTTCATCAATACCATTGTTTATATTTGAAAATTTTGCCGTGGTTTACCCTGCGTTATAAAATATCTATTGTTTTGTCGAAGTGCGAGGGTTTTTTGTGTGTGATATTCTCCAATGGAAGAATACAGTATGTAGCCCCGAAAATCTGTTTTAAGTGCACTTAAATTTGAAGAAATCAGAATTCCAATAATTTAGTAATATTGGGCTACATCCTGATACAACCATAAAGAAAGCCTTATTCCCATTAGATACGCGCCAGTCAGACTGAGTCTCACGAAGTGTTTTGAGAACTGCGCCTGCAGCTTTGTCTTAGAGTTTGAAAACAGCTCCAGGACTTCACTGTGCCCTGTTCTATGGTGAACCCTGGATGAATAAGTAATTGAGGGTAGAGGGCATGAGATGATCACTAAATATTTTAAGAAGTACTGCAGGCACTGGAATTGCGTAGCAGAGAGCTCATAAAGCTTTGAAGAGAGATCCTTCTACCTCCTCGAGCGAGACTATCTGAAGTCTACTTGGACTCCATTATCTTCTTCTTATATCTGGTCTCTTACCAGTTAAATATCTTAGGTGGGCATTTTGTATAGATTTATTTCAGTTTTTTCGGCATGATGCCTTCCCTGACGACCGGACGAGTTGGCCGTACGGTTAGGGGCGCACAGCTGTGACCTTGCATCCGGGAGATAGTGGGTTCGAACCCCACCGTCGGCAGCCCTGAAGATGGTTTTCCGTGGTTTCCCAGTTTCACATCAAGCAAATGCTGGGGCTGTACCTTAATTAAGGCCACGGCCGATTCCTTCTCACTCCTAACCCTTTCCTATCCCACCATCGGCATAAGAACTATCTGTGTCGGTGCGACGTAAAACAAATAGCAAAAAAAGAACACCTTCCCTGACACCAGTTCTATGTGGAGGGATGTAACTACAATTGTGTGTTTCTGTGGTGGTTTGTAGTTTGTTATGTCATCATCATCATCATCTGTTTACCCTCCAGGTTCGGCTTTTCCCTCGGACTCAGCGAGGGATCCCACCTCCACCGCCTCAAGGGCAGTGTCCCGGAGCTTCAGACTCTTGGTCGGGGGATACAAGTGGGGAGAATGACCAGCACCTCGCCCAGGCGGCCCCACCCGCCATGCCGAACAGGGGCCCCGTGGAGGGATGGGAAGACTGGAAGGGACAGGCAAGGAAGAGGGAAGGAAGCGGCCGTGGCCTTAAGTTAGGTACCATCCCGGTATTCGCCTGGAGGAGAAGTGGGAAACCACGGAAAACCACTTCGAGGATGGCTGAGGTGGGAATCGAACCCACCTCTACTCAGTTGACCTCCCGAGGCTGAGTGGACCCCGTTCCAGCCCTCGTACCACTTTTTCAAATTTCGTGGCAGAGCCGGGAATCGAACCCGGACCTCCGGGGGTGGCAGCTAATCACGCTAACCACTACACCACAGAGGCGGACAGTTTGTTATGTTCTGTTGTTTATAAATGAAGATGTGTATCAAAACGAACGCAAACACCCAGCCTTCGAGCTAGAAAAACTGAACAGACCCGGCAGGGAATCGACCCGTGGTAATCTGAACCGAACGCTGCCACGCTGACCATTCAGCCAAAGATCCGGACTACTTGGATTGTTTTACATCAGTGGATAACACTCTAACCCCATCTGTTTCTTGCAGTTATAGTGCACCAATATTATGGCTGCATTTGTACCGACAGTCAAAGTGCTACATGGTAGACCGACAATATCGGGGTTAGCATTCAGCGACATCTAATTCATTTTCGTCGCATGACTAAATATGTGTGTGCGTTGTTAATGTGACAGTTTGACGCAAGTGTAATAGACTGATATAACTTAAAAATAATATTCTTTAACCCATGGCTAGATAATACAACTATTGAGCTCGAATTATTATTATTATTATTATTATTATTATTATTATTATTATTATTATTATTATTATTACTTGTGATGTATGTCTATAAAGTGTTTACATCTACTTATTAGTATTAGTATTGTCATTTACGTAGTCGGACGATCGTATTATTACCGGGCGAGTTGGCCGTGCGCGTAGAGGCGCGCGGCTGTGAGCTTGCATCCAGGAGATAGTAGGTTCGAATCCCACTATCGGCAGCCCTGAAGATGGTTTTCCGTGGTTTCCCATTTTCACACCAGGCAAATGCTGGGGCTGTACCTTAATTAAGGCCACGGCCGTTTCCTTCGAACTCCTAGGCCTTTCCTATCCCATCGTCGCCATAAGACCTATCTGTGTCGGTGCGACGTAAAGCCCCTAGCAAAAAAAAAAGATCGTATTATTTGTGAGGTTATGTCACAAAGCATGTGTTGTGTATATATTTATTTATGTGTGTTTAGTTAATGTAAGAACCTGTAATTAATAGTATATAATTTATTATTACCTGCATGTGTGATGTATAATCCACAGTAACATTGTGCAACACACTGTAACATCCAGAATAACGTATCTTTGACACTAGATTGTTGTAGAATTTCTTTTCATTATAACTATACTATTAGGCGCACTATAATTTACGAGAAGAAATGTTGTGTAGCACCTTTCTAGAAGTCTGGCCAGGCAACATATATATAAGAGGCAGTCTTGAAGGTAGAGTTGAGTTATTGTTTAACAGGAGTTGTTTTGATGAGACGTGTGTAGAAGTCGTGTTTGAAGCATGGGTAGAGTTGGTAGTTGACATGCAGTGGTTGCAGTCTCCTTGTGCATCGTGATAGGCAGTTGTTCAAAATGACGGTTTATTGATGTGTATGTTTAATGTGAGATTAAGTTGTGAATAAATTAAGTGTACGCAACTGACAGCATTTTGTGTGCGTCTTTGTGAATACATCATTGGCGACCGTGACGAGGACGTAAGAATCTTCGAGTGAATACGAGTGCAAGTGCGAAATGGAACAAAATGCAAGTGATACTAGAAAGTATGTCCATACAACAACTCAAAGATGAACTTGCCAAGAGAAATCTTCCGACGAACGGCAAGAAGAAATCGCTGCAGACGCGGTTACGGGAAGATCTCGTCGGAAAAGCAGAAGATCCCGAAAAGTCTTTCATCGAGGTCGGCGAAGATGCGGAGGGGTCATCAGAAGAAGAGGTAAATATATTTAAAAATGCGTTGTAACTTAATGACTATGATTCAGGCACTCAAGGACAAAATCTCAGACGCTGATTCACGAGTTAATTCCACCTTAACGAATGTAAATGACAAAATTTCAGACGTCAATTTTGGCCTAACAGAACAGTTTGCAGACCAAATTACGAAAGTAAATGACAAATTTTCAGACCAAATTACGAAAGTAAATGACAAAATTTCAGACCAAATTTCTCGAGCTAATACAGTTTTAACCGGACAAATATCACAAGTGTACATGCAGGTTTACGAAGTAGAACAGGGCCTAGAATCGAAAATTTCAACCGTATATGAAAAAATTTCATCCCAAATTAGCGACGTCACCAATCGATTAAGACAGCAGATATCGGACATCAAGTCAAAATGGGACAGGTCGAACAGATCCATAGTCGGGTGAGCCAGCTGGAAGGGGACATCCCGAACCTCAAGGAAGAGGTTGAAATCCAGGTTTTCTGCATAAAACAACAGGTTGAGGGGAGAAATTCCTCCGGCGAGGGAATTTTTGGGAGCCGTATTTCTACAGTTGAAGCACGGTTAGAAAACCGGATTTCGACCATCAAGGGAGATGTGCAGAATATAAGAGAAAGCATCCTTCACGCAGTGGAAGATAGATAAACTCAAACAGGACGTACTGCTACACCTCTAGCCCCCTCAAACCTAACCAGCAATACAGGACACCTAGACCCGAAGGTGATTACAGAGTACCTTCCGAAATTAAACGGGCGACTGAAAGAGAACCCGACTAGCTTCATCGAGGGATCGTTCAGTCTATTATGAAGGACTAATCTACTGGAGGACATCTTCGTTCAGCTCATCACCGCGGTTAATGGGGCAAGCCGCTACATGGTGGAATAACTTGAAGGGCTTAAATTTAAACTGGACGGACTTCAAGAGAGAATTCCTCGCTAGGTTTAATACCGAAGGGGCGAAGAGCTCCGTGAAAAGGAAGCTACTGACTGAGGAACAACCCACTGGCATGAGAGCTAGCGCCTTCGTCCTCCAGAAGTACCAGCTCTTCAAGCGTCTGCACCCGGAAGGAAGAGAGGACGAGATCTTACCAGACATCACAGAGCTACTCCACGATAAGATTTGACCTCTCGTGAAAGTATTGTAACCGAGATCCTTTGAAGATCTACGCAGAATCATCGCCCAGCTGGAAGAGGAACACAAGAGCGGAACTACGGAAGTGGCCAGCTCGATTAGGAACTCTACCATTGTGGAAGAACGGGACACCTGAAGAACAAGTGCCCAACCTTGACGTCGGAGAAACCACGTCCGGCCAATTCTGGATTAAGAAGGGGTGGGACCGGGAACAGGAAGGTGCCTCAAAACGTGACAGACGGGCAGCCCTGGAGAAGCAGGAATAGGATTGGTCAGATTATGGGCAGAACAGACGAATCTCGCCCGGTGATCATCTTGTTGATAGGCAACGAGAGCTTCTCAGCCATACTCGGCAGCCAAGCAAGCCACTCGTTTGTAAATAGGACTGTTGCCAGATTACTACCGCCCATGAAGTCTCGTCACCTCGGAAGGGTAGTGGGGTAGCGGTCGGGGTAACCTATTCCATCTAAGGACAGACTGACCTAACCTTTAAATACATGGACCTGTCTATTGTAACTGACGTTGTAGTGATTTAGAAGCTATTACCTGACATAATATTAGGTCATGACTTTCTGGTGGAATACAAGGTGATCCAAGAATATACAGCTCATGAAGTCTTTTGGGGAAAAGACAGACATTTGAGGGTCGCTTGACAGGATGAAAATCTCCGGAATCGGAAGGATGCAGAAGTCGACGTAGACCTGGGAGATATCCAGTTAACGCATCTTCAACCAAGTGAAGAAAAGGAGCTAAGACCTGCCTTAAAGGACTTTCCGGAAGTCATCACCAATAAAATAGGAAGGACTACCACCGTAACGCACACTATTGAGTGCAGCACTTCCTCACCCATCAAGCAACGTCCATATCCAATCACCACGGATAAGTGCAACTTCGTCATTCAGAAGATTGAAGTGATGGAAGGGCAAAATCCCATTGAACTCTCTACATCCTGTTGGGCTTCACCTATCGTTCTACCGAAAAAGAAGAATGGGGAGTATCGACTGTGTGTGGAATTCCACAGGTTGAACGAGAAGACCGTTAGTGACGCCTACCTCATGTCTGACCTGAAAGACTTGCTGAAACAAATAAGGGGGTCTAGGATTTTCAGCACGCTGGATCTCAACTTCGGATACTGCCAAGTGGAGGTCGAGGAAAGTTCTAGACCGCTGAACGCCTTCATGACACCGAGAGGATTGTACCAGCTTACAGTAATGCCTTTTGGATTGAAGAATGCCTGCCACCTTCATGCGACTCATGGATAAGGTATTGTCAGGATATGTTGGAGATTTCTGCCAAGTGTACCTCGACGACATATAATTCACAGCAAGAATTTTCAAGAACACCTCGTACATCTGAGGAAAATGCTGGAACGACTGAAGATTCATGGACTGACTTGCCAAATGGAGAAGTGCCACTTCGCCCAGCCCCGCGTAGAATATCTTGGCCATGTCCTCATAACGAAGGCTTAGAAAGTCAACCGGAGAAGAATCGAGCTGTCGAAGAAGCTGAACGCCCTCGGACCAAGCGACAAGTATGTCAGTTCCTTGCCTTGTATGGATGGTATAGCAGCTTCGTGCCACTTTGAAGAGAAGGCAATACCACTCACCGATCTACTCCATAACAACCGCCCGTTCCGACGGACCAGCAAGGAAGAGGCAGCATTCCAAGGCATTAAGGCTGCGATATGCAACGTTCCCAGTCTAGCCCATCCCGACCCTCAACGGAAGATGTGCCTGCAGACGGACGCCAGCGACTCCGGCTTAGGAGCAGTGTTATTCCAGAAGAGGAGTGACAGCGGAAGGGACATCATCGAGTATGCCAGTAGAAAGCTATCTCCCACCGAACAACGCTACTGCACTGCCGAGAAGAAAGCCTTAGCCGTGGTATGTTCCATGAGCAAATTCAGGGGCTACTTGGAGGGAAGGAAGTTCTAGCTCTACACCGATAACGCTGCTCTCAAATGGTTGAACTCGTCTCTGGCTCAAAATCCTAATTGATGCGATGGGCTCTGTTAATCACAGAGTTTGATTTCGATGTGTGTCACGTCCCAGGATCGACGAACATACGAGCAGACAGTTTATCTAGGCACCCGGCGATAGAACCTGAAGCTAGGAGCACCGTTGTCGAGAGAGAACCCAAGGAACCTATCCTTATGACCATCAAGAAGGAACTTGATCTGTAAGTAATTAAACAATGGCAAGAACAAGACAAACCCTGTAGGACCATGACGCAGTGGATTAGGAGACAGAACACCGATAGTCGACTTGTCCCGAGGGAATTCAAGACGTGCTACAAGAACTTCCGGGTTGACGGAGGACCCTGTACAGATCGCACCTCTCCGACACGCCTGCAGTAGTGGTGGTCCCTAGACAGCACACGATGGACATCCTCGAGAAGTTCCACGACAGCAGTGAAGCCGGACATCCAGGAGGCGAAGAGGCATATCAGTCTATCCGACGAAGATTCTTTTGGGTCAACATGCGGAAAGACATCCTGGACTATGTGAAGGGGTGTTACATCTGCGCCTGCACCAAGGCAAGCAATAGGAAGGCAGATTCTAGTCACCAAGGAAGACGGCTGCAACGCCCTTGTGAGGTCATAGCGCTGGACTTGATGGGTCCTTATCCTAGAACAACACAGGGTAAAACAGGACTCCTAGTAATCACTGACCTCTTCACAAGATGGATTGAGGCCTTTCCGATACCAGAAGCCACAACGGGACGCATCACCAGTCTTGTACAAGATGAGGTATTCAGCCGCTACGGCTTTCCACAGTGAATTCTGTCACACAACGGGAGTCAGTTAACGTCAAGGAAGTGGGAGAAAATGATGACAGAATGGGGTGTGGAGCACTGGACCACCCCTATCTACAACCCAAGGGCCAATCCAACGGAACGACGGAACCAGGAGCTAAAAAGATTGCTACGGGTCCACTTAATAGTCAAAGAACATCGACTATGGGACCATCAGATACCACACTCAGTCTTTGCCCTGCGACGACGCATCAACCGTCTCACTTGCTATTCCCCAGCGGAGCTGTTTCTTTGTCGACAGCTATACGCTCCCGAGGATTGAGAGACTCGTCCACCACCCACTTCTGGTCAAGATGATGCAGCTGTTTCCCTAGCAGAATGGCAGCAGCAGCAGCTGGACATTAAGGAGAAGCAAGCTTTGGCCGAGAAGAGATCCCTTACCCAGGCCAAGGCTCAAGATGTCGAAAAGACCCAGACCTTCCTACCAGGCCAACAAGTACTGCGACGTAACGATCCAGTCAGTAATAAGATTGGAGGGTTTCACGCAGGTCTCGCACCTAAGTGGTTTTGTCCCGTCGAGGTTGTTACGCAGCTGGGCCATAGGTTCTACTTACTAAAGACCAACCCCCCTGTCAAGATCCACACATCGGAGTTGCGGCGAGTCACCCAACTGCTGCGCATACAGAGTAAGCCTGATACTCCTACAGGTCCACCTAGAGGAGAGGCTACTAATGACACAGCACAATCTGGTTATGAGGAGAATGCATCGACTATCATCGAGGAACAGGCTGGCGGTGAGGCAACCCCAACCCCCGATACGGAATGATCTGGTCAAGAGGAGGAGAGCACATCCAGCAACGTCGAGAAAGAGAGAAGATACAATCTACGTCCAAGACAAAGTCGACGAGTGTCATAGACTGTGGAAATTGTTCTAGTTATAGGGGGGATATTTACGCAAGTGTAATAGACTGATATAACTTGAAAATAATATTATTTAA